>NC_134710.1:332369516-332969516 GCF_043290135.1 Rhipicephalus microplus
ATACGGGGGTTAACCTCGGCTATGAACGGAAGGTGCGCAGACTACAACTATTCCAACGGTGCAATAGTTCCCCGAAAAACATCCCCACGTAACATTTCTCTCTATCGCAGGGCAAAGTACCGCGGTAACGAATAGGGAAGCAAGAGCTAGTGCAAACGAAGAAACGAAGGGTAAGCAACCCAATAGTCTGCTGTGCAGAGATACGCGGTGCTCTTTACGGTCGTGATAGGGGCTCCAGCACGGGCATGCACTGTGGCACATCGGGTGCACTGTCTGCTTCACTGTCAGCAGAAACGATCTTAACGCACCAAGAGTCACTCAAATATCGCGATTAAAAAAAGATAAATAGGGGACGCGCAGCTACGTCAGCGTCGTTTGATGTATTCAGGTGCACACCTGTAAATACAAACAAGCGAGGAAGATACGGCCACTTCTTCAGAGTTGAGAAACGCTTTAGACATCAGTTAGTGCGCAGTTAAATAAAACCGTCAATGCCACGAAATGAAGACGAACCACTACACTCCAGCGCACTGCTTCATGCAAAAACGGCAGCCAATGCGACAGCGTGGCGTAAATCTCGTTAGGAAAACGGATGACTACACCCCAAGAAATATGTTCACATGCTTTCAAAGTGTTGTTGCTCATACTGGAAAATAAAGACCTCGGAATACTTCGCATTCTTCGAGAAGAAAGTTGGTGCTGCGAATATACTACTCAACACAGGCGGCCTCGTTCATGGCACTGTATAATAAAACAATTTACCCTCATCGACTTGAAACTTGTCAGAACGTCTCGTAAACTCATTTTCTAAAGAACCTGCAGCACTTCAGTCGAAATTCACCGCGTAAAAACCGAAACAAAACGACTAAACGCAGCCGCATGCTCACCTTCTTTGCAAACAGCGAGCTTCCCGCATGTTAGATGGGTTGCCAGACCAGAAAAGGGCCGCCCACTAGCAAGATGGCGGTGCCTACTAAAAAAACGTCTATAGTTCCGAATTTTATGCGTTGGCCTCCTCACTCACGGAGAAAAAGGGTGAGCGGGGGCAGATGCTGGAGATACAAACGTCGGCTCGGCCATCCATCGAGGTGACGCAGGCTTCAAGTGTCCCACCTCTAATAATAGTGATAATCATTAAATAATGTCATGTAGCTTCAAAGCACCCTCTTCAGTAGTTTTGTTTTCTTCGACAGCTCATGAAAGAATTATTACTTCTCAGCGGAGTCATTTATGCGCTTATACCACATAACACCTCTTTGCGCGGCTGTGTTATGGTACTACAAAGACTTTAAAAGACAATGTATGCGGTGACTATTTAAATAATGCGAAGTGTTATGTGGATACATGCTTGAACTACGACTTCCGCCAGTTAAACGGTTAAAAAAATATTCATGAATAAGAAGTGCGAAAACAAAAACTACAGCAAAGATAATCCTCTTACAACGTCTGCGTACATTGTTTTCCCAAAGATGCCGCATTGTCGTTTTATGCATTTATGAAAGGCTCGCCTCTGGCTCTAGTGTCAGTGCTGGGTAGCCACTCGCATCTTTTTTTCATGAAGGAAAGGCTTAGCGGTGAAAGCGCTCACTGCTTTAAGCCTGGGAGCTCACCGTTTTGGCTTGTTCGACTCCTTTCCCTGCCGCAAGCAGACGCTCTCTCTGTCTGAAGCAGTAAATAAAAACAAAAAGAAGCACTTACACGTGCCTGAAAATTTAACGCCATCTCGAGGGACGAAAACAATTGTTCCAACGACGGTAAGCCTGTTCAAACTGAGCAAACACCCGGCTTCCTGGTCGCGTTGCACATGCGCTGCTTCGTCCACAGAGACATAAGCCGGTGTTCGGTATGACCGGCAAACATTTCCTAAACGTAGAGCGACACTTTTTTGCACGGTACTCTTCCGTTCTTCGAATGGTAGAAATAGCGGCGTCGAACGCGTGTTTTAAGTGATGACCCACTGCGAATCCCTGGCGAAGTCGTGTTTCTGTGGGCGATGGTGAAACAGGCATGGCGCGGCCTGACGCGGCCTCTACGTCTGATCCGGTTCGCTGAAGTCAGGCTATGGCTGGTGCTCGCAGTCGTCGTCAGCGCGTTTGTGTTTCTCTTTGTGCTCGCCTTGGCACGTTACCGTGTTTTTCGAAGGCAAATGAACCTGCTGAAGAACATGCCCAAAGACTCTGGCCGCTATATTGCCTCTGGGATCAGCAAAGTGCTCGCCGTTCTTCGCAATCCCATGGATCCAGCTGTCGGTAATAATGTCCCAGTGAACCTTTACAGAATGCTTACGCTGCGCTTACTGATTGTAGGACAACTATGCTTCTTTATAAATATTCCTTTCGTGGTGCCGTACGAGTACGCATTCAAGGAGGTAAGCGAAATAGACGCATTCATTTCGTCCCTGTCAGCCTTGACATGGGGTTTTTATTTCTTAACCAACACAATCGCAATTATAGATCCCTAGCTATCGGCCGTAGCACAATCCTTCTCTCTAATCGCTTCTTCCCACGTCACCTATTTCACCGCATCTTTTATGATGGTGACAAATGGTACTTCATGGACAAGAGGCCATATGTCCATCTGTGCAAGCAGTGGTCCCGTAATGGCAAAAACCAAGCGTAGCGTGGCAGTTATGAAAACGAGGATTATCACTGTAAAAAGTATAATATAAATATGAAAATTAAAATTACGAGAGTGGTTGTAGAGCTGTGGTATAGTACCACGTTCGTTATGGCTTCCTTCCTTCTAAAACAAGTATCATAATAAGCAATGTTTCATCCTAATTTTCGGTTGTGTGCATTATTGCTTTAATGATAGATAATTAATTAGCTTGAAGCAGCCATCGGAGGCTACTTTTGGGAAGAAAGATGTCATTTCGTTCACCTTTACGTTAACTTCACACTTCCAGGCTCCCCTTCTGTAAAGTCAATTGTGTGCTATCTACACGAAAAAGAACCGATTGAGAGATCTGAATTTTCCGGGTCTTTAACATGAAGTAGGCCGTTAATGGTAACGGGGATAAATACAGTATGTTTACACGTCTAGTTTGTGATGTTTCCGTATGTTTGAAGATTGTGAGGCTGTTCTTGAATTGAACTGATCTAGCCAGTTGGTTAAAAACCTCTCAGCCTCTGACTTAGCACTCTACCGATAAAAAGCTCGTTTCACTGAAATTACCGTGTCAGCCTTGGCGTCAGCGTCATTGGCTGCGAGCGAAAAGTCATCATGTTGTTCATGACAGAAATGTCAAGAAAGAAGCGAATCAAATAAGGAATGAATAAAACCACCTGACCTGCGTGGAACGCGCACTACAGTCACATCGAAAGTTCGAAGAGCTTTCAGAGCCTTTTTTAAACACTCTTTCAGTAACTACTACAAGCACACTTGCTCGGTACCTACTACGCCATGAATAAGCAAAAATTTTCAATAGTAGGCCGGAATTCACTATGCTATTTCTTGTCATTTTTCGGAGAAGCGTGGTACCCTGTACACAATTCGTAGAATTTTTGTCTAACTTTTTTTAGGCAGTGGCTGAGGACAATGAAAATTATGCCTGAAGTTGGTATGTGGCACAGTTAACAAGTGATCAAGAAAAATCTTTTGTGATGGGTTGGAGCATTGGACAACTGACTCGTTACGCAATTCGATGTGTGTGTGACGTCTGATTGTCCCTTTCATGTTCTAAACCCCTTCGTTACTCATATTAACGCGATTCCTGTCCGGACATCAAGCCTCCCTAAGGGGAGTTTGGAAACGAGTTCCAAGCACTGGCACGGCTCTGTGGTAGAATACTGGGCTGGCACGCAGCGCACCCGTGTTCGAATCCCATTGTGTCCCAAATGCTTTTTATTTATTGAGTTTTATTTTGCGATACTGGTTCTGGACACCAGCAGTGTTGGTGGCGGTGGACAACTATGGCGCCACACGTGACTCGTGTTCTAATCTCACAACAACTGTTGCTGTAAAGCTTCAGTCCGAGGAAGAATCAAACACAGGTTGTCTGCGTGGCAAGCTGGTGTACGACCACCAAGTCTCACAATTGCTCGACTCTTCTTTCGAAAAACAAAATGACCGAGTTTCTGCTAGCTTCTCTAGCTTCAAAGATGAAAGTCTTCTGTCTGGTGAAAGAGTGTAATACGTTTATGTGACGTTCTGCGCGAAAAAGATCAGTGAGTAGGCACTCCGTGAAGTATCAACGCCACCTGGCAGTAGTTTCAAGAAATGAAAGTTGCTTTGGAACGTAGAGCCACTGATAGCTAGCAGCACCATGTCATTTTAATAAAGCGTAGGATAGACCCGCTTTTTCGTTCATAGCATTGGAACTTCAGTGCAGCGTAATAAGCACTGTGGTGTTTAATACTAAATATACATGTATTTTAAATATAAAAAATACGCTACATATTTTTTCCGTATTGATGTTCATATAAAATGTGCGTAATACTTGCTTTTGGATTACCAATGTTCACAAGTATGAAAGCAGCAAGCTGATCAGGACGGCTGGGCGTTTAGAAGGTGCCTAAACTTTCACTGGGTAGTTGAATTGTGTGACTGGCAGTCCATCAGATAGCAAGCAGGCCAAACTTTTTGCTTCGAAATATCCAAAAAAAGACTGTCGTATTTGAAACAAAAAACAAAGTATGAATGTCAACAATGGGAAGGAATCCTCTCAACGCACGTATTGCGTGGCAGAAGTGTAGAATCACGTGAGGCGTTAAAAGATGGAACTTATGCATTGAGTGGGTGCTTTGACAGCTCACCTAATACAAAGTGCTGCAGTAATCGTTCGCGCATCGCCTAACAAACGCGTAGTGGGCCCTTAACTGATTCCAAGTAGGAACAATTAGGGCGTGGTTGTCACTGAAATTGCACTCACAGCAGACATTTTAGTACAGTTTGAAACGACGATTCTGAGCACATCCATTCATTTCCTTACGTTATGGTTAAAAACGCACTGAAAATGTGAAGTAGCAGCGTTGCGAACGGGTTGCGTCACGGGTTTAACGGCACTAACGCGGGTATTGCAGAGAGCGTTGGAAGATGCGTTTGAAGCGATGGCTGGCGTGGGTCTTGTAGGACTCAGAGCCTGAATGTCCAACAAAACTAAATGCCCATTGGGTCACGTGACCGATGATACTGAAGGTCCAGCGAGACAGAATGTCCAACGAGACTGATCGTCTAAGTAGACTGGATGTTCAACGAGACTGAATGTCCAACTAGACGGAATGTCCAACTAGACGGAATGTCCAACTAGACGGAATGTCCAACCGAGACAGTATGTCCAACGTGAAGGGATGTCCAACCCAGACAGAATATCAATTTTGAAGAAAAAAGTGTGGCTCAGTTTGAAGTTTGCCAGACAACTGATTCACTGTGTGAAGATAGCCTAACACAAAATATTTTCGCGCGTTTTAGAAATATTGACTGTCTGTTGTTCTGTTGTATCGGACGTCGTATTCTTGTTTCCAAATTCATTTTTAACTGCACTCACCATTATTTCAACGTTTTTATATTTATTTTTATTTTGTATTATTACATTTTTAGGTTTTGAGCAGATGTATCGAATACTTACTTTATTTTTTTATTTTTAAGTTTTTTGCGTACTGCAGACACTTTTACCATCTATCTACATATATCCCTATTTACCTATCTATCTAGCCGCCCACGTCTGTGTGCTGTCGTGATCACCCCAATAACGTGGGCAAACCAAATTAAGTATGGTAGGGTAAAATGGTTTGCAGAATATGACTTGCTGGTCATGACGTGCATAATGTGACGATTACATCGCGTATGTCGTCAAACCCTTTCCGCGAGACACTTATGACACTTACCCGCACACCATATCTACCGAGGGACGGTGAGAACAGATATTGGTATTTTTATCACGAGAGTGTTAAGAAAAAGCTCAGGTCAACAGCGCCGACCCAATAAGTGCAAAGAATAAAGTCAGGGTCCCAGTAGGAATTGAAACCCATTATTCTGCGTTGCCGTCCACCATTCTACAACAGAGCCACATATGGACGGACGGACGCATGAATGGATAGACGGACAGATTTACGAACGCTTCGCCCAACTCATCATCATTGTTTCTGTGGATATGCTGTGACTTTTTTTACATAATCGAATCTCATTGAATGGGTGTTAGACAACCCTCGATGATGTTCCACACACTCAAAAAAATTTTTTAAATGCTAAGCATTTCTTAGCGAACTTCGGAGACATTGAGTCTATCTATCTATCTATCTATCTATCTATCTATCTATCTATCTATCTATCTATCTATCTATCTATCTATCTATCTATCTAGCCGCTTAAGTTTGGGTGCTCTTGTGGTAACCCCCTTTGCTTGCCAAGATGGTTTGACAAATATGACGCGCTGGTCATGACATGAATAATGTCACAATCCTGTCACGTACGTCGTCTAACACTTCCCATCAGGCGGTGGCACATATCCACGGGTGGGTATATGCCGCTGGTATGCGGGTATGTGCCACATGTGACTGACACTTGGTATTTACCCAGCAACGACGAGAACAAGCATGAGCGATTTTAACATGTGAGCGTTGAGAAATACCGAAATTGGTATCGTCAACCCGATGAATGCAAATAATAAATGTCAGGCTCCCAGCTGGAATCGAACTCGAGCATCCTGCACGCCAATGAAGAATTTTACCGCAGAGCTATGCCATGTCGCGGAACTGCTTTTCAAATAGACCCGAATGTTCCCCAAAGGTTCATTGTGGTTAGAGTGATGGCTATCCTATTTTATAAACATTACATATGGACTCCTACGATACAGCCGTGACGTCTGGTTAACCTTAATTATAGTTATAAGTCATCTGCTGAAGTTGATTTATGTAGCCGTGTCCGGGGTTACACTCCTCGCGAGCGCAAGCGCTACATATCAGTTAAACGCATCAAGCAGCCTATATAGATCAACTTCACATTCCGTCAGGTTAGACATTCCTTCGCAGTTGGACATTCTGCCTCAGTTGAACATTAGAAGTCAATTGGACATTCTGACTCGTTGGACATACAGTCTCATTGGACATTTACTCTCGGGTGGACATTCCGTCTCGTGAAACATTCAGTCCCACCGCGGTCACGTGATCAATGGAACATTCCATCTCGTTGGGAAAACGGGTGTCTCCAGTCATAGTAACCGAAATTTTTTGGCACATTCTGGCTGACCTTGGCATGTAAGTTTCTGGCATAGAAAGCCCAAGAATTTATTTTCAAACAAAAATTTACTTCCTAGCTTTTCCTCCAAACATCTCTAACAGGAAATACTTGTTTCAGAGGCTCATTTCTTTGTCAGAAAACCAAGAAACAATTGATCCAAGGAAACCTAGGTACTTTATTGTCGTTTGTTAACTGCAGTGTAATGAATATGGCATAAGTTGAAAAGATGAAGGGGGTGAAAAAGAATCCTCCCTGTTCGTTGAGATCGGAACACCAAACTTTCCAACTACGCGCCTGTTGCTTTAATGAAGTAGCGATGAAGGGCGCTCTTATGTTAACTTGGTTGGGTATTCATGCGCTTACGATCCCTAGGAGTGTTAGCCAGCCGAACTCCTAATCGTATTGATAATGTCGGTTAGAAACCTCCCTCTCCTTCCTTCGTCCTAGTGGCTTTATGATCCCATCAAATGGGTGCTTTTTCGTGCGTTAGAATTTCTTTATATGTAGATTACAATTGTTACACTACAGTAAGGTGACAACGTCAACTGCGTTTGATGCTTTCGCTTTCTGCAAGATCACTGCGCAATAAATCATTGTTTTTACGAAGTAGGACAGCGCTAGTAATTGTTTGTGTTCTTGTTGACCTTTTCTTGTGGTTCATGCCCACAGTATAAAATTGACCAATAATTGAGTGGTCTTAAAATAATAAATTTTAGAGTAAAATAAGTTATAAAATAAAAACGTTACAAATTTTGGAATGAAATTTTGATGCTCACTGAACTGTACCTACTAAAAAGCTTTTGTATTAGTAATAGATAATAAGCTAGATCAAAACCTAACTTTAAAAAAAGGTATGCCTCTGTCGACACAGAAAGATAATATTATAGATTACTTTGTTAGTCTTTTGTTTTCATTCAGATAATTCCACACTGCCACGCAAACTTTCGCATTGGCAAACCCAGAAATATAGGCTCCAAAGGACGGAATCATGAGCATGAAAAATTCTGTCTAATAGCACGTAAATGACTTTCTAACTTGGATCTACCAGCTGTAGTAAATCACCTACAAGTTAGAAAGTAATGATCCACACTTTCTGGCTCGGCACAGAAGGCGCACATTGGAGAAAAAGCCCAACCAGACCTGTGTTGGTAGATATTTAGTTGCGGCACCCTACAGCGCAGCCTCGTGGTTGTGACTTCTAGTTCACGTGTGTCCCAAAAGGATCGGCGCCAGAGATATAATAAGTGCCCATATTTTGTGGAATCGGTGAGTTATCTGCCAGCAAAGCTTTTCATAATGGTACACCTGCGAAATTGCGCAGTTGATACATAAGCGGATGGTAGAAGTCATGGTAAAATTGGTCCACTTATTCATGGCTTTGCTAAAGAATCGGCCATTTCGTTTAGGAGCAACCCTTTATGACCAAGTACCCAAAATAATCTAACTATTCTCAAATGGGTGCGATTGAGCACCAACAGAAAGTACAGCGCAAAGAGACAGGGAATCTGTAGTTATAACAGCCGATGTATTTCCGCCTTTTACTATCGTAAGGTGAGTACCACTGCCAGAAACTCAGCCACAAAAATGGGTATAAAATCAGGTAGTCGGAACGAATAGGATCAATCTAAGTTCGGGCTCAATAAACTAACAGCTGACTTGTCATCACACTGTGATGCATTTGTAGCAATATATACACTTGTTTTGACGCTATGCAAGTGTTCTTGCAATAAACCATCTAGAGCATGATGGTGGAGTACCTTTGCTTCATTATAAAAAATGTCGTCAATTTTATTATCCACATGAACGGAATTATCACTAGTCGGCCTTATCTCGCAGATACGTACATTCAGAGGGTCCAGTAAACGTTGTAGAAATACAATTTGTGGGATGTGAAACCATGACCATCTAACACTCGAAAATCCTTCCGGAGAGGATATAAATTTTGTCTGCGACTGCTGGAGTGGTGACTCAAATTCTTGAAAGCACCTGAACGGTCAAGATAGGAAACCTGCACGAAAGAGAAGGAACTCTCAATTCTAGGTATAAAACGCAGTTAGAAACCCTTTTAGGGAGACCAAGGCATGGGCGTGACGATTCTCCTTTTAAAAGAATGAGAGGCCGGATTCTGTCGGGTGGAGCACCAGAGAAAAGCACGCATCCAAATTCCAGAAGAGGACGAACGCAAATCGGTAGTAGCCGTATTCGGTAGTTGCTTACCCTACGTAACATGCCGACGGCTCGTGCACCCTTTCCAGCTATGTATTCGATATGTTGGCGCCACCTAAGAGATGCATTATAAATTACCCCAAGATATTTGTGAAATTCCACCTATGGTATGTCCTCAGAATGGCAACATAATGAGATGTGTACGGGGTATTTCAAGGAGAAGACAAGAAGGGCACATTTACTCGGATTCAGTGAGAAGTGATTGTCATCAAGCCAGTTCTTCAGGGTGTTAAGACTACAGCCGTTCGTGTAACGTCTGAATAGTGTCTGCCGTTGCAAATAATGCAATATTGTCTGCATAAACAAAAGTTGTAATGTCCTGGTTACGTAGAATGGTGCTCATTAGCACATTACGTAATACCTGGGACAGTACTGAACCTTGGGTACTCCTGTCGCATGTGTGTACACGGTGGATGAAAAGGCACCTTTGAAACAATCAAACTTCCCTTCCAAAAGAAATTTCTGAATCCAGGTTACTATATATGCCGAAAAATTGAGAGATTCCAGTCGGTCTATTAAAATACCATGCTCTGCAGTATCGCATGCTTTAGCGATATTCAAAGTAGCTAAAGCTGCATATTTGTTGTCCCATTGGGCTAACTATAAACGACTTTCGAAATCAACATCAGCATTCCATATAGAATGCCCAGCCCTGAACCCGATTTGACAGGGGCTTTGAACTGACCTCTTGTCAATAATCGATTGGTTCGAGTATGTATAATTCTCTCAGTCAATTTCACCAGATATGATGTGAAGGTAATTGGCCTCAAGTTGTCCAGTATGTACCTGCCGTCTTGTTTTTTCACCAAAGTATAATTTTAGCTAGTTTCCATTCTTGCGGTATCCATAAGTTCTTCAATAAATAATTTACAATATCTAAAAAAACATTTGGTGATTCTTGAAGTAAAACTTTTAACATAGAATCAGTAATTCAATCTAGTTCAGGGGCGGTCGTTGGTAAACAAAGTACAGTTTCAGTCAATTCAGATACAGAAATTTCTGTAAATATATACGAAGCTACCTGCATGTTGCGAATATCTGAGATATTTGTACTAAAGCGGCGTTCTAAGCCTTTAGTCATTTCTTCCAGCGAGGTGTTCATCTCTTGCGGCGTCAAAATACATGACTCTGAAGTTAAAAGTGCACTTTTAACTTCAGAGTCATGGCAGTAAAAGTACTGCCAACATGTTGACAGTACTTTTGTTGACCGCAGATACGCGAAAAAGCACGTTTATTGTTTGATTTGAAAGATTTTTGAAATGTAGTCTGTGATATACTTATTTTGCATGTTTAATAGTGCGCTTAAATACGACGATAAAAAAAGTGATAGTCTTTCCAACTTGTTGGGCATTGATAGTGCAAAAGCTTCTTCTATAAGCGGCTTTCCGCCTTCTGTAATTGCGCGAACATTCGTCAGGCCACCAATGAAAAGAGGGCCGTTTACTAAATGGAATAAAGAACTCTGAGTTTTTCAGACATCCCTCAAGTATAGAAGCGATCTTAGATGCAATTTTCTGACCATTGTCATCCTGAAGTTTTGCAATGGCTGAAAGCCGACAGGTTTGAAATTTCTGGTTGACATATACTCGCGGTTGCTGCTCTAAAGTGGTTAGTGAACATACAATGTCAAACACTACTGAAAAACGGTCACCGTTAGTTGCAGAGTCAACCACAGACCATGACAGAACATTAATCGTATTGGTACAAAAAGTCAAATCTAACACTGATTCAGTCTGACCTCGAACAAATGTTACGTGTGTTGTACCAATACACGAGAAATTTTTGTCAATGGTTCACTCTCACAGCAGTCTACCACACTGCCACACAGGTCTGTCTTTCTCCCCCAAGACAAATGACGAGAATTAAAGTCATCTGTAAGCACCGTTTCCTTTTGACAGGCTGCCAAAGTGCTGCTAAAGTGACTTGTACTTTGTGCAGTAGTGGAGAAATAACAAATTATGATTTAAAAAGGGTGGTATCCTGGAATGTACAAATCTAATGCTATTAATTCACAATCAGGGACTGACATCCTGAAAGCAATTTTCCCCTATAACACAATTTACTTGATACCAATATCATTAAGCCACTATCACGTGTTTGACGATCTATTCGAAAAGAATGAAATCCTGTACAATAAGGATTTTATCAGGTGTACAGCAAGTTTCTTGCAGAATCGTAATATCAGGGTTAATTTGGTTGGAAAGTTTATGTAATTTGGTTGAGGCTGAGAATATAGAACGGCAGTTCCACTGAAGTACCTTCAGTTGACCAATGGTGATGAGCGCCCGCCGAGGCACATGCCTTGTCCTTCTTGGTATAATATCTTGCAAGCAACAACTCTTTATTTTTAATTTTTCACTTTAGGTTCGCAGAGATAGGCGATCGTACACGTTTATCAGCTCGGATCTCAGTTTCCATATCTGTATCATAACTTGTGCTTGGCTGAGGTGTACAACGGTCCGAGGGTACAACGGTTGCTCAGCCTTATGTACACATTGATACAGTTTGTCCAGCACTATGGTATGTAGTTGAGGGGCGTCAATGGTATCTGATTGTTGAGGAACTGTAGGAGCATGAGCTTGCACTCCTTGCGTCATCTGAGTTAAAAGTATTTGTGTTCCCTATCGCTAAACCCAGCGTCACTGTCCCAGTGCCATACCTGATTACTGGACCAGTGTGGCGCTGGACATTGGCACGCTGGCACGCTGCAGTGTACGAGGCACTCTGGCGCGCTGCTCATTGGGACATACAATTATCGACTGAAATACGGCTTTTAAAGTTTTTTAGAAACATTGGTCATGCGCGCATTGCAAATAAGACTGAAATACGAGTTCAATGAGAAAAAAAAGAAAAAAGACGAAAATAAGAAAAAGTCGGTAACTGATAATCGAATCTACTACCTTATCAGATCACAAATCTCGCGTCCTACACACTGCCCACTAGACCACACCTGAAAGCCGAGAACGAATGTATTTTACTTCGTGTTAAAACCAATTCTGGTATCTAATATCTTTATTTTGTCGCTTAAAAACGCAGAGTTTCGCTTCTTCGTGCTTGCGCGAACCAACAGGTGCTTTTTAGATTATTTGTTACGGGTTGCCTTGGATGACATCTGGTACGTGTTGCCGCAATACTTATTAGCGTAACCGATGATGTGTTAGGACAATCGCAGTGACTGGCGATGCGGTTAGTCGTACCTATGTAGAAAACAGCGTGTATCTGAACACTGTAAATTTCGTCTCTCGTTTGGAAGTATTTTCTGTCCTTACGTTCCGCGTACGACAGCAGCAGTTCACTCTAGCCAAAAAGACCTTAGGCCTAGGGCTATACTTCGTGTGCCACGGTCGCTGTGAATACCGGGGATGTTCACTTAGGAAGAGTATAATAACAATTAAAATGTAGTTTCGATCATAACTGACCCATGAGTAGTCATGTTCTCACCTTGACTCGACTACACAAATCAAAAACTAAAAACACCGAGATTAGGCACTGCAGCGGCTAACTGCTGCCGGGGACGTGCGGCTTTTGGCGGTACGAGCCGGAACAACTGACTGCTAGAGTAGCTTGGTCTTAATTATCAGTCTAGTACTACAGTAACGAGGACAATTAAGCGCAAGGGCTAACTGAACGCAAGCCTGCGATCACAGCAAGTCTTCTTCCTTTTCTATACTCGAGCTCCATGCCCACTGCCCTCGTTACACTACTATCATACTAGGTTGCGAATTATCAGTTCTATGGATGTGGTTTATGAAATACATTCATGAAACTCGATCACACTGCAAGGAAAGCACACCCTCGCCAGGGGGGGTGGGGTGGTACGCGTAGGCTGGAGACTTTTCCAAAACATTCTTTTCTGCCCCTTTTCCCCCCTCCCCCAATGAGCAAGCATAGTAAAAACACGACACATAAATTCTGTGCCTCCCTACCCCCCTGAAGGAACACAATTGTCGTCGGAGCCCCCCGCCCCCACAAAAAAAAAAAAACAATCTTCACGTGGTCCTTGACTCGCGTGCTCGACATATGATTGCTTTAGCGTTCTCACACATACGATGCCTAACTAAAACTGAAGCTATATATGTGTAGCACGTATTCATATTCGGTAAATTTTGCGCTCGACATATCGCGATTCAGTATACAGTCTTACAGAAAGGGCACCGATCACGCCGAGTTTCTTCCAATGTGCGGCTAACGTTCCCAGTTCTGATTTTGACACGAGCTCACAGAGGCTAAAACTCATGCTTGATAAACAAAAATACCCCCCACATGTAATTGATGACGCCGTTCAAAAAGCGATAAAACTGAAGCGTGATGACGTACTTATGAAGCGACCACCGCAAGAAGACCCGCAACGAACAAACCTCTGCTTAACCTACAGCAAAATTTTCCCAATGTAAACAAAATCCTTAAACGACATTACAACATTCTGGAACAAAGTGAACGTCTGAAACGCGCATTCCCATCCGCTCCTGGCGTCGTTTACCGACGACCGCGCAACCTCAAAGACACCCTTGTCCACTCTCAAATTAACACATCACTCCTTAATAATTCATGCAGACCTTGTTTAAAGTCACGACGTCTCGTATGTAAAGCGATGCGAGAAACACACAAAGAAACCAGCACACAATACAAGGAAACTTAACATGCGATTCTTCTAATGTGCTATACCTACTCTAACGCAACGTCTGCAGTATTCAGTACATCGGACAAACAAAAACAACATTTAAGATTCGTTTCAATAATCACACAGCCCATGCGAAATCAACCCCAAATCTACCATGCATTCGACAAACTATCAGTAACACTCTTAGAGACGGGATTTAAATCAAACCGAGAACGTGAACAACGAGAGTCATACCTTATCCACCAAGTTAACACCCTCGATAGAGGAATAAATGAGAATCCGGGTACACTTGCAGCAATTAAAGCATTAGAAAACAATAACGGCAATAATGAAAAAAAAATAATCAAGTTCACGGCACTGCAGCTGCGAAGGGCACAGGACAACTCAAAATATTTCCAAGTGTAACTACTCGTCCCAAGTACAGCTGTCGTCTGTTTCTGTTTTTACATTCATCATCATCATCATCATCATCATCAGCCTGACTACGTCCACTGCAGGACAAAGGCCTCTCCCATGTTCCGCCAGTTAACCCGGTCCTGTGCTTGCTGCTGCCAATTTATACCCGCAAACTTCTTAATCTCATCTGCCCACCTAACCTTCTGTCTCCCCCTAACCCGCTTCCCTTCTCTGGGAACCCAGTCAGTTACCCTTAATGACCAGCGGTTATCCTGTCTACGCGCTACATGCCCTGCCCATGTCCATTTCTTCTTCTTTATTTCAGCTATGATATCCTTAACCCCCGTTTGTTCCCTAATCCAATCTGCTCTCTTCTTGTCTCTTAAGGCTACACCTACCATTTTTCTTTCCATTGCTCGCTGCGTCGTCCTCAATTTAAGCTGAACCCTCTTTGTAAGTCTCCAGGTTTCTGCTCCGTAGCTAAGTACCGGCAAGATACAGCTGTTATATACCTTCCTCTTGAGGGATAGTGGCAAACTACCTGTCATAATTTGAGAGTGCTTGCCGAATGTGCTCCACCCCATTGTTATTCTTCTAGTTACTTCAATCTCGTGGTTCGGCTCTGCAGTTATTACCTGCCCTAAGTAGACATAGTCTTTCACAACTTCAAGTGCACTATTACCTATCTCGAAGCGCTGCTCCTTGCCGAGGTTGTTGTACATTACTTTCGTTTTCTGCAGATTAATTTTAAGACCCACCTTTCTGCTCTCCTTGTCTAACTCCGTAATCATGAGTTGCAATTCGTCCCCCGAGTTACTCAGCAATGCAATGTCATCGGCGAAGCGCAGGTTACTAAGGTATTCTCCATTGACTCTTATCCCTAACTGTTCCCATTCTAGGCTTCTGAAAACCTCCTGTAAGCACGCGGTAAATAGCATTGGGGAAATTGTGTCCCCCTGCCTTACACCCTTCTTGATTGGTATTCTGTTGCTTTCTTTATGAAGCACTATGGTAGCAGTTGATCCCCTGTAGATTTCTTCCAGAATGTTTATATATACTTCATCTACGCCCTGATTCCGCAGTGTTTGCATGACGGCTGATATTTCTACTGAATCAAACGCCTTCTCGTAATCTATGAAGGCTATGTATAGGGGTTGGTTGTACTCTGAGCATTTCTCTATTACCTGATTGATAGTATGAATGTGGTCAATTGTTGAGTAGCCTGTTCGAAATCCTGCTTGTTCCTTTGGTTGATTGAATTCTAATGTTTTCTTTACTCTGTTAGCAATTACCTTTGTAAATAGCTTATATACTACAGAGAGCAAGCTGATCGGCCTGTAATTCTTCAAGTCCTTGTCATCTCCTTTCTTATGTATTAAGATGATGTTAGCGTTCTTCCAAGACTCTGGTACCCTTCCCGTCAGGAGACACCTCGTAAACAGGGTGGCTAGTTTTTCTAACACAATCTGTCCTCCATCTTTCAGCAGATCTGATGTTACCTGATCCTCACCAGCAGCCTTGCCCCTTTGCATGCTCTCCAAAGCTTTTCTGACTTCTTCTATCATTACTGGTGGGATGTAATCTGGGTTACCGCTAGTTCTTATAGTATTAAGGTCGTGGTTGTCTCGGCTACTGTACAGATCTCTGTAAAACTCCTCCGCTATTTTAACTATCCTATCCATATTGGTAGTTATTTTGCCTTCTTTGTCCCTTAGTGCATACATCCGACTTTTGCCTATCCCAAGTTTCCTCTTCAATGCTTTGACACTTCCTCCGTTTTTCAGAGCGTGTTCAATTCTCTTCATGTTATACCTTCTTACATCGCATACTTTACGTCTATTAATCAACTTCGAAAGCTCTGCCAGTTCTATTTTGTCTGTTGTACTTGACACCTTCATGATTAGACGCTTCTTAATTAGGTTCTTCGTTTCCTGGGAAAGCTTGCCAGTGTCCTGTCTAACTACCCTGCCTCCAACTTCCACTGCACACTCCGTAATGATACTCGTCAGATTATCATTCATTGTATCTACGCTAAGGTTGGTTTCCTCACTAAGAGCCGAGTACCTGTTCTGCAGCGACACTCTGAATTCCTGTACTTTCCCTCTCAGTGCTAGCTGATTTATTGGCTTCTTGCGTATCAGTTTCTGCCGTTCCTTCTTCAAGTCCAGGCGAATTCGAGACCGCACCATTCTATGGTCACTGCATCGTACCTTGCCAATCACTTCCACATCTTGCACGATTCCAGGGTGTGCACTAATTATAAAGTCTATTTCGTTCTTATTTTCGCCATTAGGGCTCCTCCATGTCCACTTGCGGTTTTCTCGTTTCCGGTAGAAGGTATTCAAAATCCGTAAATTATTGCGTTCTGCGAATTCTACTAGTAGCTCTCCTCTGGCGTTTCTGCTACCGACGCCATAATCTCCTACTGCCTGGTCTCCAGCCTGCTTCTTCCCTACCTTTGCATTAAAGTCGCCCATCACTATAGTATACTGTGTTTTTACCTTACTCATTGCCGATTCCACGTCTTCATAGAAGCTTTCAACTGAAGCGTCATCATGGCTGGATGTAGGCGCGTAAGCCTGTACTACCTTCATCTTGTATCTTTTATTCAGTTTAATTACGATACCTACCACCCTTTCATTAATGCTATAGTATTCCTCTATGTTGCCAGCTATGTTTCTGTGAATTAGGAACCCCACTCCCAGTTCTCTTCTGTCTGCCAAGCCCCTGTAGCAAAGGACGTGCCCATTCTGTAGCACCGTATAGGCCTCATCTGTCCTCCTAACCTCACTGAGCCCTCTTATATCCCATTTAACGCCCTCTAGCTCCTCGAATAGTACAGCTAGACTTCCCTCGCTAGACAAGGTTCTAGCATTAAACGTTGCCAAGTTCAGGTTCCAATGGCGGCCTGTCCGGATCCAGAGATTCTTAGCACCCTCTGCTGCGTTGCAGATCTGACCGCCGCCGTGGTCAGTTGCTTCGCAGCTGCTGGGGACTGAGGGCCGTGAGTTATTTGACGTAAGCATGTGGGAGGTAGTGGCCAGATACTGCACCAGGGTGGCCAATCCTTCTCTGGTGAGGGAGTGCGTTTTTCGGCGGTGTTTGCCGGTGAGGCCGCACCCCAGGCCTCTTAATGCAGTTCCATCAACACGCAGATTTTTTTTTTTTTAATCCGGTTGGGAACTGCGCGGTACCGGGATTTGAACCACGTACCTCTTGCATGCGAGGCGGATGCTCTAACCACTACGCCATCGCCGCACCGCCATCGCCGCACCAGTTTTTACATTACTGTCCAGTAAAGTGTGCCAAGAATAACATGCCCGACAACAACCCTGTGCACAATCGGGAGGCCCCTACTTCACACGTAATCCAGAAGCGGCCAAGACATTGCACTCGCTTGCCAGCCTCTGCGGCATTACGCGGCGCCCCTCTTTCAACGACGAGATGTCGACGAGGCACTGAGTAGTTAAAGGCTTAAACTTCTTAAAAAAGCCCTTTCACCCCCTCCCCCCCCCCACCGAACTGTCAGGGCCATGCGGCGCTGTCTGGTCGGGAACAATACGTTAGTAAAAAGGAAGGGTACACAGACCGCAGACATCCTAAAGGTGAAAAGGAGAAAAGAGAGAGAGAGGGAGGAAGGGGAAAGAAGATTTAAAGGGGGCGCCCGGAGGATTCAACCTTATATTCTCATTTTTTTTCTTTCTTTTCCTCTTTCTCTCTTTCCCCCTCTGATTTCAAATTGTATGAAGCTGAGCACCAACAAACTGTACCCTCAATTCTGATGAAGGCCAGACTCTGGCTGAAACGTCGAAATAAACCACGTTGTGAATGCTCACGCAGGATCTACTATATATATATATATATATATATATATATATATATATATATATATATATATATATATATATATATATATATGTGTGTGTGTGGGGGGGGGGGGTGGGGGGAAATGAGTGTATACCTAAGGGCTCGTTCTTCCGTGTTTTGACACAATAATAATGATGTCTAACAGACAATAATGCCAAGGAATGTATAGGGGAAGTTATTAGCCCCAATTATAATGTAAATGTGAACAGAAAAAGAGTGGGTGAAAAGATGACTTGCCGTCACCAGGAATCGAACCTACGACCTTCGAATAACGCGTTCGATGCTCTACCACTGAGCTATCACGGCGGCTATCCCTCATACACTTTATTGGGCTTATATGTGAATTTAAACATGGGAGTGTCAGTCAGCGCCATCGGTAGCCATGGCAGCGAGTGTGGAACACGTTTTTATGAGCCTGTGTGGCGTCACGTAGCACGTGACCTTACTACGAGCTGGCTGCTGACCAATAGTCCCTCGTATACAACCTAACGGCACGAAGCCTGCCAGTACGAGACCCTCGTTAATGAATAAGAGAAATAAGTGCATAACTAAGGACTCAATTTTCCGTGTTTTGACACAATATAAGTGAGATCTAACAGAAAATAATGCCAAGGAATGTATAGGAGAAGTTATTAGCCCCCATTATAATGTAAATGTGAAGAAAGAAAAGTGGGTGAAAAGATACCTTGCCGTGACTAGGAAGCAAACCTGCGAACTGATTATATATATATATATATATATATATATATATATATATATATATATATATATATATATATATATATATATATATAATGAATTCGGTACCTCAAGGCACTGTGTGAGCTCATTGAGTCATGGCAACGCATCTCGCGCGCACGCAAGCTAGGACGTGAGTCCCACATGAACTAGCCCATAAGGCCAAGCACTGACCTACGATGATGGCCTTTTCAGAATGTTTTACGATCTGATGCCACCCATTCATAAGGGTGAATCGATCAGCGCGTTGGTGTTCAACAAAATCATGCGGGGCATCATTCAAGTGGATTTCCGAACCGCCACAACGAAAATAATTTGTCAACGTATATCAACACGCGAAGAATAAAGTCGCATGAGGCTTGACGGAAACAATAGCTCAAATCAATTCATAGGAAAATCTTTTATGACTGAAGTAAACTTAGATGCTTGATTCGAGGCAACCACGTAAAATCATGTATATATTGTATTGGATCACTTGACAATAACTGATTACTGGTGTATGAGCCAACTAATCTGGTGGCTAATATAGGCTGAAATACTGCATAAAAAGTGTTGTAACAATGCAATATCAAGAAAGTGGCCGAAATAAAGAGCGGTTTGCGTCATGCGTGGAATGTGAGGGTACGTAAGCAGCGTGTATGAAGTATGAAAGGGTTTCCTTACACGGTCTATCTGTGCAACTAATGTTATTCTCTGTGTCAAGACGTCTTTGTGTCCCAGAAAGGCTAAGAATATAAAGAATAACTGGTCACAAAACGTTTACTTGAATAAAACAACTGAAATAGTTCCCTAAGTATCGCACTTTGCTTACTTTCCACATTATCCTCCTTAAGTGAGCCTCCGCCTCGATTTGCGCAAGTTTGTTAAAGTAGTTAAGTCATGTGCATAAAGGGATGTAAAAGTAATAAAGGTACAAGTGGTAAAGAGGGAGGAAAGTTGAGCAAGTCATTAAGCTTTATATGTTGCATGATGTAAAGGGCATACAATTCGTGATACTACAAGGTCAGTTTTTTGAAGGCTGCGAGTGGTCGTTTAATTTTGCAACACTCGCAACTAAGGAATGTTCAGCGGGAACAAATGCTGGGTGAGAATAAAAAATTGGCAGTTCCGCCTGTTCTTCTCAGAATTTAGAGAATTTCAATGCGATCAATAAATTTGAAAAAAAATGTTAAGGCAACTGTGCACTACAGTGGTGCCAAGCGAGAATATTTTTTGTTTATTTTGTTTTTCACATTCGGCGAGATAGCAGTTATAGACACTGGTTTCGGCAGGGGAAAACTACGCTGCCGAAATCTCCTGTTGTGATATCATAACAGCTTTTCCTGTAAATAAAAAACAATTAGTGCCATACCGCTTGCTAAGCACTTTCTAAGCAATTAATAAGTTACGCACAAAAAGACAAGAAAGATCACTCATTAGCCTGAGAAAAGCACCAATGAAGGGCCACCAAAGACAAACATAAAATATTGCGAGTCACTTTAAGAAAACACGATAGACGTTATTATCTTTATTATTTTAACTTAGGTTTTAGTCATCTGATTGTTATAATACTATTATTGTTTCCCTAAAACATATTTGAAAATTCTTGAATTTAGGTGGTCTGTAGCTTAGGAGTAGTCATTTAGAAAGTTATAAGTTTTGGTTACGACGTTTTGTTTACCCCAATTTGTTGTCCCATAGCCACCACACTATTTTTGAAGTTATACGCTATTGTTTTTCCACTGTATTCACTTTGGAAAGACCACTTGTCTTTCCTAAATCGGCGCGAAAATTCCAGGAATAGTTTATATATGGGAAGTTGAAACGCTGTTCTTATTTTATATTCACAGTAGTATGGCTTGGTGACGATAAGTTTTTCCAAGTTTCATATTTCTCGTAGTATTTGATTTCCATGTGTTTTGAACTATTGTGATTACGCGGCGTAGTAGTTGATCAATATAAAATACTATGTTAATTTATAATGTATATTGGTGTTACAAACATTGTGCTTCACACTTGTTGGTAACGAATATTTCGACTTATTCCATGACACTCAGTAATATATATCAAAAATAGAAAATGAAGGAATGTGTTGTTTGGGGTAATCTTCTGTAATTAAAACGAGCGATCGTGTAACCCATTATCTAATCAATCTGCCACCAGTCAGCTTCCGTATCTGCATGAAACGAATCAGCTATTGGACTTGAAATACATGCACAGTTTTTGTGTGTGTATGTATTCATTGCGAGAGGAGAAAAAAATTGTTTTTCACATTAGTCCTGGAACGCGACACATCAAACGATCATCGAATATGGTGGGGTCTCCAGACAGTGATCTTCTGCAGCAATACGCAGCACATTGAAATTAATCATCGCTAGTTGTCCACTGAAGAAGCCTGCAGGAATGTGCACGCAGAGTTTTCAAGAAACATTTCAGAAACATCTATGCAGTTTTTCGGACTTAGGGTATATATACATCACAATTCCATATATAGTTTAAATTCTGGGCAATTTTTTTCTGCTTTATTGTATAACCACTGGTCACGCCGGTTACGCCTTTGGATTCAATCTCATAAGTTCTACGACTTGGGTTCGATTTACATTGTGATGGATGCATTTCAATAGGGCGTATTATGACAACGCTCTTGTATCTAGATCAACTTGCAGGCTAACAAACCCCAGGTGGTTGAAATATCTGGCTATTTGCTCCAAGCATCTCTTAATTAAAAAACTTTGTAAGGCTGAAGGAAATGAACCAATGGATACATATGGGCTACGAAGACGAAGCAGGGATACTATTTTTTGTTTTATTACATTTCCTGACGTTTTCGAATAACTTTTGAAAATTTCATCTGCTCATGCTTGGTCTACCTCCCTGAGTGAGTACTTTCCATTGTTTATGAAGGAAAAACAAACAAAATTTGCAGAATTCCTGTCATAATCAGATGGCCCACCAAAGAATATCAACTTTGGGTCATCCCCAGAGCCCACGATGCGGTGGTCAGGCTTTGCTTACCCGTCCCTACGTGGGGGAAGCCCTCTGCGTGCTAGTCGTGTCTCCAGGGCTACAAATAAAATTCTACCATCCATCCTGTTTGCTGGAGCCGTTCCATTGGATAGACAAAATAACCACCAGCATGTACATAGCAGCAGACGTGTAGTTCATAAAGCTCTGTTTTTTTTCTTTCTTCCAGTCATGTACGAGAGCTTCAACGGATACGCGCAGCTCACAAGCCAAGAGGGCATATTTCATTTCTGGATCGGGATGCAGCCTTTTGTCGTGCTACACGCTGCCCACACTATAGAGGTACCATGCTTTCAACAGGTGAAGTTTGCACAGCTTGTGACATGTGAAACTCTGGTGTAAAAAAACCAAAACCATATCCACAAAGTGAATAATAGACAGTTATAGTTTACGGTTAACGTCATAGCGGAGGTTAAGGGAATGGCGTTACCATGCAGCAAACGTTCATTGTGGACAGTGATTTATAGTTTAGCGGGATAATGTTTACGTGGTTTACGTCCCTCATCTGTGAGAGTGGTGCCACCTATCGGAAGGTCAATAAGTTAATGAGCGTGACAGAAAATAAAACGAGAATGTTTGCCTATCCCACGTCGTGAGACATTGTTAAAAGTTTATTTTACTAATAACAAAAGCAAATATATATGAACCGCGCACCAAACGCGAAAAAAATTATGTTGCCGATTTGTTTACATTGATCTTGTAGTTAGGCCTAGACGCGTTCGAAATGGGAAGCTGTCTCAAAAACTACGCCAACTTATCCGCAATACTCGGTCATCGAAGCTAACTGAAGGCAAGCGAAGCCACTTTAAACAGTCGTTTCCTGCGAACAAGGTGAATCTTTCAACAACTAGGCGAAAATCACTTCGAAGCGGGTGTTCGAAAGTGCCGCCATGTTTATGTACAGTACGTACACATACGCTACCACGGTAACCTTAAATCTGAAAAATACCGCGCGTACGGTAAGCGGTACGGGTAACGTACATATCTGCGCATGCGCACTTTGATTCCGGTATCACGGTACACCCGGTATCGTGGTAAGCCCGGTATACTATAACTGTCTAATGGAGGAGCATTCTCCGAGGTGCACGGGGTGTTTGGGTGTTTCTTGGAGAGAGCATTTCTCTAGGAAGGCTTGTTAACGAGCCGGTGCATGATATGTGCGTCGAAGGCCGTGTTCTTGGGTGCGTTTCATGGCCAGCACCACACAGTGTTGGCCACGTCGATCGGCACGCTAACAACCTGCCCTTTATGCTATACTGGCCGTGGCCGCGAGTCAAATGCCTAACACTCATAAATGGCAATCGTGAAGCTACCCAGTGTTATTCAACGGAGTTGAGAGTCGGCAGGTGAGGGGGCTTGGCAGGATATCGGTATCCTTGCTCAATACTCCTCATAGGAAGTTGTCACGTGCTGACGTGCCTAGGAAGCGACGAGAAGGAAGTGGACGTAGTAGCGAAGAGGGGAGCGTGCGGGCCAACGCTTCGGTTGGCGGCGCGCTATCTAGTGAGCATTGTTGAAATCACCGATGAGGTGACTGGTGCGTAGACCTTGGGTGGCGCGGCCGGTGCGTACAATAGAAAGTTGCCGACCAAGCTCCTAAAAGCCCACAGTACTTAGTGCATTGGCTACACTGTCCAGCTCGCATGCGAAAGTATGTGAAGAAGTGAAATCGTTACAGTCTCAACTTACACGGCTTATGCCCTTTCCAAGTGAGAAGGCGTCATTTTACGATACCTTGTACGATTGCCTTCAGTCACTGCTTTCAATATTGACATGAACCATTTGCATTCTTTCTGCCAACTTCTGTGCGCTTAGAGAAGCTTTTAGCTGGTGGACATCTCTAATTTCTTTTAGGCATATTTTAAATGCGGACCACTTTAGGGGGCCTGGATTTGGTCTGCTGTCTCATTGCTGTCGTATGCTGCCGTCACCGGTTGGCGTAACGCTGGCTAAGCCACACATTTAGCAGCCAAGTGTAGCATATTGAGCGCGCATTCATGCCAAAGTGAAGTCTTCTTTCTCTTGTTCTTCGAGCGCTTTAATGATGATATTGTGCGGGCATTACTACTATGGCTAGCAAAACACAACACATACAACGCATCAAAAGTGAAAGAGAAAGCAAGCGTGATCCTAACGTGTTCCTATCGCGGTTGAGGTCGCGGCACTTAAACAGTTATTTTCAAAAACTGACCACCACAAAAAATAGAGGGGAAAATCATTAGAGTTATAGCGTGCGGTGGGCGTGTCGCTCGGGCACGCCGATCAGAGAGTGTGTGCTTGTGTTGTGTATCCCAGGGACAGACAGGGTCACTGGTGACGCGAGTGCTGAGGCCCAGAGAGGCCGAGTGTTTTCACATATCGTCTCGACGCTTCGGGTGACCTGACAGTTGGCCAGCCTCGAGTAGGTAGATATGTGGGGTTTAACGTCCCAAAACCACCATATGATTATGAGAGACGCCGTAGTAGAGGGCTCCGGAAATTTTGACCACCTGGGGTTCTTTAACGTGCACCCAAATCTGAGCACACGGGCCTACAACATTTCCGCCTCCATTGGAAATGCAGCCGCCGCAGCCGGGATTCGATCCCACGACCTGCGGGTCAGCAGCCGAGTACCTTAGCCCCTAGACCACTACGGCGGGGCGGTCACCCTCGAGTCGAGTCTTTATGCGGCGGAGGAGTTGGGTGCGTCCCGCTGCCCAGTGACGTGTTCGAGACGGGCGTGCTGTCGCCACAACACAGTTCCGTGAATGCGGCGACTGTTACTACAAGCTGACCATGGTGTCGCGAGACGGGCGTGCTGGCGCTACAACTAAGCTCCGCGGAATGCGGCGACTGTTTCGGGAAGCGGAAGAGTCGACGCTGTTTTTGGAAGCGGATGGGTCGACTTAACAGAACTGAGCAATCGTGCCCTTCGAGCTGAGGGGGACTCGGGCTCTGTGTTGATGGTTCACAACCCTTGATTCCTCCGCTCACTGCGAGTTGCCCCAGCCTTTCGTGAAACGGACTGAGGTACAGAGGGAGAGAGAGAAAGGCGGGAACGACGGGGGTAAAAAGGACGAAGGGGGACGAGAGAAAAGAGGGGCACGAGAAAGCTGAGTTGGCAGGCGCCGGATCAACGAAGACCAGTAAACGTTTCTCTAAATGTAAATAAATCACTTTTTCAAGTTTCCTAAATGAAAGTCTTGTTTTCATCACCAGCCTGATTTTGGTCATCCCACCCAATATACCTCACAACGCTACAATACCTTAGCCTATGTGAGCTTCATAAAACAAGGCGTGCTACAGAAAGCTTGTATCTCAATAGCGTAACTTGTGACTAGAGATGCGAGGTGCGGAGAAAAACTAAAAAATTCCGAAAAAATCTTTCTTTTTGTTTTTTTGTGTAGTTGGCAAAATTAGCGAAATTTCAGTGTGACAAAACGTACAGAAATAAAGCTCAGGCAACGACCACCGTTGAACATCAAACCAAAACGTCACATATGATACCAACAAACACCAAACAGTGGCTGACAACTGGCCATCAACATCACATAAATTAGCTCTAGCGTCCGCTTAGCTTGAGTCTATATAGCGTAGATTCGTCGTTAGCGTGTGTTCATGTTGGGGGTGGTTTGTCATGTTTTGGTGCCTGTTATGGTTCAGTTTTGACTTTACCTCATACAATCTGCGACCTGCGTCAGGAATCCGCCTATAAAGCAGTATGTAAGCAGATTCTGCAACGGTTGAGTCAATTTCAGACGTGTAATGCACTTTTTTCGCATTTTTCGGATTTCAAAATGAAGTTACCGAGATAGCCGCGGCAGGCCGCTAGTTGTCCACGCGTGCGCGCGCGATCACACTGAAAAAGCCGCGCATTCGAAAAAAAAGGGCTCAAGGTCATGAGGCGCGGTAGTTTTTTTGCCCTGCCACACTTCCCTGCTTAGCTTCTAGAGCTTTCGTCGGGACGAAACAAGAGATAATGCAATTGCAGCATGCGGCAAACCTTTGTAACTCCACTCGCACTGGACGGATTCTCAAAATTTTTGCGGCGTTGAATTCATGAGGCAATAAGCTCTTTTAGTGAATTAATTCTATGGTTACTTGAAAAAGTGTTTCAGTGCCCCTTTAATGCATTTTGGTCGATAGGTGTCACGACGAAAACGAGCCCATTCGGCGATAATAGCGCGCGCTGGTCCAAACTACACTGTAAGCAAAAACTATCCGAGTTTGGGGTTTTTGCGGCTCATGACCTCTGAAAGCTCTCTTGCGTTTAAAATTACTACCTCGTGTAGGAGTAAAAGATGGTACATGACATAGTTTTACCACCACCTCTCAGGCAAGTAGTAAAAGGATGTCAAAATCTAGTTTTACCACTTAGGGAGTTCTCAGTCACGTGATTTTTAACCTGCGTTTCAGAGTTTATTACCACGTGACTGCAAGGTGCAGCTGCTTCGGTGGCTTTTGCCCCATTGTGACGCTCTCCTGAAGGTACGCGAGGACCACAGTTTTTTTTTTTTTTTGGCATCGCCGTGCCTCGGGATTGACATCGAGTCAACGCACTTTCACTGGAACTGGGGGCAGCATAAGCACAACAAGCGTGAACAGCATTCTGTGAACGAAAAAGAAAAAAAGACGGGGGGGGGGGGGTCTCAAAAGAAGAAAAAAAAAGAAAGAAAACCTGCTCAGGAAACTTGTCCTGCATATTTTCGCAAATTGTTGGCTTTTGCTCGGCGTTGGCCTTGGAGACAGACGGTGCAAGAAGCTCGGTATCTGTGTGTCTGGTTGGGCTTGTGGATCTCACGTGTTTCCTACATCGTCAAACGACCGTGCGCTTCCGAACGCCTCCGAACCTGCACGTCGCGGATATCTCGCTTCCGAGCCGAATCGCGAATATCTGCCAGTGGTAACAAAATCAATCTGGTGTCATCGTCCGTGCTTGCCTACTGGAGAAGCAATAACCAAAATGCTTCACTCTGTCGTCGGCACCGAGCCGTGGCCGCCAGTGACCAGTGGGAGTGTGTCGCCGGGGCAGGTGAAAGAAGCATCGCATATGTTTTGTTCCACAGTAGGCGATGTCTGCATGAGTAAAGTGCTGCCCGAATTGCCCTCCTCATGCACCAACTGCTCTCAAACATGTAGCGCAAAGCCTATACGAGGCAGACGGGACCAACAAGCGGCTGCCGGTGAGCACGAAGAAAACCCGGACGGTGGTATTTACACCGCCCCGTCCCCGTAAGATAGTGGCCACGTGTTCATTTGTGTCTGAAACGACGACGAAATTCGCACAGGATATGTGTTCTGTGATCGCCAGCTGTGTTTCATCGGATAGCCGTGCTCCTCAAAAAGGCCTAGTGCGCCGTCGGTAAGAAGCTTGTGTGCAGGCGTGCACCGCTCCTCTACGCCCGTTGTGATGAATACGTGCTGCTACTGTGTTTGTGCACCGTCGCTCAATGAAAATCATTGAGCTACCATGGTTTGTGCGTACTTAGGTATATTTTATGGACTTGTGCATCAGCAGTGCTAACACGCGTGGGGCCATGAGCCCGGTGTGCCAAGTAATTATTGGATACTCAAAAAGGTGAGATTGGGTAGATTTACAATAAAAGGTCGGTGTGACATTTAGTGTCCTGCAGCCCACCTTAAGTTTACGCTTGCACCTTCAACTGTTCTTGTTTATCGATGCAAAAAAAGAGCTCTCCTACTGGTCCTACAGGGCCGGTCAAAAAGTCGTGCCTATATATATACCGGACTGTCAAAGTGTAGTTGAGCAGCGCGTGCAGTCTGTTCTAGTGGTGTATTATTCTGCTTTTGTTGTGTGTGCGTGTTTGTCTGTATGTGAATCTATGTGTCACCAATTCTGCCGTTCAATAAATTCAATCAGTTCTGCTATTCAATAAATTTGTCGTCTCTGGGCGAATGCACCCGTCAATTTTTATTTTTTTACCACCAGAAATAACTCCCAGTAATAACCTCAAAAACCTTGTGAAGGTAGTAAAAATTTACTCCCTCTATACTCGCTGAGAACCTCACTGGGGTAAATATTTACTACTCTCCCTACGTTCAAAAACTCAGTTAGCACGAGAGTAAATTTTTACCTCGGTAGTAGGTGGTAAAAAAAAACCAGGAAAGGTAGTGCGCTAGAGGACAAATGGTTTACCCAGTTTTTGAGGTTATTTTAGGTCATTTTCGTTTAGTGTGTACTACTGTGTGCGTGTTTGTGAGCGTGCGTATGTATGTAACACAAACATATGAATAAGTATGCACTTAGCGGTTGAAGGGTGCACTAGGGGCCGGATTTCGCGATCGCGTTTAACTCTTAAAGGCGAAGCTTAATAATACCCCAATTTTTCGTCAACTGCAACAGTGAAATCAATCTGGCAGTAGGTAACCTATACACAGCAAGACGTTTAGTAATCCAGCGACTCCCACCACTCCAACAACAAATGAGGTGACCTTGACAAACAGCCCTACCACTTTACAGCCTTCCGTTGATTAGCTTGTACTACGAGCGCTGCCGTAAGGAGCCTGCAGCCGTTTCACACTGGCAGTGCGGCAATCTGACGCGCGCAGCTCACTGCTCGCGAGGCGCCGCTTTTCTGTATTTCTCCCGCCGAGCGTCGTGGAATTTCTGCCGCCGACAAGTCTGTAGGTCAACGGAGCACACAGTTGTACACTATGATTGGTTCCGGTAACCCCCTTAAATAGCAAAACCTACATAACCACTGTTACTACCGCATCTTCTCAAGTCCCGACAAGACAATTCGCGCCGAAGAAAGTCCATGTTCTGTCTTTTGTAAGATGGGGCGAGGCCCAGGTGGCGCCGCCACCACTGCCACGTTTGTTGGCGGCTAGAGGCGCACTATCATAATTCCCTGCCAGACAGGCTCCTGCGTCCAGCCGTTCACGCTTAAGCAGCTAGTGTTTCTGAAGCGCAACACATAGTTAGGTAGACTGCAATTGTCTTATCGCGCTTTTTTCAATCAAGCAATCAAAAAGCTGTCCAGTCACGATTCGGGTTTTAAACCTAAACGGCGAAGCGTCCATTTTGGTCCTAACATTTCGTCGCAAAAGTTCAATCGATATACCCAAACCAAAATAAAGCTTATTTTTGCATTTTGTACTGATTACGACCTTTATTGCAGCTCTTAAAAATCATGAGGACGCTTAAACTATTCTTTGCCGTCAACCAAGTGACCAAAAAACTAGTGAGCCGTGACCAATTGCTCAATGTGTTCGGAAGATTAGGCGTTTGCGAGATCAAAGCCAAGAGATCAGACAATCCCGAATCTCGAGCTGTGAGCTGGTCATCCCACACTCCCAGTGCTCCGGGGTGAAATAATTTCACTAATATTGTTATCTTTTTTTCTAACTTCGCTCGGTTCCGACGACTCAGCACATATTCGTGTTCGCATTCCCAAGCAACGAGAACATTGGGGAAGAGCGCATTTTCCTACACCCTTAGTGGCTACTACTTTATTATCGTGCTCAAATTAGTCATGTCAGCCTGAGTACATTCTCTGTCGAAGTTGAAAGTGAAAACACATTTTCTAGGTCTGCCTTTAGTTAGCCAAAGCCAAGGGTAAGCGTGGTGTATGAGTGTGAACAATTTATAGAAGTCGAAGGCCACAACGCATTCTTTAGGGCGGCCTTTAGTTAGCTAAAGCTAAGGCTAGGCGTGGTGTGAAAGTTTGAACAATCGACCAATTCGCCAAAGAGAATTCGTGGCATAAGTTAGCGTACAAAACAAATGCATTATTCTTACGGATACTGAAGGAAGAAACGACGTTGGTTCTCATTGATAGCCCCACACAAAAGGGGCAAAAACTCCATGCATGGCCTGAACTTTATCTCACGGGCAGTTTAGTACCTGGCACACATGAGTAACCTTTGCGACAAGGATGATATTGCATACCTGTGCACAGGCGAGCACAGAGAGTTCTCTCCCCACTCATCCTTGTGAGGCGCGCTTGACAAGCGTGAGTGCTCACGAGCAATGTGGCGCTGTGTTCGGCATTAGATGCTAAGAAACAAGGTGCCCGATCTGTGGTAATACCAGCAGATCTGGAGCGTTTTGTTCCCCATTAACCAAATTTGTTTTCTTCATATTCACAACTGCTCCAGACGTGTGACAAAACTGCTTATTCTTCTTGAATACTACTTTTTACAGCAAAAAAATACGCTATGCCATCAGTTTACCTTTAATAAATTTGAGCTTAAACAATTAAAACATCCCAATTTGTTCAAACATGCTGACCTTGCCAATACTAAATGTAGAGGGAGAACTGCTGCTACGGGAATTATAAGAGTGGTTTTATTGCACAAGATATAATAATTGTGGTGTTTACCGTCCCAAAACCGATATATCATAATGAGAGACATCAAAGTGGTGGGCTCCAAAAATTTTGACCACCTGACATTCTTGGACGTGCACCTAATTACAAGCACACGGGCCTCAACCATTTTCGCCTTCATCGAAAATGCGGCCACCAGGGCCGGGTATTGCACGAATCACGCCACCACTATTCTTCGACCTTAGTAACGTGTTTTACGTACTTTTGCAGTTTGTAATGCCTCTCATGGCACCACATTTCTGGGGGCATTCATTTTTAACTTAATAAAACTATCGAGATGCATTTTCTACATAGAGAGATTGTATGAATGAAATTGAACTGCCTCGCCATTCCCGGAGTGGGAATGGACCAATTTTTTTCCATTCTGAGGAATTAAAAGGAATGGAATTGTGTCAAATCCTCATTCCCCGGAATGGAATCGGAATATAATGAGGGCGCCCGCACCGCAACACTGGTCCATTCTTGTCTCGCTTTTCGCGCGGCGCCGCCCATGTGGACACCGCGTCGCTGGCTGCCGAGCGGAGGCACCGACGGGTGGGACGCCGCTTCTGCATGCTTCCCGCCAGTGTCCGCGTACCTTTATTCTGAGATCATCGAGCGGCTGTTTTGAGTGATTTTGGATGCACCTTGTGTGTTTAGCCGCAAACCGGAAGGAAAGTGAGTGGAACAAACGGATGATAATTCCAGTAGTTTAGAAATAATTCAACATCCATCGTACGTAATAAACATCCAACATATGTCTCTCGTACGTAATCTAAACAGTGCGGAAATTCTGGAGAAAATGGATGCCCTAGAGGTGACGAAAACTGTTTCAACGGGAAGGTTGGTGGAGCCGCTTTGACCAAGAAAGTTTCTTTTGTGTTATTGTTCGCTCCCAGCGCATTCGCTATTGAACAATTTCTCATATCTCATCTAATGGCACTGTGTATAAGACCAATCTAACGTAGATCTTGGAATATTTTAAAGCAGAGAATTCATAAAAAGGTTGATGAAAGGCTGTATAATTAAGCAAAACCAAATGAAGTGCCGTATGCAATCACATTGTGGTTGATTTGAGACGACGTAAGGTTGGACAGTCACCAGACTGAAGATCACCACAGTGATTGATGCGTGAGGCACAGCAACCAATATTAAGATTATTATTTGAAATGACAACGCCAGTCATACAAAATTGAATGAGCTGAATTAACGAATGCACAATGCACTAAATCAACGTAGTAAAGAGTTAATCTAAATGGGGAAGACAGTTTCCACAACTCAAAATATTTACCTCCGTCTAGAGAGTTTCCAAATAAGTATGCTGCTCTCTTGGGCCTGCATTATCAGAAATAAATACAAACTACTATTAGACATCGAGCAGCCGTATGACTTTTAATTTTACTTCAAAAGGGTCGTAGTAATCACCACGAATTCAACCTAAAAAATCATTGAAATATCCAAAAAACTATGTTAGATAGGAGCGAAATACTTTTAGCTGGAAGAGAAATTTACAAGTGTCGAGTGTTAAGTTGCTTTTATGCAAAGTATGCTAATCAAGCAGCGCACTTCATAAGAACCATTGATTTACTGATTTGGTTTTGTTTTTGTCTCTTTCATTAAGCCTCTACTGACGAGCACCGTGAACATCTCCAAGACTGGACAATACCAGTTTCTGGGCCCAGTACTCGGCGAGGGATTACTGACCAGGTGTCAATTTAAGTTGTAGTCTCAAGGTCCACGTAGTTTCGATTATTCCGGGGGCAGACTGTATCATGCAATAGCGAAATTATGCTGGCTAGATTTACACCGCGTTCGTATATCGCTGCTTTTCCAGTAAAAAAGAAGTAAACTGAAGTGTGCGCAAGTGTGCTTCCGCATATGGTATAAGCAGTGCCGCATTAGCAGTGGAGTGATGCCTCGTCATTATTTTGCATTCGTTACGTTGCTTGTGAAAAACTCAACGGCACTTACAAAGCAAGCAGAAGAAATATGCGCTTAAGCAAGCCCTCACCTGAACAATATTTGAGTCTCCTCAGAGGAGTAATGATCTTCAGAGTCCGTGAGTTAGAATCCTCTGAAGCATACATGACATAATACAGAAAGCAGAGACCGAGGACGAGTGGAGAGGAAAATTATTCTTAGCTATGTGCCAGATATTGTTACTAAAAAAGAAAGAGCTACTGAGCTCTGCCTTTCTTCCTCATGAAATGATGTTACTCATTTTTGCGATTGTAGTCGCTAGCAATTAGCCGGTGTATTTTCTAATACGTATACTTCACAGGGTTTCAAGAAGAAAGGTGGCGCTTAATTGTTTCAATAATGTGAGATAGGTATTGAAATAGGCCCCAGCAAAGCCACTGGCTGTATCTGGCTTCTTTTTGAGGCCCTCACTTTTCTTATTCAAAGGTCGCTGAGATAGACCACAAGGCTGCTACGCAGTACACTGCGCAAATCCACTAGACCGCTGTCGCTATTATATTTTAAATTCGACGCACTTCTTAGCGAAATTCAGTGACTTTGAGCGTATCTATCTATCTATCTATCTATCTATCTATCTATCTATCTATCTATCTATCTATCTATCTATCTAGCCTCCTACGATTTTAAGCTCTCCTGGCCATTTCGGAAATGGGATCGATACCACGATTGGTATGGCATAACATGACTGCATTAAGAGCACAAGTGACTAGTAATAACATGAAAATCGAGACATGTATGTCATGAATGTGATGATTTAAATTTCATGGTCTTGCTGCTCTTGCGGTGGTTTCGTCCACATGACATATTGCAAAACTGGTATGGTATGACATGACTGCATGGCGGACATAAGTAAAAGACTAAATTGGAAATCATGACATGCATGTCATGTAAGTCATGACTACATGCCACGCTCACGGTGCGCGTACAGTCCTTTCGCTATCTTCACATACATCAAATTTAGTATTGCGGGACGTGAATGGATGACGAAGGTATATGACTGGTGAAAACATGATAATCATGATATGCATGTCATGTCAAACATGAGTACATGCTACGCTCATAGCGCAGTCGTGGCCGTTTCACTAGCTCCACATATACCAAATTTTGTTTCACGTAACGTGAATAGAGGACCATGAATAATAACACGTCCAAACATGTAATCATGATATACCTGTCATGTAAAACATGACTACATGTTACGCTCAAAGCGCACTCGCGGCCGACTCGCTTACTTCACATATACCAAATTTGGTATCACGTGAGGTCAAAAAACGACGAAGGTAAATGATATGTCCAAACATGATAACCATGACACGCATGTCATGTAAAACGTGATTACATGCTACGCTCATAGTGCGCTCGTGGTTATTTCGCCATCTTCACATATACTAAATTTGGTGTTACGGGACATCGATTGATGATAAAGGTATATGGCAGCTGCAAACATGATAATCATGTCATGCGTGCCATGTATTAACATGACCACATACCACGCTCGTGATGCGCTCGCGGCCGTTTCGCTACCTTCACATACAAAATTTGGTATTACGTGACGTCAACGGATGACGAAGGTAAATGACTCGTTCAAACATGATAATCTTGATATGCGTGTCATGTAAAACACATGCTACGCTCATAGCACGTTCACGCCCGTTTCGTTACCTCCACATATACTAAATTTGGTATCACATAACGCCAATGGATCGTCAAGGTAAATAACACGTCCAAGCATAATAATCATGACACGTAAGTCATATACGGCATAATTTACGTCGGCCTCGTAACGTTGTGCTGATTTTATACTGATGTATCAACCCTCCTCATTCGTGCTTTCTATATCATCAATTCCCACTGTACGTGGGATCTCCCAATTTTCCTCAACAGAACGCCGTGGTGCAGGAGATAGCGGCTATAGTGACGCGCTACTAATATTGGCATCGGCTCTAGAACTGAGAGAGAGTAGTTATTAGTAGAGAACGCGAAACATAATAATTCACTTATCTTGAATATCCCCTGCGGAATACGGGCGAACCGTAAGCGGACGTGGCGGAGTTCTAATGGCGAAACTAAAAATTAACTCAACTCAATTCTGTGTGCAAACCCAGGCCTCTACAGGTTGTAGAAGTAGTTGGCATGATCTGATGCAGTGATCATAAAAAAAAGCTCAAATTCCACTCAATTAAAAAAAGCAATGGCATAAACTTATATGCAAGAAGCCAATTATTTACTAGCGATAAGAGGGAAACTACAGGAATTCAGTTTCGCCTCATAGTAGATTCGCGGCTCAAACTGAGGTAGCTGACGTTAGCGTTCACACAATTAGCAATAATCTTACTAGTATCATGAAAGAGCGAGCAATGGAATTCGGGAGTACAGTCACTAGACTGGACACTGGCATACTATCTCAGGGGACGAAAAGTCTCATTAGGAGACTACAAACCATGTATGCCTCAAATGCAACCGGCAAAACACGGCTAGTGGAGCTTTCGCAGTTAATCAATAGGTGTAAGGTAGCCAATATCAGAAGATATAACATGGAGATAATCGAGCGGGCTGTAAAGAGCAGGAAAAGCCTAACAGCTGCGAAGGCAAATTTTTTTAGGCAAAAAGGCAGATGTATGCATTAGGGACAGAAAGCTAAATGTCCTCGGCAATTGGGATAGGAGAGTTAAGGTGACGGAGGAGTGCTACAAACAATACAGAATTTGAAACAACCAGGATGATACCGTAAGAAGGAATTTTAGCCCAGATGTATTCGACATCTAACCAGTAACGACAGGTGAAGTAATTAAAACCCTAGAAGGAATACAAAGAGACAAAGCCGCTGGTAAGAGTAAGGTAACAACGAACTTGGTGAAAGATGGCGGAAAACTTGTGTTAGAATAATTGGCAACTATATATTCGAAGAGTCTCTTTACTTGAAGAGTACCAGAATCTTTGAAGAACGCAAACATTATTTTAATCCATAAAAAAGAAGACGTCAAGGACTTGAAAAATTACAGGTCAATCAGCCGTTCTCTACAAACCATTCATAAGAAAATACCTAATAGAATTAGTGCAACATAAAACTTCGATCAACCTAAGGACCAAGCAGGATTTCATACAGGCTACTCAATAATACACCATATTTGTACTATCATTCAGGTGATAGAGAAATGCGCGGAATACAACGAACCCCTATACATACCCATAATAACTTACAAGGCGTTTGACCCAGTGGAGAAATCAGCAGTGATGCAGTCACTACGAAATCAGGACACTGAGGAACCCTTCATAAACATATTGGAATAAATCAAGAGCGGGTGTACAGCCACTAGTTCTCCACAAAGAAAGCGACAGAATCCCATAAAAGAAGGGTGTAAGGCAGAGAGATACAATCTCTTCAATGTTGCTCACTGCGTCTTTACGGGAGGTTTTCAGGGCCTTAGATCGGGACGAGTTAAAGATAAGAGTTTATAGAAAGTATCTTAGTAACCTGTGATTCTCTGATGACATTGCATTGATGAGAAACTCAGGGGATGAAGTGCAGCTCACGATAACTGAACTAGACACAGGAAGCATAAGAGTAAGTCAGAAACTAATATGCATAAAACTAAAGCAATGTGCAAAAATTTCGCCAGAAAACAGTGCTTTGTGATAGGTGGAGAGTTGCTGGAAGTCAATTGTAAAGGAATGTGTCTACTTATTACAGGTAGAAACCACGGAGCCAAACCATGAGAGTGAAATAACTATAAGAATAAGGATGAGAGGATCACATTCGCCAAGAATTCTCATATCAAGAATGGTATTATTCTACCACTAACCCTCAAAAGGAAGTATATATAACAGCTGCACCGTGCCAGTACTTGCCTACGCAGCAAAAACCTGGATGATTACAAACAGTGTTGAGTATAAATTGAGCACGACGCCGTGAGCGTGGGCAAGGAAAATGATAAGTGTAGCCTTAAGAGACAAGGAGAGAGCAGAGTGAGTTAGGTAAGAAACTCTGGTTAAGTACATCGTAGTTGAGAAAGAGAGAAATAAAGATGCAAGGAAAGGCAGGGAGGTTAACCAGATGGACATCCGGTTTGCTACCCTGCACTGAGGAAGGGATAAAGGGGAGAAAAGAGGTTGCAGAGAGATGAGAAGGTACACACAATCACGAGCACACTCGGGGAGCACACACAGTCTACAGGCGGTCGCTCAGGTTTGTTGACTTTAGGTAAAGTAGCAGCGCTTTAGTTGCTTTCTGCGCAACTGAGGCAGATGTCCAAGGTCCTAGTATCTTCTGCACACAAAATGGTCCGGGGTCAAGTTGATTCAAAACCATCCGGAGCTGGCATCGCTGTGTGTCGTAGCAAGCGCAGCTGCACAGGACGTGTTCGATGGTCCCTTCAGCTCCACAGTAGTCGCATGTAGGAGTGTCTGCCATACCAATGCGAAAGGAGTAAACCTTTGTAAATGCAACACCCAACCAAAAGGTGGCATAACAGTGTCGCATCGGAGCGGGAAAGTTGTGATGGTAGCTTAAGCTTGAGCGAAGGATCCAGTTTATAAAATTGACACCTTTGGAAGCTGGTACATGACCAGAACGTGCGTGTGAGATCTCGAGCCAGCAGGTAAAGTTGTCTTGCTGCATCATTCCTTGATAGAGGAAACGGGACTACACGGGTTCCTTCATTGGCTGAGCGGGCTGCATCATCGGCTAATTGATTTCCTGTAATACCAATATGTCCAGGCAGCCATTGATATATAATATCATGCCCTCGCTCTAGAGCTTCATGATGGCAATGTCTTATTTCTTGTACCAATTGGTCATGACTCCTCCTACGCATGGCAGACTGCAAACTCTGAAGCGCTGCCTTCGAATCACAGAATATGACCCATTTTCCTGGACGTTCTTGAACGAGGTATTGCAAAGCAGCCCTTATAGCAGCAAGCTCTGATGCCGTAGATGTAGTCATATGCGACAACTTAAACTTGATTGTCATTGCTGCAGCTGGAATTACAGCGGCACCTGATAAGGTGCTGGACAAAACGGACCCATCAGTGTATACCTGCGTTCGGTCTAAGTACAACTCATGTAATAATAGCAGTGTTGCTTGCTTCAATGCTACTCTGGAGTGATTGCTTTTCTTTTTGATTCCCGGAATTTCTAGACGTACTTTCGGCTGGTTGAGGCACCACAAAGGACATGCCATTCTCGCAGCTGGCGTATATCCTGATGGAATGCTGTTTAGGTGGTTGGCTATGACGTCTGAAAACGTGGCACGTGGCCTTCCGGAGGGCAGAAGGGCCAAGTGGTGGTCGGGGACACGGCTAGCATGTCGAACGTGCGCTATGAGGCAATCCACAACTCTATAGGTCCTGACCGGATGGTCTTTGGCAAGCATGATTGTGGCATAAGTAGAAGCGCATCGGGGCAGTCCTAGGCAGATACGCAGGGCCTGACCCTGCAAACTCTCCAATGAATGAGTATTGAATTTGTAAGTGTTAGTCAGTACCGGCAAGCTGTAGCGCAATAGACCCAGAAATAGGGCCCTGTACAGCTGTAGCATGGAGGCCACAGAAGTTCCCCATGCTTTCCCGCACATGAATTTCATTATATGCACAATAGATAGCAGTCTCTTCTTCAAGTACGCACAATGTGGGCTCCACGAAAGACATGTCGATTATTATGCCCAGGAAACGATGCATCCGTGCATATTTGACACTCTGCCCATTGATGTAAACAGGGTATGGCGTCATTGGTTTGCGTGTAAACGCCATCAACGCGCACTTCACAGTTGATATAGTTAGGCCTTGTTTCTGAAGGTAGGCTGTTGTAAGGGTTGCTGCCCGCTGTATTCGTGCACGCACCTGAAGGCGAGTAACTGCAGCACTCCAGAGGCAAATATCATCGGCGTATATGGATAGGCACATCGACTTTGGCAGAACCTTCACCAGACCAATGAGGGCAACATTGAACAATGTGGGGCTTAAAACACCTCCCTGAGGTACTCCGCAGTAGGTGTAATGTTCAGCAGTTGTACCCTCATATACTTGCACAAAGAAACCCTTGCCAGTTTTATATTCTTTTATCCATTGAAACATTCGTCCACCAATGCCCATTGCTGCGAGAGAAGTGAGGATGGCATCGTGAGCTACATTATCATATGCACCCTTCACGTCAAGAAAGAGTGCCACTGATATGCGCTTGCGACTTTTTTCTTGTTGCACAAATGTCGATAAGTCAAGGACACAGTAGATGGAGGAGCGGCCCCGACGAAAGCCTGCCATGCAAGAAGGGTATTTGGTGTATCGTTCCAAGTACCACTCGAGACGAAATAGAACCATTCTTTCCATCACTTTTCCGAGGCAGCTTGCGAAGGCAATAGGACGATACGCTGTCAAGTCCAATGATGATTTTCCCGATTTCAAAAGTGGTATTAATCAACTTATTTTCCATTCTCGGGGAACACTGCCGCTGAGCCAGGAGTTGTTGAAGCATGTTAAAAGTCCTTTTCTGGCCTTTTGTCCAAGGTGTCCCAACGCACTATAAGTAATACCATCAGGACCTGGCGATAACATGTGCTTAGAAGCGACTAACGCACCTTCCAGTTCTTCCATGGTGAATGGATTGTCTATTTCTGGTAATCGCGTCTCAGGAACGATCACGGCGTCGATGCTCTCGTTCATAATATTCCCGGCAACTCTCGTGCAAAATTCTTCAGCCACCTCGAGTTCTGTTTTTCCATGATGGAGTGCCAAAGCTTTAAAAGGGTGCCGTTGTTGTGGAGAGGAGCGAAGACCACGAACTGTTCTCCAGATATATGACAGCGGTTTATGAGGGTCTAGAGATTCGCAGAATGATTTCCAGCGTTCGCTCTCCAGCTTGTAAATGCGTCGTTGAATCTTTTTCTGAAGCCGCCTTGCTTCCCTCAGATCGTAAATTGATCTTGTGCGTCTGTATCGTCGTTCATCACGCCTTCGTATAGCTCGTAATCTTTCCAGATCGATGTCAAACTGTGTTATTTTAGACGAAAATGGTAATTTACATTTGGACGCTTGCATAGCTTCCGCTATGGTATTTTTCAGGCTGCAGGCGAGGCCTTCTTGGCAAGCGTCTTCAACACGCGATGTAAACATCGACCAGTCAGTGCCAATTACAACACCGGAAAAGAAATTTTTATGATACCATCGATCGTCACGTAGGTGGGTATGTGATCACTCCCATGAGCCTCAATATCGCAAAACCATTTAACTTTGTGAGAGAAGCACCGTGACACCAATGTCAGGTCAAGGCAACTGCCATACGTGAGACCCCGCAGATATGTGGGGGTACCATCGTTCATGATGGAAAGGTCGTAATCGAAAGCGAATGTAATAATGTTCCGGCCCTTGGCATTCATCCTAGTGCTCCCCCAAAGCATGTGATGGGCGTTGAAGTCACCGGTGATGATCCAAGGCCCATCGGTCCTCATTAGGATGTCTTTTAATCTGTCGCAGTCAAATCGCGATGACGGAGATATATATCCACCAATAAGCGTGAACGAAACTGCATTCTTCTTTACACGAAGACACACGTACTGATTGTCGTCATTTGAACTTATTGGGTGCGAAAGATAAGTCAAGTCTGTGTGAATGTAAACAATTACTTTGCTTCATTCTTCGCAAGCGGCTGAACAAAAAGCTTCATAACCGGACAATCTATAAGGCGTTGATACGTTTGGTTCACATATGACATGTATAGGGAATTGATTGGCCCGAAAAAATTGGCGAAAGTCCGAGATACGGGACTTCATGCCTCTGGCATTCCACTGAAAAATCGACGCGCATTTAACTTCAGTGCGGAAGATGAGATTTTGTTGAGCCATTGCGCTTATACGACGTTAGCAAGAACTGGATTCAGTGCATCCAGTATTTCCAGTGCACTCTTAGCAGACGGAGATTGTATGCTGCTCAGTAGAGTGCGAATCGTGGCAATTAATGATTGCACAATTGCAGTCACTTGCCTGTCTTGGTTGGAAAGATCTCGAACCGGGATCGCGGACTGGCCGTCATGAAACTCCTTCGGTTCGCTTGATGCTGCTTCCCTTTGAAGTGCAGGCCACTCTGTCGCAGTTAGGGTATGCTCACTGGCTTTGTCCTTTACAGCCTTTCCCACGGCATGTGGTCTGGGAGGCAAAGGAGGTGGTACTGATGAGGGATCTGGCAAACGTGTCGAGGAGGTAGCGGGTGTCCTTGAAGACCGACGTCGACGTGAACGACGCCTTCTGACTTTAGCTGCGGCTTCTCGATGAGATGAGTGATCGCGCACCATCTCCTTCAAGATGGCAATTTCCTTCTGAATCCGCGGGCAGTCCTTCGATGTGGCTTCATGGGATCCATTGCAATTAGAACATTTCTTGACAGTTGCGACGCACTTATCCGCTTCATGGGGCTCGGCGCAGCGGTGGCATACCACCGAATTCTCGCAGACGCTGCTCACATGTCCAAGTTTCATGCATTTACGGCACTGGAGAGGCTTTGGAATGAAAGGCCGCACAGCATGTCTGAAGTACCCCACCTTCACGTGAGAGGAGAGTGATGTGCTCTTAAAGGCAATCTTCACACAGCGAGACTTGCCTAGCCGGGTGACATCAACAATTGGAGTATCAGTTGTTGACTTGACAAGAAATTGTAAGTCATTATTGGAAATAGCCACATCTATGTCGTAGATCACGCTGGTTACTACATCACATTCCAAGGGAGCATGAGAGTGCACCTGGTTGCCGTCCAAGTCAGTTACACTGCGCAGAACGCCCAATGCACCTGCGTGCAAAACGTCCACAGCCAGTATATTCTTTCTGGCGTTCACTCTTATGTCCGTGATCTCATTTGGGACGAGTGTTTCCAGAGACCTCGACACAGACTGTCTGTTAAGGCGTTTCATGCTGACGGTAGGAAGTGCAGGCAGAAACAGGATGGTATAAGTGTTCGATTTTGGCGCTTCACTTACAGTTTGAATAGTTGAGGATGAGGATGTCCTCATGTTCCTCCTCTTCGCTTTGCGGCTCAGCACAGGTTGGAAACCGTCATCTGAAAAGTCCTCACTGCTGAGATAGTAAGCATGAGTATCATCACTGTCGCTGTCACTCGCTTGTCCCATCCGCTTCCTAGAGGCGGACGCCGCTGACGCCGCTGGTGCCGGCAGGCGACCGGGGTAGTCTACATCCATCCCCTCCGAGGGAGCAGCGAAAACTGATCAACAGACTTAAATTACAACTGAAATACGCCGGAGTTAGCAGAAGTAGCTCCTATTCAAAACACACTTCTTCGTCTTCTCCATCATCGTAGTTGATTTCATCGTAGTTGAAATCAAGAAGAAATGTACATGGGCTTGAAACGTAGCGCTTAGGCTGGATAACCGCTGGTAATTAAGGCTAACTTACGGGATTGACAGAAAAAGCAAACTCACGAGGGGAGGTGGGGGGAGACAGAAAGTTCGGTGGGCCGATGAAATTAAAATATTTGCAGGTATAACGTGGAACCATAAAGCAAAAGACCGGGTTCATCGGCAAATTGTGGGAGAGGACTTTGCTCTGCAGTGGATGTAGTCATGATGATGATGATGGTGGTGATGATGATTATGATATTGAGTGATATTGACGCCACAATTTTGATCCTTGTCAGTGCGGCTGCTTCTTGTTGGTAGCAAACTAAAAAATAAATACAGCACCTCAGATTTTCATACACGTTAAACAACTTGATTGAAGTGATGAGTTGGCCTTGTATGTATATAATCTTGGTGGACTACAGCGCAAAAACACTCAACGAATGGAAGGAATCCAAGCAGCCACGATCATTGATGCACTTTCAGCAAACGTTATTGGAAAAATTGAACGCATATGTATATTGTCCGGCAAAGACTTCATTCTCTTCACGTTCGCAGGCACGCCACCTCATTATCTTTAAGTTTTAGGAATGGATTTTTTGTAAATTGGATGAAGCCTGTGTCGGACAGTATCAATATACGTGCAATTATTCCAGAAATTGATATCGAAGTGTGGCACTCGTCGTCATCGCTCTTGTTCATTTCCTTCATTATCTGATTTTGCGCTGTAGCGTGCTAGACGGTTAAAAGTGCTCAGGAACGTCAAGTTAATCCTCAGTCCACCAATAAGGCGTGTCATTTAACCCTGACCGCAGTTATTCTTTGGCCATCTTTCTAAACTTTAAGTTCCTAGTTCTTGTCTGCTGCAATCCCGTCTTGTTATGAGGCATGCTGCAGAGGGGGACCTTGCATCATGTTCGGTTTCCTGGTTTTTTTTTAACGTGTACCTAAAACTAAGCAACCAGTTTTCCCTGTTTTTTGTTTTTTTAATGGTATAGTCACCATCATGACGCAGCTATCATGGCCGACAATCGAACACTTGGCCTCAAGCTGAGCAGCGCAATACCATTGCACATTTACTACCCAAAATACTCAGGCATTTTTTGCTCACTTGATAATCAGTCATCACATCCGTAATTATGAGAACACCACACGCCGGAAAGTAAACCGAATAACGTGGATGGGCTACCATTCTTTTTAGTTGCAGGAAACAAGTGATATCGGTCAAGTGTTGCAAGGGCGAAAGAGCACACGTATAGCAAGAACAGTGATAGAAGTGACATTTCGATTTTTTAGCAGATTCCGGAGCAAGAAAAATGGTGCTTTCGAGAAGCCATAAGTGTTTTTGAAGCAGAAAATATGCTAGTTTGGAGGAACTATATGTTTTGGGAGCAGATGGTGAAACTCCACGCGACTCTCGCAGTTTAAAGCGTCATGTAAGCTTTTGCAAATATGAATACTTATTAAATATACTGCACATACAATAATCACCTGAAATAGCACGAAACATTTAATTAAGCAGACGGATGGTTACTAAACAGTAATAGTAGGTATCTACTTTTGAAATGGAAACCATTATGATATGATATACAAGCAATAAAGCTGAACACCAAATTGCACAAGCAGCCATTCTCACGTGTAACTTGCCAAAGCAGCAGTTTATATTTGATACGAGTACTGTATGTTATTTTCATAATTCACCTGAATAGCCAGCCTTGAAGTTTGAAAAAGTAAAATGAGCTATTCACTTGAAATGTGAGTTCTTGCGACATAAATGAGCCCAAAGCTCATAAACAAATGAATGTTTCAATAACATCATCATACTGCGTCAATAACAAGCATCAATGAATCCATTCAATTTAAGAATGTCCTTAAAACAATGATTACCTAATTACCCCCTGTATGCTTGTTAAACTGTTTATTTGTATTGCTTTGTGCCTTCACCATGTAATAAAGATAAAATTAGTGTTATCATTTGCTTTATTATGATGTGAGTTGTTAGAAGTATTCATCTTTGTACCCCAATTAGTGACAATATTTTTATGCCATTTGCATTGTATTCCTTGTTTTTTCATTGTTGTGCATGCCCTTCCCCTCTGAAATGTACTGTGCACCCTCAGGGTAAAATAAATAAATAAATAAATAAATAAATAAATGTAATCAGTCACGCGTAAAAGTCGCCACAGCAGCACTTAGTAATCATTATGATGCTGAACTAATTTCTCACACATTCCGCAAAAAGTCTGCTTGTCAGAAGTATATATCCAAAACATTAGTGAGTACACGTAGAATTCTCAATCTGCTGTTATACAGCCAGTCTTTGTTTTCACTTAGGCTCGCCAGATGGTCACGCGATTGAAGTTCACTGTTTCCAATATCTCAGCTCTATTTTGGAGCAGGTTTGGAGCAGTTACTGACAAAAATCACAGTTTCGGGCAGCATAGAGCAACATTTCTCTTTTGAAGCAGTTTGGAGCAGAACTTTATATCCTGCAAGAAGTTTTATCGTATTTTCAAACAGAGCGTATAGCTTCCCAGAAACATCGAGAAAAAGTTTTTACTACAATTACAGTTTTGCTTGAGACCCACCGCGGTGATCTAGTCAAGAAAGAAAGAAGAAAACCACGGTGATATAGGGGTTGTGATGCTCGACTGATCACCTGGAGGTGGAGTGTTCAAGTCCTGGCCGCCGCTTTCTGTGAAGGTGAAACAGTTGCAGCCTCCGTGATGAGATTTAGGTGCAAAACTAGGTGGTCAAAATTTCTGGAGCCCTGCAATACGGTGTTACTAATTTTCATATCATGCATTTGGGACGCAGAGCCCCCTCAATTATTCATATTAGTTTTGCTTGAACTTCGAGGATATCATGCACCGCGGTGAACTCGGGTCTTATAATTGAAACACCGATGGAAACAACTACATTGCATGCGAACCGCACGCCGCTGACTTGCGCGAGCCATGTTTGGGTGAAAAGAATGAAAGCTTGCACAATGTGCACTGGCAGCACAATAATGCAACATGCAAGACACAAAGATCGGTGATATTGCATATTGCGCGCAAAGACACACGCAAACGCACACACGCACACACACACACTCACACACACACACACACACACACACACACACACACACATATATATATATATATATATATATATATATATATATATATATATATATATATATATATATATATATATATATATATATATATATATATATATATCACTCGGTTTTTTGTTTCGTTTCTTATTATTGCTGACTGCCCTAACAGAGCGAGTCCACTGAGTGTTATCCGTAATTCGACTATTTTAAGGAAAAACATATGCCATTTTTAATGAAAAGCGCTGTGTAGAATAACCATGCATGTGTACGACGTCGGCAGTACAGCATATTCCTTGTTGTAGTACCAGTCAAAATATATATTAATTATCGTGACTCACTGTTTTATGGCAATGCCCGTGCCCAGCCACAATACCATAGAGTCAATTCTGTTGTATGAGTTAATTGAACAGAACAACACTGTTTATCGCCCATAGAATGCCACTCGCACAGCTTCAGAAGCCACGTGGAGGCTTGAAAGTAGCAGGCAGGCAGGCAGGCAGACAGGCAGGCAGGCAAAACAACTTAATTTGATCCGGAGCCGACACTCACTCCCCCTTAAGGCACCACATCGGCGCGTGGCACCCATGACGACACGGGCAGATGCATCTCCTCGACCATGTCATGGGCTCTCTGGATAACCTGTAGCTGGTCTTCCTTCAGCTAAAAGGCTTCTAAGTCAGCTAAAAAAGGCTTTCTCTTCTTTCGAATAATGACGGAAGACGCTCAAAAATCAATCTTAGAATGCACATGTATCAGCCATTAGCTGATTTGAACATGGCGCGCTCAGTCGTTACAGAGATTACTGTGGGAGACTGTCACTTGTCCGCGCGCGCGCGCGCGATCACACTGAAAAAGCTGCGTATTCGAAGACAAAAAAAGAAAAAGTGCTCAAGGTCACGAGGCGCGTGTGACATATTTTGTTTGCCCCTCCCGTTCCTCCCTGCTTAGCTTCCAGCGCTTTCGTCGGGACGAGCGAGAATGCGATTGCAGCGTGTGACAAATTGTTGTAACTCTCGTACTAGACAGATTCTTAAAAGTTTTCCGGCGATGAGTTTGTGAGGCAATAAGTTCTTTTAGTGAATTAATTTTATGGTTGCTCAAAAAAGCTTTTCAGGGCCCCTTTAGGACAAGAAGCGTATGCCTTAGTGCGTAGTTGACGTAACGTGATAGACTGAGCTCTGTATAAACTTGTATGCGGGAGGGGGAGCCTCCACCGTTCCAATTGATTTAGGAGTGAATCTCGGTAATACCAAAGCGTGTCCTTTGCCTCCGAGTGGTTCTCCCGGGCATGGGACGCTGCGATTCGCACCCGGGAGTGCGTCAATTTGTTAGAAATAAAGTTGGTTCCATGTACGTGTCGGCCAACTTGTGCTGAGAACCAGATAATGTGCTTTTTGTCTGTAAAACTGGCAGCAGAGTGAACTAGAGTGGCTTCCTGGCGTACCGAAGCCGCCATCAAGGCCTGGGTGGTTGCTCGCGAGTCTTTGTAGATAATTGTGCGCTCGGTGGCAGCGAGAGCTAGTGCGACCACAACTTGTTCAGCGCTATCGGCATTCGCATGTAATAAGATAAGGGACGACATATGGTCGCCTTTAAGTGTGGTGACAACCGACACAAAGTGATCCTTGTAACCGTACTGCCCTGCATTTACGAAGGCCACGTCATGCTCCATAGTGGCGGTGGTACTGAGTAGTGCTCGCGCCCGTGCCTGCCCTCCCCCACAATAAGTGTGGGGTGCATGTTTCGGGTTGTCGGGATACTGTGAATTTAGCGCGTAACTCCTCGGGGATCTGGCACTGTTGTTGTTGGGTAGCCGGAGAACTGAGCCCAAGTTGTGCCAATAATTATCGCCCAACCTCAGTGAAAGACAGCTTTACAAGTTGGAATAATTTTGGCGCTTCGACAATTTCGTTGAAGGTGTTCTGTATACCTAGCTTATTAAGCTTTACCATGCGGGTGTTTTCTGGCAACCCAAGGACATATTTAACTCGCCAGCGAATGATTACGTCTAGGTGGTTCTCATCCCTTTACTGCCAGAGGTGGGTGGTGGCTACGTAGTTTAGGTGGATCATAAGAAACGCGAGGAAACGTCTTCGGAGATACTCCTCAGATAGTCCACGTTTGTTATTCACTCTATTGAGGAGTATTACCATTGCTTCGGCCTTTTTCTAGATGCGTGTCACGCTAGCGGCGTCACTGCCATTGTTTTCTATAATCATGACCAAAATACGTACTTGCCCTGCCGTTGGGTGGGTGAACCTTCTGCCGTATGAAGGTTGATTACTGAATAAACTTATTTACGTGCCTTGTATTTGGAGCGATAAAGTAGTAACTCCAATTTTTTCGCCGATAAAGAGATGAGCCTTCTGTAGAAACGCTTGCACTGTGTTAATTGCATATTGCAGTATTTCTTCGATGTGCCCGTCACCCCCCCCCCCCCCCCCGTCCACCAGATTGTGTTGTCATCAGCGTAAAGGCATGCCCGATGCCGGTGATTTGTGAAAGTGTCCGAGAGAGTGCGCACATGGATAGGTTGTATAGGAACGGAGAGATTACAGCTCCTTGGGGTGTGCCTCTCGCCCCTAGGCTGGATTGCTGGGAGCCCAATGTGCGTAGCTGCAAGGTAGCTTTCCTGTCACATAGAAACGAACTAACACAATTATAGAAGCGTGTTCCTAGTCCGGCCTGCCTAATCGAGGCAAGAATGTGCTAGTGCTTCACTCGGTCGAATGCTTTCTCGAGAGCGAGCGCTAAGATGGCTCTCGTGTCTCTGAAGACTGTCCAGAAGCTCGTGTTTCAGCATCAGCATGAAGTCCTGTGTTGACATAGGCGAACGGAAGCCTATTTTATTGAGTAGTAGTATTTGTCGCTAATCTACAAATGTTGTGACTTGTTTGAAGATGACCTGCTCAGCCACATTACCCACACAGCACCTTAGTGAGATGGGGCGAAGTGAGCCTATGGCTAGGGGTTTGCCCGGCTTGGGGATGCCTCCCACCACTTGGGGGAACGTGGCCTGTTTCACAAATTTTGTTATTGGGTTCCGCGAGGAGTTCAATGTCTGCTTCTTCAAATTTTTTTAAGAAGTTTGTTCCGTATGCCGTCGGGGCCCGGGGCCAAAAGGCAATTGAGTTCAACTAGGACTGCCCTTACCTCGGCGCACGTGAAGGGGCCTCCGAGAGGATCCTCTTCTATCGCGTCCTGGGCGGGCAAGTAGCCGGCGGGCGAGCTACGCTCGATGCACAAGTAACGTCTTCTTAGTTCATCGATGATTGGAGCGTCTGTGCTACCTGAGGATTTTAGTTTGTGTATCAGTCTGTCTATAGTGAGTTGTTAAGACGCTTTGGATGGTCTGTCGCTTAGTCGGTGTTTGAACAAGTTCGATTTGGCCCCGTTTCTCATTTGACCATCTACCAAGCTGCACACTTCGTCCCACTGCTGAGGCTCAAGAGTGTGGCAGTGGTCCTCGATTTGCCGGTTGAGATCAGCTAACTTTTCGCGTAGATTACGGTTAAGGTTTTGTGTGCGCCATCTCGCATGAAGTGAATTTTTAGCTTCGAGAAGGTGAGCGAGCCAGCTGTCAATATGCTCGACCTCTCGATCTGTTGCAATGCCCTTAGTAAACTTATCAACGTCCTCTTTAAGTCGAGTGATGAGTTGTGCTAGTGTATCATAATGGGTATTGTCCTACATCCCGAGTTCTCAAAATCGGTTACAGTCCGTAATGCGGAAGTTCCTGATTTTGTTGATAGAAGCATGGATTACAGTTTCAATAACATAATAGTCACTGCCGAGGTTCTCACGCAGGTTCGTCTGCGTGGGTTGACTTGCCTTTCGAATCATCGTTAGATCAGGCGCGGTGTCAGTAACCGAGTTGCCTATTCGGGTGAGAGAGTTAGGGTTCGTTCAGAGAGTGAGTCTGTGTGCGTTTATTTGCAAAACTAAAGCAGTCCCTTTACGAGAGAAGCCTCTGTAACCGAAGTATTGATGCTGAGCGTTAACGTTCCCTGCAATGATTAGCATATGATCCTCTGCAATTTCGCTCACTCTTTGAAAGAGAACTTCTGAAGTGGTCCAAGTGTTCTTGCATGTGCTGTATACAATAAAGATTAAGATTGAGTTAGGGATGAGTTCAATCAAATTGTATCCGTCTTTGAGGTCTGGGTGGGCGTCGTGGTGAACGTATGCGTATTTATTTAAGATGAGTGTGGATATGCCTCGAGTGCCCACGCGATGATCCACTTCGGTGTCGTAGGAACGCAAAGCGGGTTCAGTGGTAAGCGTCTCTTCTAGTAGAAGTACGGCAAGCTGGTCGGCAACGGATTTAATGAAATGTTGCAAGGCTGCCTTCCACTTTCGGAAGCTGATGCAATTCTTTAGCAAAAGATTGGTTGTGGGAGCCATTGTTGAAACATGGGAGAAGGCGCGATTTGCGGCGCCGTGATCTGTCTTCCTTCTTTTAGCATTTGTAGCCGAGCGCGGCTTGGTTAGCTGTAGTTTATATGGGGTGCAGCAAGATGGCAAGTTGGGCCAGTTGGATTACGTTCATAATTAAAAAATTGGTTGAAGCGCACTAAAAAAACGGACGAACAGAAGAGGCTGACAACGGCAAGCGCTGTCCTTGTCAGCCTCTTACCCCGCTGTGGTGGTCTAGTGGCTAAGGTACTCAGCTGCTGACCCGCAGGGCGCGGGTTCAAATTCCGGCTTCGGCGGCTGCATTTCCGGTGGAGGCGGAAATGTTGTAGGCCCGTGTGCTCAGATTTGAGTGCACGTTAAAGAACTCAGGTGGTCTAAATTTCCAGAGCCCTCCACTACGGCGTTTCTCATAATCATATAGTGGTTTTGGGACGTTAAACCCCACATATCAATCAAATCATTGTCAGCCTCTTCTGTCCATCCATTTTTTTTTGCACTTCAACAAAATGTTCAATTATAGGGGGTGATTTCTGCGAACATAGCTGTGCGAAATTGCTCAAGTATTTCGGTAAAGCTCGCTTTAGTTAGCGGTTCATCCTCTATGTTTTCAGCTACCCTGAGTTTCGCGGTGCGACCCATGGCTGCTGCATTAGAAGGAGCTGCAGCTGCAGAGGAGGCGGCCGTTGCGTCGGGTTACGGTCCGCTGACTGGGCATTCGTTCTGCTGTTGCATGTTTCGTGCGGCAGGTGGTTCGGCGACTGCGCGTTCTCTCTCCTGCTTCATGTTTTGTAAAATTGTCTTAATCTCGCCGAGTTCTTTGCGAAGAAAGACTTTCTTGCATTCGAGTGTCTGTATTTTATCAGTTACTTGCTGTGGCAGTTGTCTCGCCTGTTCAGGGCAACAGGTCTCACATTTATTGGCAACTCAGTCAGCCCAGGTGGTTTGCATCGTGCTTTTTGAAGTGGGTGGTTGGGTATGGACCAGCTGCTTGGGCGTCGGCGTCGTCTGCTGCTGTTTGGTGGTCACTGGGTTGCCTTTGGTGGGTTGACTGGTGTTGCGTCTGCAGCGTCTGCGGTGGCGTCGGACGACGTAGGGCACTTGATAGTGGTTTGGGCATGTGTGAGCGCCGCTAACGTGGCGCTTGACCTCACAATTCGTATTTCGGTTGAACCCACTCATGTTCACTATGGGTGAGTTGAACACAACAATGCTCACAAACTTTCGCCGTCGGAGTCAGACACACTTCCTTGCGGTGGCTGACGCGGCCGCAAATGCGACAATTGTCTATTTGTCTCTTCTATAGCGTGTAACGTAGCAGTAACGTACAACAACACACGTAGGTCGGTACTTTTAGTCAATTGAATAGGAGAATCACAGTAGTCGTATTCCTGATGCGGCGCATGCCAAGAAACATCGGGTTGTGCAGCGTCCGAAAGAGGCGTTGTAGTTCCAAGTCAGATAGGTCGGCTGCAACCCCTCGCACGACATCTCAGCTGATTATGCCGGGTGCGGCGACGTAAGCAGAAACGCGGTAGCGTTGCTCCATCAGGGCAATCTCACGCACGTTAGCATACGCTTCAACGTTGTTGGTACTCGGTGGACTTATAACGAAGACATTTTGCGTGTGGTTGGTACACACAATGTCTTCATCGGCAGCGGTTGGCGGGAGCTGTGCTGCGAGTAGTAGTGATTGTAAGAATTTGATCTCGTTGGACTTACGGACGCCGAGTCCTTCGCCCGGGCGGGCGACCACACGGCATTGATTAGCGGGTAGAGGTGGCAGCCGGGAGGCGGCTGCAACTTTCTTCAATGCTTCGGCATGTATACATGGCGCCGGCGGGGACGCGATGTTTTCCGGTAGCTTGTAGCGGGCTTGCGGGGGGTTTCTCGTGAACAGTAATCCAGCCAGGTGCATTGGCTTCTTCTTCGGTGATCCCTTCTCCATGGTGGCCACGCTGCGGCGGGAACGCCGGCACCGAATGAGGTGCGTAGTCAAGCTAGGCCTGCTCGAGGCCTAGCGAGTGTGATCGGAACGATGTTCCAAAAGAGGATGATAAGGGGGTCTACTGGGCTGGTTGTGCCCTAGAACTTGCCTAAGATGACCAGCAGATAATCTAGAAAGATTATCCACACTTGACCGATGAAATGAAAGCCGAAAGGTGGAGCTGATACGGAAGCATTCTCTCGTCTTGCCGCCCTCTAGTGGTCCTCACTTAAATGTAGTGCGGTAAGGCTTTTACACTTACCTATAGAAAGCTGCGCAGTGTCGCTGGCACAATGAAATGATTCTTCATACGCGGACAATAATACAGGCAGACTGCAAACACTCCTTATCATTCATTTATTCCAACCAGGCACGCATTTAGTTCAACACCATCACCCTCCGGTCGGAATGGCTAATTTGTTTATCGGGCCTTTGCCGTTAATATATTGAGCATTCTGAAGCAATTCATTCACTTACCACGTTTCCTTAGTATGTTAACGTTCATCACATGTCCGTATAACGTGTAGTCCAGCTTCTCTGCAATGACTCAGAGACGAGAATTTCATCGGGTGCATGCAATGATGTAGCTATGTTAGTGTGTATTGATTTGATTGATTGATTGTGGGGTTTAACGTCCCAAAACCACCATATGATTATGAGAGACGCCGTAGTGGAGGGCTCCGGAAATTTGGACCACCTGGGGTTCTTTAACGTGCGCCCAAATCTGAGCACACGGGCCTACAACATTTCCGCCTCCATCGGAAATGCAGCCGCAAAAGCCGGGAATCGAACCCGCGACCTGCGGGTCAGCAGCCGAGTACCTTAGCCACTAGACCACCGCGGCGGGGCTAGTGTGTATTGAAGCAGTGCAAGTATTGTGCAATAGATCACGCATCAGAAACGAGCCTGTATGATGTTACAATACAATTTCATTTTTTATGTTCTCAGCGACCACTCAAGAAGCCATGTACGTAGTCATAAATGTATAATATAAGGGTAACAATGCTATAGGGTATAACAAGTTATAGCTTAGCGTTCGCGTAGTTTTGGGAAGCTTCTTGTCAGGCACCCGTTGCTCACATTATGTCGAACCGCACAAAAATTGAAAAAAACTAGAAGGTCCTAATGGTGCGCACCGAAACATCGACGATAAAAGGCATTATTCAGAAACTTCGGGATGGATAGCACCGCACTATCACGCTATAACAAAGGTAGAAATTTACTTTACCCTTTTCCCGTTTTGTACATGTTCACCTAAAACATCTGTTAGTGAATAACGTGATCTAGCAATTGTGCCACCATACGCAAGAGACCCCTGGAGTTCTCACCGCTAGTATTCTTTAGTTTTATGCTATCAGCCTTTATTCGATGCGGAGTGACGTTTTGTGATTGTTTTGTAGAAGAAAGATTTCACCCATAAAAGCTTCTTCATTAAACTATCTTGAAATATTTCCAGAAAACAGCTCCGTGTAACTCAGTAGCTTTCCCTACCAAATAAAAAGAACAGGAAGTTTAAAGAACGAAAATAAAATAAGTTACTTGGTTTGCTTGAAACATATGAGACTCGGAGATGGCTACAGACAATATTAATGCATAAACAGAAATTGTAACCAACTACAATATGTCTACAAAAATGCAGGAAGTTGTTGCAATGCGTACGACAATGTATAAATCATATAAATGGCAACAATCAGTTGTTTTTTTCTTCCTTACCTTTCGACAACTGCCTAACTTAAATGAAAATAAGCTTGTCCTTAGTTATGAATCGTCAAAACACAATATTTCCTAAAAGTAATGTAATAACACATGATAAGAGCATCAATACTGACGCAAATGTGCTTTAGAAAACCCCGATTAACAACGCAGACACAGAATTTGTTCTACAGTTCATCTTCTGGACAGAATCATCTGTGCCATCCATGACTGGTGATTTTGTTCCAGTGGCGTAGCCAGGGGAAGGCGCATTAGGCCCGTGCCCCCTCCAAAAGCTTTTTTTCGCCTAGCATACAAAGCGAAAAAATTATCTTTTCAAGGAGGTGCCACCCCTTCCAAGAAACAGAGAGAACCCTCCCCCCCCCCCCCCCAAAACAGTTTCTGTCCACGCGTCTGCTCTGTTTTCTGTAACCGTCGATGACACCCCGTGGAATCATCGTGGTGCATTGACAAGCGCGATGAGACTTCTATTACGAAAGTAACATCTAGAGAAAAGTTTTTTTTCTATAGTAATGCCGAAGTTTTGCAGAATTTTGGCTGCCATAAAAAATATACTACACTATAAAAGCAATACGTAACACAGCAAGCAACGGGCGCTCCAATGACTCATATCTGTGTAAATGCCTAATTATAGTATGCGGGTTTGTTACGGTAATGTGTGACATCAACGCTATATTCTTGTACCTGTCATTTGGAAGTTAAACAGAGGTTGTTCAATTTCGCAAGCACAGTGGAAGAATTACGGTTTTAGCTGCAATATAGTGTAGTACTAATAGCCGTGTAGTAATTATATGTGGTGTAGGAGCGTACAATAATATGTCTCAGTAAGTCACAGGTGTAAGTAACTGCACTATAGCCAATTAAGCAGGTTGTATATTAGCATCGTCCATAAATAGCATTTTTGATTTCACTTTTGTTTTTCTACGTATGCCCAGCATGACTATTTTCCTCCACTGATAGCTCCAAACACTGTGCCTTGCTGACCCCCCCCCCCTCTTCCTTTGCGTAGAACTAGCCAGTCATAAATTACTCCACTACACCCAAGAGAGAACTTCACAAAGCTTTGTCATGTATTTTTTTACCAGCACAGGCAACAAGTGGCGATCAAGAAGGAAGCTTCTCACTCCGGCATTCCATTTCCGCGTCCTCGACAGCTGCGTAGGTATATTCAACGAACAAGCCCGAGTACTGCTGCAGAAGATCAGAGACTCTTCGCAGTTAGACTTCGTCGACCTGTTTCCAATGATGACACACTGTACACTGGACGTGCTCTGTGGTAATTTCCAAGCCTATAAACTATGTCGGCGAATCATGATTGTAGTGAAAAAAATAACGGGGTTCAACGCACAAAAACAAAACAAAAATGTACTCTGGGGTTTCATGTGCCAAAACCAAGATAATATTAAGTGGTGCGCCATAGTTAATAACTCCGAATTATTTTTAACCACCTGTGATTTGTAAATGTGCAACCAAATGGACCTCTAGGGTGAACTTACCTCTTGATCTTATCTAAAAGCCATATCTACTCAGACGTGTACCATGGCATAATATCGAACGTGCTTTCTCTAGTTTATGGACGCAACAGAGAAGCCGCTAAGCTACCAGGGCGGGTATATTTCATGGCGCGTAGAACCAGCGTAGTGCACCTGGTGCGTATTTAACAGCCAAAAGCAGTGTGCGAAAGCAAGGCTTTTGATAATTTAACGTTGATACTTATTCAACCACTCATGTATGTCTGCCTGCGGCTCTATAAGAAGTGATCATTTGTTACCGCTGAATCAACTGTTAGTATGATAGTGAAGGACGCTGGTAATGCAATATGGTGTGACCGAACTCTGCGAATGTTACATGACGGGCAATTTTCACCAGACAGTTTTATTGGGAAAACATGCGTTACAATATTTTTTGACGTATACCATGTCATCTGCATACCTATTTACCTTGCTGTTGTTTACTTGTTGCTGTCTAGTTAAAAACGATAGAGGCTGGCATTCACACAAACCTCTTAGTCAAGAAATTTTCGTAAGAAGCACTTCTAGCCGATCCTGTCACTAGACATATTAATTGCGAAGAAATTCAGTTATTCGCGAGGATCCCTCATAAAAAAGATAAGCTCTGTGAATTCGGCCAAGGATCGAGAAATAAGTGCGTCTGCTTGTAGAGTGAAAAAGAAAAAAAACCATTGATTTGGTACTGTGTGAGGCCTCGTTATTAGGATAATTTGTTTTGAGCTCAGAGAAGTGAGCGAATTCAAACAGGATTTATAGCTCTCGGTGAAAACATTTCAAGGGAGCGCTGTTTCTTTACATTGGAATGGATAAAATAAATGCATTCTGCAGGCATTGTTCGTGTAATCATTATTACAAGGAGCCTGATGCTAGCCTATCCGAAAGGATATCACAATACATTATTTTTAAGAGCACTTCAATGAAGTACTACGTTCCTTAAATGCCCGCATTCGGGCATATTTTATTGCAATAATTATTATTGATTACAATTGCAAACATGCACAACACATTTGTTGAAGTTAAACATAACTTTGTTCTAGGCATAATTTACGTTGTTTATTGCGAAATTCAGTGCACATGCTTCCGCACTGATGCCCAAAAGCTGAATTACACGTGAGTATATACTAAGACCGTGAGCGTAATCACAGGTGAGCATAATTTATTTCCTGGCTTAGCTTGGATATACAGGTGCCATCGTTTAGCAAAGAAGTTCATTTAAAAATGTAAAAGAAAAAACACAGTGATACTACGCTGAACGAACGAACATCAATTGATAGATCAGATTGATTTTTGACAACGATGAAATGATAGTGGATCTGACCCTGTTCCGCGGCAACGTATTCCATCCAAGCTTATTGAAGAAAAATACACAGACAAGTGTTATTATTAGCTGGTGCAGTAGCAAAGCTATTAGTTCAGTTTTTGCCATAACGAGAAAGTTTAAAAAACCGTACTTAAGTGTTATTAAAAGTTGTCACATAATGAAATGCTGCAATTCAGTCGAATGGCCAACGTTTGAGAGGCTTAAAGTACTAAATACAGGACACAATAGTTTCGTTGGTGAATTTAAAAAAAATATGGGAAGGCCAACGTACGCAGAATTAACAACAAAATATACAAGTGAAGCTTTTCATTATATTTATATAAGATAATCAAATCATTCTAACTGCAATAAACTTTTTTGTGTATGAGTGTCTTGTCCTCTATTAGTGTGCGATAGTTCGACTACTAACTCGCCGGCTAGCAAAAACTAGCTTACTTAGTCGACCAGTCAACCTCACTAAACACATCTGAGTCGACAAAAAGAATTGAAATATATCTGAGTTCACAAAATGGAAAACGTCCCTAGCGTATGAAGAGAGTTATTTCGCGTTACGCTGCTGCGGCTAAAAGCCCCGCCGTGGTGATATGTTAAGGTACTCGTCTGCTAACACGCAGGTCGCGGGATTGAATCGCGGCTGCGGCGGCTGCATTTTCGATGGAGGCGAAAATGCTGTAGGCCCGTATGCTCAGATTTGAGTGCACGTTATAGAGCCCCAGGTGGTCGAAATTTCCGGAGCCCTATACTATATACAGCGTCTCTCATATACATATGGGTGTTTTAAGACGTTAAACCCCACAGATCAATAAATCACATCAATCAATGCTGCGGCTATCGAACATCGTTTGCTGCAAATAAAAAGAACTAAAGCATCAATAGGCCGTGAAAGAACAACGTGCCTTAGCTTTTGCGATGCCTTGACACGTTTCTTTTATCTATACCATGCATTTCATTATCTCTCTTAGAATCATCAATGGGCATACACTTGGGAGCGCAGGGGACCACTCAACATAGCTACGTTAAAAATCTGCATACGTAAGTAGAGGCAAGATTTCTGCGTGTAAAAAAGTAATACTTGAGTGAACTTTTTTGGTCTCGCTGCGGGCATTTGCAGTCTGCTGAACTGTGGCATGGAGAGGCTGAGCAAGCCATGGTTGTGGTGGAACACGGCGTACAACCTTTCCAGCCAGAAGAGAAAATTTACGAAGGCTGCCAAGGATCTCAACAACTTTGTCAATGAGGTGCGCTCGTGGGCCGTCCACACATTCATTCCGGATAAGCAATGGATCACGGTGACTGGTATCTCTCTCCTCGTGAGCACAGAAGAGCATTTAGAAACGTCGTCGTCGGGCACATAAGTTGATAGGTCGTATAGGCTATATTTTGTCAACCTAATTAACCCTCGGAAATGTTCTTTTATTTTGTGCCACCCTTTGTAGGTTCGAGAACGTGGCGTTTACGGACATACTTCTTATACTACCCGACACTCTTTCTTAATTTTTGAGTCGCAAAAGCAGGTTACTATTTTTTTTTCTTTGTTTTTCTAGAATGTGCACGAAGTAAGGCGTATATGCTTTGCTTGACTAATGTGGCGCGTAATCTTCTTTAAACAAACCTCAATAAGCATTCCTATCTTCCCTGCTGTAAATTTGTATTTATAGTTTTAGACAAAGGAGCAACAGCACATTAACTTGTCAATTACAGAGCGAATTGCTGGTGACTATGAATGATGTTTTGGTTACGAAGTCTTTTGAAACACGCCTATTAATTACATGTGGATTTCACCCACTTTGATTCAGACAGGTTGAGGGTCTGACTTCTTTTATTACAAACTAATCTATTGAGTGGATGTTTCAATCGGTAATCGACATGCTCTGGTCAGAAGGAATTCTAATAAAAGAAAGACCCAGACGTGATTTATGTTGCGATAAAATTTGACCCCATTCTGGTTTCTCTTTTCGGCTAATCTTAAAAACAACAATTCATCACAGTCATAAACTTTTGAGTGTGTCGTGCAGCCTTGCATTAGAGAATAAGCCAAACGTTGCCAAAATAAGTATCAGAAAAGAATCACGTATTAAGCAAACAAATAAATTGAATTCACCCGCATCATTACGCCGTCAGACAGTACACACAAGTTTTCTTTTGTTTTGCGCTCCGAAAGAAGGTTTCATAGTTTTTTAATCGTCAAGTTTAAATTACACGTGATAATGCTTCCGCTTCCTTATGAATGATGGACACTCCAAAGCCTCTTTCTCGTTTTTAATTCAGAAACGTCAATCTGCAGAGAAGAGTTATGAGTGCTGCGCTATATCCGGCTGCACGTTCGATATAAACAAAAACGGCACAGCTGCCACAACAAGATTGTAGATACCATATACACTCGCAAACAAAACCGAAACACTGAGAGTCCTCTGACATTGCTCTTCTTCGTATGGTAGCCACTGTCAGCTGTAAGACAAGTACGAAACACTAAGTTATAAGAGCTCGAACTACTTTTATTCATATGGTATTGTGAGTGAGATGCTTACATGCTTTGCGAGCAGTTATAGTCAACGAGAAACGCGTACGGAAGTAGAAGCTAAAAAACCGCAACACTTGCCTTAAGCTCTCACTGTAGCCTCAATGCTGCACGCAACAGTTCTGAAGAATCCGAATACCACTGAAACTCAGCACATGGGAAGCAGTATGCCAATCATTGGGAACGAAGCTAATAGGCCAGAAGCCGCAAGTCTCTCTATATGACGTTTGGTAGAATATTGACGGGTTGAAATACCAACGTTTATCATGTTTTTGTTTTTAGCGTCATAACGGTGTAATTTTTACTCGAACACTTATACCAGAGCAAGCATTAGCTTTAGCGGCCATATTGACAACGACACGAAGCGGTTATCACCAGCAACTACTTCTAGCCATCGTTACCATAAAAAAAATATAAAAAGCAACATTTTAGCCTGTAAGTACTGTACGTACCCATTACAAATGTACAAGCGTAAGTCACACTATTGGCTTCATTTTGTGGATGGTTTACTTTACAGAGCCGCAATTTTACGAGCAGGTTCTCGAAAACTTCTCTGAGATTGAGTCGCTGCTTTCATCTGTTTTTTTTAAGCAGTGCGCATTATTCTAATTTCGCTCGATTTTCTTTGTTCTATTTTTTACTATTCAGGTGATCAGGAAGCGGAAAGAAATACTCAGACAAAAGGAAAATGGTGATAGAAAAAATCAAAACTTAAAATATTCCAACGCGTTTCTGGATGTTCTTCTGAAACACCACATGGAGGACTCTACCCTCTCAGAACAGGACATCATAGAAGAAGTGAACACGTTCCTCTTCGCGGTGAGTCAACATGTACGCCGACATAGTGATTTGATTTGAAATGTTGAGCAAGTACACGGTTGCATAAGAAGTTCATCTAGTTACATTCATGTCCACAAATAAGGACTGCGTGACTTTCTTTTTGATTAGTTTCCGAGCACAAGCCGAAATAGAAAAAATTCGGCGCGACGATTTTTTTTGCTTGTTGTGTTGAAGACTGCTTAAAACATATTTGCCGATTTTTTTTTTCATCTTTTAGAAGTACTAAAATGCCTGTGCTACAGGTATTAATGAAAGACTTCCTAATAACTACCTCAGGTTCTTCAACACGAGCGTAAACATCTACAGAAAAACCCTTTGCAATCTCCTCCCCAAAATGAACGTCTCCGAAGTCGATAATACACGAGTTCTAGCTCAACGGCAGGCTATCGCCGACAGTGCGTAGGAGAGTTGTCTTGAAGGCAAACATCGACAGAGTTCTGTCTGTTTGGGAGCTTGCTTAGGATCACGTAAGCAAGGTTACTTGGTGGGTGCAGCGGTGTCTTGTGCCCTTTGCGCTGATGTACCAACCAGTTACCCATGGCGAAGGCTCCAAGACCTATCCGCAAAAACCCTGACCAGGGCTAAACAGGTGGCAGACGAGTTCCAAGCTAGCCAAAAAGCTAAAAAGAGGTTCACCAAAGGAAACAGCTGTCATCCAGCCAAACCTACGCAAAAATTAATTCGGATGACCGAGTGACTGCCTCGCAATGAGTTTGGTGCTGGGTTGGATTGCCGGATAAACACAAATTTTCCGTTAAGGAGTGGGGATAGGCCGAATTAACCGAAGAAAGTGCCTCAGACAGACTGGCTGACGTTACGACAGGGGAAACTAGAGTTTCCAAAGGCGCCTTGTCATCGTTGGCGTGTTTCACAGCAAAAGTTGTTATGAGATCCTAACTCAGGTCACGCGCAGTTCGCCACCGCCACCGCCGGTGTCCGGGACCACATCGCACTAAATTAGAAAAAAAAACTAGCACCAGTGACACAATGGGGCTTGAACCCGGGTATGCGTTGTGCCGGCCCAGAATTTAACCACTGAGCTACGCCGACGCCTGGGACTTCTTGGCAATCTTGCCTTAGGCAGGCATGATGTCGGGAAAGCAAATGCGTTATTACGACTTATAAAAAGTTTTAAAACAGCGAAATAACAACCAGTTGTCCCACAATGCGAATAGCGTAAAGAGTGGGTCATGTGCTCCAACCCATTACAAAAGCTTTTTTTCTTGTTAGCTTAATACCTGTGGCGCAGACTCACTTCACCCATAATTCATCATCATTGTCAGCCACTGCATGAACAACTGGAACAAAATTTCTTGCAGGTGTTTAGCGGATTCCACGCTTCTCAGAAGAATGACGAAAAATAGCATAGCGAATGCCGGCCTACTGCCCAAAAATTTAGTATTAATGCCGTGGTGGCTATCAAGCAAGTGTGCTTGCAGTAGTTACCCAATTATTGTTTTGAAAAGACAGAGGCCGCCCTTCTAGTTTTCGCTGTGACCATGTCTGTGACTGTGCTGCGCCATCCGCGCAGGCCTAACATTTTTTTTTACCAAATGGTGATTGCCAACAGCGACCCGCGCCACCACTGGACATGACGTCAGCACTGAACCCCTAAACGTCAACACGCCAAAGATGACAAGGTGCATTCTTCAGAGATGAGTCCTAGCTCTTATCAAAACGTCGGCCAGCCGGTCTGAGGCACTTTCTACTGTTCGTGTTTTCATTTCCGTCTGTAGGCTCTCATCGGGACTTGATTTAAGAAGTTGCTTTAAAAAACATTGGCCCCGTATCTGCATGGTAATCGGCAAATGTAGTGGAAAGACGATAGTCTTGCGTCTGGAGAGATTGAACAAAACGTTTATTTGATGTTCGGCGCAAGAAAATTGGTGAATGATATTCTAGAGGCGCTGCGTTACAGTGCCTCGAGCATGCAGCGGAAGCGAACGAGCGCACCAAGTCACGTCACACGTACTTGGACAAGGAAACGCGCGGCTCTGAGACGGGCGTGCGGGCCCGTCTCTGAGGTGATAAGATGTAGAACACAAGCTAGGTGACGGGTAGGTGCCACCACCGTGTCGTCTTAGCAAAGTGTTTGAAATACTTCCCTTTTCGTGCAAGCGTTCGATGGTCAGCGCTGCGTGATAAATGCTACGGTCCGTAGAATAACTTATGTATGCCTTTTCTAGTAAAAGACGCACATATCGAATATATAAGTGTTGTTGTGGTGCCTCAGATATGCGCGATAATAGCTTTTTAATTGGCAATCGGACAAGTATGAATGCTCAAGCTTGAGCAATATTGGTGGGCGCTGCGGATGGGGTCGGCCGTTTGGGATACCCTTTGATGCCGTTTGAAGTACCCGGTACCGTTAAGGGTAGACACACAGACAAATGGACTGACAGACAGACCAATATTTTTGCGTCGAAGGTCCCCAATAAACACTATCGTCTTTAAAACTTTCTTTCAAAGAAATTTATCTCGCTTTTTTTTTTGTAGCTTCATCTTTGCTATGGTGGCTGACAGCGTATCTTTGAATAACAACAGCTGGTTGCTGCAGGTACATAGCGAGAATGGTAGGAAAGGGTCAAGAAAGACAGGAAGGCTAACCAGAATGAAAAATCCGATTTGTGTCCTTACACCGGGGTAAGGAGAATACATCAACACTTTCTATGCAGGAGTTTTCAGCATAGCAAGTCACAGCTGCACGGTTACTAACATTCACTGTCGCAATACAAAATCTGCTTTAACAACTGTATGGTGAGCCTCCACGTTTTTTTTTTTAACATATTCACAGCGGTGGTCTATACCATACACCACCCGCGAGAAGCCTCCAAAGAGGCTGTTCCAGTAACAGGGAGAGTTTCATGGCATCCTAATCAGTGTCATTGCTTCATCTTGCTTGAGAAAAACTGTTAATAGAAAATAAATAAATAAAAAATAAATAATTGCTATTTTAGTAATATTTCTTTATTTACTTAACGTGTCCATGAGCAACCGTGTGAGATACGCCCCGACAATGTATCGCGATCATTCTGTTTATTGAAAGGATTTGCAGCGCAAGCACGAAAGTGCTGACTACCAACTGATTTGAAAACGTTCTGCTCACGACACACATGATATATATATATATATATATATATATATATATATATATATATATATAATATATATAAATAAATATATATATATATATATATATATATATATATATAGAAAAACAATCAATCATACAGACGTCATTCACTTGACAAAGGAAGGCACAATGATAATAATCAAGACACTAAACGTCACGCTAGTTCGGGTTTCAACGAACACGCACGCTCGTAGCGGTTGCCGGGCATCCTAAGATCCGGTTGAACGGAGGGAATTTTATGTGATTTTTCGCATTTATTGGCTTTCGCACGTTTTTACAAAAAAAAACTCCATACCTCTGTAAGGAGCTTCTCTTTTGTGTAGAGGTCTTTTATAATTCCTTATTTCGTGAATTTAGAATCAGCCGAACCGCGGCAAGTGGTTGACTTGCATTAGTAGCACTTTCCCTATGAAGAACTTCTCTTTTGTTTATATGTCTTTTTTATTCATTAATTCATGCATTTTAAATCAGCCGAAGCGCGGGAAGTGTTTGATTTTCGTTCGCAGCACTTGCCTCCACTCATTCTCGCCCCTCGCTCAGCGATATAAGAAGTTGAATCACGCTAAGTTATCTCGTTCGGTTGGCGTGTCAACTACGGGAAGGATAAAGGCAAAGTTGTGGTGGGCAAAGAATGGAAGCCGCAGTGAGCTACGCCGAACAAGTGAAGCATGCATTCGTCGTAGATGGCTCGATCGAAAAACGCATGTTTTCCACGGCTCTGTGGTATGCTAACCCGGGTATTTCTGGTTCCGCGAACGTTTTCAGCATTTCCTAAGACAACGGGTGAGCACAAAAATTTGGACCCACTATTTGAGCAGGTATTTATATGGAATGAGTACATATGAGTCAACCCAGTTCTCTGCAAGCCTGACTGGACAGACAGAAGTGCAGCGTCGCTTGACTAATTGGTGGAGATGTCAGCCAAGCTCCTATATCTTGTATCCTGTATCTTGTATCTCTTATTGAGTTTAATTACGATACCTACAACCCTTTCATTAATGTTATAGTATCTATACTGCCAGCTATATTTCTGTGGATGAGAAACCCCACACTCAGTTCTCTTCTGTCAGCCAGCTCACATATTGCAAAGGACGTGCCCATTCTGTAGCACTGTATAGGCCTCATCTGTCCTCCTAACCTCACTGAGCCCTATTACATCCCATTTAACACCCTCTAGCTCCTCGAATAGTACAGCTAGACTCGCCTCACTCGATAAGAATCTAGCGTTAAACGTTGCTAACTTCAAGTTCCAATGGCAACTTGTACTACTTCAAATAGTGTCACTCAAATACACGTGATGGACTAAAGCTTCTGAAAATTATTACAGATAATTTTGATGGAGCCAACGTTTTGACAAGTAAATTTTTTCGTCAAGGCGATGCTGTTGTCCTGAAGTGAACAAGTCAGCTTGCCAATACACTGTTTTAAGCTATGTCCTCCCTTGAAAAATTTTTCATTGCTTCAAGCCTCCCCATATACCTCTGAAATTCAGTCTTGTTTGGTACTCATGTTCTGCAAGAAAAATACGCCCGCCGACATGACAAACTTGATTCAGTCAAATATGACTTGTACTCGCAACCTCATAATTTCCGCATTGGTTCGGATAATCTGGATTTAACGTTTCCTCATTATGCTCGTATGCCAGTTGTAAGTTAAAGCTGCTTTTATAGATTGACGCTTTGACACTACGTATATGTCTATTTTTTTATACAAAACGTGCAATATTTAGGTGGAGGCGGCAATTTTGTATGCCGGTGTGCTGAGAATTGGGTGCACCTTAAAGAACCCCAGGTGGTTGAAATTTCCGGATCTCTCCACTACGGGGTCTCTCATAATCACATAGTGCTTTTGGGATGTTAAACCTCACATATCAATAAAAACGTGCAATAAATAAGTTTTTTTTTTATTTGTGCCAATCGAGTTTCAACTTTCTAACAAATCAGTCAGCCTAACTTTCGCGTTTTCGGAAAACATGAACAAAATAAGAGAAAAGAAGATCAACAAAATTTTACGAATGGCCGCGTCGCCCAAGCGGCCCGCGGACCTGAAAGAAGGCACGAGCGCCATCCGCTTGTATGCGAAGTAAGAAAGGAGGGCTTCCGCGGCAAGCCTCCTCGTCGCCATTTTGCTTCCTTTCCCTGTATTTGGGCACCTCAGCAGTGACGTCATGAAATAAATTTTCTCTTCGTGATTTATATCTAGTACGATGCCTGACAACCGCCAGTGGTAAAAGTGCACTGCCGAGAGCGAATACATGAGAGGTATAGGGACTTTCCGCACTCTGCCAAAAGTGCAAATTCTATTTCATGCAGAGCCACCGAAGGCTGGCTCACGCACTCATAGTAACATTTTCTGATACTCCTCAGCCATTTTGAGTGTTAGCTTGTCTTTATGGCCTTCCAGCACACTCCCAGGCCTGAAATTAAGGCTGACAGCCGCAAATTTTGCATTGCATGCCTTTCCTTCAGCACTTCCGTGTTTTTCGCGGCGGATCCATTCAATGTGCACTTTGGCCAAAAAGCTCGAGAACTATTCTCCATCAATATATACCTTCCCATTGTGAGAACCACCATGTGCTTTAGTCTAAAGAATTTATATTTCCCACTCTTCGCAGATTACATCTTCTAAACAAGACACGTAGAGGATTAGAGGCTGTCCACTATGGTATATCAATGGCTAAGATGCTCCTTTGCTGACCCAAAGGTAACGGGTTTGATCCCGCCCGTGGTCGCATTTCAGTGGAGGGGAAATTGTAGAGGCTCGGGTACTGTTCTTTGTTAGTGCACTTTGAAAAACACCACATGGTCGATATTACCCGAGCGCTCCACTAATGGGCCCCTATAATCATATCGTGGTTTTGGAATGTTGAACCTCATATAATAATAATATCAGAGTAATAAATGCTTTTTAACTATTTTATGATAACTTGCGACCCACCGTATAATCCCGAGAGGTTTCAGTGCTCATCCTCTTGTATAGGAAAGTGCAAATGCATAGTTGAACTCTACAGTATCGTCGGTCTCCAACCATAGTTTACACATTCTATATAGACGATGGCTCTCCGACGTTATTCAGGGGATAATGAAATAGCAGCGGTCTGGATGTCACTTTAGCATCAGAATGCCTCGCCTGAAACGTTTATTGGTGTACTGAATTAGAAACACGATTTCGCGACCATATTCCTAATTACCTTGTCATCTAAGTGCTAAGGTAACATGTTGCCATAGGGCGTATCTGGTTGTATAGACTTGTCAACATTTGAAGCCTTTGTGGAAGCTGGATTGAAAACCGCCTTTGATTCAGTGTACAAATGGTAATTGCGGATACATTGCGGTAATAGTGGATGCGAGACTTGCCCTCTTAAGTTACTCGTACGGAGTTCGATATTGGAATATATAGGCATCGTGCAATACACCAGCGAGTCATGAAAAGATAGAGGCCCACACACTCGATTCTCGGATATACGCGCACACTAAACAAAATATGACTTCTGTCACAGAACGAGCGCTAAAAATGGGCGCGCCACCAAATTCTTGCGATAACGCGCGGGAGTGACGCCGGAAGGTCAAAAGAAAAAAAAAGAAAACAAACGTCCAAGGCTCCCCGGGCACGCGCTCTCCCCTCGGAAGCGTGGCTTCGCCGACGAACCTCCTCATCCCACATCGGCGGCCGAGCAAGCCCGCGAAATTTCTAGAACGAAAGAGGCGTGGTCACGCCGGGTTGAGTCATCCATCGCGGAGGGCATTCCAATCGTCTTGCCCTCTCCCCAGCCTTCGCTGCGTATCGCGCCGACGAAATGACGAGAACCTTCTGGAATCTCGCGCGGAAGGTATTTAATCGAGCAGCCGAGACGAGAGAGTAGGAGAAGACGGAAGCTAGCGCCAGAGCGCGTAGGGTATCCCGCCGTGTAGTCGGCGAAGGTTTCGTCCGTAGGGACAAAGCAGGAGAAGACGGAAGTTAGCGCCAGAGCGCGTTGGGTATCGCGCCGTGTAGTCGGCGAAGGTTTTGTCCGTAGCGACAAAGCAGGAGAAGAAGAGGATTTCCACCTGAGGGGTGAAGGCTCGAGCTACAGGCAAGAGCGTGTGTTTACCGCTATCGAGCGAAGACGCGTGGCAACAGCTGCGTGTGTGAAGCCGACGTGTTTCCGGCGAAGAAGTTTGAAGCTTGGAGAGTGGCCATTTGAAGACGCGAGGTTTCCTGGAAGAGAAACTTCGGCGAAGTTTCCTGGAAGAGAAACTTCAGGGGGCAGCGGAACGACAACAACGCTTGATTTTGAGTGAGTGATTCTCGGAAGAGTATCATTCAGACTTTTGTTCCAAGGACTTTGGACTGAATAGGTTTTCTATCTCTTTAGTCTTTAAGTGTCTTGGTTGCTAAATGCATGCGACTGCATTGTAGTGTGAATTGTTCTCTGTGTCCGTTGTTTTGTGTGTGGCTGATTGTACTGTGTAGTACGTTGGTTGATTGGTGACATATTGTACTCAACTATTGTGGAGTGTGCATACTCGTGTATTGTTTTCGATCTGCCATTATTGAGAATATAATTTTGTTTGTTTATCAACTCTCGGTTCTGACTTGTTCTTTGGGCCACAGCCGGCATCTGCTGGCGCGCCAATAAGGACCACTTCTAAATTGTCCACGCTTTCGTGGTGCGGTTCGGGGGGCTGATACTTCGGCTCTTGGAATTAGCCCGGCGATCGCCTCCCTAATTAACGGGACCTGTGTGACAATTAATCTGGCGTCCGCGACAGGACCTTTTGGTGCACAGTGTGTCTAAGGTAGTGAGAAAGAGCCTCGAGTTGTTGATAGTGCTATCGGAACGATTTGGTGTGTTGTTCACTGTTCTCGTTAACGAGTGCAGGAGAGTGTTCCGATAGACTGACTTAGGCAGATACTTTTTGCACGCGGCAAGGTTTTATTTGCGAGACACCATGGATCTCGAAAAGTTAGTAGCTCTTGGTGAGAAGATGGGTCTCTCTGGCGCCGAACTATGGAAGTGGGTCACCCAGAAGAAAAAAGAAGAAAAAGAGAGGGCCAAAGAAGAAAAGGCAGCTGAGCTGGCAAAAGAAAGGTTGGCGGTCGAAAGAGCCAAAGCGGAAAAAGAAGCTGAGTTGGAGAGAGAGAGGTTGGCAGCTGAGAGGGCCAAGGAAGAAAAAGCAGCTGAGTTGGAGAGAGAGAGGTTGACAGCTGCGAGAGAGAAGGAAGAAAGAGAGGCAAAGGAGCGACAGCTGAAGGAAGAAAGAGAGCAACAATTGAAGTTGGAATTGGAGAGAGAAAAGTTGGCAGCTGAAAGGGCGAGAGAAGAAAGAGAGGCAAAGGAGGGACAGCTGAAAGAAGAAAGGGAGCTGCAATTGAAGTTGGAGCTGGAGAAAGAAAGACTGGCAGCTGAGAGGGCGAAAGAAGAAAGAAAGGAAAGGGAACGGCAGCGACAGCACGAGATGGAACTCGAGCGGCTCCGTTTGCAACAGCGAAGTGAAACTCCCGTCCAAGCTAGAGTTGAAAGCAGCGAACGGGAGGACCACGGCTTCCGCTTGAACCCAAGCAAGCTGCTCGTAGCGTTTGGTGAAAGGAAGGACGACCTTGACGCGTACCTTCACCGATTTGAGACGATTGCGAGGAGCCAGTATTGGCCGGAACACCAATGGGCAACTGCTTTGAGTACCTGCTTGAGTGGTGAAGCGCTCAGTGTGTACAGCAGGCTGACGCCGACCGATGCAGCCAACTACGCAAAGGTGACAGCTGCTTTGCTGAAGCGATTTAGATTTACTGTAGAAGGTTTCCGGGACAGATTTCGGACAGGAAAGCCAGCTGATGGTGAGACGGCTACGCAGTATGCCGCCCGACTTTGCCATTATTTCGACAGATGGATTGAACTTTCAGGAACAGCGCAGGAGTACGATGAACTTAGAGAGCTCCTAATTAGAGAACAATTTCTTACTAGTTGCCACCCAAGCCTGTCGCTGTACTTGAAAGAGAGGAAGGATGAGTCACTTGAAGGAATGCTTGAATTGGCTGATCAATTCTTGGAAGCGCATGGTGGAACTAATTTGGCCAAAGTCAAGAAGGAGTGTCCCGATGATTTGAAGAAATTGGCTCCCGAAGAAAAGAAGCGTGCACCAGAGAGCATTTCGCGATGTTTTCTGTGCAACCGAGTGGGTCATCGCGCGAAAAACAGTCGAACGATCTTTACGAGCCCTACGGCAGTAAAATGTTTCAAGTGTGGTCAGACTGGGCACAAAGCAGATGCTTGTCGGAACGGAGTGAGTCAAACTCACCAAGTATCCTGTGTGCAAGTGGCACCGAAATCTGATAATAATGCCATCACCGATCGATTCGTAGAGTTGAAGAATGGGGAGAAAATTCCTATTGTGGGTGCTGTAATGTCAAAACAGCCAACCGGTGTTACGAAGGGAATGCCAACGCTGCCTGGAAAGGTTGCAGGCAAGAAGATTACGGTTCTAAGAGACACCGGTAGCTCCACGGTTATCGTGCGGAGAAATTTGGTACGGGAAAGTGAGTTGACAGGCAGAACGAAACCGGTTTGCCTAATTGACCGTACGGTTCGGATACTTCCCGAAGCAGAGATTGAGGTTGAAACCACGTACTTCAGCGGGAAGGTTACTGCTTTATGTATGACGACCCCCCTTTACGACCTTGTCATCGGAAACATCGAAGGGGCGCGAGGACCGAATGATCCGGAATGTTTGGGAGAAGACCCTAAGATAGAGCCCTCGCCAACCCAGTGACCGCGAGATACAGTGGAGGAGCAGCCCGTGACGGATCTCACTAGAGCCCAAGGTGAAGCTGCGGCGCAAGAGACAGCGAGTGAGAAGACGATCGTGTTGAATGAGTTCACGTGCTGGGCAGCTGGACGTACGTCGGCACGACCCCAACCGACCGACAGTGTAATGGTGACGGAGTTGGCCAGCCAAGCCCAATGCCGTGACATGAACAACCTGGTAAATAAACAGACAGGACCCGTTGAACGTTATGACCCGTTAACGGTGTCGGAAGCGACAACGATGGCTGAGACGCCGCCTCATATATCGTCGTTGGAAAGGGCTCGCCGAAAAAGAACGTGGAAACACAAGAAGAGATCGAGCGAGCACCGCAAGAAAGAGCGCAAGCGCCGCTCAAAGTACACAGGATAAGTGCTGAGGTCGAACCAAAATGTGTTTGGCAGTGCTGAGTGCCATATGTTGTGTTAATATTCTTGTTATCCTGTGTCTCAAGTGTATGTCGAGCGAGTCAAAGTGTTCTGTGCGATGATGTGATGTATAGTGTTGTATAATTGTTGTAAAGACCGAACTTTGTACATTTGTATTGTTTGGAATGTGTGATGAAGTGTTGTAGTCATGTACCTGTGGCTATATTTCATGTGTCGTGGAATTGAATTACAATGAACAGTTGTATTGAGGATCTATTCCGAATGTGAAGTGTCATGAGCGACGGTTTGTGTTACAGTCTTTCAGAGTGTGTGGTGACTGTCCGCGCTCGTTTGTGTGGGTTTGAATATTATGAGATAATATTCTGAAAGTGAGGGGCAGTGTCACAGAACGAGCGCTAAAAATGGGCGCGCCGCCAAATTCTTGCGATAACGCGCGGGAGAGACGCCGGAAGGTCAAAAGAAAAAAAAGAAAACAAACGTCCAAGGCTCCCTGGGCGCGCGCTCTCCCCTCGGAAGCGTGGCTTCGCCGACGAACCTCCTCACCCCACATCGGCGGCCGAGCAAGCCCGCGAAATTTCTAGAACGAAAGAGGCGTGGTCACGCCGGGTTGAGTCATCCATCGCGGAGGGCATTCCAACCGTCTCGCCCTCTCCCCAGCCTTCGCTGCGTATCGCGCCGACGAAATGACGAGAACCTTCTGGAATCTCGCGCGGAGGGTATTTAATCGAGCAGCCGAGACGAGAGAGCAGGAGAAGACGGAAGCTAGCGCCAGAGCGCGTAGGGTATCCCGCCGTGTAGTCGGCGAAGGTTTCGTCCGTAGGGACAAAGCAGAAGAAGACGGAAGTTAGCGCCTGAGCGCGTTGGGTATCCCGCCGTGTAGTCGGCGAAGGTTTTGTCCGTAGCGACAAAGCAGGAGAAGAAGAGAATTTCCACCTGAGGGGTGAAGGCTCGAGCTACAGGCAAGAGCGTGTGTTTACCGCTATCGAGCGAAGACGCGTGGCAACAGCTGCGTGTGTGAAGCCGACGTGTTTCCGGCGAAGAAGTTTGAAGCTTGGAGAGTGGCCATTTGAAGACGCGGGGTTTCCTGGAAGAGAAACTTCGGCGAGGTTTCCTGGAAGAGAAACTTCAGGGGGCAGCGGAACGACAACAACGCTGGATTTTGAGTGAGTGATTCTCGGAAGAGTATCATTCAGACTTTTGTTCCAAGGACTTTGGACTGAATAGGTTTTCTATCTCTTTAGTCTTTAAGTGTCTTGGTTGTTAAATGCATGCGACTGCATTGTAGTGTGAATTGTTGTCTGTGTCCGTTTTTTTGAGTGTGGCTGATTGTACTGTGTAGTACGTTGGTTGATTGGTGACATATTGTACTCAACTATTGTGGAGTGTGCATACTCGTGTATTGTTTTCGATCTGCCATTATTGAGAATATAATTTTGTTTGTTTATCAACTCTCGGCTCTGACTTGTTCTTTGGGCCACAGCCGGCGTCTGCTGGCGCGCCAATAAGGACCACTTCTAAATTGTCCACGCTTTCGTGGTGCGGTTCGGGGGCCGATACTTCGGCTCTTGGAATTAGCCCGGCGATCGCCTCCCTAATTAACGGGACCTGTGTGACAACTTCACAAGAAAAAAAACTACAGAGTAAACAATAGAGATCAATCTTTCAAAGTGGTGCAGTCTTGCAAACCAGTCTCCGGCATATGCGTAAGAACTATAAATTTGTGTTAGACGTTGGAGAAAGTATTGCGGTATAATCACGGGTGACAAGATATATACTAAAAGATCGGAAAATGTACGGCGTCCTCCTAATGCAAGACTCTTTAATTGACGAACCTTTCTCAATGGTAGTAATGGAAGCTGCTTAGGCAATTTTTAGGTGTTCATCATCCCTCAAGCTTGATGATATAATGTAAGCCGCCGTACGTCATCTCAATCCTAATGCATATATTATCCTACCACATAATTTAGGTGCCTCAAGGGGTGATGTTGCCTCCATATGAATGGAGACGCCGCAAGCGTGTGCTTCTTTTTAAAGTGAAAAAAGGGCTCCTCTCCTACTAACCTGATATCCACTGGTTGCTATCATTATACCTATTTTGGTAAGCTAACCGAAGTTATAATTATCACGTACCTTGAATTTTTTTCATGTCGCTTGACTTTGCATCATGTCGCTTGACAACGCAGCGTTATTCAGTCGACAATAGGGTCGACCTTAGGCCTCAGATTAAGTAATAGTAGTCAGCCAAGTGCATCTCCGTAGCGCTCATTCTATTGGTGGCAAGATTGGTCTATAGGTGGCACCACCGTCTCCGCGGAGTCTAGATAGGCGGTTTAGCAATATCTACGCTCCTCTCTGCTCAATCGGTGCACGAAGTCTACGCAACGTTACCATTAACAGCGAGTTAAGCGCATTATGTCTTTCAAAGGGATACTCACCGTGAATGACTGTTTGTTTTCCGCCTGCTACGCACGTGACTGAACTAATTATTTACTTTTTTGTCATCTGCATACAACCTAAAAAGAGCGAAAACAAGATCGTAGCAAGCCCGCATATCTGTGCGATGAGTTCAGTGCCACCATTTGCCCTTACACGCTAATGTTTTTTTTTGCCGGATTCTGTTTTTTTTATTATTATTCAGATACCCTAAAGACCCAGAGGGCATTACATAGGGGGAAGGTTAACAGTGATTGGGGCCAATTATTACAAAACACTAAACAATACAATAGAAATACATGAAAAGAGTAAGTAAAAACAGAAACGTTTGAAAGTAAACAATGGCTAAAGAAAAACAATCATAACAAGAAAAGCAACCACGATTCAAACATTGAACGATAACTAGTATTTTCATCAGAGGGAGAACACAAGTCTTGATAACGATTAGCTTCGAGTTTGAGGAATGACTTTACATGATTAACAAAAGATTCGTGATCGACAATGTGAGCGATGTCAGTAGGCAGAACGTTCCATGCACGAATGGCGATGAGAAGTGGCGAGTGATAGAACAGATTAGTGCGAGCGAAAATGGGTTCAATTTTATGCTGGTGATCTAGTCATGAATATATATGTCGAGCTGGCCTAATAAACACAGGTGGCGACTCCGCTCGATCTCGCAGCCAACAGACGCGCGGACCAACCACGTTGACGCTTCTCACGGACTCAATATTGACGTGCTTTTGACAGCTGACGCCAGAAGCTGAACATTTCGGTGAATTCGGAAATACTTGACTCAAAAAAGAGCGTTTTCGTACTTAGCGAGCATTGGCCATCTATACATGACTACACGAGCCTTAGAAACCCACAAGATCTGGTTTTGATCCATGTTTCATTCAACCCCTTTTTAGGCTTCGGTTAGGAAAGTCCCTCTAACAGGCTAAGTATTGCACAAAACATGTGCAATTGCTCTTCAGGAGTAGCTCACCCACATGTACATATACGCACGATTACAAAAGAGAGCAACGCTCACGTCTCACTGTCTTCAGTGACAAGGAAATTTGCTTTCAACCGAAAATGGTCGCTTTCAAACGAAAATAGGTGACATGTTCTCCAGTATGCCTTCATCTGAGTCCTACTGTAACACCTGATCAAACTTGACCGCATGAATTATTGTTACAATGCTTCCTACTGAGAGTTGCATACAGTAATACTAACTGATTTCTAATGCACACGGTAGACACTGCCAGCTGCAACACCTGCGACACAAAAGAAACTATATAACATCTTATATGAATGCTCTGCATGCAATGATAATAAGCTTGTTCCTCTTTGAAGAGCAGTTAGTAATATCTCTGACAGTGGGCTTTCAAGGGGGGCTGGGGGGGGATTTTATTATCATAAGTATATAGATGCGCTTCTTGATGCACACAGACGGGCTGAAACGCGCGTAACGGACTGGACACCGAATGCTTTTTTTTTTCTATGGAGTGAGAGCATCCGTTTGTATGCATAGTGTGAACCTTGCTTCTCCTCCTAACCTGTCAATCCCAGTGCACTGTTTCCAACCACAACCAGCCTTTCCATTACAGCTCTCTTCAGTCAATTTCCGGGTATATAAAAACAGCTATAGATGGCGTCTACAGAAAGCACGTGTAAATTTCAGACTCAAGGTAAAATATTGAAGCAGGTAACATATTTAAATACCACTACGTGATTCTGTCATTACTAATAGCACCAAACAAAACAGAGGAGGTCACAGCACTTCTCGTTGTACTGACGAATGTAACCTTGTACTCACTGCATCTTCATGTAAAAACAGTTAACTTCGATCACACATTTTAAGCAACCTGAACCTGCAATTTCAGGGCCACGAAACGACGGCAGTGGGTTTGACGTATCTGCTGTACATTTTAGGACTCCACCAAGATGTCCAGGATAAAGTTGTCGACGAAATCTACTCAATATTTCACGAAAACGTGGAACGTGATGTGACTAGAGAAGACGCTTCACTCATGAAGTACCTCGAGTGCGTTATCAAGGTGTGTTTCACAAGTGAAGACTTTTTCTGCCTGTTTCGTGGTGTAAAGTGATGTGAACTAATCGAGCCTAATAATTTAGCTCAATAGATTCAGTTCACGCAAGTGTAATCTTAAAAGTAACACATTGTAAAGCATATTCTAGATTTTAGCAGTTCCCCTTTCTGTGAATCCTTGTATACGAGGAGGAGCTCTATTCTGTCTAACATCAAACTTAGCCAATGTGTTAAGCTTTCTAACACAGTGATGGCACCAAAGCTTATGCACTACTGTTGAACAGGAAAGCATACCATTTGAAGGCTTATTACTGCCGGTGATATGTTTGAACTATTGGTTAGCACTGCTTTACTAAAAATGACTTCGCATGCCTTCGTGGTTTGAAAAAAAAAACTTACCACCTGCAGATACGCAAGGTGTACAAGGAAAAAGTATGTTTTCACGCATTCAGACTTGTCTGCTAACATTGGAGACAGCCTACAATGGAGAGGTATCCTTCACATGAGCTTCGAAGATTTATGATGTATACAAGTAGCCTTATATCGTTCTAAAAATACTAAGTTAACCCCACGTTTTGCGAAACTACCTCTCTTCATCCCACCGCCACCACCACATAACCCCCCCCCCCCCCAACAAAAATGACTCCACAGTGTTGATAGTACAGCCATCTGCGTCAGTCATTTTGGTCTCTCTCTCACGTGCTATGCTTCACTCTGAATTTTGTTTTTGTCACAGGAGTCTCAAAGAATATTCACGATACTGCCAATCTATGGCCGGAAAGTACAAGAGGATTTCAATGTGGGTGAGTAAGCTTGTACGAGAACCCGTGTGGTACATTGTAAAGAATAAAACGACATTTTGCACAGCAACTACTGTACAGTACAGAGCTGTAGTTGAAGGGCAGGGAAGAAAGGAAGGCAGGCTGAACTCATCGGGATACGGCCCTATGCATCCGTGCCGTTGCTGTAGCAACCGTAACCGTGGGGAATGTACCGTCCTTTCTGGGAGCTTTGTCTTTCGTATTTCAGTTATTTCAATTGCAATTACATGGTCACTCTCCACTGGATTTTGCCACCGGCGAGCACCATCTCACATCGCAAATATATATATATATATATATAAATATATATATATATATATATATATATATATATATATATATATATATATATATATATATATATATATATATATATATATATATATATATATGTGTGTGTGTGTGTGTGTGTGTGTGTGTTGAAAATATTTGTGTGTTTGTGTGCGTGCGCACCACGTGTGTGTGTGTGTGTGTGTGTGTGTGTGTGTGTGTGTGTGTGTGTGTGTGTGTGTGTGTGTGTGTGTGTGTGTGTGTGTGTGTGTGTGTGTGAAACGCAATAAAGAAAAATAACTAGCACTTTGAATCGAACATCCGACCTTGTGGGGGCATGGTGTTAGCCACTGAGACACGAAAGAGCATCTCCATGAAAGCTGAAAGGGCAAGCTATTTATATCTACCACTTACCGCTGGCGATGCCCATGTCCGGGCAATGATCGTGTTTCCAGCATTTCCAGCGAGATGACGCAATGAGCGCCGCGCGTCACGAGACCGTCATGACGCGGCGACGCGCGCTCAGGACTTCACATCCCACGCGTACTTTGCTCCGCGGAGGGGTGGGGAAGATGCTCACACGTACAGGTGCTTATCTCGTGGTGGGGGAAATCGTATGCCCCTGGCTTTCACCGGAACGATTGTGTTGTAGATACCGGGTGCACAAAGGCCACTGCACTTGCTGCACAGTTTCCGTTTGCGAAAAGGGCGCACTTTTCAGACACAGCGAAGTAACAACCGAGACACTTACTCGGGTTCATCTGTAACCGTGAGTACGTTTTGTGCGTTATTTGTGCGGGATAAGCGCTGAACACGTTTTGATGTGCTTACCATTCTTCGCATGACCTTTCAATTTGTTGCTATTTTGTTGATTTTTTTGCTTTTGCGGCAAAGTTGTGACTTCTTTATATTTTTAGCTGCATTTACTCTGTTTTTATGCTCACATGAGTCAATGGCGATGGTTTAACGCGGGCATTTTCGTTAAAAGATCGCTCTCACCACTGCAAAAGATGTACGCCGACGTACTTGTTCACCGACTACTTGCAGTAAAGACAGAGTATACAAAATGACCCTCATTGCACCGGTAAATGCGCCTGTAAATTGTTCCCCTATCCTAGTTTTAATCGGAGTTTAGTGGAATTGTACAAATTTTACATATCTGGCAGGATGTTTTCTGACAACTCTAGCACTGCGCTCTCCATACACAACCCTTATTTCTTTGTCAGTGGCTCAGTGCTCAAAAGAAGGAGCTTAAGGCCCACAAATATTTAAGTTATAACCAGGGCACACACTAAGCACCCTGAAGAGTAACACAAAAAAGCACTAGTTATGAGAGAACTTTGCGATAGTCAACGTATTGTAGATTCACCCATCGTAAAAAAATGATAGTAATCCAGGCCACGACTGGGCACATGCGCAACACAATCAGGGCTTGAGGGTTTCCTTCTGCGTAACACAGACATTACCGAAAAATTTGAAATACCGCAGCAGTTTCAAGAAGTTGTGGTATGGCGATGACTATTATGGTAAACTTGAACTTGTTGCTTTAGGTATACGACGTACGCTTCCGGCCACTGTTAGGGCGAACGTGCGCGCGCAACTACAGCCAGTCCGTCCGCGCGTCGGTGTGGCAGTGTCTGCAGGCGCGGCTTCGTGTCGTCTACTGCAATGCTCACGCTCTTTTTTGCACCGAGCTTGCGTTGCCACGAAACAGACTTTGCTTACAATGTGGCGTATTTCCTGCAGCCAAAACAGCCTTCAGATTTAGTGTCGCTACTTGGAGACCACCAGATTACGAACGCTAGTGAAGTGCTCTTCGTAATAGAAATAATTAGAAAAATACAGTTTCGCAGCTTTGAATTGAAGGTGATAAATAAATATGTTTCAGTGAGAAGTGGCAGAAAATTCTAAATTTCGTAAAAAATACTTGACAAGGCAACGTTAGCACAGACGTTTAGGTGCCGGCGCTAACGAGTGTAGTGAGTACAAGAATTTCGCGTGAATTTTCAGAGGGAGCGTGTTGAGGGTTTGTTCTTGACCATTGGTTTACGGTCTTGATCGCAGGCGTTTGATGGCGTGATTGGTATCATCCGATAATATAAAAATAGTAGGACTTTTCAGTTTAAAACATAAACATGAATAATTAAATTGCAACTGTTTCGCATACACTCAAAAAAAAGGTTGGTATATTCACTAAGTACTAGCCCGTTACTGGTTACAGAATCCACTAACCAGCTAGTAAATGCAGCTAGTAAAAGTAACCCTAGTGAAATACACTACCTCGTTGGTCTCGTAACATACACTAGCCCAAAGACTTACAGGCTGGGTGAAAGCACTACGTGGTTGGGTAGTTAAAGTTACTACCTAGTTGGTAAATGAATAGTGCTAATTCGAGTGGTTAATTCATTACTAAGTTGTTAGTAACCCCCGCAAACAAAGGTTTAGCCTATTTTGTTAATAGTTCGTGGACGTAGCCATATCAATATGATTTTATTAGAAAAGTATAGGCTAAAAACGAATTCACATGGCGGTCGTAAATTATTAATGGCTTTTAATTACATCATATATCTATACTGAGGTAAGTGTGCAGCACAGCAACATACTATAGAGAATTGACCACACGATCATATGATGAAATCATATTCACATGTGTATGATCAAATGTGAAGCTCATATGCTCATATGGACTCATATGAGCATATGATATGCTCATATGAGTCCATAGGAATATGCACATATGAGTGCATAGGAGCATATGATCCTCATGGTCACATGATAATATGCTCATATGAGAACTCATATGAGCAGATCACGAGAGCACGCATGCAAATGCATTTACAAGTGTGTTTAGAAAAAATGTTTAACGATTTAGTGTACTGGGTAGTCAACTATGGGAGATCGTAAAGCCGTCCCAAGAGCCCCACACTTGATAAAGCCGAGTCCTACGGCAAGGAAATCTTTAAGACTTGGAAGTATTAGAATTCTACCGTAGCAGCAGCTTGAAGACTAAATATACCCCTGCTTTGGGACCGCACACCTCGTACTGGTTAGCAGTCACAGAATGTATAAGATAATTGTTGTATTATGTGCATCATCATTTACCCTTATATTTACTTATGTGTGCACCATTACGTAGCATGAAACTTCTATTCCAAGGTAGTCAAGAAATAATAGAGCTTGCCTAAAGTTTACTTACGATTTCGCCATTAAGGCAAAATGTACTGCGGTATCTACGACAGATCTGGCAACGTAAGCGGCTTCGTACTTGCTTAGCTAAAAACACTAAGAAAGGTTCCCTGGTTAGTAACGGCTAAAGTTGCTAGCTGTACTAGCCGGTGGCTAGTAAAAGTATGTTGTGAAGGTAGTAAAATACTCCAGAAACTATTAAACAAACGCGTTTACTAACTGATTATTAAATTTTTTTCTAAGAGTGTACAACTGATCAAAAGAGAATATACACAAATATCTCGCCTTTTTGTCGCGATAGCAATAAAACAACACATTGGAGCTTTGTAAATCAAAGAAGAGTAGTTCGAAAGGCGTTTCAAGAACGATAATAGCGAAAACTTTTTATGGTTGAAACAAAATTACTATCTGACCCGGCAAATATTTCTTGGTGACGTCGCAGCTAGAAGGTGAACTAAATTGCGAGTCGGATTTTATGCGACACCAAATCAACACAGATCGCGGCTTTCTGATAAATTCGATCTTGAGCGTTCTTTAGCTTCAGTAACAGGTGGCGTCTCCGGCAGCGTAAATGAAAGCCCTCATCACGCTGGCTGGGAGCTGTACAGGACGCGCAAAGCGGCTGCTGATGGCTCTACGCTGCTCCCCTTCTGTTTCTACAGTGGTCCACAGTGCATCCGCCGAGAGTCGAAGGAGCAGCCGGTGTAACATTGACGCTTTCACGGTGCCCCACCTGCTCTCAATAATATTGAGGTCTGGAAATTGCACACGCCGCTCAAGAATTTTCCACATGTCGAGACTCCATGGTGATGCTCCAACTTTTTTGGTGTTGTGAAAAAAAGTCACAGCGTTGCCGCAAAGGCGAAGCAATGAATGCGATAGCAACGAATCGGAAGGTCACGCGTAGAATGTCAAGCCGATCGAAACGTGCCCCGCGTTTCTCACGCACAAATAACGCAAGAAACGTGCTAGGTACAGATGAACGCGAATTAGCGTGGCAGTTGTTACTTCGCCGTGTCTGAAAAACGCGCTGTTTTCACAAATAGAGACTGTGCAGCAATCGCAGTGACCTTTGTGCGCCTGGTAACTACAACGACATTGTTCCGGCGAAACCCAATGGCTAGCCAAAACGTACGATCCTCACAAATGCAAGATAAGGGCGCGTGATCGAGCGTACACACCTTTATTCTATACGCGTGGGATATGAGTGCGTGCCGCTGCGGCGTGACTATGTGACGACGTGCGCTCATTGCGCCATCTTTCTGGTAATGCTGAAAACACGATAGCCCCCCCCCCCCGAAATTCCCGGCATCAGCGGTAAGTTGTGGATATAACTATCTAGCCGTGTGAACGTTCTGGGACGTGCTTTTCCATATCTCAGTGGTTAACGCCTCGCACTCACGTCTCAGTGGTCCGAAGTTTCATTCCGTGCGCCGGTGTCTTTTTCTGGAGTTTTTTTTTTATTTCTAGCGCTTTTATATATATAGATAGATACGTATTCATATACGGTGAGTGACGCCAGTGGTGAAATCCAACCAAGAGGGTCCATATAATTGCTATCGCAATAATAAAGTTCTGTTGGTGACATGACATTATCCAGGACTTAACAGCACATGTCAGCGGTAAATTTGTTCTCTATCCTCACTAAGGTTCCCCGGCCTCCCAAGTGGAGTGTGCCTCACACACTCAGAGGTGAATGACCACTCGCTGCTACCCGCTGGATGAATTCAGGCATAATCCAAGGGAAAAGGAATATTTTTGGGAAGCCTAGCTTTCTTATAGAAGAAAAACAATACAAAATTGTGCACCTGTTTGGACTTCCTGATAGGCATGAACACGCTCAGTAAACGTGTAGAAATTTTAAGAAGTGTATTTAAACTTTTGTAGCACAAAAGTCTGTGTGCCTACGTATGCGAGCTTTCACCACCCTTTTTCACGATGAGAAATGTTGGAGTAATGTGCAGAATTGAGTTTTGAGCCGAGATAAAAACTAGCGATGCAATTTCATGAAAGAATTGGTTGTACTCACGTATTCCACGCTTACTGCCGCAAACAATGCGTGGCCTGGCTGTGGGAACATTGTATTTCAAGTTTCCATAATATTTACTATCACTATATTTTGAAACGAAAAAGATTGGATATTACGCCTTATAAGTAGTGCACATGATGTTGATGGCATACTAAATTTTCTTCTAAACTTACTACGCACAAATTTCTCGACTCACGTGAGCTGTTTCTTACCGGCAGTTGTTCAAGGTCCAGACGCACCGCCTTTGGTCCCACCCTGTGGTAAATACTGACTAGTTGGTTAGAATCGCATTTTCCTACTCGTCGGTCTAGTCTTCATGTTCGTGGGCCAACACTAGGCCCTTTTCTTTGTTGTCGACCACCTCTTGGCTTTGGACAGCTTTCCTGTTTTACAGCGAAAGCTATTACGAGATCACAACTCGGGTCACGCGCGGTGCCATAGTAGCCCGCTGCCACCACCGCCGATTTCCGTAACAACTATCGCACGAAATAAGAAAAGAACTTAGTACCAAGGACACAGTGGGGCTCGAGCCCGGGTACGCCGCGTGCCAGCTCAATATTCTACCACTGAGCCACGCCGGTGCTTGGTACCTGTTCGCAAACTTGCCTTAAACAGACTTATGTCGGGAAAAAATAGCTTTAATATGAGCAATAAAGCGTTTTAAAACAGCTAAAGAACAACCAGGCATCTCACAGTGCGAATAGCGTAACGAGTGGGTCGTCCAATGCTCCAACCCATTACAAAAGCTTGGTCTTGATAATTTATTAACTGTGGCGCCTACCCACTTCTGGCATAACTCCTCATCGTCGTCAGCCACTGCATGAACAATAGACAATATTCCTTGCAAATATTTAGCGGATACCACGCTTCTCAGAAAAATGACGAAGGATGGCGTGGCGAATGCCGGCCTACTATACCCAGAATGCCAGCCTATTGCCCACTTTTCCAAGATCTTGAGCGGCAAATGGTTCTTCTAATGAAGGAATTCTGCATTCGACGTAACTGCCTACTCCACTAAATAAAGATTTATGTAATATAACTTTTCTTAATGCTGTATAAATGATGTATTTAACCCTTTTAAGATGCCTGCCGCTACATAAAAAGCAAATGGGAAGACTGCGAGCAAATAACGCCTTTTCGTAATTTTTTTAAATTATTGCACATGTTTCTTTAAGCACCCTATAAGCACATTGGTCATGAAATGATGTGGGTGAGGGGAAACAGGGAAAAGATAATTCTAACAATTCTATGTTGTGCACTGAAAAACGAAAACGTCATGTTACACGTGAAAGATATCAAAGTTCATTGGCAAGAAGTGCTATTGAAGGCGCACTCAATCATATAAATTCTTTTTTGTCAACGCTATAGGCCTCAAATATTGCCCCTGCTCGTTGGTCACTAGAACGCCTTAGTTTTTTTTTTCATTGGTCAAAAGTACATGGCAATCACATATGGAGCTGTACGCTGGTAATAGGCTGCCAACAGAACCCTTCAATGTATTTCAGTGTTGTCTAATGGGGTCACATACACACCGAACAATTAGGCCGATGTGGCACCCAACGACCCCATGAAAGGGTATTTCAAAGATTACATTATTTGAGTAATCAACAAACATTTTTGCGCGTTTTTTATCACACGCACGAGGCCCTGTGTCGTCCCTGTTTACCTTATTGCACATACCAGAGACATTTTTGCAGAGAAAACAACAGTAACGCCTGCATTCGTACTACCTTTCTTTTTATACTATGTGCTACCTTCGTGCTATACCTTTCTTATATTTTGTGTAAATAAGAAATGGCCACCATTCTTGAAGACGAACTCTCTACTTGATGATCATCTCTCTCTCTTTTTTTCGCTGTTTTATGTCTGCTAAAACATCTTCTGCTCTTGAAGGCAGTAAATTGTTTAGGGGAAGCCTGCCATATGCAGTCGGAGCCTCTTCGAGTCAAAGCTGTTGTGCTTGGCCACTCTCTGCTTTGTGTCTTCTGGTTGCCGTTGTTTCTCGTTTCCTTGGACATGTACCGGTCGGCTCAAATAGGCACTCTAATGTATATCTTTTAACACCCCCGGATTTGGATGCCAAGTGTGGTTCGATGGAAAAAAAAAGGAACCTACTCTTCACCTTGTCGATTTGTTTTTTCACTATGAATGTGAAGTAATGTTTTGCAACCACACGCATTTATTCCTTTGTAATCGATGTGAATTTCGCCTTACAAGTTTGTCCTACGGTCGTATTATGCCCATCAAAAATTGATATTTTAACATTCCCGGTGGTAAGGGTGGAAATAATAGCCATGAACATACTCTTCGCCATGAAGCGGTGGCCAATAGTCGGAGCGTTTTCGTTGCAATCATGTATTGCACCATCCATTACAGTCTAGTATTTTGGCTCCCTTTCTATCTCTCGTACTTGTCCTGCTTCTTAAAAGCTTCGGTTTCGACAATCTCCTCTTCTCTACGTCCATAACGACTACTTTTCTATAAATCTCATCGGTGCTTATTCTCCCGCCATACTCAGCACTTGTCTTACTGGCATCAAATGCTGATTGCGTCAAAACCAGAGGTGCGCTTTGTGCGAGTCTTGTGACATGAATAGCAACGAGTTAAACTACGATATTGTCAGCCTATAGTTTCCAGATTTTCTCGCCCTGGACACATGGCTCACTTTTTTGTGAATACTTGCACCGGCATGCTTCAATACTCCGGTAGTCAGCTCGTGCTTCGAATAGCGATAAAGCGCAGGTCTCTCTGTAAAATACCAATTTTCCCTTTACAATTTTTTTCGTATTTTTTATCTGCACCTTTGAAAGCCGCTATTGTCTTTCTGTTTACAAACTTTCTGGGCAATCCACCGTCTTTGTTTCTATTTTATTCTTTTATTTTCTGCTTTTGACCCAACGTCGTCTATTTGCACGTTTTATTACTCTGCTAGTGGCTGCGAACTCCTTTGATTCCTTGTTCAATTATTCCCACACCCTGCTTTCAAGTTACATGCATTTCTGCACACTACTAGCCTCTTTATCTTTCAATAGTTTTCCTTATTTTTTTCAAACCAAACTTTGCTTGGAGCTTCTTCCTCTTCTAACGAAGCTTAACACATATTCGCTTGGGCTCCCTATTTGTGGTTCTTGCGTCAATGGAATGATGTCGCCGCCTAACGGGGAAAGTCAGAACCTTAAGATCAAGGAAGGCGTTTTGTGCATGCTTCTCGCCAAGAGATGGCGCTGCCAGTTCATTCACTTTCATCACGGAAGAAGAAAAGAGTTTTTTTTTCTCCATGACTTTCACTTTCACCAACGTTTTCAGAGGGCAGTCCGGCAATGGTTTACTTTATCACAAATTGCCACGTTAAGGGAGCCAGTACACAGACTCGCATATTTTCTCTGTAATAATATTAGTACAAAAACTAGTGGCTTCTCCCATGTCCACAAAGCGTAGCACAATTGCTATATCACTTCTTAACGGCTGATTACAGAAGTGCAGGATTAACAAACACGCGGGCGTTTTAAACACGTGGTGCAATAATTTTTGCAGGCAATTGGTCCCGTTCAGTACAAATATACGGCGACACCACGTAAACTTTGCGGCGGAAAGCTCAGTGAAGTCCTGGCGCGAAAGTTTGTGGCAAAAGGTATTGTTTCGCTTATTCACGGCGAAACAATAACTTTCTCACACGAATGAATGAACCTTGTGAAATTCACTGTTTCACTTTTTCTTTTCATCCGTCTCCAACAACGGTAGCATGCTTGAAAGGGCCCTACTACACGTCGCAAAGGCTTTATAAATATTTCAGCCGAATGCGGGCTCTTACCAATGTACAGGCGTGAGCATAAGTCTGCAGACCACGGGGTCACGTGGCCAAAGGCGTCGACGTGCTCTCTGGCGACGAGACGCCTACTGTGGTGCGCGTCCCGTCGTATCAGTTGGCCTCTCATGTTGCTCTTTCTGCCGGGCTCGAAGCCAAAACGACAACTGGGTGCCCCTGTCTTCGCTCCATAAAATTTGTGCATTTTGTTTTTCTATTCTTTTTTTACGTAGCAACTGCAATGGCGCCGGTTCCATTGCTGGTCTCGCGTCGTGAATTATAACGGTTTATTAGCATAACTAAGCGTAGCCAGCCTCCCAAAACCTGATGAAGTCAAGCGCACAAAATTAGGTTTTCTCAGCTCAGCTTGCCTTTGTTGCGTTAGGACAAGTTGAACTTAAATGAGCCTAGTTATAATGAAACAAGCACAATAAATACGAATACGCAAATAAAATTAGTTTTGGAGTATTTAGATTACGGTTAGTTTAATGTGACTAAACTTGATGACTAGTAATAAGTATCTTTCTCTGCGCTCATAAAAATTCAACTTCAAACACTTTATTTGTTGTCTATCAGAATTTGTTTTATTAACCAAATTATAATCAGACTAGTTGTATGATGCCACGATCACCCACAGTGAGATTTTTTATGCTTACTATGGCACTGCCTCATAAGCTTAGTTATGCGTGTGTGATTGGATATCAGACTAATTATTCAACCATAACGGGTACACGTCATAACTAACACGAGTGAACACATAAATTTGATTGATTGGTTCAGTGTCAGTAGGGAGTACTTATTATATTCCAGGGTTTGGCGCCTCCAGGCTCATTAGGAAGTTGACTTGGATTATTCGGCCAAATTTTGCTCGGCTAAATGAAATTATTGCATGGTCAACTATGCTTAATTTGATTTGGCTGTACGCGTACTTTTGTCGACCCATCTGGCCGCGTCGAAGCTTTACTACGCTCAAGATAAAACAGCAACCTGGACTGGGCTTAAGATTACAGCCGAATTTATCAGGTGATACCATGCTCAACTAGGCTGAATTAGATTCGGCTACACTTACAACTAGGCTCATTTACGTTTAACTTGACCTATTGTCACAAAGGTGAGCTGAGCTGATGAAATTCAATTTTGTGTGCTTGGTTTCACTAGCTTAGTTATGAATCTACGCTTAGTTATGAATCTACGCTTATGAAGGCTACGCTTAGTTATGAATCAATCGGTATAAATAACTACGCGATTTGGCGTTGGCAGCGGCACCGTCGCCGTCTCTACGTTACAAAAAAGCCGCCCGCATCTTCCCACGGGGGCAACTCGAGTAAATGCGTCTCAGAGTGGTTGGAGTATCTCGTGAGTTTTGCGTAATTAGGTATTGTCTGGAACTCACCGGGTAGCGATCATCTCGGGTAGGTGTGTGGGTCGAGGCGGGTAACGGTAACCGTAGGTCAGGCTCATCAATGGTACATGCCCATGTACCAACGAGTCCTTAAACGATGCGCACACCAAGTAGGACTTAAACAGCTCCAGCAGTCTCTCGTCGTCATCCTTGTCGCTGGTAAAGTTGTCGTTGACGCCGCCACCCTTCAAGTCGACGTCGCCAAACGTGCTCCAGAGAACCCGTAACGCGTTGGTCTGCTTCGCTTTGCCCTTGATGCTCCCGAGCAGCGTAAGGTCGTTGTGGAAGTGCAGTCGGCTGCACAACCTTACTGCTGCGTCCGAAGCTGTGGTCTTCGAAGTCGCATTTGAAACGAGCGACCGGCTTCGCAAACTGCTTGGCTCGCTCCGCCCATTTCTCAGCGTGCTCACGTTCACGAGCAGCTTCCGAGTCGCCTCTCAATGACGACGTTTGCACGCCGCTTCTCGCTCACGTACTTCTTGTCTTAAAGCTCGCTGCTCACGTTTCGCAGCTGCTTCTCGTGCACGAAGTTCGGAATCCACAGCTCGCTTCAAACGCTTGCGTTCAGTGTCGTATGCTCGTCTCTTCGCAGCCTTGTCTTCTGCGTTGCTTGCTGTTGTTGACGCTGAAGACGGTCAGGGTGGGGCAACGTTGCCTTCAACGAGTGGTGGGACGATGATGTTGGGTTGTGCTACAGTACTGGTCGAAGGTGCTGTTGCTATCTGTTGCTTCCATCGCATCTACTCGAGTTAAGCAAAGCGTGAAGTCAAGCGAAAGAGGGGGAGAGAATGAAAGGAGAGAGGGGGAAGGGAGACAAGCCGAGCATGCGCAGTGGGGTGTGGACGCCGACGACGAGTGACATGGTGCGAGAAAGAAATTCTCGGCATTAAAAAAAACGCCACAAATTTGATAGAGCAAGGACCGCGACAACCAAGCGTTGTTATGGCTACGAGCTCGTCGGAGAGAGCGACCTGAGAGGCCAACTGATACGACGGGACGCGCATGCGCACCGCAGCTGGCGTGTCATCGCTAGATAGCGCGTCCATGCCTTCGGCCACACGATCCCGTGGTCTGCACACTTATGCTCACGCCTGTACATGTATTTCACTACTACACGCTGCCATGTTTGTTTAACAATGATGATTTTATATCTGGTCAGAAAAATGTGACATCTTTTATTACCACACCACGTTTTTTGCGTTATATGAATATTTTTGGTACCATGTTATAGTCCTGCAATATATTGCCGTTTTTTTTTCCCTTTACAAACCTTATAATGTACTGCACTACAATGTTCAATTGCCCGAATAAAAAATACTGAAATATTTTGGGTTATTAGTCCCCTACTATACGTTCTACCTTTACGAATTTTCTTTTCGTTTAATAATGCTGCTTGAACTAATTATTCATTTTTGAATTCGAGTTGTTAAAAATTTTTGTGTACACTACTGGTCATGTAAATCGTACAAGCAATGTATAATGGACGCTGACAAGTGTGCTTGACAAGTTCATTCATTCATTTCACCAAGTAAGATGTTGTTTCACTCTGAATTTGAAGAACTTCAGTTTACACAATTCTATCTGAGGCCTGCGAGGTATTTTTATATCAGTAATAAAAATATTTTGGGGGTATCTCTATATTTGTGTTTGTGCATGTATCCTACAGTACTTCCTACGAGATACGCTGGCTCTTCTATAGTTCAGCGTTTAGCAACGTCTCATCAAGTGGCCTTATGTTTCTTGGCGATCAATAGGCAGCTATCACACCAAGTTCAACAACGTTACTGAGGCCTAACAGGCAATGAGGCGAAGAAACGTTTAGGGATGTTATTCGTAGTAACTGCAAAGTAAGTGGAAAAAAGTAAAAAAGGACAAAAACATTACTTGCCGCCAGCAAATACCGAACCTGCGACCTTTTACTAACGCGTCCGATGCTCTGCCAACTGAGCTACGGTGGCAGTCATCCCTTCGTCGACATATGTGTGTACTTAAACATGGGAAATCTCATTACTATTGGATTTAATGAAGAGAACGAGCTCTTAAAATTATGTTTTTTTTATTCAAGTACGAAAAGGCTGTGTTAGCGAGATAGGTCACGATATCAACATAACCGGTCACCTGGCTACATTTTCATAGAACTTATCATAGGCTTCACCTCGATCACCTGAGATTTGTCTAACAAAATTTGTGGTTATTCCGGTGCTCCGAAATGTGCATCGGCAAAACAGTTTCTTAGAAAGAAAAAGCATCGCCCTGCCGCCTCATTATTCATAGTATTTGTGAATTCTTTTTGTCAACAGGAAAATATGTTGTACCTAAAGGGAGCACCTGTGTCATTCTTGGCCAAATGTTGCACAAGGACCCGACCTACTTTCCTGATCCAGAGGTATTTGATCCAGATAGGTTTCTTCCGGAGAACTCAAAGGGCAGGCATCCATACGCCTTTATTCCTTTCTCCGCCGGTCCAAGAAACTGTGTTGGTAAGCAACAAAATATGTCAGTAAGCATCGTGTCGGTAACCCTTGCTCATCCAGTCTGTTCATGCAGCGTCAGAATTGACTAGCATTCAGTCTGGTGGACCATTTCAGTCTAGAAGGGTTTATTGTGACGTTGTGAGAGCAGTTAAAGGGACACTCTCAACGGGATGAAGTCAAAATCGATAACATCAGCCCGCACATCGTATGTTCTACAGGTCGGTAAAAGTGCACGAGTAGGGGCGACGAACACAGCTGAAGCACAGATTAAACTAAACGGTTCATGTCACGCGTGGAGTGCGCTTGTGATAACGTCCCTCGTGCGAGGCATGCCGTCGAGTGCTCCTCAAACAAACAGGAAACTTCGCGCCCGTCTTGCCCAGGGCGATGTGAGTGGAACGCTGCTTCGCTCGAGCAACAAGTGTAGACTTTGACTGCGAGGGTGCAGTCCCGAGCACTGGCACATGCGCTCTCCCGACAGACATCAATAAACGGCTCGTATGTCCTTGTACGTGCTGTGCTCTTAGTGGCTTCGCTTTCAGGCAACCAACTGCACAAAAATCACTTTCTTAACTGTAGTGGTTGTATGCCCTTACAGCAGCATTAGAGGTTTTTATTCTGTCTGGTCCACCACTATACGCAGAATACTTAGCGTGTACCAGAATACTGGGCGTGAACTGCACATGCGTGTGCCTGTAAAACATGGCTGCGCCGCTCAAAACGATTGTTGCCACCTCAAATCTATCGAGTGGCTGCCGCGCGCTGTGTATCTTGCTAGCTTCGAATAGATGTTTTCATTTGCTTGATATTGACGGCCATAACCTTCGGCAGCAATGTGTTTGTGCCAATTTGGCACTCTTTTTGTGAGATTTACTCAAATAATCAATGCTGTAGCCTTGGTAAGTTCATCAACATCATCATCATCATCAGCCTGACTACGTCCACTGCAGGACAAAGGTCTCTACCATGTTCCGCCAGTTAACCCCGTCCTGTGCTTGCTGCTGCCAATTTATACCCGCAAACTTCTTAATCTCATCTGCCCACCTAACCTGCTGGATCCCCCTAACTCGCTTGCCTTCTCTGGGAATCCAGTTACTTACCCTTAATGACCAGCGGTTATCCTGTCTACGCGCTACATGCCCGGCCCATGTACATTTTCTCTTCTTGATTTCAACTATGATATCCTTAACCCACGTTTGTTCCCTAATCCACTCTGCTCTCTTCTTGTCTCTTAAGGTTACACCTACCATTTTTCTTTCCATTTCTCGCTGCGTCGTCCTCAATTTAAGCTGAACCCTCTTTGTAAGTCTCCAGGTTTCTGCTTCGTATCTGAATACCGGCAAGGTACAGCTGTTATAAACCTTCCTCTTGAGGGATAGTGGATATCTACCTGTCATAATTTGAGAGTGCTTGCCAAATGTGCTCCACCGCATTCTTATTCTTCTAGTTACTTCAATCTCGTGGTTGTGCTCCGCAGTTATTACCTGTCCTAAGTAGACATAGTCTTTTACAACTTGAAGTGCACTATTACCTATCTCGAAGCGCTGCTCTCTTCCTAGGTTGTTGTACATTACTTTCGTTTTCAGCAGATTAATTTTAAGACCCACCTTTCTGATCTCCTTGTCTAACTCCGTAATCATGAGTGGCAATTCCTCCCCTGAGTTACTCAGCAATGCAATGTCAACGGCGAAGCGCAGGTTACTAAGGTACTCTCCATTAACTCTTATCCCTTACTGTTCCCATTTTAGGCCTCTGAAAACCTCCTGTAAGCACGCGGTAAATAACATTGGGGAGATTGTGTCCCCTTCTTGATTGGTATTCTGTTGCTTTCTTTATGAAGCACTATGGTAGCAGTTGATCCCTTGTAGATTTCTTCAGGGATGTTTATACATACTTCTTCGACGCGCTGATTTCACAGTGTCTGCATGACGGCGGATATTTCTACTGAATCAAACGCCTTCTCGTAATCTATGAAGGCTATGTATAGTGGTTGGTTGTATTCTGAGCATTTCTCTATTACCTGATTGATAGTGTGAATGTGGTCGATTGTTGAGTAGCCTGTTCGAAATCCCGCTTGTTCCTTTGGTTGATTGAATTCTAATGTTTTCTTTACTCTGTTAGCAATTACTTTTGTAAATAGCTTGTATACTTCAGAGAGCAAGCTTATTGGCCTGTAATTCTGCAAGTCCTTGTCATCTTCTTTCTTATGTATTAAGATGATGTTAGCATTCTTCCAAGACTCTGGTACTATTCCCGTCAGAAGACACCTCGTAAGCAAGCTGGCTATTTTTTCTAACACAGTCTGTCCTACATCTTTCCGCAGATCTGATGTTACCTGATCCTCACCAGCAGGTTTGCCTCTTTGCATGCTCTCGAAAGCTTTTCTGACTTCTTCTATCATTACTTGTGGGGTGTCATCAGGGTTACTGCTAGTTCTTATAGTATTAAGGTCGTGGTTGTCCCGGCTACTGTAGAGATCTCTGTAAAACTTCTCTGCTATTTTAACTATCCTATCCATATTGGTAGTTATTTTGCCTTCTTTGTCCCTTAGTGCATACATCCGATTTTTGCCTATCCCAAGTTTCCTCTTCACTGCTTTGCCGCTTCCTCCGTTTTTCAGAGCGTGTTCAATTCACTCCAAGTTATACCTTCTTACAGCGCATACCTTACGCCTATTAATCAACTTCGAAAGCTCTGCCAGTTCTATTTTGTCTGTTGTACTTGAGACTTTCATGCTTCGACGCTTCTTAATTAGATTCTTCCTTTCCTGGGAAAGCTTGCCAGTGTCCTGTCTAACTACCCTGCCTCCAACTTCCACTGCACACTCCGTAATGATACTCGTCAGATTATCATTCATTGTATCTACGCTAAGGTTGGTTTCCTCACTTAGTAAGTTATGCTCCCGGAATCTTAGAGGTCGTAAAACACGTGTTTGTTTATTGTCTCCTTTCTTTCATTGGTGGCGTCACATGACGTAGTGGCAGCTACGACGCACGCTATCCGGTAATACGTACGCCCTTTGCGTTACCAAAATACCGCACAGACTAAAAACCTCTATTATGCAGCAGCACTTTGAAAGCCGCGCTCAAGTGGGCGTAGTGTATTCCAGCAGACAAATCTAAACTGGGCGAAAAACGCGTGAGAACATAGAAAGGCGCACTGGAGTACATGGTATGGTAAAATAAGCAGGGATGGGGGGGAGGCAGGGTGTTGAAGATGCAAACGAGGGGTAGTATAACATAGTATAGAGGAGGCGAGTGTAGGAGTGGGGCGAGTTGGTAGTTGGAGACACGCTGGTGGTGGCATAGAGTTTCCTACAATACTTACTAGAAGGAACTCTGGCACTAGTGTCTATGGGAGCTGCCACGCATGGCGCTTCAACGAGCATGAGAATGATGGGTAGTACACACATTTGTCTAATCTTCGTACTTCTGACTTGCCTTTGGCTCCGTGTGTGTTCATGTGGCTTAAAGTTTTTTTCTCACAAAACAAAAAGCAGCAAATGTTCAGCGATTGCGCTTCACCACCCAATTTTTTTTACTTCTTTTTTCAAATCAGGTGGTGAAGTTCAAAAGGGTTTGTTCTTTTCTTTAAAACGAAACTGTAACTAGAAATAAACGAAGCCGCAAGTACGATTCGCTGCCCGCAAGTACGAAGACTAGGCAAATGTGTGTACTACCCATCACTCCCATGGTCGCTGAACGATCGCAGCGCCAGAGTGCCCTCTAGTTAATTTTGAGAAACTCTATGGGTGGTGGAAGGTTAAGGAAGTTACTTTGGTGCAAAACCATGTCCATGTTTGCTTAGCTTTGATCACTTATGTCGTTTCATCGTTAAGGCTTCCACTGAGCTCCACTTTACATGAGGGTTTACGATATTCGGCCTGCAAAAGTCACGCATAAAGTGTAGAGTTAGGCAAGGTCGAACGCAAAAAGGTCAACTGCTAGCCTAAATAATGATATTACGGGTTTTACGCCTCGAAAAAAAACTATAGGCTTATGAGAGAACCTGTCCTGCCGGGCTCCCAAAATTTTTACTGTCTGGACATTTTCAACGTGCACCCAAATTTAAGTGTGCAGGCTTCACCGAAATTCTGCAGCCGCGGCCAATATTTGATACTGCGATCTTCGAGTCAGCAATTGAGCACCATAACCAGACAACCGTGGCGGGTAGCGGCTTGCGTTCCTTGATATACCATTACGATTGGTCGCTATCGCATTCATTGCTTCGTCCTTGAGGCAAAACTGTGATTTCAAACACCAAGCGTTTCTTATCCAAGAAGGATCTTTGACCGTTACTATTGGTCTATTTATCTAACTAGCAGCCTACGTCCTGACGCTCTCGTAGTCGTCTCCTCAACATGGCATTATACAAAACCTGGCATAGGAGGACATGACTCAGTGAAGAACAAGATTCACAGGTGATCACATAAGTAACGTGACTCACTCTTTCGCGTACGTCATACGACTATTTCCACCAGTCACAAGTCATAAATACCTGCATACCGCAAGCCTTGGTGTGCGCCACAGGTGGTTCACATTCATCAACACAGGAACAGGCATCGGTTGCCGAACTCACTCGAACTCATTCGGACATAGATCGAACCGTAAGTATGAGCCTGCATGAGTCCGGGTCAATAATGTTTTGGAGAGTTTGAGTTCCAGTGATTACGGTCGAGAAAAAAGTTCGCGAGTATGAGTTCGAGAGAGTATGGTTCAGGAAAAGTTTGGTGAACCTGAGTCTGAGTGAGTCCAAAGCACAACTTGCACTTATTAAGTGAGTGTGAGTGAGTTCCACTTATTTTTTCCGACCTATGATTCCGTCTGTTCTTCTTCAGCATTACTATCTACCTTACCTAAATGCACATTTATACTGTCACGTCTTCTAAGGTAGTATCGTTCATACACCATTTCGATATTTATAGGTGTGAAGCGTGATTTACGTAAGGGCATACCTTGACCTCCCCCAGCCAACTCTTCCAGCGAAGCTCTTGATAAATATACCGTACTTTGATATATATTTTAAAATATTACTTTACTCGTTTGCAAACACTTGTTACTCATAATGCAAGGTACAATATCAAAAGGCGCCAAAACGAGCACTGATTACCACAAATATTGGTTTAAAGAGCATTTTCACTATGGTTGAACAAGCTAATTTCAGGCTTATGGACTTGTGTGCTCGCTCACTCGAAGTCACAAGGCTCAGATCAAGCCGTGAGTCTGAGGGTGAGTCAGTATGGGTGTGTAATTCTTCGGTCAGTATGAATCCGAGAGCGTCCGATTGAATAACATTTTGGAGAGCTTGAGTCTGAGGGAATTCGGCTCAGGAAACTTTCAGTGAGTCTGAGTGAGTGCAAAGCGCAAAATGTATTTCGTGAGTGAGTTTGAGTGGGGTCCACAACTTTTGCCAGCCTATGGTGACAGGAGAATAGATTTTGTTCATCTTAACGTGACAGCGTTAAGGCTCCCGCGCCAAAGTTAAATCATTGCTGAAACCGTAATCTAACGAAGCTATTTTTCATAGGATCCAAGTACGCCATGGCAGAGCTTTTACGAGCTTCAGGAAAAGGCAGTTTGGAAGCTTTGTTTCGGGGTAATGCCAAATAATTCTGATAGATCTTGGTGTTTAACACCTCAAAATCACTATATGTTTATGATAAATGCCATAGTGAAGTGCTCCGGCAATATAGACGACTTATGGTTACGTGCACCTGAATCTAAGCACACAAGCCTCAAGTATTTTTGTTTCCATCGAAAGTGTGGCCACCACGACCTAGCTTCAATCCGCGAAAAGTGGGTCAGCAATCGAGCACCATAAGCTTTACACCACCATCGTGGTTGGGACAACGGCATTTGTGTTTGCTGGTATGTCTATTCACTTTCATAATATTGCCACATTGAATATGCAGCACCCAGAGAACAACGAAGAACACGCGCAGCAACAGAAAAAAAGACGAGGTTCTCTTCCGATCAGTTTGCCGGTGTTCTAGTACAATTAAAGTGAGTTTCCTGTATTCACCTGCTGCTGTTAACGGGGGTGTCGATGCGCGGAAGTCTTTCTGGACTAGATGCGGGGCTGTTGTCAGGCGTCCCGAACATGTACCCAGCGCCTCCACCAGTGTCGCAATGCAGAAACAGCAGCAGTTGAATACAGAAAACTCACTTTAATTGTACCAGAACACTGGAAAACTGATTGGAAGAGAACCTCGTCTTTTTTTTCTCTCGCTGCGCGTGTTCTTCGTAGTTCTCTTGGTGCTGCATATTCAATGTGGCATTGTTCGACCTGATCCCGATAAGATTGTGGCCGTCAGAAAATTTTCAGTGCCAACAGACAAGAAAACAGTCAGGCGTTTCCTTGGCCTGTGCGCATACTACCGAAGGTTTATTGCCAATTTCTCCCACATAGCCTCGCCGTTAACACGACTCGCAAGAGAAGACGTTTCGTTCACATGGGGCGACGATCAACAGGCGGCATTTGACGATCTCCGACAACGCCTGCAGACTCCGCCTGTGCTTGCTCACTTTGATGGAAATGCTCCTACCATGGTCCACACAGATGCCAGCAACGTGGGTTTAGACGCTGTACTCGTCCAGTGGCAAGAGTCAGCCGAGCGTGTGATCGCATATGCTAGTAGGACGCTTTCCCGCGCCGAGTCCAACTACTCCACAACGGAAAAAGAGTGTCTTCCTGTCGTATGAGTGGTTATGAAGTTTCGTTCGTACCTCTATGGTCGTTCCTTCCACGAAGTCAGCGACTATCATTCCCTCTGCTGGCTGACAAACTTGAAAGACCCGTCTGGTTGGCTCGCACGGTAGAGCTCATGCCTTCAAGAGTTTGATATGATGGTCGTGTATAAGTCCGGATGGCCGCACGCTGACGCCGATTGCTTATCAAGGTCACCGATAAAGCGCGACGATGACACAGAAGATGACAGCAAGGCATTTGTAGGAGTCGTCGACACCACTACGATTTCGTGCAAGCAGAAAGAAGACAGCGAGTTGCTTCCCCTTATTGAATTTTTGAATGGCCGGACAACAACCGTTCCTAGAAGATTTGCAAGGAGCCTGCCGTCATTCTGCTTACGTAGTGGTGTTCTCTATAAGAACTTTTTTCTCAGAGGAAGCACCCACCTACTTGTCGTTCCGACGTCAATTCGTGAGGAGATACTTTGTGCTAGCCACGATGAGCCAACGTCTGGCCATCTCGGATACACACGCACATTGGCCAGAATCCAACAGAAATACTACTGGCCAAGACTTCCAGCTATTGTGAAGCATTAGTGCGCACGTGCCTCGATTGCCAACGACAAAAATCGCCACCGTTAAAACCAGCTGGACTATTACAACCAATTCAAGTGCCCACGGTACATTTTGCCCAAATTGAAATGGATCTCCTCGGACCATATCCGACTTCTCATCCTGGCAACAAGTGGGTAATACTCACCACTGATTATCTTAGACACTACGCAGAAACAAAGGCTTTGTCAAGTGGCACCGCCGTTGAAACCACACGATACTTCGTAGAAAATATCGTCCTTAGGCATGGTGCTCCGACAATCATAATAACGGATGGAGGTGCCGCCTTCACGGCCGCGCTCCTGAAGACAGTGCTTGAGCTCAGTGGAACAGCCCATCGGAAAACCACTTCCTATCATTCACAAACCAACGGCTTAACAGAACGCCTCAACAAGACTATTGCCGACATGTTGAGTATGTACGTTGACGTGGATCGCAAGAACTTGGACGACATTCTACCGCCCATCACGTTCGCCTATAATACAGCGCAGCAAGAAACTACACGAATAACGCCGTTCAGTCTCCTTCATGGCCGTGAAGTGACGACGATGCTTGACGCCATGTTACTGCACGTCTGCAATGGCATTGATTTGGACGCTGCATCTTTTACCCAACAAGCAGAAGAAGCGAGGCAGCTTGCACGCGTCCGAATCACCCAGCAGCAAAATTACGACGCCCAACGTTATAATCTGCGCTGCTGACATGTCGTGTAACGGCCCGCGACAAAGTCTGGATATGGAGTCCTATCCGCCACCGGGGACTGTCTGCGAAATTGCTGAAGAAGTATTTTGGCCCCTACACAGTTTTACAACGCCTGAGCGACGTTAATTACGTGGTCGTTCCTGATAGCCGCTCGACAACTCGCCAGCAAAAACCAGAAATCGTGCACGTTGTGCGAATGAAGCCCTATTTTTCGGACTGATTTACACCATACATCTACTACACCGTCTTTTGTAGAAGAGCATCGGGACGCTGCTCTTTGGAGGGGGGCAAATACCACATTGAATTTGCAGCACCAAGAGAACAACGAAGAACACGCGCAGCAAGAGAAAAAAAGACGAGGTTCTCTTCCGATCAGTTTGCCAGTGTTCTGGTACATATGGAATGAGTTTCCTGTATTCAACTGCTGCTGTTTCTGCATTGTGACAATATTGCACCAAACTGGACACCACTGTGATTTAATTTCCATTGAGGCAAAATGCTACACTTGGAAGTGCATGTTAAGCAACACCAGGTGATCCAAATTGCGGCAGCCCCATACTACGGCATGCTGCGTAAAGAGATTGTGGTTTTGGCGCCTAAATTTTTGTTATTTTGGCGCCTGAAGAGGACATACTCGTTCTTTGCAGGCGCGTCGATGCCGCAATGAGCAAAAGTTCCAAGATCTAGTACATTTTGAAAGGTTATGAAACGCAATATGAAGCACGACGACATGTTTCAAATGCTTCTTGCGAAGTCTCCTGGCACGGTGTCTAAAGGTATAACTCTGTTACAGGACTACGACGAATTACGAGGCAACGCGCTCTCACCCATAATTCATCTCGACCTAACCAACCGCTCGCTGTACTGGACGTCATGCCTCACCAATCGCACCTTCTCACACAAATGAAAGACTTTGTGCATGAGGAGGTCCCACGTCAGCTTTCCCTCTTTCTGTTTGCTCAGCGCCATTAGCTCCCGCCGCAGCAGCTGCTGCGGCCACCAACCCATTGGCTCGCCTGCTCTGACTTGTGATTCAGGGCCAGATTCTCCAGGCTATGCCGGTGTCTTTTCAGCAGCCCATTGTCGCAGCGCCTCTTACTTACCCTTAGACAGTAAAAAGGCAGCAGCTACGCCAGCCCTTGCCGTTCGATGGATTGCCGTGTGCCCTCGCTCTAACTCAGCCATCCACCGCATTGGCTCCTTCTTCCGATCCGAACTTGAGCTCCTCCCGTTGCGACCAGCCATACGACCACACGCATCAAGCCACATACGAGCTCGTCAGAGGAGACATCGAAATTTCACCGACAGCAGCTGTTTTGCTCCCTCTACTTTCCTATGACATGTGTGATGACACTGATGAAGTTGCATTCTGTGAGCCATCAATCAATTTCCTAAGTCGGAAACCCCTTCTCCTTCGCCCCGCTGCGATGGTCTAGTGGCTAACGTACTCGGCTGCTGGCCAGCAGGCCGCGGGATCAAATCCCGGCTGCGGTGGCTGCATTTCCGATGGAGGCAGAAATGTTGTAGACTCGTGTGCTCATATTTGGGCGCACGTTGAAGAACCCCAAGTGGTCGAAATTTTCGGAGCCCTCCACTACAGCGTCTCTCATAAACATATGGTGGTTTTGGGACGTTAAACCCCACATATCAATCGAACCAATTCTTCTCCCTTATTTGACCTCTCAATTTCAAATGCAGCCAGAGCTTTCTGCCTCACCAATCCCTTTCCGTATCCCGTCAACTGTTTGAAGGTGAATCTCTAGGATGCGCGTAGCCCATTAATAAGGGACAAATGTTTACCGTTCTGTGAGAATCATCCTGATGTGACCTCGACGCCATCAGTGCCCTTAACTACTTTGATGTACCAGGTTCCAAAGAATTCGATTCGACGAACGCAGACTGACTGCATCTGAACGATCCAGCTCCAGCTCCTGTACAATTTTCTAGAATCTTTTGATGTTGCTCAACCTGGTCTTGGCCGCACTTCTACCACTCTTCATTTCATAGACACCGGCTTCCATGCACCAGTGCTGCAACGACCATACCGTGTTTCAGTGGTAGAACACCACGTCAATATGAAGCAGATTCTCAGAATGCTGCAACCGGACGTGCTTCGACCTCCACAATATCCATGGAACTCACCTGTAGTGCACGTTAAAAAAAGATGGTTCTATTCGCTTCTGCGCGGATTACCGGCGCCTAAACAAGATCAATTGAGAAGACCTGTACCCTAAACTCATGATTGACGATGTCATTGATGTATACTTTACATGGTGCCGAGTTTGTAATCGTGAGGTTTGTGTTCAGGGTACTGGTAGGTGCCCCTAGCAGATGCTGGTTGATAAAACCAGTGTTTGTAACACCCGACGGTCTATGTTAATTTAATTTCATGCCCTTCAGCCTCTGCAATGCACGTGCCACCTTCAAACGCATGCTGGATTAGGGTTTTTTGGGTTCGAAGTGGCAAACGTGTCTCTGCTATCTTTACAATATTGTCGTTTTTGTGCCAGACTTTGCAACACATCTCGATCACCTTAAACACGGCCTCACTTGCCCGAAGAATGCTCATAACCAACTCATCCTTAAAAAGTGCTGCTTCACTGCCCGGCCACTTACGATTCTCGGTGTCGTCGTATTCAAGGGTACACTTCCAGACCCGGCTAAATTACAGACTGTCACCTACTTCCCCAAATCAACGACTGTAAGGCAGTTACGGAGCTTCTAAGGGCTTTGCTCCTACTTTCGCTGGTTCATGCGCAACTTCGCATCTATTGCAGTAACACAGATAATTGGGCTAGCTCTTGGTCTGCAATTTCATGTTTTAGTGTCCGTGTCTGTGCACGCACCCTTATTCAGTTAATAGATTCGCCTTCATCTTGCGCCTTTGACCCAACGTTTAGGCAGCGCCACCCATATTTCGTCATGGTCTGCCGAGCGTGACGAAACCTTATCTCCACCTTTTGTCGTCTCCTGAATTCACCTCCAATACTGCGTCCCTACAATCATGCGGTGGCAAGTGGCGTCCACACCAACGCCAGCGGTGTCAGCCTCGGTGTGGTTCTCGCGCAACGAAAGCCTGGATTCAGCGAATATGTCGTCACATAGGCCAGCAGCACTCTCGCCAAGACTGAGTCGAACTTAGTGTCACGGAGAAAGAATGCTTGGTGATCGTTTGGGCGCTGGTGAAGTTCACCCATAACTTTACGGTCGTACTTATGAATTATTAACCAACCACCACACATTATGCTGACTGTCTTCACTGAAAGATCGATGAGGTCGTCTGGCCCGTTGGGGCATTCGGATTTGAAGGGGCCCTGCAATACTTTTTGAGCATGGTCAGAAAGCGCTTATGATCGGCAGTAGAGGCTCCCAACAATACGAGAGCGAAATAGTATAGCGCAGCACGTGGCCTGGAATTCACAATGAATTATCAAAGGCAGCTAAAGCTACTTTCTCTTCTCCCGACAAATGACGGAAGGCGCTAAAAAATTACTCGTAAGGCCAACATGGCAGGCTCAGTCGTTACAAGGATCGCCATGGGAGGCCGTGACTTGTGCACGCGTGCGCGCGCAGTCCCACTAAACAAAACCGCGTATCCGAAGGAAATGAAAACAGTGCTAAAGGTTGCGAGTCGCGAATGACGCATTTTCTTTGTTCTTACTATCCCTCCCTGTTTGTATTGAAGCACTTTTGTCCGGACAAGAGAAGAGACAATGTGATAGCAGCGTGTGACACATCTTTGTAACTCCGCTCATACTGGACACATTCCGAAAATGTTTACGGCGTTGAAGTCGTGAGGCAATATGCTTTTTTAATGAATTACTTTCATAGTACTTGAAAAAGTGTTTCAGAGCCCCTTTAGGAATATGACATTCGCTTTACACACCGTTCCGGCCACAAGCATGCCGATGCTGATCCACTGTCGTGGTCCGCACTATGCTCAGGCATCGCATCGATGCCCCAGAGCACATGTTGTTAGCTCTTGACGTGACCACCATCTCTTCTTCACAACGCAATAATCCATGAATAGCTTCGATTCTTGATGCGTTACCTGAGACACCCACACTTCCAAGCACACGAACACTGTAACGCCAGGCTCCGCACTTCATTATTAGTGATGGCCTTTTGTACCGGTGCAACAACACACCAGATAGTTGGAAGGCGCTACGTCACTCCCCTAACGCTGCGCTTTACAATCTGTGCGTCGTTTTATTCCGGCCCGCAATTTGCGCACGCCGGTGCCTTCAATACCTGCGGGTGCCTACGCGTAAAGTGTATTACTGGAGTGGAATGTTCACCTTCGTCCGCCAGTTCATTCGCGGCTGCCACGAGTGTCAGCGGCAGAAAAACCTGTCACATCCTGCAGCAGGTTCATTGCAGCCATTCCATGACCAGGCCGCCCATTCTACTACTTTAAAATTCACCTCTATGCACCATTACTTTTGACAACGGCAGGCAACCAATGGATTATCGCAGTTGTGGAATATAATCGTATTGTGGTACCAGCTCCACAACGGTAGGAAGAGCAAAAATAGACCGGAAACACTCTTCAGTTCCTATCCATTATGTCTCTTCCTACCATAGTCGCACCGTTATTACAATAGAGCCACGATGAACCAACACACCCAAATTAAGATCTTGCTGTTGCGGAGCATCTTAAACGGTACGCCGCAACTGCTGCTCTTCCCACAGTGACATCAGAAGACGTCGTATCTTTCATCATCAATCGTTGTTTGCTTCGTCATGGTCCTCCTTGCCAACTCCTCAGTGACCGCGGGCGTGTATTTCTGATTGATGATTGATTTATTTGTGGGGTTTAACGTCCCAAAACCACTGTATGATTATGAGAGACGCCGTAGTGGAGGACTCCGGAAATTTTGACCACTTGGTGTTCTTTAACGTGCACCCAAATCTGAGCACACGGGCCTACAACATTTCCGCCTCCATCGGAAATGCAGCCGCCGCAGCCGGGATCCGATCCCGCGACCTGCGGGTCAGCAGCCGAGTACCTTAGCCACTAGACCACCGCGGCGGCGCCGGGCGTGTATTTCTCTCAAGTGAAATCCAAGCATTTCTTCAACAGTGCCATATTGTACACTGGAAGAGTACAGCCTACCACCCTGAGACAACCAGTTTCCCTGAGTGGTATAATCGTAATCTGGGTGACATGCTCTCGACACATATCACTTTTGATCAAATTAAGGCTTCGTTCTTGCATTTGCGACCTACGCGTATAGCACCGCTACGCAAGTCACTACCGGGTTTTCCCCGTTTTTTTTCTTCTGTATGGTTGCCAATCATTGCACACCATCGACTCTTTGCTGCCACATACACCAGATCCCTCTGAGTGCATGCCTGTCTCGTAAGCCACCCGTTATGCAGAAGAGTGCCGCAAGCTTACCAAGCGTCTTACCACAGCTGACCAACATCACCAGAAGAATACCCGCTACGATTACCATACTCCTTAAGCAGCAGCGACGCTCGTTCCTGGGGCACTTGTATCGCTGCATTTCTTGCTCAGCACTCCTGGTTTATCCCCCAAGCAACTTTCCAATTACAATGGTCCCTCCCACGTGGTCGAGCGTACATCACCAGTGAACTAAGCCATTGAACCTCTAACGCCACTGAGCGACCGTCGTCTGCGTGGACGTGATATCGCTCACGTAGACCACCTCAAGCCGTACTTCAGCCCGCTTGTGCCCACCTGTTAGATTGGCAGGATAGCTTCATCTTTTTCACGGGGTAATAACAATGTAGAAAGGAAGACGTTGATATGATGGGTTGAGCTTTCATCACCACGAGACGAAGGCACAAGATTGGCAGTTCAGCGCCATCATATTGGTCCACCTGCATACTTTTCGACATACCACCCGCGTGCTCGGGTCACTCACTAAAACCCCTTTACAATAGTAAAAACACCCACATCAGATAGAATTATTACTAACGGAAAAGGGATTACCAAGATGCGATGAATACCATGAACCATTACCTTTAACGCAGATTTCGATAGCATTCCCACATACCAAAAACACAAACACTTCTGCGTATTTGATAAGTTAAACATACAACTTCACCCAATATTGCCTTTAGCATATGATCCACTGGTACATCTCGTTGACGCGGTAAACTGTTTATACAAAACAAATTTGTTTTAGAATCAGAGTTATTATTCTTCAATGCGTGTTGCATTTCCCGCTGAAATTTTATCACATCATGGCCACATCATAGCTGGCACATCATAGCCTGAACAGACTTTTCCCCATTGAGTCCAATTTAACTGTTTAACGTGTACATATCAGTCGTTCTAATAGAAAGCAAGAAATGCTATGACCGCAAGATGTACAATATGTTTTTTCCCCGCAGGTCAGAAGTTTGCCATCACAGAAGAAAAGATCATAGTGGCCAGAGTGCTCAGACACTTCCGCATAATGTCCCTTGACCACCGGGACAGACTGATACTTTCTCCACAACCCATTCTTCATCCGCGATCGGTGTTCGGAGGCATCAGGGTGAAGTTTACACCAAGGCGACCACTACGACTTCAAAACGCGTGATAAGCTAACTGTAGTGAACACAGCAATAAAACGTTTTCGTACTTGATGGATGGTTTCGTTGGAGCTTCAAACTCATTTCAAGAGCTTGTAAGAAGGCGTGACGAGGTTGGTAGACTTGAGAGATACTGAATAAATCTGCACTGCAAGTTGCATTTCGAAAACATCATTATCTTACCGTCTTCGGAGGGCTGGTAACACACGGAAAAAGAAATGAAAAGACTCTCGGCGGTACACTCTTGAGATTCTCATAGCATCACTGGACCAATGATAGGAATTTTGAGGTTGCATATTTATGGAAAATATACATTTTCTGAGACAAGAACGTCTCGGTTGAGTGACAGTGTACACAAACTAACACTGAATATGAGGCATATAGGAGTTTCACTGTGCACGCGAAGAGCAAGAAGCCCTCGACCCATAAACTTTCATAATTTTGTAACTATAGTGGGCAATCTGGCACTGCCATAGTTCAACCATGATGGGTTGTCCAAAGTTCTCCCTTTGCTGCGTTCTCGCAAAATCTTGATAGGACCTACGTTCTAGATTATTTTATACACGAGTTCATCTCTTTACTACCCATTTTATCCCGGGGAGAAACACCGAACTGTAGGTATACAGTGAAGCTAACATGTGCCTTCAACGCAGACGTTTCTTTTATGCTTTATGGTTAATTCTCAAAAAAACAATATAGTAATAACGGCTCCGGTGGCTGAATTTTCGATGGAGGCGGAAATGCTGTAGGCGTGCTTGCTCAAATTTGCATGCCCGTTAAAAAAACCCGGATGGTAGAAATTTCCGGAGCCCTCCACTACGGCGTCTCTCATCATCATATGGTGGCTTTGGGATGTTAAACCTTAGTATAATTCAATCATAATAACAATAACAAATACATTTGGAAGCTGCATAGCTACGAAGATCGATATTGAGTATGCAAGAAACAGTACGCACGTGCCACTGTGTATACCCAAAGAACCACCGGCATTTATCGCTGAACTAGTCGCACTATACACGAGATGGCATCAACTGAGTGACTGGTTTTTATTGAAACCACTGATCATACGAAGCCCGTCATACGTCTTTGGCTCCACCAAAGCAATTCACGACATCCAGGTAGCCTGATCCATGGAATTTTCAGATCTCACCAATCAGACAGTGCGAAATGTAGATACACTGATACCTATCGAGTGGTTCGCATGCGGAACAGCATCTAGCCAGTCATAATCTCTTTCAGTCGCTCTGCAGCCATAGCAGGCCCCCGTCCGTCACAGTCACTGTATAGAACGATCGATATATAGTAACTCTAACAGCGGTCGCAATAGCCTACAGGAGTTCCACGGTTAAACTTCTACATGTCACTCTACCGTACGCCCACACAAGTACTGAAGGAAATAGACACAGAATAGCTGCCATAGTAGGGCAAGTGGTTGTGCATCACAACCCCAGTGTGCGGAGGTTGTGGGCCTCGCTTCCTCCAGCGGCAAGCTGTTTAATTTTCTAGTTTCAGCCTTTTTGTGGCTCAGAGTTACAACGCTTTACCTAAAATACAAATGGTCTCTTTACGCATACCTTGACTTCATTACGTAGTTGGCTCAATATGGTTCTGCCCATGGAAAAATACAGCCGCTCGTAACACTGCTCAGTCCCTTAGATTGGTCACCTCGACTTGCATAACCTTTTGTATCTTGTAGAGTTAATTTATGTGGACAAATATACCAGTGAAGTGGGATCAGGCTAGCCAATGCTTTGCCTGAAAACTCAATTTTAAATGCTGGCATAACTTCGGCGTTTCATGCGTCTTTTTCTGCGAACAAACTGTGGTACATGCACAAAGAACAATGGCGTTCTCTTTTTGTCACCTGTATGGCTACGCTTTTCAGGAAGGAAGCCGATTATGGTCGAGGCTTGTCCGTTGGCATTAGCGTTGGCGTTGTGGGCCGTAGTCGCCGCTGAAGATGAGAATGATGACTATGAATAACAAGCGCGTTCGAGACAACACATTTTTTTCTAATTTATTAATATGTGTAATTTAACGTCCCAAAGCCCCCATATGATTATGAGAGACGTCATGGTGGAGGGATCCGGAAATTTGCACCACCTGGGATTCTTTAACGCACACCCGAATATGAGCACACAGGCCTACAGCATTTTTGCCTCCATCCAAAATGCAGCCGCCGCAGCTGGGGTTCGAACCCGCGACCTGCGGGTCAGCAGCTGAGTACCTTAGCCACTAGACCATCGCGGCGAGGCCACAACAACCAAGAGAACGGGCTCAGACCTCGTCTTTGCCAACAATGGGCTAGATCCGATGCCACAAAGCAGGAATATTGAAGGTAAAATGAAATGCATAACTCAAGAAAACATACCAGTTGAGACCTATAAACATTTATATAGCAGTGCACTACTTAGCGCTCATTTACAAGCGTGAGTGGTCATTGTCCCGGGTGATTTACAGTAACACCGAACGATCCCCCTGCTTCACTCACTCATCAGTCATTCCCTTCGTTCATATGCTGCGAATTTTGATGAGTAAAGTTTCAGTTAGTAATCGATTTTGAATTATTTGGCTGTATTTGACAAAGTGCCCGACTCACTTTGTTTTAGTGTGAGTTTCATTGCATTCTGAGGGATCAAAATTTTGTAAGTAGAGATATCGCTGTGGCTTCAATGTTTCTGGGCGCCAGGCATGCCAAGTTCATGTAAGAACTTGAGAGAACGCCGCATGCTCAGTAGGACCGTTTTGCGGCTATGTGGCTCTGCACAAGCGCTATGTATTTGTAATATAGCTAAATACGCGTTTTGGAAGTTATATTTAGAATTTAACTGCTTCATTCGGGACATCAATTGAGTCACGACAACACGCATGTCGTAATTTTCAAGTTAACAAAGAGCAAATGTTTTAATTTCGAGAGCACCGATAATTATCATGTCGAGGCAGAACCATCAACTAGTGAAGGACGCTTGAGCAATGTTACTGCTGTTGATCAGAGTATTCTATTTGAACGTAACTATGGACACAATTGTATAATGATGGTCAAGACCGATAAAAATAATGACGAACGCGTTGAATTAGAACACGTGAACAAGCTAATGAATTTTTAATGGTCATAGCTATATGACGATGATATTGTTGAACTTGTGGATGAACCCGTTGATGATAGCGTTATGAATGATGATGGGGAAAGAGTTCAATCAATCGTCAGCAGGCGACCACGTGAGCATTTATGAAGATATTCATGTTGATGATATTAAGCGTGAGCGAGTTGAACTTATGATGGAGGCGTTGATTATGTTAAATACTGATGATAATAGTAACTATTTCTTTGAAAGAGACCCGTTAGCAAGCGCATTTCCATGTACGACGAAGAAGGATGGTCACCCTTGCGTCCACAAATGCGGATACTTGTTTTCTTTTGGAAATAAACCTACAATTCCCAGGGTTCCCGTTTATTCGCACATGCGTGTGAATCATTATTGCACGTACGCCAAAAATATTGGTACGGGAGGGCACACAGAGAAACTAGGTTACAGCTAAGATATATTTGCACGATACCAAGCCTAAGCTGAGATGGCAAGCGAGAGCGTGCCCCACATCCCAGAATCACGCCGTATTTCTCACTGTCTGTCTTGATTCTTCAGCGTGATGTAGTCTTGTAACATGACCCCCGGGTACAGAAGCACCGTCTCGGTGCTTTCTATGGTGTTGCGGAGTGGTAGAGCTTAAGTCGGGAGACATGACATGTCTGTAGACAATGGAGTGAGGGGAGATGACGACTTCAGCGGGGCTATCTCGTAGGAAACGTCAGTCACCTGGCGCAAGACGCGGTAGGGTCCTGAGTACCAAGAAAGCAGCTTCCCAGAGAGACCAACATGCCGAGTAGGTGTCCACAACAACACAAGGGAACCCGGGGCAAAGGAGACGTCACGATGATGTGCGTCGTAAAGTTGCTTCTGTTGCTCTTGCGATACTAAGGTGCGCTTCCGAGCGACTTCTCGTGCTTTGCGAGCTCTGGTAATTCAGTCGGCGAATTGACAGCTGTCGGAAAGATGATGTCGAAAGGTAGAGTTGGGTCGCGGCCAAATAACAAATAGAATGGTGAAAACCCAGCGGTATCATGGCGTGAGGAATTGTATGCAAATGTGACCAATGACAATGCCACATCCCAGTCTAGGTGGTTAGAAGAGACGTGCATGGAGCGCATGTCAGTTAAAGTCAGTTTGAATCGTTCGGTACGCCCATTAGTTTGTGGATGGTAGGCTGTCGTAAATTTATCTTTGGTTTCGCAAGAGCGAAGCAAGTCGTCAATAACTCGGTGAGAAAATAGCGTCCACGATCTGTGAAGAGTTGGCATGGAGCACCATGATGGAGGATGACATCGTACAGAAGGAAATCGGCAACATCTGTGGCACAGCTGGCTGGAAAAGCCCGCGTGATGGCGTACCGGGTTGTAAGATCCGTAGCGACAGCTATCCATTTGTTTCCTGAGATAGACTGAGGGAAAGGGCCTGGGAGATCACGACCAACTCGAAAGAAAGGGTCAATAGGAAGATCAAGTGGCTGGAGGAGTCCGGCAGGACTCAGGGTTTCTTTTCCGATGTTGGCACTGGTCGCATGCGACAACGTAACGGTGCACGGAGTTATAAAGCCTGGGCCAGGAAAATCGACGCTGAACGCGGTCGTAAGTCCGAGAGACACCAAGGTGACTGGCGGGAGGGGGGCGTCATGGAGCTGGGCGATAACACTCGAACGTAGGTGGGAAGCCACCACAAGGAGCAGTTCGTGCTCATTTGTGTTGCCATTGTAGCGGTACAAGGTGCCGTGTTAACGTACGAACAATCGAGTAGACGTCTGGGGCGTTGGAGAGTTCAGTTTTTCAATAATGTCACGCAAGACGAGATCCCGGCGCTGTTCATCATGTATGTTGCTCAAAGCAGAGAGAGGGAGAGCACACATGGTGGCGCTTCATCTAGTCTTAGGAGGGTCCACTGGATGGCGGGACAAGCAGTCAGCGTCATGGTGTAAACGGCCAGATTTGTAAGACTTTGAGTAGTCATATTCTTGGAGCCGTAGTGCCCAGCGACCAAGACGCCCAGTGGGATCCTTTAACGACGAGAGCCAGCAGAGGGCGTGGTGATCAGTTGTGACGGTGAAACGACGACCATGTAAGTAGGGCCGAAATTCGCCAACCGCTCAAACTATAGCAAGGCATTCCCGTTCAGTAATAGAGTAGTTCCGCTCGGCCACAGAGGGCAGACGGCTGGCATATGCGATAACGCGGGCACAGCTGGTTTGATGCCGGACCAAAACAGTACCGATTCCATGGCCACTGACATCAGTGCGGACTTCTGTTGGGGCAGACATGTCAAAATAGGCCAGAATAGGTGGTGTTGTGAGCAACGCGATGACATTGGAAAACGCCGAAGCCTGCGCAGCGCCCCAAGAGAATAGAACATCCTTCTTCAGCAAGCCCGTAGGAGGTCGGGCCACGTCCGCAAAAGTGTTTACAAAACGTCGGAAGTAAGAACATAGACTGTTACGAAGCGCGCCTCCGACGACGTTACGAAGGGCGCCAGGAATCTCGCCGCTGACTCCACTGTTACGAAAGACGGCGACGCCAACCCGGTCCCGAAGGCGCCACTGCTTCGAACTCCGCCGGGAAGGTCACCAGCCGTTTGGCAGCGTATGTTTCTCAGCTAACGACTGCTTCTGTGCAGAGCTGATAGACGAGCGGACGAGACGACGGTGAGTTAAACAAGGTTTATGTACAGCATATATACAGAGGCCTTACGAATTCGGCACTGGGGCCAACAGCTTAGAGACCCGAAGAGCCAAACTCTCCTCTCTAACACATAGGTCTACTGCTCGCGACGCGGCGCAGGGCTTTTTTTATATGTACCGGGTGGATTATTTGAGTAACCAAATGTCCAACCAGAAGCGCCGCTGGTCGTGAGGTCAGAATCCTCCAATGGTGTCGCCGCTGGGCCGCGTCATTCTCATCGAATCTGGAGCCGCTCCGCTGCACGTGGCTGCACCCAAGGACGAGTGACGTCGCCACGCATTGCGTCAGACTCGCCAGACAAGAAGGCGCCGATTGCTTCGACGGGCTCGCTGTGCGTGTGCGACAGAAAGGCACCACCGCGTGATGACGCCGTTGAGTCGTTCGCGTCAGGCGGGCTCGCGTGCTGGCCTTGACACAGATTGCCCTTTTCAGAGGCATGGACGTTCGCTGTGGACTCGCAGGCATAACAGCACTCCCCACGCCAGACAATGCGCCGGAAAGACGAGCTGCTTCCACGTGGCTCGGATGTCAGGCGCGCTCGTTCGCCAGGTCCCTCCAGGTTCGCCTCCAGGGCCATGGTGAGAATGCAGCTCCAGACTCCGTTCCGGGAACACATTACATTCTTGAGGACGGATCCCAGCTCCACTGGCTTGTCGCCACAACTCGTAGGCCAGCTTCGCTCGTCTCATCTGACCATCTTTGGTCTCAGCACTTGTCGATGACTCTGCAACTTGTCAAGAACGGTTCGACAACAGAAAACACACGACACAATCAAGTGCCCTCGGTCACCCGAGAGAACACCAGACAAAGTATAATACAACATATACCTAGCTACGTGTCTATCAGAATTTCGTTCCCTCTACATCAAGAGGCACATACAGAAGACTCTTAAAATGAGAACTCATTTTTTTACACGTACAACAACGTAACAAAATAGAATAGAACATAAAGTGGGCTCCTTGAGCTCACTCTGGACGAGAGCGCTCAGCTAAGGCCGTGATGCGGACAAAGTTTTGCCCCGAATCGCCAGCGAGAAACCGAAAGGTGGAGAAGGTACTAACTAAACGCACGACTCAATGCGTCTGCATTAGCGTTTAGCTTTCCCCTTTCTTTAGCGAACATCCAAGTTGCGCTGTTGGAGTATCACGCTCCATCTCAGTAACCGGCCACTTTTAGGCGACGATACCTATGCGGTACCAAGAGCGGCTCATACTTGCGACGTTGCAGAGGGGAACAACGATACGGCTTGCTAGGGATTGGCTCCTCACAAGTTAGCTCGATATCATGTTCGATCACCGTCGTGTTTCCGGGACGGTCCGAAAACACGAATACAAACTCGGAAACAATCCTTCTCAGGTCCTCCTTCTGGACTTCACTTAACCTAGGCTCTAGGTTCAACTGCTCCATGATTACCTCCGATCTTCTTTCGATTACATCACTAGAACTCAAAATTTCTTCCCCCTCTTCCTCTGAAGCATTCAACAGCAGATTTACGACCGCTTGACGTTGAACGTATGGTTTCATCAAGTTACTGTGGTAAATTTTGTTCGGCCGCCTTTTTAATTTCGCTTCATAATTGGTATCAGAAAGCTTCATGGGTGCCTTCCACTTGTCCGTAGATTTCCCCGCTCTCGTACAAGTGTCGCATGAGCGTACAAAGTCTTCGATATCCTTCCAGCATTTCGGCCAATAAAACTCAAGGGAAACTCTAGCCTTGGTCTTTTTTATGCCGAGATGCCCTGCCCATGCGTTTTCATGCGCCAGTTCCAATAGTTGGCGACGATACTTTTGTGGCACCAAGAGCTGCTCATACTTGCGACCTTGCGCATTTGTGTAGCTCCGATACAGGAGGCCAGCTTTATCAAAAAAAGAAACATTCTTTTTCTTTTTTCCCAAGTTTACGCTTTCCATTAGCGCTTTAATCGAGAGGTCCTCACGCTGCTCTCGAATGAGCGTTTCTCTGTCAACCCTCAACAGCTTACTCCAACTTCCGCTACAGGCGAGAGCGTTGCACCCCTCTCGCTCTGACTCAATGACGCCATGTCGTCTCCCCCTGCTACGGAAACCGCGCCGGTTGCTTCGGCGACGGGCCACTCGAGTGACTGCTCAAATGACTCACACGGAGAATTTTGTGTCTAAGGTTCCGTCGACTCGCCGCGAAGGTCACACAGATCTGCTGCTTTTGAACTTGTTTCACCGCATTGAACAAGATCAAGCTCCCGCGAAAGCTTCCGCGCTTGCAATCGCGTGAGGGCCATGTACGCTAAGTTGGGGAAGAAAGATTTACCCTGCTCTTTGAGAAGCTGCTCTGAGTTGTTAGAGAAAAGATAAGGAAAACGATCGGGAAGCGGCTTCGGTGCGAAGTTTACCGAACGGGCCTACAATGACAACCGTAGCGATTGGTAAGCAAGCACTCTGCTCCTCGGTGACTTGCCTAATCCACGCGCATTCTCCTGTAAAGTCATCCGGAGAAACCAATGAAGGATGGACAACGTCCATGGTTGCCGCTGAGTCTCGAAGTGCTCGACACGTTTTCCCATTCACACTAATTTCTTGGAGATACGGCTCTAACAACCGCATGTTCTATTCCGATTCTCGGACTGTTGCAAAAGCAAACTTTTGCTTACAGTTTATTGCGATGTGCCCTTCCTTTTTGCAGTTGTAGCAGATTCACGGCTTCCGTTTGTTTTCCGATTGTCGGATAGTTGCAAACTTTTTCTTACAGTTTATCGCGATGTGCCCTTCCTTTCTGCAGTTGTAACAGATTCGCGGCTTTCGTTGATCAGGTTTCTTCGAAAAGCCCTCTTTCCTTTCATCCTTTTCAACGCGCACTGCCCAGCTATGCAATTTTCGGCGAGTATAATACTCCTCAGCTAACTCTGCTGCCTTGTTCAGTTGCACTTCACCAAGTTTGTCCTGCAGCCAAAGCTTGACATCCTCCTCGATGCAGCAGTAGAACTGCTCCAATGCAATGCATTCTACCACTTTATCGCGATCGTCATAAACGCCTTCGCCCTTGAGCCATTCAATTAAATCGGCTTTAAGACGAAACGCGAAGTCAACGTGTGACTCATTCTCCTTTTTAGCATACCGGAACCTTTGCCTGAAATCCTCGGGTGACAACTTATAACGTCTCAAGAGCACTTCCTTAACCTCGTCATAGCTCTCAAACGCTTCCCTCGACAAGCAAATTATCACGTCGGACACTTCGCCGGGAAGAAGAGCTAACAGGTTCCGTGCTCAAAGAGACCACTCTAAAGCATTTCGCTCACAGACGTGTTCAAACTTGACGAGATACTTCGCCATGTCCTCGCCTACTACGAACGGTGGCAGTTGGTCGCGAAATCTCTGACCGCTGACCTGAACTGTCGCAGAAGCTACGCTAGGCACCTGCGAACACTGTAGGATTGCCAATTCTATTCGTTTCAACTCAAGGCGCTCCTGTCTGTCGGCCTCCTCACGGCGTTCTCGCCTTTCAGCCTCCTCGCGGCGTGCTTTGATATCCGCCACGGCCTCATCGACTTCCTTAGCCGACACTCCTTCATCATTCATGATCACAAGGATCGCTTGCTTTTGTTTCGCACGGCCCAAAGTAATGCCGAGTTCCTCACAAATTTCGATGAGTTCCTTCACTTTAAGGTTCTCCATCGTCCACACTAGCCTCTTGCTGTTTGCCTCTGTTAAGAATTTACTTGCCGTACCCACTATAACTCTACTAGCAAGACGCGCAAGCAATTTTGATTACTCCTGTGTTTACCCCCTCCACATTAACTTTGGTTTCAAAGCACTCTGACTTTGCTTGAAACGATCAACGCTCACTCTAATGCTTCACACAGCCCTTCTCTAAACTATTAAAACGTGAGCTAGAGTAGTCTAGTGAACTGATGGGAAAACATCAGGCACTCATCGCATAGATGTCGCTGACGCCGTCTGATCCTGCTGGTGCCAACAACTGTTGCGAAGCGCGCCTCCGACGACGTTACGAAGGGCGCCACGAATCTCGCCGCTGACTCCACTGTTACGAAAGACAGCGACGCCAACACGGTCCCGAAGGCGTCACTGCTTCGAACTCCGCCGGGAAGGTCACGAGCCGTTCGGTAGCGTATGTTTCTCAGCTCGCGACTGCTTCTGCGCAGAGCTGATAGACGAGCCGACGAGACGACGGTGAGTTAAACAAGGTTTATGTACAGCATATATACAGAGGCGTTACAAATTCGGCACTGGGGCCGACAGCTTACAGACCCGAAGAGCCGAGCTCTCCTATCTAACACCTAGGTCTACTGCTCGTGACGCGCCGCAGGGCTTTTTTTATATGCACCGGGTGGATTATTTGAGTAACCAAATGTCCAACCAGAAGCGCCTCTGGTCGTGAGGTCAGAATCCTCCAATGGGGTCGCCGCTGGGCCGCGTCATTCTCATCGAATCTGGAGCCGCTGCGCTGCACGTGGCTGTACCCAAGGACGAGTGACGTCGCCACGCATTGCGTCAGACTCGCCAGACAGGAAGGGGCCGATTGCTTCGACGGGCTCGCTGTGCGTGTGCGACAGAAAGGCACCGCCACGTGATGACGCCGTTGAGTTGTTCGCGTCAGGCGGGCTCGCGTGCTGGCCTTGACACAGATTGCCTTTTTCAGAGGCATGGACGTTCGGTGTGGACTCGCAGGCATAACACGACCTAAAAAGCTGCGGAATTCCTTAGTCTTCTTCGGGACGGGGAAGTTTTGCACAGCTCGAACTTTATCAGGATCAGGGCGCACGCCAGAGGAGTCCATAAGATGGCCCAACATGGTTATTTGCTGGCGTTCGAAGTGGAACTTCGATGAGTTCAGTTGCAGTCCTGCATTTTCAAAAACAGAAAGGATGGAGGTAAGGTGGTCAAGGTGTGTTTCAAAGGTCGGGGAAAACACAATGACGTTGTCGAGGTAACATAGGCAAATTGACCACTTGAACCCGGGCAAGAGAGTGTCCATCATTCGTTCGAAGGTGGCTGGAGCATTTCATAATCCGAACAACCTAAAATTGGTAAAGACCATCAGGGGTCACAAAAGCAGTCTTCTCGCGGTCCATGTCGTCGACAGCCATTTGCCAGTACTCTGAGCGAAGGTAGTTGGAGGAAAAATACTTAGCGCCATGAAGGCAATCCAGGGCGTCGTCAATGCGTGGTTACGGGTAGACGTGTTTCTTAGTGATCCGGCTCAGATGTTGGTAGTCGACACAGAATCGCCAACTGTTGTCCTTTTTCTTTAAAAGAACAACAGGGGAAACCCATGGACTGGAAGATGGCTCAACCATGTCTTTGTCGAGCATCTTCTCGGCTTCCTTTTGAATGATGTGACGCTCTTCAGGAGAAACGCGGTACGGCCATTGATGTACCGGAGATGCATCGCCGGAGTTAATACGGTGCTTCACAATGCTGGTTTGACCTAGCGGACGGTCAGAGAAGTCGAATACGTCCAAGTGCGATTCCAAGACGTGACGGAGCATGGCAGTTTGATGCGGCAAAATGTGCACCACGATCATGTTTTCCACATTAGAAGATGGTTTCTCTGTCGAAGAACAGGCTTGCGTGCAGTTGGGGCGACGCACACCATTGGGGTACAAAGCTGAGATGACGCAATCATCAGAGGGTGTCAGCGTGGCGAGGGCTATTCCACACTGAAGCACTTGCGGACACAGAGCAAAGTTCAGCAAAGGGATGCAAGCACGGTTTTCCCGTAAGTAATAATAGTGTGCGGAAAAGTAACACTGCGAGTCAGAAGTACGGATCTAACGGGCGCGAACACGTTGTCTCTATCGGGTACAGGTGGCGACGCTGTTACGGCAATGCAGGTAACTGTTTGCGGTGACAAACGGACATGTTCAAGAGAGCAGAGACGAACTTGGGGCGGACTGGGCATATCACTCGTACAGGGCAGGTCAAGTTGCACCATGCTAGCTGAACAGTCAATGAGGGCCGAATGGGCGGATAAAAAGTCTAGACCGGAGATAACATCTTTGGTGCAGTTGGTGAGAACAGTGAAGGGGGCGGACGTTTGAAGGCCGGCTATAGTAACACGTGCTGTGCAGACACCAACGACGGCAGTTGCACTGCCATCAGCAACACGTACACAGCGTGAAGGGGCTGGAGTCAAGACTTTCTTTAAGCGGTCACGAATGTGCGAGCTCATAACAGCAATTTGGGCGCCACTGTAGACTAAAGCTTTAACAGATAAATCATCCAATTTTACATTAATCAAGGTCTGGTTGGTCGAGAAGGTCAACAGAGGAATTGTAGGGCAAGTCGTAGCAGCAGCGTCACCTCCAGGAGCTGCACCAGTTAGTTTCCCCAAGGAAACCGTCGGGCGAAGGACGGGGATGGGGAATGGGGTGGCGGAGGAGACCGCGAGAATCTACGTCGTGGAGAAGGCGAGCGGCTGTAATGGGCATTGGTCGTGGCGGTCATGTCGTAATGAGCTGAGTCATCACGGCGGGTTGGTTCTTGGCCAGAAGGGCGGGCTGATGCGTCGAAGGTTGTGAAGTTTGGGCTTTTGCGCAAGGGCGAGGTCCACGTGCTTCGGCAATGACGCGAATTGTGTCCCACTCGTTCGCAACAGAAGAAAATTGGCCTGTCGTCAGGCGTCCTCCATGCGTTTGGATCTGGGTTACGTGGAGCAGGAGCAGGACGCCGGTAGTGCTGACGTGTGTTCAAGGTAGGTGAATGGAGATCGGGTCAGTGCACAGAACAAATTGTCTGGAGGCCCACATTTGCCGATTCTTGGCGCACAACGCTCTGTATGAGGGATATGGTGGGCTGAGGATCATTCGGCGTCAAGACCCTCAAGGGTGCTGGTGACATCGCTTGGATTTCGCGTCGAACGACCCTCGTAATGTCAGCAGAGGGTGGATTGTACTGGGCCTCAAAACGGAGGTCCTCACAAGTTGATGTTGCTGCGGTGTTAGGAGGACGGGTGAAGTAATGGGCAATGCGACGACTTTTAGCCTCTTGGAAGCGTCGGCACTCCTTAATGACGTCTTGAACTGTCGAACAGCCTTTAAATACAAGAAAGCTAAAGGCATCATCAGCGATGCAATTGAGTACGTGTGCGACCTTGTCGGCTTCGGTCATGGTGTTATCGGCTTTACGGCAGAGGGTCAAGACATCTTGAATATAGGCCAGGTACCATCCGTGGATGTCTGGACATGGTTACCAAGCTCTTTCTTAGCGGCCTGCCTGCACCCGGCAGATTGGCCGAACAACTCGCGAAACTTCGTCTTACAGACGTCCCAGCTGGTGAGCTCTTCTGCGTTGTTGCTGAACCACGCCTTGGCCGTATCTTTCAAGTAAAAGATAAGGTTTGCCAGCATCACGATTGCATCCCATCTGTGATTTTCATTCACGAGCTCGTAGAGCTGAAGCCACTCATTGACGTCTTCACCGTCAGTGCCCGAAAAGTTGCCAGGATCGCGGGGTGGAGTGGTCACAATGACCACAGGTGAGGTGGGCGCCGTGACGCACGAGGCATGGCTGTTGGCGCAGCATATCTGTCGGTATACATGTTAGAAGCTGCAACTTGGCGTCCGCTGCGAAGCTCCGGCGTGCTTTGCTACCCCGCACCTTCACCAAAATGTTACGGGAGGGCACACAGAGAAACGAGGTTACAGCTAAGATATATATGCACGACGCCAAGCCTAAGCTGAGATGGCAAGCGAGAGCGTGCCCCACATCCCAGAATCACGTCGTCTTTCTCGCTGTCTGTCTTGATTCTTCAGCGTGATGTAGTCTTGTAACAATATTTACTTGCGCAACTGGATTGGTTGCGGTATGCAATGGATTAAAATGATTTGGCTCGATGCGCATACGTTTGTCGAGTGATAAGCCACTGACACGACGACATTATTCACAGAACACCAGCTATGTTTTGGCATGACGCAAGCTCTATTTACGACGAATGTACTAAGTTGCCGAGAGTTGCTGATTGGTGTTGAAACTAGAACACATTTAAACAACTGTCATACGAAAACTGCCAAAGATATTTTATTCCGTTTTGTTATTTTTTAACAAGAAGCTTGAAGTACAACAACCTTTTTTTCTCTAGATTCTTGAGACTCTCTGCAATTATGATGCCAGAGTTAATACACATAACTCTGTTTGAAATACAAACAGTTGATTTCCACAATCACTCTGCTATAAAAGTGGGTACAAAAACCGTCAAAGTCATCGAGGAAAATCCGCGGCGGTGTTTGATACGTCACTTTATTGCTAATAAGAGTAAAAAAGGCAGGGCTATATACCAATAGATGGTACGTAACGCTCACTAAATGTTGGCGCTAAAAGACAACACCAGTAAAACAAGCATATTGCTATTGCCTGAACTCTGCGTCGCATGACCTGCAAGCATTGTTCGCGCACGGTTTCAATAGTGAGGACATAACTGTTTGGAAACAGCCTGTGTAGCATGGACAAGAAGGGCGATACAGCCTAAATACATTCTATTCTGTCAGATCCTCAATTTTATACGCAACGTAATCAACCACAAGCTGAAATCCGCTGCATTTTCTTAACAAGCCAATAATACTAACTAGGTGACCATACAGGTGACCATCAATAACATTGTCACCTTGCCATCACACCATTATCTACCCATGGACGCTATTTTCATTGCCTCGGAAGGTATTTGTGCGGTAAATAGAACGCTTAAACACTCATCATTATCTGGAGTGGATGGTTCAATAGGAAATTCTTAAAAACACTATTTATTACCTCTCTGTTACACTGTCATGCATTTTCCCGCAATCTTTAAAGCACTGTGGCCTTCCGGAGGACTGGATTGTTCGTAAGATAGTACATATTCACAAATCAAGGGAAACACACAATCTACGAAATTTCCGTTCAATATCGCTCACATCTGTCCCATGCAAAATACTTGAGCATGTCATTTTCACTCACCTTATTGTTTGCTCGAGTCTAACCAGCTTTTCACAAACCCTCAGCATGGCTTCTACAAGAATTTTTTCTGTGAAACGCAGCTCTTATTCTTTTCTAGCGACCTGCATATTCCACTCGATTCTGGATTTACTGTGCTCTTTTTTACATTATTCTAAAAAGTCGATAAAATTTGTCATCAGTGACTACTGCTTGAGCTGAAACATTTATATTTAGATCCTAAGGTGCTTAGCTATTCGAGCCTTTCTTCCTAACCGAACACAGTTTGTTTCTGTTTACAATGTTTGTTCCCCCGTCCAGCCGATGCTCTTGGGTGTTCCCGGAGGCTCTGTGTTGAGCCCTTTACTATTCCTAATTTTCATGACCTGCCAACTAACGTCTCATCAATAAAATGATTATTCGCAGGTGACTGTGTAATTTATCAAAAAAAAAACTACGGAGACGATGTCACATCGCTTCAGACCAATCTAAATAACATATTCACCTGGTGCCAATTATGGAATATGGAACTGAACATTTTAAAATCGAAAGCTTCAAAATGGAACTTCCCACTAGCCGACATAGGTATTTACGTAAGTAATCCCGATGAAGCATTTCCTTTGATTATGTCTGTTGAAGGTTAGCTTTACATTGTTAGTTAAAATGTATTAAGGGCAGTAACAAGGAAAATCAGGGGGGTGGTGAAACGTGACACAGCACACTGCGCGTTGTGTTTTGTATTCTGCGCCCACCACTGTGTGTTTTTTTTTGCGGCGCTCAAGGTCAGCCTTCATCTGACCATAACCATCCAAACTATGCGACCTCTACTTTGATACCGCCTTCAAGGCAACATGAGTCAGAAGCTTGAGCAGTGCCAGCATCGCCAAAAAAGGCGCACTTTGCAAGAAAGCAGACGTCAAGTGGGAAACCAAAGAGCAGCAGTGCACCTGCGTGAACGGACAAGATAATCCTAAACGTTTTAGGTAGCAGACCATGGTACTGGTTCCAGGGGTCCCGCTAAACACACATGTGAAAGTGCCACAGAGACGACACTATGGCTGACATCTTTGCTCTATGAAAAATGCAGCAATAAAAGATAAAATATCCTCTGATCATGCTCGTCGGGCAGGGCTGAGGTGCAACCGGTTACGCACACAACGCAAGAAAACATCAGCGATGTGGTGCATACCGCGTGCTTGTACTGGAATCCTCACTTGAAACGGAAGCCAGTAAGGCGGAACTTGTATATACAACCGACAGCGTCGCGAGAACACCAATAGGACGCGCGCGTGGTTTGTTTGCAAACATGAACAGGGTCGATAAAGTAGCGATGGCAGCACGGCCCGTTTCGGTCGGACACCGTCACGTCGTAACAATGCGCTTGCTTGCACAAGACCTTCGTACCTTCGGTAAAGAATAGCATAGCCTGTTCTCGCACGATTACCTTGTCTCCCCGAGTAAGATCGCGTAGTAGAGGAGCGAGTTAAGCTCAGCTGAGCCAGCGGACAGTATGTGAAACACCGGCGGATGACTGTTCCGTAAGCGTGTTCCATCTGTCCGCTTTCTCTTGGGCACCTCGCAGTGGCAACTTGTAGCAGGTCGTTAGATAAACAGTATCTTCAGCGAAAAATACTTAATGGAGGGATGTCATAATCATTCGACTTGACTTGACAGTGCTGCACTAAAGATAATATACTTATTAGGGCCAACAAATCCATTATCGCCGGCAGATGCAAGTAGCCTGTGTCAAAACGATCGGAAGGCAGCCATCTTTTATTCATTGAGAAATGAAGCACTCTCTTGCTGTTCCTGTAACTTCCTGTTTTGCTTTTTTTTTGCGTCGTCACGCGACACTCTTCAACCAGCAGTAATTTTGAGATTGACACATTCGCGGTTTTAGTCATATTACGCTGTAGACGAGCACATACATAGCATAACCCGAAATGATGGCAGCCTATCATGGAATAATAATTATGCTATTAAAAACAATATCAACACTAATTGTTGGTGTTTAACATTCCGAAACCGCGATATGATTATGAGAGATGGCGTAGTGGAGAGCTTCGGAAATTTCGACCACCTGGTGTTGTTCAACGTGCTCCTGTATTTAAGTTCACGGGCCTCAAGCATTCTCGCCTTCATCAGAAATGTGACCGCGGCGGTCGCGATTTGATCTGCGGCCTTAGGTTCAGCAGTAGAACACCGTAATCACCAGGCCACTGTGGCCGGTGCAGTTGCCGAAGGCAAACAATACACAAAATGATATGTGGGGTTTAGCGTCCCAAAACCACCTTATGATTATGAGAGACGCCATAGTGGAGGGCTTCGGAAATTTTGACCACCTGGGGTTCTTTAACGCGCACCCAAGTCTGAGCACACGGGCCTACAGTATTTTCGCATCCATCGAAAATGCAGCCGCCGCAGCCGGGGTTCGATTCCGCGACCGCCGGGTCAGCAGCTGCGTACCATAAACCATGCACCATGGCGAGGACAACACACAAAATATAAAAGAATTTAATCATTTTACGCTTTGCTGACTCAAGTTCGGCCGTTCGATTACGTGATCTAACAGAGCTGAAATAATACACAGGCGAACCGGGCCACTGGCTTTCGACGAGACACTTTGATGTCAGGCTTTCTTATTGAATAAAAACATGACAGTGAATCACTTTGCCTATGGTGCAGTATGAGAAAGACACCGAACTCCAGTCCTTGCGAACCCCTTCCCTTTTCTCTCAGCTTTGTCATGGGCGTCCTGTTGTGGTGGAGTTACAACTGGACGCTTACGCTGGTTCATCTCATATACTTTGTTCCCCAATTAAGCTGCGCACATAGTTTTGCTGTGCTGAAGAACTTATCGTTTTACACGCTCCATGTGTTCTGTTCAGGTCTTTCCGTGAGAAAAATTTTTGACTCAACAGTGGATTAAAATCTTTTTTTTTTCGGCACATTCCACGTTACCACAAAGTGGTGGTTGGCTAGCTCATTCCTTCAAGCACTTGAAACTTAAAAAACGGAGCACCCCCCCCCCCCATTTTTATTGCAATACTCCTCAGCCAAAAAGCGCATGTTCACATTTTCTGTGAAGTCACATTGCTGCGTGCACCAAGCCATATATGGCAGCCTTGGCGCTGAGGGCGTGTGCGTGAATACTCTCCGTGTAGGTTCTTCTTCATTCACAAGGAAAGAAAAACACCTGTCATTTGATGCATTGTTTTGCAATGTGGTGGACGACCATCATAGTATATTACTGTGAGAAGCGTGTGCATGTACGCAGACGTTCTCAAATCAGCGATAGCGTTATAAGCCGGTGGCATATCATTTTCAAATGTAGATTCACACAAGCTTATGCCAATGGGCACACCCTCCAGATTGTCGTATTATGTATGATGGCCGGTGAGCTCACTTTCGGAGAAGATTGACGAGCGCATGTGCGCTGTAGTGGGGGTATCTCTTCAGTATCAGAGGTCTTCGACTTTCGCGCTTCGGTCATCTGAGCGGGGCCATTCTGGACTTCTTGGGCTGTCCTGGACTGTAGGAAGTATGCAGTAATATTCAATGTTAACGATCCGGTTGACTTTTCATGCCACTCGTAGTCTCTTACATGCCACATCTCTATTTATTCGCTTTCACGGGATATAAGTTATGCGACGCTTTCTAATGCTCTATGAAAATCGTAAAGCTGCTAGTTCATACGAGAAATCCCCTTCACGGAAGCCACTTGCACAGCGACGAGATACGCGAGGAAAAGAAAAGAATATACGAACGCAATACGTCGTACATCTACGGCCTTCGTTTCAGGCCAAGAAGTTGCGGCGCGCAGCAATCCGATAAGGCCTTGTCAACATTCTAAGTCACTGTAATCAGTGCGGGCCACCCGGTTTGTGTTCTCTGAGGCGGACAGCTCTAAGATTATGAAGAGGACCATATTACGCGGCAAGCTTGGCGCACTTGCGTCGAAAACAGTCCCGTAATTACTGCTTCGCTTGAGGTATACGTTCCAGAGTCGCTCGTCACCATCCCCAGCATATTACACGTTTTTAACCATGATCGAATACGTATTTCTTCTCGCGGCGGCAGGGTTGATTATTTGGTTGGCAGCGCTTTATGTGAAAAAGGTCCTCTTTAAATATAACTTCAGCCGTTTGTACCCCTTTCCCGGTGGCTTCACATCAAGCTGGAATTTTCTGGGAGTAGCGGAGGCATTCTTCTCCACAGATTTGGATTCAAGGTTACGTAAGTCGTGAACTCTTTATTGTTTCATTTTTCATGGAGATTTTTGTATCAGAGTGCGTTACCATTTCACAATTTCTGGATATCCGCAATGATAGTTATATAGAAGCACACAAAAAACATTAGGAGCTTAATTAGACATTACGTACATGTGCGCCTTCGGCAGCCTATATAGTTATTTGACAGCACAGCACGAATAAAATATTATAAAAAGAAACGCAAAAGCATATCAAAGGCGTCATTACAGTGCATATGATGTCGTTGCGCGTTTCTTCTAGTACTGTTTCATTCGCGCTGCACTTTTGAATAACTATGAAGACTCTCGCCAAATGAATATATTAACGCGTATTTGATGAACTCGTAAGTAAAACAGGAAAAACTAAGCGGGTAAAGGAATGCCCACGAACTGGTTGTTGTAGTTTCTTTTTTAAAATTAATTGGTATACGCTTACAGGGACTAAAGGCAAAAATGAAAACCCCCTTTTTAAAGACCCATGGTTGAACGCGAAGCATTCTGAAATGGAAACTGAATCAAATCGAAGTCTAAAACCAATGAGCACACAACAAACCCAAGAACTACTAACTATGGGATTCGATTGCTCCTTTAAGATCGCTTTAGGCATGCGTTGATTTTTAAGGAAAATGCATTTTGTTAGGTTGCAAAACCTTTATTTTGGGTCATATTGCCACTGATTATACGCACACACACTTTCACGAACGACTTCACACTTTCATTGCCTTCTGTGGTGGATGGTCAGATCCTCTGCGATCGTGAAGTGCTTGATTCCGAATGAGGACAACGGCAAGACACCTACCTTGAGCCCTGCGAATGGTTACGAGTAACCTCCGATGCCCGGAGGTCTACCCAGCGAAGAGCGACAGCCGTTCATGTTGTTCTGCGCATGCGGCGCCTGTTTACAGTAGCGTCAGCCCGGCATCAAGGGACAGATCATCCGTCATTCACACACAAACATGATCGCACGTGGCTATCAGCTTGGGTGGATGTTCGGGCATCAGATGGCCCGATTTGCCGTCCACAGTTTTGAAGTTAGGTAGCTTGCCATATATCAAGGTGTACTTGCATGTTCCGAGCACTCGAGCTGGTTGACCAAGACTCGTATGGTACTCGCGAATCACCGTCAACCACCTTGAAGCGCTCATTATCTGAGAGGGTGCCCGACAGTGAGAACACCTGATTGTATAGAACCATATTCGATTACAAACCTCGTGCGGGAGGCAATGCAGGTATTTAATGTTCTTCAGGGCAGTGTGGAGTTGTAGTTCCTATTGTTCTTATCGCTCAAACTGGGAATGAGAATTGTAGTGCTCCACTATATACACCAGAACACACCGAGCTCAATGTTTGCTGCCATATTGAAAAGCGCGTGGCGCCATCTGTTGCAAGCGCGGCGAAGCGACGCCCTCAACTGACACGTGAGCGGACGCTCTGCAAATCAAACGCGAAACTTCACAACCCGAGTCTGGCTGTAAGCATGTTTCGTGCTGTTCTTTTGCTGGAATTTTGTGCTGATTTCGTGTGAAACGTCGAGGAGACCTTCCTTAACAGCACGGAATGTACGCAGCACGTGCAGTGCAGACTCTGGAAGCAACTTCATCAGGTACGTATTTTCCGACTGAAAGAAACTCAAACAGCGGAAAGGGTTAACTGTGGCGTGCTTTGGCAGTGACAAGGCAGAATTTGTACTGTAAGCCAGCGTCAACTTATCGCTAGAATCTGGCTCCTACTTACGCTCATGCACCACATGTGTATTAATTTCCAGTCCTGCCGGGCACTCGGAACACACAGGCGGTGCAAAAGTGCCAACCAGAACAATATTTTAAAATGCTACGGTGACGCCGGCTGAAAACACATATAGATTCACCTAGGTATAGTCAAGGCATGTCACAGTTCGACCGAGTCGAAAGCCACGATTTTCGCGCCATTCCCGTCTCTTTGCATCGCGATTGTTGGCTGATACAGTTGTACTAAACATGCGCGGTGCGTGCATCCACACGTGAGTCGTAATACGTATATCCAATTATTGACATGCGGCCTGCGAAAGAGTACGACAATAGTTTTGTGCCCCATACTACAGGCATACTGCATGCGAATCGCTGCTGTAAATTGTAACAGCTGGAGTTGCGCTTGAATAAACGCAATACGTATACTTACTCGTACACTTTACTGGGTTCGTAGGAAGTGTCTGTTTAGAAGAACGCTTGTTTCTGCGCTCTGTATTTTTAAGTGAAACCATCGGTTTTTTGAGGTGCCTCGCCTCCCCGTCTTGCCGTGATGGCCACGGAGCATGCCAGAGGCCCGCCTGGTCAGAGGTCCTCACACCCGTCAACCATAAGGAAGCGAGCTAGCTCCCCCAGTGAAACAGAAGACACTGATTTGTATTCTATTTCGGAAGACGACCCATACAATGACAGCTTTATACCTGTCCGGGGTAAAAGGGCGAAGAGAAGGACTGCGAATACATCGCTCCTGCAAGCACAGTGACTGTACAGTAAAGGCCTGCGCGCTGGCCACACGTCATCATCTGCATGCTGGAAGATCCTTCATGCCGGAATATGCGGTCCAGATAAAATTAAGGACGTAAGAGCAAACCCAAGGAAGAATATTCGCGCCATAGACGTTCACGATGTGAGTGCGCTAGGACAGCTGCAGCAAATGACTGAGCTAGGCGGCATTAAAATGCGCCCTTTCATACCTATAGATAATAAATCGATTGCCGGTGTAATTTATAACATCGACATTGACATTCCTAATGTTGACTTGCCTACCCTCATTAAGCCTGCAAACGAGAGAACTGTAATCACGCAAGTGCGGCGCCTTGGAAATACGCGCTGCCAAAAAGTGTTTTTCAAGGGAGATTGCATACCGTACCACGTTAAAGTTGGACATTTTTGACATCCGGTTCAACCATTCATCCAAAAGCCACTTCAATGTCATCAGTGCTTCAGGCTAGGACACGTCAAGGGCGTATGCTCCAACTCACGACTGTGTCCCCGTTGCGCTGAACCACATGCCGAAGACGCCTGTCGGGCGACTACTCTGAATTGCGACAACTGCAGCGGTCCTCACGCTGCTTCGTCGAAAGACCGTCCTCGAATCCCAAAGGACCGCACGGTTCTCAGACAAATGGCCCGAAACAACTCGACACACAGAGAGGCAGCCGAAGTAGTCCGGCGTCGGCGTCGACGTCAGCATCATAGAAAGTCTTCAAAGAAGGCACATTCCCGAGATGCTAGTTCCCACTCTTCAGCGGTTCTACCCAGTAGTGCCGCGAAAGGACCCACCACTTCTACGAAAGAAGCGGAGAAGCCTCCTTCTCGGGAGGAACGGCCCTCGCTCCCGACCCGCTCTTCTGCCAAGGAACTTCAGCAGGTTGCGGCCACACCAGAGCCGTCTCCAGTCATGGAAGATTTGCCTAAAGCAGATTGTTAAATGATCTCAGTGCTGCGCTACCTCATAGAAACCATCCGAGCGATATTATTCCACATGAAGACAGCATCAGCTCGAAGCGCACATGGAGTCTTGGACGCCCTAAGCCCAGTGCTTGAATTTCTCAACTAGGAAGATGGCTACTCACACCTCATTATTTCGTAAAGAAGTCAAGGCTGCATCCGTTATCCAATAGATTGCAAGATGACTAAAATCACGCCTTTCAGATTTTCGTCAGTTTGTGTTTAGCAACCTGTTTCCACTCATCGTCATTTGTGAACCCGATTTGTCGAAACCAATGAGACTTTCGGGGTACTAAGCTGTCATGTCTTTAATAAACAGTGCATGCAGAAAAACCATCGCCTTTGCTCGTCATGAACTGATGTTTGTTGTGCAACCAGTTGCACCTCACCACGGCAATTAGTATGTCTGCATCACTGTGAAAAAGAACAAACTCATGATTACTCTCATAGGCGTTAATATATCGCCGTCGAATAATCACGATTCCAGGAGATTAGCGCACATTTTGAGAGTGTGTCCTGCACCATGCGTCATCATAGGTGATTTCAATGCTGACCATCACGCATGCGGAAGTACGCGGACAGCCCCGCCGCGGTGGTCTAGTGGCTAAGGTAATCGGCTGCTGACCCGCAGGTCGCGGGTTGAAATCCCGGCTGCGGCGGCTGCATTTTTGATGGAGGCGGAAATGTTGTAGGCCCGTGTGCTCAGATTTGGGTGCACGTTGAAGAGCCCCAGGTGGTTGAAATTTCCGGAGCCCTCCACTACGGCGTCTCTCATAATCATATGGTGGTTTTGGGACGTTAAACCCCACAAATCAATCAAATCAAGTACGCGGACAAATGCAAGAGGACGCAGGTTAGCAAACATCGCCTAAAATTATGGCCTTACTCTCCTGAACGACGGTAGCCACAATTTTATTCGAGGGGTGACATACGGCAGCTGTCTCGACCTTGCTTTTGTCTCCAACTCCCTCGCAAGTTACGTCAAGTGGTTTCCAGAAGTTGAGACACGAGGAAGTGATCACATTCCAATCTACTTTAACATGAAAGGCTTGTGTAGTTGCGGTCCACGGACTACCATTCGAGCAGTCCAATGGACCAACTTCAAATCTGACATGGAAGATTCTTGCAGTGATGGCCTACGATCTGGGTTAGAGCAAACAATTAAGAGCACAATTAAAAACACCACTCGCACGGTGACGATATCTTCCACATGAAACGACTTTGACATAGAGTTGGAGCGACTACGAGCACTTAGACGCCGGGCGGAGCGTTGGCATCGGCGTACAAAATCAATTCACGATTTTACGGCAGCCAGGAGGATGCAAAAGAAGATTCGGCGTCGCATGGATAGATTAGCGTCGGAACGATGAACAACATTTTGCCAGTCACTAGACCTTTGCAAGCCACTCTCACACATTTGGAAAACGGTGTAACGTCTGCGTCACCCTACGAAACAGCGTTTTCTATTCAAAGCGCTCGCGCTAATAAAAGGGAGGAGAGACATTGATGTCGCAGAAGATTTCTGTGTGCAGAATACCAACCAAGCCACTTGCCCAGATTCTCCAGTGAGAGGTGATGTCCCCCGTTCCTGTGACTACCACATGGACCTCCCTTTCACAATGAAGGAGCTCAAGGCGCCACTAGCTCTCTGCAGGCGTTCAACATCTCTGAGCCCAGATGGTATTCCTTACCGAGCCTTGTGCAACCTTGGGGAAGGTGCAAGGAGAGAAGTGTTGAGCCTTTACAACATCTCGTGGCAAGATGGCAATGTTCTTCACGACTGGAAAGTAAGCCGCTTCTTGCTCATCTTGAAGCAGGGCAAATTCCTTCTCGAACTCACCTCATACCACCCAAGAGCACTGGCTAGCTGTGCAGGGAAGATAATAGAATGGATGATACTAGGCCGCCCGGGGTAGTATTTTGGATAGTACAAGATGTATCCGAATTTCATGGCTGGTTTCCGACGCGACCACTCTCCATATTCAATGTCGTTGATCTAGTTTCGTACGCTCAGCACGAAAGATCCCGTAAGTGACTATTGTTATGAATTTGCTCTGTCGCGATGGTAGCGGTGGCGAAGAGCGGTGAGCCGTCGAGCGGACTTCGCTGAAGCCTTAGCCCGAAGGCGAAACAGGGAGGCAATCCGTTTTGAAAACAGTAACAAAAGTAGCGTTTACTGTAGCAGGTTGTTGTTTGTACAGAGCCGGCCAGCACGACAACGTCGGCTGGGGCAAAATCTCCTAACATGGGGCCGGCTAGGCCTTAAATAGCATCTTTGGTCCATTCTTTCAGACCAGTTCTCGGGCTAGGAGGGGGAGACGTAGCCATACCCGGAACTGCAAAGTGGTTCGGCGGAGGAAGCGACGTTATCCCCGGAACTGCACGGTTCTTCTGCACGGAAGGCGGCGCTGGGAAGGGGGGGGGAGACAGTTCGTCGAAACAGGGCTCGATCTTGTGAGACGTGCTCCCGAACGAGAAACATGTCTGTGGCACAACACTATCTACAGCTTTGTTTCTAGATGTGAAAGGCGCGTATGAAGATGTACTACATGAAGCCATTTTGGGTGCTCTTGCAGTGGTTGGCCTTGGTGGTCGAGTCTTTTGGGGGATTTTGAGTTACCTGGCTGCAAGGTCATTCTTTGTGTTAACAGAAGATGGCCCAACTATGCGACGCTATACTTCCAGGGGTGTTTCTCAAGGCGGAGCTCTTACCCCGACGCTATTCAATCTTGCACTAATTGGCCTTGCTGAATACTTGCCAAGTACCATTAAAATCTCAATATACGCAGACGACATCTGTGTCTGGACTTCGGCAGTCACACATCCTCAGATACGCTCTCGGCTTCAAGGAGCAGCAACTTTGATTGCCAACTACTTGTTAAAACAAGGTATCAGCATATCACCAAAAAAATGTGCGCTGGTGGCCTTCACTCGCAAAGCAATGACCCCTTATGTCATCTCAATCTGCGGACGACCGATTTATTACGCCAGAACCCACCGGTTTCTGGGCATCATTATTGATAGGGACCTCTGTTGGATTCTTCATGTGGCCTATATGAAGAAGCGCCTGACCGCTATTTCCCAATTGTTCAAGTTCCTGGCCGGAAAAACGTGGGGGATGTCAATAGACGCAATGATGGAACTCTACAGAGCATTGTTTCTCGGTTTCCTGAGATTTAGCTTGCCCGTGCTTAGAAATACCTGCAATACCAATGTTCACGTTCTACAGGCAGTACAACTTCAAGCACTGAGAGTGTGCCTTGGTCTGGCCAGATGTACGTCAACAGAGGCAACAATTGCAATTGGTGGTGACTATCCGATACAAACTCACAGTGTTTAGAAATCCTCAGAACGCACATCAGGCACTTTGCACGTGCTCTCTGTCATCACCTTGCACTGTTGCCTTCAGAGAGGCGTGAAGCATCGTTCGCTAAAATGATTGTGAAATACAACGAGAAATTTCCGTCGGGCTTCACTCCTGCATCTAACCCATCGATACCCCCTTGGTGACTTATTCGACCCACAGTGCATCTTAGTATACCAGGGATCCGGAGTACATCTGAGCTTTCATCGCCCGTGCTGAAAGAGCTGTATCTTCTTCTTTTACACGAGAAATATTCAGACAGTGTACATTTATATACGGATGGCTCCACGAACCACCAGTATTCGTCAGGTGCAGTAGTTGTCCCAGCAAGAGGGGTTACCATCAGCTTTAGGACTGACCACTCCACGGCATCTACAGCAGCGAAACTAGCTGCTTTGCGCGCTGCACTTTGTGTGGTCAATCGGGAACCACCTATACAATGGTCGATTTTCAGCGACTCAAGGGCTGCCCTACAATCGGCGCTCTCAGCACTGTGTCGTGGGCCGTACGAACAGCCCATTTTCGAAATTCGATGCCTTCTCCACACTTCACACGAGAAAAGACATCATGTGACGTTTCAGTGGCCGCCAAGTCACTGCGGCGTCATAGGGAACGAACATGCCGATACTGCCGCGCTGGCAGCTCTTGAAGGAACACGAGAAGAAGCCTTAACACTTTCGCAAAACGATGCAGCCAGTATTCTTTGACGACTTGCGCGTGAAATCACGTTTTCACTATGGTGCCCAGCAAGCAACGAGACGAATCGTCAACATCACCCTGCCTCTTTGATGGCTCTCCGCATGCACACTGGACTCGACTGAAGAGAAGCCACCCTTTTTCACCGCTTATAGCTAGGAGTGGCATTTACAAATTCTTATTCCTCTGTCAAAGAAACGGCCAACAACGCTCTCTGCGATGCCTGTCATTGCGAAGAGACGCAGCACCACATCCTGTGCGACTGCCCGTTGTATGACATCCAGAGACAGTCACTGGCGTCCGTTCTTGCGCGCATCGACAACAGTCAAATGTCTGTGGACACTATTCGGTTAAGTGCCCAAGAGAAGACATTGCAACAAAAGGCGTCAAAAGCTCTGTTGAAGTTTCTGCATGGCACGGACTTGAACAAGCGGCTGTAACAGCAATGCCACACACCGCGAAAGACAAGACTGGACTATGACTGAGAGTGCGCGCGTGTCCTGCCGAACGTGCTGTGTTTCTCTCTTCCCTCTCTGCTCTCTATCTTTAGTCTCCCCCATTCCCCTATCATGCGCAGGGTAGCAATCCGGCTGTCTATAGGCTGTTTAACATCCCCGCCGTTTTTTTCCTTCTATTTTTTTTCCTTACGGGGCTCGTAGTTTTTCACGTGGATTGCGATTATATTCTAAGGAGGTGGAGCTCAGCGTTTTTTGTTGTGGACGGCAATTTGCACAATCACAAAACACCACACCGGCACCATTCCCGCGATACGCTGTGAACTTCACAGGCAGTGCTCAGCAATCTCTTCCTCTTGCACTGGTTGTTGTCGCATCAGATGACAGCCCAGTTGTACCCAGATTGCATTTTATAAGCGGGAGCAGCCTGAACAGGTGCGTTTTCGCTTTTTAAAGTCCCAGAGCCACTGCTTGCCATGCAAGCGAGGCACGCCTTGGCAGTTCCCAACAAATTATGGCGTCTCTGGGAGCGAGAGTATACCGCCGAAGGCGCCTGGGTGCGAGATAGACGTGCTCTCGTCTATAGTGTACGCAGTGTTGCGCGTCGTGGCGACCGCAGTCAGCGGGTAGCGGGGCCGGTCGCCATCGCTCCGTCGAGCCAAAGACTAGGGGAGAGCTTTGAGCAAACTTAACGGATTTATTTACATCGTTACAGTGAGTTGTCGAGATGAAGACAGAAGAGAGAGAGATGGGCGAGGCGCTGCACGCCCTTTTTGTTGACCCCCGTTCCCTAGGTCCCTAAGTTGGGGATCACTACACAAAACAATGCGGACCAATGGTGATGTGGAAGTTCCTCTCAGTGAAGTACCGCCCGTAATGTATGTTCATAGAGGCATAACTCTGGCTTGCACATACACACACACCCTTGCCACTAGTCGCAGCGCTGCCGTAGAACAGGGAGGGGGAGAGCGGAAGACCCACGGGCGCCTCGACCCCTTTGGTGCCGGCCTCGCGCTGCGTTTCTACGGGAAGATTTTAGCGCGCCCTTTCGAGAGCTGCCACGTTCGTTGAATCCTCTGGGGAGAGCCCTTGACCAGCGCCGTCGTCGTCTACTGGTTAACGCGCCAACGTGATGCGTGGCCCAGGCGGGAGATAGAGCAGCGGTTCCATAACCCTCTTTGGCAACATTCCACGCAGTTGGCGCCGCTGTCAATCAGAGGGCGCCGTCTCGTGTAGTCGGCCCCTGTTGCTTCCTCCGTCCAGCCGTGGCAAGACTATCTTTTTGGGCACTGGTCCGGCGTGGCGAATGACCCGCTGAGTCAAGGCATAGCTTGATCGCTACAGCAGATGTGTAGACAAGTTGGCTTTCCTGCAGTGCGTTTTCATTGCTCATGGACGAATCAGAGAGACATCCAAATACTCGCTTAAAAAGGGAGGAAATCATTACTACTACATTTACCAAGGCGATATATAGCTGTGTTCTGCAGTATTGCTAATGTATTTTGAAAAATGTGGACAATAGATCTCTGTTATCAATGAAAAAAAAATGGAATAGGTCAATGGCCTGTAGTCAGGAGCGCATTTTGGCGCAATATGTAAATGTACGTAGTTCGAACACAATCAAAATACGCCGGCCGTGCAGCAAGGTACGTCACTCGAGTAAATGATCGTAAGGAGTTCACACATAAAGAGACAAATAATTGTACTTAGTTTGGTGTACCAATAAATAAATTCTCGTCATTATAAGCTCAAATTCACTTATTCTCATTACACAGTTGAGATGAAGTATTGGTTCCACATACTAGCCTATACGCTTAACTTTTACCTAATTTTCTTCTTTTCTTTATTGTTATTATTATTGTTTTCGTTATTATCTGTTTTTTGCTGCTGTTGAAGGAGCAACCAAACCCCAGGCACTTATCATTCAATCTATCTATTACAGTTTGATTTTCGCGATTACTCTGAAACAGCAGCTGCTCAATTCGAATGCGAGGGAGCCTGGGCCACAACGTGTGGGAAAAAGTGCGCAAGTGCTCTCCAAGAACCCGTTTACGAAGCCTTTTCTAGTGTACCATAGAACTTTAAAAGGCCCACAACCAATAAATAACATCGGGACCCCACCATATTTACACGACTGTTGGCTGACCGATTTTATCTAAATTTATAATTTGAAAGCGAGGGAGGCGAAAGGATTTAGGATCAAAACAGCAACTAGTAGCGTCAGTTACGGTGGTTCAAAACGAGAAATCAGGAACGCCGTGGTATGGTTACAAAACTGCGTTCTGGCTCCTACCTTAACTTGTCAAAATGGTTGATTGGGCGAGTTGGTGATACATGACTAATTATGAAATGGAAGCGCACAACGTAGAAGCAGACGGAAAGACAGGGACAAGCGCTAACTACCAACTGAAAGTTTATTCGGAAAAATTTGAAATATATACTAAAAGATGATACAGTGTCAAGGCACATACGATAACACCAAAGCACAGACCAAAAATGGCAACACCGATAGAATATCTTAGTGCGTCAGCCCTACCTTACCATCGCTTACTGTGCTTTACATTGATTAGTTAACTTCTACGGCATCTGCTAATGTTTAAAAACGCTAGCTCCTTATCGGACAAAGCGATCGATGGTTTGCTGACGCAAGCCCCGTGTTCCGCTATGTGTGCTGCTTCAATTATAAGCCTTGTGCGCTCATCTTTGTGCTTTTGGAGAACTACTGTCTTATCAAATTGTACTTCACAGCCACATCTAGTGACATGCTGGGCAAGAAAACCATCATTGCCGCTACGAACATTGCACGCATGCTCACGCAACCTGTCGTTGAGGCATCTTCCAGTCTGCCCAATGTAACAGGCACCGCACGAAAGTATGATCATGTAAACTACGTCACTAATGCAGTTGACAAAACGGTTCCTGTGCTTTGTTTTACACCGCTGTTCCCTGTGTCTAGCGCCACATGTCAGTCTAGCCAGCTGAGAAAGCTTGTGTGGTGCAGAGGAAACTACACGCACTCCCATGCGCTGCCCCACCTTTTTCAGGCGGTGGGTAACCTGATGCATGTAAGGGACAACAGCTACTCTTTCTCTTTCTTTTTCGTGGGTCCTGTTGTCACGTCCTACTGCACCATGTCCCTGGCCATCTTTAGCTCTCCGTTTTCTACGGATACTTTCGGCCACGGACACCAAGACCGCCTCAGGATACCCAGCTGACTTAAGCCTAGCCACCTGATTGTGGAAGCTGGCCTCCATTGAATGCATACAGGACCGGTCAAGTGCATTAGTGAAACACGTACTCACTATGCCTCTTCTTACAAGTTTGCTATGAGCCGACGTGTACGGCAGAAGCGGTTTTCCCTATTGGGCATGTATCTCAACTCCACATATGTAGAGTGGAATGACAACGTGTATCTTCAGAAACAAGGCGTGTCGATTGGGTCGTGTCTGGCCCCAATTTTGAGTGATTTGTTGTTGGCGAAAATGGACAGGGCCGTTAATCAAGAATTAGTGAGCACTGCAGCGAAGAAAGTGTTTCGATTTGTTGATGATTTTTTAGTCATAGTGAAGTGTGATCCTCGAGGTTTTGTGTCTCATGCCAATAATGTGTTGTCTCTCTTTAAGAAATACCTTGGTCCACTTGTATTGACCCATGAAATGCCGGAAAACTCGTCAATCAGGTTTCTTGATCTCAGGCTCACGTTTAGGGCTGAACATACCTGCTGGGAATTCCAGCCACGCGCGGGAAAACCGCTTCTGCCGTACACGTCGGCTCATAGCAAACTTGTAAGAAGAGGCATAGTGAGTACGTGTTTCACTAATGCACTTGACCGGTCCTGTATGCATTCAATGGAGGCCAGCTTCCACAATCAGGTGGCTAGGCTTAAGTCAGCTGGGTATCCTGAGGCGGTCTTGGTGTCCGTGGCCGAAAGTATCCGTAGAAAACGGAGAGCTAAAGATGGCCAGGGACATGGTGCAGTAGGACGTGACAACAGGACCCACGAAAAAGAAAGAGAAAGAGTAGCTGTTGTCCCTTACATGCATCAGGTTACCCACCGCCTGAAAAAGGTGGGGCAGCGCATGGGAGTGCGTGTAGTTTCCTCTGCACCACACAAGCTTTCTCAGCTGGCTAGACTGACATGTGGCGCTAGACACAGGGAACAGCGGTGTAAAACAAAGCACAGGAACCGTTTTGTCAACTGCATTAGTGACGTAGTTTACATGATCATACTTTCGTGCGGTGCCTGTTACATTGGGCAGACTGGAAGATGCCTCAACGACAGGTTGCGTGAGCATGCGTGCAATGTTCGTAGCGGCAATGATGGTTTTCTTGCCCAGCATGTCACTAGATGTGGCTGTGAAGTACAATTTGATAAGACAGTAGTTCTCCAAAAGCACAAAGATGAGCGCACAAGGCTTATAATTGAAGCAGCACACATAGCGGAACACGGGGCTTGCGTCAGCAAACCATCGATCGCTTTGTCCGATAAGGAGCTAGCGTTTTTAAACATTAGCAGATGCCGTAGAAGTTAACTAATCAATGTAAAGCACAGTAAGCGATGGTAAGGTAGGGCTGACGCACTAAGATATTCTATCGGTGTTGCCATTTTTGGTCTGTGCTTTGGTGTTATCGTATGTGCCTTGACACTGTATCATCTTTTAGTATATATTTCATATTTTTTCCGAATAAACTTTCAGTTGGTAGTTAGCGCTTGTCCCTGTCTTTCCGTCTGCTTCTACGTTGTGCGCTTCCATTTCATAATTAGTCCTACCTTAACATGTACAATACTTTCTCATGTACAATCTGCACCCTCCGCAATGATTTCCGAAAATTTTTCTATAAATAATCTTCGCGCGTCCGCGAAGCTTTCTTCACTGCATAGTTTTATAGTATTGCAATGAAGCCACTTTTGCACACTGATCGGTTTTCTTTTGGTGGTATGGCAAACTTTCACACAAGAAGCCCGCGTATTCGAATCGGACACCGGAAGGCCGGGGAAACGCTTCAAAACCAGTAGGTCCTGGGAATCAGTGTTCGTGAAGAGGGCCTGCTCCATGATGATCCGTGAGCACGTTTAGTCGAGCGACTACGTAGATAAATTTTCTTTATGAATTGCGCTCTGCGTGTTTCTTTTTTAAATATGAAAGTGTTCTATGACGTGGTCCACGGAGACTTCAGTGACAACTTTCTTTCGCATCAACGAAGTCAAAAAAGAATGTGATCAGCTGGGTAAGGAAAAAACATGTGTTCTGTCACTGGTAGACTAACCCATGACCTCTCGGTCTGCGATAACAGATGGCACGCTATCCACGGCGTCACGGTCACACACTCTGGAGGCTTTACAAACATCATTTCAGTATGTCACACTTCATTGTCACAGTGACCGTGGTCGGTGGAGTGGTGTCGCGGTCTGGGGGTGGTAAAATTAGGTAATGCACCATGATTGTGGCCTCCACGCTTGGCGCCTGAAACGCGGCGTTTCTGTGCGTCTGTCGGCGCTAACGCTTGGGCTAAGGTCCGCTCGTCACGGTGTGTTCAGTCGTTGACAAAAATAAAATACTTGTGTGACGCACAACTCCCTCGGCAGGCTGTGACATCGCGTTTACTTTCACCCCAAGAAAAAATCACGGCCAGGCTGCATGGAAGACAACGGGCGTGGTGTTTCCGTCTAATTTCCGTCTATATGTAACTCTTTTACATTGCTTGCGATGGTGACCTTAGCCCAAGTTCTGCGTTAAATCAGCGACGTTCTTCTGGCTGTTGCACCACCTTTTCTGATTACGCTCTCACAATTACCTACAACAGCTACCACATGGGTTTGTTCAATGGTTGATCATGGACGTTAGATCTAGAGTTAAGGATATATCACCAACCATCAACGTGGCTGCACCTTGATAAAATAGTGATATAGCAGCCAAACACCAGTAGATATTGTGCAAACTAGCCTAATTGAATGTACAGTAAACATTCAACTGCGTCTGTAATGAGACGTTTCACTTTTGTGTTGTACTGATTCTTATTACGGAGAGATCAACCACGTTTATCTTCTTTTGTTTTGCTGTGCAGTTTAGGAGGCGGTTCACCTATGTTTGAGTTGACTTACAATCATGAAAATTCGGCACTTGTTTTATTTTGTTTGCTTGGTGAATGTTTGTGCAAAAACCTCTTTCTGCAGTCAACTGAAACAACGCGTTGACTGCGAGCACCGCATTTAGGATTCTTTGAGAATAAGACTTTTGATAAATTCTCAGGCTCACTTCGATTTTTCATTCGCGGTATTCGGTATGCCAGGCCGCACAGTTAGAATGCCTACATGTGAACTGACTCTTCTTATTTGAGCTCCAAACTTGTGCCACAGTACTTGTGTCAATATGAACCCAATCATTTCTTTAATAAACGGCCATGTGGATTTCGGCTGTGCTGTATTTTCACATCTTGGGCTATACTGTATTGAATATTTTTTCCCTATTATTTTATTGGACATATTGTCTGCTAATTGAGAAGGAGTAGCCAGTACCACAATAACGGCAACAACCTCTCCTATCTAATCATCTCAATAAAAGAAAGAGCCCCCGCCGGCCGTGCCCTTTGCAACGAATCATCCCGCAGAAGTTTACCGATGGATTGTGGCACAATAATCAACGCTCACCATCTGCCTGAATTGTATCGTGATGAAGCCTAGAGGTTTACTTCCCAAGAGATATCCTGAACTGCTTCATCCGCGTGATAATCGAGCAAAATAATTATGAAACCTACTGTGCGTCATCTTTCTATTTCTCTTTCTAGTCTCTTTTTTTTTATTATTAAGATCAATATATTAGTTCTCAAGGAACCTATGGTTCACCAAATTACAGGTAAATGTACTCTATTATCACTGCATTTTGTAATGTTTTTTTTTTTGGTGCTGCATAGTTCAAGTACCCTTGTATAACACTAAGCTTTGCATAGAGACTTTCGTAGTACTCGCTGCTGTTGGCTTTATTTTATGTGGAAGAGAAATTTGTAAGCTGCAAGGTATAATCAGTTCAGCTGATAAACGAAAACGAGGGGCATATTTATTAAAGATAATGTGGCGCCACCTCTGCACTGTTGCGAGGAGCTGCACACATGAAATGAGTTATTAAGGTCGGTGGCAAATAGATGGCGCGCTGCTCCACTACCGCACGCTGAAAGTACTTTTTTTTTTGTCCGCAAAACGTTTTGCAATTATTGCGGCGGTAATTTGTTCAACATTCTCGTTGTCTTTATCATCCCGCTATTTTCACGCTTTTTACACATTGTCGGCGAAATTAAGCGTTATTTAAGCAAAGTTGTAACAGTATAGTAGAAAGCACTACAGATGAAGAATTGTGAACGCGAGAAGAATGATGTTGTCTGAAAAACATTTTTACTTGTTATAGGGTTTCATCACTTCTTCAAGTGTTAGTGTTGTGGGTAGGGCATTTTATGCAATCTGTTTCTGTTGATGTTCCACGCTGGAATTGCTGGCCTGAGTGGCCCAAATGAATGTTGTTCATTCAATGTTGAACAACGCCTAAGTGGGACACGATAACGTCACAACTCCTACCACATTATGCTTGGAAAAAAGACAGGAAAGTTTTAAACTGTTGCACTACTGATTTAATAAAGAAGTTCTCGGGGACTGTAAATAGTAATACAAATAAAATCGCTTCTACAAAATATCAACAACACGTTTTTTTTTTATTTTTAGGTAAACATAAGACAGACGCACGCACATATGCATGCACGAAGACGGGAAACAATGAGTAAGTGAAGCGGAAGGTCAGATTATGTATCAAGAGTAGAAGGTGTGCGCCTTTCATCTTTGGGAATTCAGCCTAACCTACCTCGTAATTTTTTCAGGATCTCTCTCATTGACGATCATTCTCAACGCTTTGATAATTACTTTATATGAAAGTTGAAATCGCCCCTTCATCGTATTTAGGTATAACGGGAATAGCAAATATCTAAGTATCAAGAGCATGTAGCTTGCGAGTGATAACTCTGCGTTGTAAATGACTTTCTTAGTAATTTGTCCTTTCTTGTCGCATCACAATTTTCGATAGTCAAGGGAAGTCATATTAGGGCAGAGGTTGTTGGAATAAAAGGTCTGACATATTGTCATGCCTTTCCAAATATCAGCACGACTAGGGGGCGGGCAACCTCTCCATCGTTACCTTAGAGGTGGTTTGACCAACACCTGGGAATGCATTCACCGAAACATTCATACGTTGTGAATCTAGATACAAACCTTTGACTAAATCTAGCATATCATTAGGGGAGACTATTGACTAATAAAAACAACGCTTACTAATAAAAAAAACGTGGCTGATCCCCCTATCTAGGAATCGCTATAACACGAAAGGGAAACGTGTCTTTCCAGAGTTAGTTGAGCGTTTACTGTGCATTGTTCCAGCAACAGCAACCAATTCCGAAGTCGCGTGAATAACGGCAAGCAGCTTGAAATTTTCAACGCACACCTCAAGCAGAAATCACGCGCGAAATCAGCATACACATGACGAGCGTGGACTATCCACTGTCACAGCTCGACACGTCGCGCTGTTTAAACAGACAGAAAGACGCACGAAGCGAGCGCACAAGTATACACAAGACAGCGTGCAGAACCAGTCAATATTCTTATTTCGTCGTTTGTCAGCAGCACCCTCCTTTCGTAAACGCAGCCCTGGCAGCGAGCGAATTGACCTTCATTCCCTCCCGAATCACGAGTCTGACAAGCGTGGGCGCAGGAGAAACCACGCTCCGTTGGGGCGGCGACCTTTAGAGCACACCCAACCCAAGCCCGTCGCGCCATATCGCTTCTAATAACTAAAATCGCAAAAGTTTCGGAGCTCTGAGGACCCCCAAACGGTTTATGGGTTCTAGAAATGACTTGCCGTTCACATCCTCGCTAACGTGGTATAGTGGTCGGCGCCGCGCACTGCGAATTGAGAGATTGCTGGTTCGACGCCGCGTGAGACAATCTTACCTTGTCGTTTTTTTTTTCTTTGCAACCTGTTAATATATATTTCAAAACGTCATATATGGGACGTAAATACGTCAGTGAGCCATGGTGGACGCCGCCATAAAACACTTTCATGTGTAAAAAGAGAGAGACAGAATTCGAAAGGAACTCCACAAGACTGCCGAGGTTACTGTTGATAATGCAATATTTTATTGCCTGTGGCCATAGATATCAGGCAAACAACCTAATAAGGTGTTGGCAAAACTTTTTTGTGGGGCGATAAGGGGACGGGAAGGGGGCAATCAAGAGCAACATAGACAGCCGTAACGAGAATTTGACAGAACGATGCGCTATTTTTTAGTCCACTGAAATCACGAATCACTGGACGGGGCATTCGGACGGTGCACTTAAAATTCAATCAAGATAGATTATTAGTAATCATGCACAGAAAGTTGATGCGCTCATTTCTTATCAATATTGACACGTGCGGTTCTTTTGGTTTGCGAGGGAGGCCGCTGTCACTTTCTGTTGAGCGCAACGCGGGCCGCGTTTGTCTTGTATGCCGCTCTGGAACGCGTTACGACGCGTGTATAAAAGCCAGCGCAGTGCGCCACTGGGGAGTCTTTTTTTTTCCCGTCGGCCGACGACTGTTCACGCCGCTGTTGCTGTGAGTTGTGTTTGGCCCTGTTTTGCTGGGCACAAGTTCGCCCAATAAACAGTTCGCCTGACACCGCCCTGACTCCTGCGTGCTTCCTCTCAAGTGCTGCTTGTATCACAACCTCGTGACATCTGGTGGAGGTGCTTCTCGGTCCATGTACCGTACGCCCCCGTCCAGCCGTGAGCCAAGCCCAAGCCGCCAAGAGGACGACGCCGACCCGGTCGTTCGAGTGAGCCGAAGACAACAAGGACTACCGCCCGAATACCTGCCGCTCCCCGACAAGGACAAGAAAACAAAGGCTGCTACGAAGCCGGCATCCACGATGACGGAAGCAAGGTCTTCGGCAACCGTGGTCGTCAACCAGCCCAAAGAGCCGCCTACCTTCCGCGGATCAACCTACGAAGACCCGGAAAGCTGGCTTGACATTTACGACCGCGTCGCAGCCCTCAATAAGTGGGACCCGGACGACAAGCTTCGTCATGTGTATTTTTACCTGGAAGACGCCGCAAGGACTTGGTTCGAGAACCGCGAGTCAACGCTTCGAACCTGGGACGACTTCTGCGTTGCTTTCCTGCGCACCTTTGCAAGCGTCGTGCGGAAGGAAAGAGCCGCATCACTGCTTGAAACTCGGGTGCAGCTCCCCAACGAAAACGTAACGATCTTCACGGAGGAGATGACGCGACTTTTCCGCCACGCCGACGCCGACATGTCTGAGGACAAGAAGGTTCGCCTGCTTATGCGAGGAGTGAAGCAGGAGCTCTTCGCCGGACTGATCAGAAACCCGCCAAAGACGGTACAAGAGTTCCTCTCCGAGGCTACCACCATCGAGAAGACTCTTGAAATGCGGACCCGCCAATACGATCGGCGCATGTCGCCAGACGTCGCAGAAGTCCGAGGACTCTGCCCCGACGACCTGCGCGAGACCATACGCGCTATTGTTCGTGAAGAACTGCGCCGCATGTTGCCATCGTCTCAGCCCCAAGTCGCCTCTCTCGAAGACGTAGTCCGCGAGGAACTACAGCGCTCACTGAGCGTTCCTGAACGGCCACAGCCCCAACCGGAGGCGATGACCTACGCCGCTACTGCACGACGACCTGTCGCCGCTCCTCGCCAACACCAGGACCCAACGTCTCCGCAGTTTCGTCGCCAGCCACTGCCGCCACCCCCGACGCCTTCCCGCTCGCCAGTAATCCAGCGCTCGCCGAGGAAAACTGACGTTTGGCGCACCCCGAACCACCGCCCACTATGCTACCACTGCGGCGAAGCCGGGCACACCTACCGCTACTGCCAGTACCGTGAGATGGGACTGCGTGGCTTCGACGTGAACGCGCCGCGTCCGCGCCCAGGTGAGCGACCTCGCGACATCGCCGACTACATCGCCGGATCGCAGTGGCAACAACGACGACCATCCCGTTCACCTTCGCCTGGCCGCTACGTCTCCCCGGATCGCCGCCAGTACACCGGCCCTAACCGGGGCCGATCCCCAAGCCCCTACCCGGGAAACTAAAGGCAGCAACCGATGGAGGTGCGGTTGCTGCACGACGCAATGCCGAAGATCCTCCTCCGCCGCCGCCGCCGCTGCCGATGACGACGACCACGACGCACGAACTTTCCCGACGTAGTCGCAGTACGCCGCCTGAGCAGAGTCTTTACGTCAAAGCCTCGCCGCCGACGTGACATAGCAGCACCGGACCAAGCCGACGCAGCCGTGATCCGACGCCCCGACCTAACCGGAACGCCAGACGGCGAACCACCGACCTCGACGTGATCATCGACGGCCACAGCGTCACCGCCCTAGTCGATACCGGTGCCGACTACTCTATCATCAGTGGTCTCTTCGCCGCTAAGCTCAAGAAGGTAAAGACTGCATGGGAAGGACCGGATATCCGAACAGCAGGGGGCCACCTTATAACACCGACTGGAACCTGCACGGCAAGAGTCACGATTCACAGCCAGACGTATTCTGTGAATTTTGTGGTCCTGCAGCAATGCTCGCGAGACGTCATTTTAGGCATGGATTTCCTGGACCAGCAAGGCGCAGTCATCGACCTAAGATCCAGGTCAATCACGCTGTCCACGGATAATGCAACGGCGTCAGACTGCAACGTCGCTCACAATGCCTTGAATGTGACAGAAGAGCAGGTAACCATCCCGCCACTGTCGAGCGTCATCATTTCCGTCGGCACCAAAGCGTCTACCAACTTACAAGGTGTCATCGAAGGCGACCAACACCTGCTCCTAAACCGTCAGATGTGCGTCGCAAGAGGCATAGCCAAGCTTCATAACGGCGAAGCCAAGGTAATGGTGACGAACTTCAGCAACGAATATAGGCACTTGAATAGGGGCACGACGGTAGCACATCTAAGCGAATTTGTGGAAGCGAGCAATGCCTTCGCCCTCACCGATTCTCAGGGAGCCGCAACGTCGACAGCAGTGTCCGCGCCCGCCTTCGACGTCAATCAAAGCCTTTCCAGGCAGCAACAAAAGGAGCTCAAAGCCTTACTCCACCAATACAAGGACTGCTTCTCGTCGTCATCGAGGCTTCGTCAGACCCCTCTCGCGAAACATCGCATCATAACCGACGAATATGCCCGTCCGCTCCGTCAGAGCCCCTACCGAGTTTCTGCACGGGAACGCGAGGCCATCAAGCAACAAGTCGACGAAATGCTGCGTGACGACATCATTCAGCCGTCTACGAGTCCGTGGGCATCACCCGTGGTGTTGGAGAAGAAGAAGGACGGAACCCTACGTTTTTGCGTCGATTATCGTCGCCTGAACAAGATCACGAAGAAAGACGTGTATCCCCTCCCACGGATAGACAATGCTCTGGACAGACTCTACAACGCCAAGTATTTTTCGTCGATGGATCTCAAAACCGGCTACTGGCAAGTCGAAGTAGACGAGAGAGACCGAGAGAAGACTGCCTTCATAACACCAGACGGCCTATTAGAGTTTAAGGTCATGCCCTTTGGTCTTCGCTCGGCGCCTGCGACGTTCCAACGGGTTATGGACACAGTACTCGCAGGCTTGAAGTGGCAGACTTGCCTCGTCTACTTGGACGACGTAGTCGTATTTTCTTCCAACTTCGACGAGCACCTCCGGCGCCTTGAAGCTGTTCTTCGGGTAATCAAAGCCTCGGGACTTACCCTGAAGCCAGAAAAGTGCCGCTTCGCCTACGAGGAACTATTGTTCCTTGGCCACGTTATCAGCAAGTCGGGAGTGCTCCCTGATCCACAGAAAACAGCTGCGATCACCGACTTTCCTGCACCCACCGACAAGAAAGCAGTACGCCGATTTCTTGGCCTCTGCGCTTATTACAGGCGCTTCGTGAAGAACTTTTCGCGGATCGCCGAGCCACTGACTTACCTCACGAAGGCCGACGTCGACTTCAAATGGGAAACGCCGCAAGTCGAGGCATTTCAAGAATTAAAGCGACGCCTGCAAACGCCGCCAATACTGGCGCACTTCGACGAAGAAGCTGACACCAAAATTCACACGGACGCAAGCAGCACAGGGCTCGGCGCCGTGATCGTGTAGAGGACCGACGGACTTGAAAGGGTCATCAGTTACGCTAGCCGGTCACTTTCGAAGGCAGAAGCCAATTATTCCACGACAGAAAAGGAATGCCTTGCCATCATCTGGGCTACATCAAAGTTCCGCCCCTACCTGTACGGCAGGCCTTTCAAAGTCGTGAGTGACCACCACGCCTTGTGTTGGCTAGCTAACTTGAAGGATCCATCAGGGCGCCTCGCACGGTGGAGTCTCAGACTACAAGAATTTGACATCACCGTCGTCTACAGGAGCGGACGAAAGCACTCCGACGCCGACTGCTTGTCTCGCGCCCCTGTCGATCCGCCGCCCCAGGATGACCAGGACGACGACTCTTTCCTGGGACCCATAAGTACCGACGACTTCGCGGAACGCCAACGAGCTGACCCAGAGCTCAAGATCCTCATGGACGACTTGCAAGGCAAGACCGCCGACGTGCCGAAAGTATTCCGCCGAGGACTGGCTTCGTTTTTCCTGCGAAACAACGTCCTCCTGAAGAAGAACTTCTCGCCGCTCCGCGCCGACCACCTCCTCGTGGTGCCTTCAGCGTTACGTCCAGAGGTTCTGGAAGCATTACACGACGACCCGACAGCCGGACATCTTGGTGTTTCCCGCACACTGTCACGAATACAAGAGAAGTACTATTGGCCTCGCCTCACTGCCGACGTCGCCCACTACGTAAAAACATGCAGAGACTGTCAGCGACGCAAGAAGCCGACAACTAGGCCAGCCGGACTTCTGCAACCCGTCGAACCACCTCAACGGCCATTCCAACAAATCGGCATGGACTTACTGGGGCCGTTCCCGACGTCAACTTCTGGCAACAAATGGATTGTCGTAGCGACTGACTACCTCACCCGCTATGCCAAAACAAGGGCCTTGCCCAAGGGCACTGCCGCCGAGGTCGCCAAGTTCTTCATTGAGAACATCGTCCTCCGCCACGGAGCCCCCGAGGTCCTCATCACCGACAGAGGTACGGCCTTTACGGCTGACCTAACGCAAGCGACCTTGAGGTACAGTCAGTCAAGCCACCGCCGAACCACCGCGTACCACCCACAGACGAATGGCCTCACCGAGCGTCTAAATAAGACCATCGCCGACATGCTGGCCATGTACGTGGACGTCGAGCACAAGACGTCGGACGCCATACTCCCGTATGTAACCTTCGCGTACAACACGGCCGTGCAGGAAACGACGCGGTTTGCTCCATACAAGCTCGTCTACGGACGGAGCCCAACAACGACGCTTGACGCCATGCTACCGGTCGGCACCGACGAAGAAGACCTCGACGTCGCCAGCTACCTGGATCGCGCTGAAGAAGCTCGACAGCTAGCCCGCCTGCGTATCAAGAGCCAACAGACGGTCGACAGGCGCCACTACAACCTTCGACGACACCACACCGAATACCAACCCGGCGACCTTGTCTGGGTCTGGACGCCGATACGATGACGGGGATTGTCTGAGAAGCTCCTGCGACGCTACTTTGGACCCTACAAGGTAGTCCGACGTCGTGGTGAACTGGACTATGAGGTCGTGCCCGATGGCTTAACGTCATCCCAACGACGCCGTGCACGACCCGAAGTCGTACACGTGGTGCGACTTAAACCTTATTACGCGCGCTGATTAGCTGTGACGCATTGTTAATGTAATTTATTGCATGTACTCTCTCTTATGTTCTGTCTTTAGCATCGGGACGATGCTTTTTCAGAGGGGGGTAGTGACACGTGCGGTTCTTTTGGTTTACGAAGAAAGCCGCTATCACTTTCTGTTAAGCGCAACGCAGGCCGCGTTTATCTTGTATGCCACTCTGGAACGCGTTATGACGCGTGTATAAAAGACTGACACGTGTGGTTCTTTTGGTTTGCGAGGGAGGCCGCTGTCACTTTCTGTTGAGCGCAACGCGGGCCGCGTTTGTCTTGTATGCCGCTCTGGAACGCGTTACGACGCGTGTATAAAAGCCGGCGCAGTGCGCCACTCGGGAGTCTTTTTTTTTTCCTGTCGGCTGACGACTGTTCACGCCGCTGTTGCTGTGAGTTGTGTTTGGCCCTGTTTTGCTGGGCACAAGTTCGCCCAATAAACAGTTCGCCTGAGACCGCCCTGACTCCTGCGTGCTTCCTCTCAAGTGCTGCGTGTATCACAACCTCGTGACAATATATTAGGCATAAAAGAACAGGAAATGAAGAAACAGTGAAATTGGCTGAGAATTAAAACATTAAACCAATCAGGGAAAACAATCTTCGATAAAGGCATTGCCTACGCACAATGTATCGGAATACAGCTTAAGTACAGCCACCGAAGTTCATACCAGAACCATCACAATTTCACAGCAACTCTACAAGGAACCTGCTGAGCGCAAACGCGTAGTGTTAAGGAAGCATTTTGGGGGGGGGGGGAAGAAGAGACATTCGGCGCGTAATATTCTGTGTCAATTTCACAACAAGCAAAGAGGGAGTAGTTTGTAGCAGGAAAGTTTCGACGCAGTTGCGTCACAAAACTCACATGTGATTCAGCAAAAAAAAAACTTTAGGGAATTGAGACTTCCGTGAATAGATTAAACGCTGCCTCAAGTACCTATTGCATGTTAAACCATAATACTAGATGAAACCATAAAGTCAACGTTCGAGTTTGAAAAAAACTATGGACCATCTATCCGAAGGGAACCCTGACGGGATGCGAAGCGACAGCGATGCGCACGGCGTTGACCCGGTTGAAACGGGCGTCTATGCGGGTGCTGGAATAACGGTTCGAAGCAGCGGAACTCAGTGTAGCGTTTACTGGAGTAAACGTTTGTTTGAAACACAGACACGGGAGGCGGGACGCGTTGAAGACATTTGCACTCGGCTTCTTTGGCTCGCGCGCCGTGTGTATTCTCCAACGCCATCAGTGTTCTTGACTGCCACCTCGTCGGTGTAGCTGGTCTTCCAGCGCCAAAGCTTGCGTTCGGCTTCCCTGGCTCGCACCTTGTCAGTGCTGACGTCGCCATCCGCGAACGTGATCGGCTTCGCTATCCCTCGCAACGCCGGCGACAGCTGGTAAGGAATGCGCACATTAGTGAAAAGCATGCCGCGACGACATCCCGCCTGTCCACATTGACGGCGCCGCGAGATGCGCGCGCAGCACGAGCACATGCTGGCTCGCGGCTTCTTCTCACTGACAGATGGAGAGAGGTGGCGTGGTTGAGATGCTGCCTACGTGAGGAGTGGGCTCGAGCGTTGCGAGTGGTAAAGAGGGGGACGCGAAGGAGTTGGCACGCGGAGAGCGCGTGGAAGCCGAGAAAGAGAAACGTCACCGCCCACTGCTAGGAGGGCGCGAGCTACTTGGCACCGCTCCAACATCTGCGGTGGGTGAGTGGTGTGGACGGAGAGACAGCTTTACACAGGCTAGTCAAAGAGCTGCTTCGCATCTACTAATCGCATGCGAGCCTGACATCGATGACGCGCAGCTGCCGTTGGGATACTTACGGCGCTCGTCAGGTGATCCGGTCTCCGCGTGTACCATCCCAACTGTGATGGTCGTATGCTTCACGGAGGCGAAATGCTCGATGTTCGAGTACTCAAATTTAGGTGCACGCAAGAAGCCCTACAGGTGGTTAAAATTTTCGGAGTCCTCACTACTTTGGGCCTCACAATTATATCCTGGCTTTATCAGGCAGAACCCGAGAAGTTGTTATTATGAGGGTTCTTTAGCTGCTGATAGGATGGTGATAGCAAAAAAAACATAAGCAGCTAATCTGTCACAGATGGAACGTTCAACACTACATTCTGTTAGGCCCTACCAAACAACGTACTCAACAAAAGCACTGTTACGTCAAGACAAGTCACAACTTTGCAGCTCTAAATACCGCGACAGTAACAGATTGGAAAGTCAAACGCAGAATGCAAAGCAGATCGAAACGTTCCCTGCATTTTTTACGCACAAATGACGCACGAAATTTGCTCCTAGGTACAGGTGAACGCGAATAAGCGTCTCAGTTGTTACTTCACTGTGTCTGAAAAGCGCACCCTTTTCGCAAACAGAGACTGTGCATCGATTGCAGTGAACATTGTGCGCCTGGTAACTGCAACAGAATTGTTCCAATTAAAGCCCAAGGCCAGCCAAGACGTACGATCCTCCCCACCGCGAGATGAGGGCGTGCGAGTGAGCGTCCACCCTGCCCCTCTCCGCGGCGCAAAGCACGCGTGGGAGATGAGAGCGCGCGCCACCGCGTCGTGACGAAGTGGCGACACGCGCTCGTTGCGCCATCTAGCTGGTAATGTTCAAAACACGATAGTTCCCCTCGAGATGCCCATCACCGGCGGTAAGTGGTAGATGTAAATATTTTTCCGTTTGAACATTGAAGCATGTGCTTCTCCGTGGCTCCGTGGTTAACGTCTCGCACTCACGGTTCAGATGTCCCTAGTTCGACTCCGTACGCCGGAGTCTTTTTGTGGTTTATTTTACTTTCATGCACTCACATATTTAGAGATACATATACGTATACGGTGAATGACAGCGATGCCAGCACCAAAATTGAGCCGGGAGTGTCCATATAATTGCTACCGAAATAAAACCGTCCTGATTAGCCGGCACTCGGTGACTCGCCAGAAATGATAGCGACGAGAATAATAACGAGATAACCGCGAAGGCTATGAGCTTTCGTGGGAGACAATAATAATGGTTTTCGGGGTGTTCTGCGCACACATCACGATATGATTATGATGCACGCTGCATAGTGATGAAGCTGAAAGATTTTTGACCACCTAGGGTTCTCAACGTTCCGCTATATTCAAGTATATGGGGGTTCTCTTCATATAGTCCGCATGGAAATACGGCCGCCGTAGGAATCGGACGTGCGTTCACAAGCTTTGCAGCACATTACCAGAGTCTCTAAGCTACCACAGCATGTTACTGTAAAAGGGTAGTAAAGGACAGAATTATTGTGAATACACAAGCTATAATAATTAGTTCCCAAAAGGAGCCAACGGCAGCCAATCCGCGGCAATGAATACGAAGGCGGCAATTGTACTACCTCACTTAGTGACATGCGAGGATTGCCCGAGTGGTGATGACCACTAGTCAACAGGAAGTGAGAAATGTGGCAAGAAAATAGCATGTAAAAGTGCACAGAAAGCTGCCTACTTCACTCCTCATTACAGGAACAACTGTTGTAAAGACGATCCGCGGTTTTCGCCCAAATTCTCAGCCGTCTCAGTGTACTGCCGTGCTGAAGAGGACATGCAGGCTTTTTTTTCTTCGTTCGTTTTGCTTTTGTTGTCTGTAAAGTCTGAGAAACACAGTGATCATTCTTTACGTGACCTTGTTGAGAACAAGTCTTCTTGAGGCCGCGCTCTTATACTTTCATTTTACATTTCGCAGTGCATCACATTCATAGACACCATACCACGCCTGTACGCATGTCCGTACTACAACGTCGCCAAAGCAAGGTATTGAAACTGTTAGAATCGATTGCATACATTAATATGAGTCATTAGTAATATTGTAATAAATATTCTGAAATGGCTCCTCCTCTGGGCACATAGAGAATTTTAGTTAAGCACTGGAACTTGTTAAAACCCCAGAGAGAGCATTGAACAGTCTGAACTTTTCACACTGGTTCCTTACAATGTAGAAATAACTATTTTGAAGCGCGGCGCGCAACCATGATGTGAGGAGGTGAGCTTAGCGCCTTGTCATTTATTCTGTGTATGCTTCGGAAGCTAAACCTCGTCCCTGTGTTCTGCTATACTGGGCCAGGATGATCACAAGTTCCCCACGTCCCGGTGCGTGTGCAAGACGCGACGTCCTTCTTTTTGTGCAGTTTACGCTGTACTGCAGAGGCTTGGTGTCCTCACTCGACGCTCTATGCGGCGGACTAAGAGGACACCGGACGCTCTTTGTTGCGCAGCACTGCATCTTTACGCTACACTAGGTGTCATACGTCATCACCACCTCTTACAGCATGGCTCCCGCAAGAAGAGTAGACGAGAAGACGACATTCAATTCAAATTTGAGGTTCTTGCGTGGTACTTAGCCATGTACCTCTTAGTAGACGAGCAGAAATTTAAGCGTTGCACTTGTCAACTCAAAATGGTGAGTTTGGTGAATTTGGTGAATGGTGAGTTTGGTGAATTTTGCACTCACAACCAACGACGCCGACGCCGGAATTTCGGCAATACAAAGTCTTTAACGCTATCGGGTTATAACGTGTAAAGTCGACCCCTTTGTGTGCATGCAAATAACAAGCATCGAGAGCAAATTGCAACCGAAGCGAGGACCAGGGGTCGACGCTGGCTTCCGGGCAACAAGCGATATTTTCTAGTTTTCAAGAAACGCGCGACGCAACAAGCGGCGGCCACGGATGGGACTCCGCGACAGCAGATTCTGTCTCTCGTCACTGTTGGTACGTTAGGGTGCACAGCGATACGGTGCGGAAACAGGCACCTGACTGGCATTTTTTTTTTCGTAGGCTTTTATGATAAGTAGAGAAGCGTACTTAAAGGGCCTGTCAACAGGCTCCAACTTTTTTTACACCCCCCAAACAAGCTCGAAAATTCGCAGAGTAGACCTCAGCGATCACGTTTTTCTGAATACTAAAGAGCTGCGCGCCACGCAGAGCCTTCATTTCAAAAAAAAAAAAAACATTTCCCGCGCATCTTTTCTTCGCCTGACGAACCTCCTTCCAAGAGCAGTGACGTCAACTCTGCGATCGTCGACGCTGGACGCAACTTGCCGATTGGTCTAAACCAGCTAGGTCTTAAGCAGTAGCAAAGTCAACGACAATTACTGCTCCCATGGTATGCCTCTCCCCCAGCTACAACAGAGTTGTTTAATCATACGAGTTTCGAAACTCACCGTACGCTCCATGTATCGAAATTTGGACAGTCACTGGCCCTGTTTTTGGGAGTGACCACCTTTTGATCAGCATACTTAGTATTGAATGAGTTTTTGTGTTTGCTGTTGTGGCTCCCAGAGGGCACGACAGTGTGCTAACTCCCGTAAAATCGGTCCCACTGCATGTCCGGGTTTCGGAACGCAGTTTCGTTACAAATCGTTGTCGGCTGCGAATCGAGCAACTGGGCGGCGGAGAAACATTGGCACCGGGTGAACAATAAACAGCCAGAAATTTCAGCAAGTGGAAGTGGTTTGCTACTGACCGAGTTCGCCGATGACGGCAATAGCAGACGTCGTGTCACATTGCCGAAGATGGCGTAATCACGACAATGGGCTGCGCCTTCCCCTCCCTCTGAGGGGAAAGAGTGGCGAAACCACGCGAAATTCGAAACCAGTTGAAAGCGATGTTCTAACCCCGCTAACGTCCTTAATATAGCATGTATTCACGAAATTCTTGTGGCAGCATGTTCACAAAAGTGAAGTGCAGATATCTCTCTTCATAACAATTTTTGGACGTTGGGATCGTTTACTGGCCCTATAATAGATAGGAAATTCTAAACTACCGCATGGGACATTTTGCAAATTGATATACAACTTTGTTTTTGGAACTTTTCCTCAATATAGCTGCACAAGTTAGTTAACTAAACATGACTGATCAGTAGTCAATGAAACAATCCATGCATGTCCACGAAGTGAATGATGACAAGTGGGTTAGGTTAGGTGGTAAGGTCCATAATGTTTTCGTGGATGTCGCCGACTAGTGGAAGGGACAGACAAAAGGATGGGCGTACGGATGGACGGTGGCACGCAAAGATGGACGGACCGAAGGCGCAAGTGATCATGTATTGTGCTATCACATGCTTGTCTTATGTACACATACGCTACTGCGCTTGGCGGGGCGTAATGTGACGTCATGTATTTCCTTGTTTCGCGATGTTCTAATGAATGCTGACACTTTTTCGTGTGCTATGTGAGTATGGGATCGGTGTTTGTATGGGCTTTATGCTCTGTGGCTTATTGTAATATGGGTGGTTTGAGTTTTGCGAGTGCTTACTGTCACAAAGTTTGTTTGATCTCGTTGTTTTTGCATATTTGTCGATGTCACTATTTCCCTTCGTGTACTCCTTGTTTACTTTTTTCTTGTTCCGAACTTGTGTTATTTATGCCTCAATCCAGCCTAAGGCCTTCGTGGTAGGCTGACAGTAGGTAACAAAATAAATAATTATTTATTAAAAGAAATAGGTAATAATTATTAAATAATTATTTATTTAAATAAGGCCTCGTAACATCGACAGTAGGTAACAAAATATATAAATATATAAATTACTAATTAATTACTGGTTATGATTACATAAAATGAAGTCGGATTTCTACACAGATGCATCGTTTTTCGTTGTGCAAGTGTTCAGTTTCGGTTTCAGTTTTATGAAGCGTTACGGACGTGGAAGATCACAAGGCTCGGCCCCAAGGGGCTTCACTATGAAAAGGACACAAAAATAGTGTGATGTACTCCAGGAAATAGTCAGCAAACTCTACTTGGTTTCGCGTTGCCCTTTCGCGTTGTCCAGATACACGGGGAAGTGCACGACACCTCGCCACAGTCTCTGCAACTCATCGAGCTCGTTCCGCAGCCGCTTGCTTTACATTTTGTGTTATAGGTGGCGCTATCTGGTGGACTGCTTGCCGGACAAACTTGTACAGCGGAACTTGGACAGGCACGAGCGTATTAATAATGCCTGCTGTTGTGGTGACACAATGTATCGGCCACGCAGTGGTGGTGAGGGAGACGGGCAGACCGGCACCATGTCTTCTTTTTTTTAATTAGAACTTTTGTAGTTAGTGTGCAGTTTTCCTGCCAAGGGCTCATGATGACGTCAGGGTCACACAATGAACGAAGTAAAGCTTTCGCATAAAAGTGGTCGCTCACGCCGAGTATCATACAATGTACCAAAATATTCCTGTTGTATAGTCTAATTTGATTTACGTCCCGCTTTGACACGACCACCACACACTGAAATGACTCCCTCGCCTTCACCCTCCAAAAAAAAATTACTTTGCCAGAGCTCAGTGAGGCTTGGGGCACATCCTGTTAAGGACACACTCTCCAAGGTGCGCACTTGTGAGGGGGCCCACGCGGCAAGCCAGGTTGTGCTATAAACTCAGCTGACTTTAAATTGATCTTTATTGGTGCAGGCGCTTCAGATGCTCTTAGCGGTGCAGTCAGAGCTCCAACAATAAGTTGAACGCACCGTGGAAGTTTTCAGTGTACCAAAGAAATGTGTACTATATTAAAGTTATATACATAGAGTTAAATAAGCTGTAGTATGGTAACCGCTAACCCATGCGGTGTGGCATTGCATTTCCCACGCCGCTCACCAGTTCTCTATAGTTACTCATGAGATGAAATTCTATTGAAAGTGTATCGCGTAGCCCTATTGCTCTTGACAATGTTTCCCCTGTGATTTACTCAGTTAAATTAGGGCCCAGTGGAGCCGCTGCTCTTGTACACAGCTCGCCTGAATGGCTTCGCCGTATCTTACAGCGCGTGCGGCGGTAAGGTGCGTGTCCTCAATGTCACAATTAGTTCCTTCTTGGCGGCAGAGTGGAGGCGCCGCCGCTTCGTTGCTCCAGCCCATCCCCGGCGAACCGAAGCGCCCGCACACCGAGCAGCGGCGCGCCCTGCGAGGCCCTTTCTTGGACGGCTAGCTGACCCCGGAGTCAGCTGGCCAAGTTTACAACTTTGTTTCAGAGGCACGCCGCTGAGCGGAGCGCGGATGCGGGGATCCAAGGGGTGCTGAGCGCGTGGCCGACACTGGGGCGGCAAGTTCTTTCTACCGCGCGAGCCTTTCTCTCTCCCGGCGACGTTCTTTTTCTGTTTTGCTCTCGGCGGCCCCGGCGCAGTTCGTATTCATTCATTCAGAACAAGCTAGGAAACAAACCAAACCGGATAAGCGCGCCGAAAAGACCGTCCACCAAGCGAGAGCGCACGAGACTCGGTGGCGAGCAGCGCCTAAACTTAGCTCCGGGTAGAGACGCCGAAGTGGGTCAGGCGGGGCCTACGTGCCTCGGGGACAACGAGGAAGGGGGCCAAGCCCCCTCGCCGGCCATCGGAGAACTCTCGCCTCCGCCGATAAGCGCTCGCCGCTATCAGGAAGCCAGCGCTATGGCTCGAAAGGCAGTGCACACACACAGCGAGCCGAAGCTGCCGTGGCCTCCGGCGGCATGCGGGGTGGGTGGCTTGAGTGCGCGCTAGGGCCAAATTAAAGAGCCCCGACGGGAAGTACAGGCTGCCGCCGCCACCGCCGAACACGCAGGCAAGGTCTCCCCGGAGCTGCCTGCCGCCGCACCCGCGAGAAGGCGCACACCGCGCCGCCACACAATATGGCTGCGGGTGTCGTGCGCGGCCGCCATAACTTTCCTTCCGGACGACACGATACTCGGGCATGCGCTCGCACGCCCAGATAATACGGTTGCGCCATCGGAAGGCTGGTGGAAGAGGGGGGTGGGGGGTGGAAGAAGGTGGCAAGTTGGCAACCTCAACACGAATGGTCCCACAAGACGAATCGCAAGCACAACACGAATGCTGGCGTTTCGTTCTGAATAAATATGCCACATTAAGGCATTGCAAATCAATAAATTCCAGGCCTTCAAATCTGTTGCGAAGTCGTAATAAAGGTGGTTACCTTGAACCCTCGCCAACACACAAATTCACAGTGCTTCTTCTTCAACAGCATTTAAAAGCTTTGCGAAACGTTACTATCAACGCAAGATTGATTGATTGATATTTGGGGTTTAACGTCCCAAAACCACTATATGATTATGAGAGACGCCGTAGTGGAGGGCTCCGGAAATTTAGACCACCTGGGGTTCTTTAACGTGCACCCAAATTTGAGCACACGGGCCTACAACATTTCCGCCTCCATCGGAAATGCAGCCGCCGCAGCCGGGATTTGAACCCGCGCCCTGCGGGTCAGCAGCCGAGTACCTTAACCCGAGTAGACCACCGTATCAACGCAAGAGCTCACAAAACTTTTTTGTTTGTTTGTTTTTACCAGGACTGATTCATGGTGTATGCATTTGGTAGATTATGGACCCCGAAATACTCCACTAATATATTACGTCATTCACTTTGCCTGAATTGACTGCCTAGTGTTTACTGGGCCTAAATTATAGCGCAAGAACGCTTTAGGTGTCCCACTAAAGTGAAAACTAAAATTGCAGAGCTAACTGAAACAGCTGGAGGCCAGACACCTCGGACAGCTTCGCATGGCAGTTCACAATAGTAGTGTAATTTCCATGATTGATTGATATGTGGGGTTTAACGTCCCAAAACCACCATATGATTATCAGAGACGCTGTAGTAGAGGGCTCCGGAGATTTGGACCACCTGGGGTTCTTTAACAAGCACCCAAATCAGAGCACACGGGCCTACAACATTCCCGCCTCCATCGGAAATTCCACCGCCGCAGCCAGGATTCGATCCCACGACCTGCGGGTCAGCAGCCGAGTACCATAGCCACTACACCATCATGGCAGGGCATGTAATTTTTATGTTGCGAATTCCTTTTTTAATGCATGCCTTTCACCCAAGCAGTGCATACCAAACCGAATGCAACAAAGATCCACAAACGGGTGTTATTTACTCTTGTTTTCTCCTTTTCCCTGCACTGTAAAAAAGTATTGGTCTACATTCCAGCATCAGCGTTTGAGCTCGGGAATAGGGGAGAGTGCTTCAGCAACTTGATACAAGTGCGACATGCAATGTGCTAAGGATCAATTCAGTTCTTCCTGACAGCACTTTCGTTCCCAAAACCAACAGATGAATTCCTCCTCTCTCTCTCTCTCTCTGTTTGTGTGTGTGTGTGTGTGTGTTTTGAACGGATGAATGACCGTGAATAAACCTGAAGGGGGTGTCGCACATTCTAACAGCTTTTGTATAAAAGATAAATGAATATACTTGTAAATAACTCACTCAGAGTTTGTTAACAAGAAACATAGGCGGATAAGTTATTATCGTTTACTACCGCACTAACCTCACCTGCAGTAACATGAACACTACAGCAATATTTTTTTTATATTACTCATTCACTTTCCCCCCATTATCTTTAGTTAAGATGTTTCCACCACACTGTCCTGGTTATGCTTTAAGGTGTAAACTGTCGACTTTATGCTTTAGGCGGGACGCTATTCTCGATTTTTATTTCTTCTCCGAGTGCGCTGGCCAGCCGTTTCTAAGTCATTTGTTTTGAACTAGCATTAGCTGAAATTTTATCCTACAAACAAATACACTGTGAGAGGTTATTTTTTGTGCGTAAACGTAAGAGGCCATGACTTGAAGTCACAAAAACGCTTTAAGGTAGAATCATTGGTACGATAGAAATTTGGGCAATTTTTATGCTGCACACATGCATTGTGGAGGTGACGAAACAATAGGGATGTGAAGGTATTTAGAATCTTTCTGTCTGCTTGAGTCTAGAGACTGACGACAAGGAAAATTTTCGCTTCGTGGTTTTGGCCGCTTTGTGTTCCTGAACTCCGATGCATTTTCTATAGCCACTGCTTTTCAGCCTGCTTCCAGGACTTGCCAAATACTTTCAGTGTTTCTTTTTTGACAGATAAGTGAAGAAGTTGCCATAGCTTTATGCGCATAGCTTTATGCCATAGCTTTATGTATAAAGAGGCTCGATCAATAATTTTATGGCCGACGCAGGGGTACGCATCTCGGGATGTGAAATATTTTCATGTTTTTGCATGTCTTCACATGAAGTTACCAAGCTCGTCAAGTGTTTAGTGTGCCAAAACAACCGTTTTTCTATGTATAGTGTAATGCAGCAGCTTTCATTCAGCTGCGAAAAATACGCAACGGCTATGTTACAAAAACAGCATGGTCGCACTGAAACCCATCCATAAGATAGTATCTACAATGAATGCCTTAGTCTACATGACAGCGAAAAGTGAAACCTCAACATCAGTAGAGTTACTTAATGATCTAACGCACTAAAATTAAGCGGTGATTTTGCTCTGCTTGCAGTTAACCGAAACGATATCAGGTGATTCCGTCCACTACGTATCGTTCGAAATGCATCGGTCAGCACTTGCCCTATTATTCTCATCAATTATTCCGGGGAAATCTTTATGTAGTTCATTGGTTGCGAAATCCAGTGTCCAGCGGTGTCGTGAATACATGTGGTACCAAAAATTGCTGTGGCACTAAATACACATGTAATGACACGAAATTATTTGGAGTACCAATTAACGTGAACGCAAAGTGAATATAACGCCAATGTAAAATAAATCAGTGTACATTAGGATTAATTAAGAGTGAATGAAGTGCGAACCAAAAATGAATCAAGTGACTGGTGTGCAATTGAACAGTGAATCAAGTAACTTGTTCAGTTATTTATTTATTATTTATTTGATTTGCATACATGTATACACAAGGACACACAGAAAAGAGGGAGAGAGCAAGCTGGCAACTGCCACTTGGAGGGACACAACGCCTGCTCACTCTTTCGGGAGGAAGGAAGAAAACAGAGAAAATAGAGGAAAGGATGGACCAAGAATAAATCAAGTGGGTTATGTTATGTGTGAATCAAGTTAAAGAAAAATGTGAATCAGGAATGAAGAAAGAGAACCAAGAGATAACAAAGCACGAATAAAAATAGATTGAACGACCGATGTGTGAATCAACATTAGGTGACAAAGGTTAACCAAAAATAAGTTAAGTTACTCGAGTGAATTAACATAAGGTAGATCAAGAATACAGAGACTGCAAATAAAAATAAATGTTTTTTCCTTAGTTGCCAATCTTTGTTCTATATTTTTATACATGAATTCACAGAAGGTCCTCCTGACAGTTTTTACTTTGGGACCTCTTTCTGTATTATATCAACTTTTTACGTGCACTGTATGTTACTGAATAAAGAGCTTTACTAATAATAATAATAGAAATGAATCAAAGGAGGTAAGTGTGAATCAATGTATATTGAAATGAATCAACAGTGAATCAACGTAAATTAGGGTCAATCAACGGTGAATACAGAGAATAAATTGCACATCAAGAATAAATCCAGTGACCTAAGTGTTACCCAAGACTGTATATGGGGACTTAAGTAAGAATTAAAAGTAATTGAAGTGAATCCAGAGGAGTCGCCACACATCACAATAAACAGAAAGAAAGAATAAGACAAAGGCAAGGAGGTTAACCAGAAGATAATTTCCAGGTTTGCAACACTACACTGGGGAACGGGTAAAGGGTAATGAAAATGTAAGGAGGGAAACAGAAAAGAGGAATTGATAGAAGGGAAAATAGGAAAAAATAAATGCCAGAAAATGAAAGCAACGAAAGCTTGTGTGGAACGCAGAGACACTGGTAGGCGGCAGCACCGCATCGTCTTTGCGGAGCTCAGGAAACAATACACCCACTTTTTTTAAGTGTTCCACCGTCTGCGCAGCGTAAGAAACGCTATGGTCTTCAGAATTACGCATCTATGTGTTTTCTGTTAAAAAACACACAGTACATAATACTTACACATTGATGTTGGGCCTGAGATATACGTACTATTTGCTTTTTGATCGACAATGTTCGAAAGTATTAACACAGTCACCAGATCAAGATGGCTCGGCGTTGGGAGAAACTTCAAAGTATCGTCAGGTGGCCAAATCGTGCTAAGAACAGGCTAACAGACAGATAGAACAAAATTCCGGCGCTGAAATATCACAAAAGACTATCGCCTTGAGAAGGTACGCACACACTCAAGCACGGGAGCGTCATGGTCGTTTAGCGAGTCCAGTTGACCGCAGAAATTTCAGCAGCACCCTCGTAACTTTTTTTGGGGGGTTGAAAGCTCGAACTTTCCAGCACGCCAAAATTCACTGCTCAGAAAGTGGCTGGTCATCTGTAGTCGTAGGTTATCGTTGAAGAACGTTATTGTCTCTGGAAACTGTAATGAGGATAATCACAAAGGACCGTTGCAATGATTTTCTCGCCGCCGCAGTAGTTACAGGTTGCACTGTCTGCCATTCCGATTCCATAATCAAAGTCCCTCGCGAATGACACTGCGAACCAGAGGTGGCAGATGACAGTTGTTTTGGATCACCATAGTCCGAATGGAGCTGTTGAATCCCCCGAAAAAGTCAAAACCTACCAATTCAGAACGGCTCATAGATTTATATCGACTGCTATGGAGCTTGCGGCATCACGCAGTGCAGTTTGACTTATTCAACTATAGTCAAAAATAAATTGGGGCATGTTCACAGACTCCAAGTCAGCCCTGCAGTATCTGTCGTTACCTTTCATCGTAACGCACAAGACAAACTAGTACACGAATTAAGAAAAAAATTATCAGCCACTAAAAAACAAAGGACATGACATCATTTTCCAGTGGCTTCCGGGACACTGTGCATCGATGGAAACGAACATGCCAATAATAACTCAAGCAATGCTCAAGAAAGTGGCGTGCAGGAAGGCATTTTACAATATCAAGAATCGATGCAGCAAGCATCAAATACTGGCATGCTCGCAAAGACATGACACATTAAATGTGGAACACGACCGGTTTTCTGCCTACCGGCTTTTCTTATAATGTGTCTTTCATTTTAACGTTCATTAAAATAACGTATACTTCAGCAATTAAATAACAGTACTTGGACTAAAATCAAGTTAACTCATAGCGCCTCATAGAACATCTACTTTCGCCTATCACCTTAGTGTTAGCTGCAGGAACCAGTTGACTGTCGTGTTTGAAAAATGCGAGCTTCAATGCGTTTCAGCGTTTTACGAGCAAGTGTTTCGGTCAAGAAAGCGTAGCCTCGTGAACGCCAGAGGTTTGTTAAAGCCCCGCGATTATACCTTATCTACGCCACCACTGTAGCCCTTGGCGTAAAACAGCGCAGCAACCTAACTTTTCACTTACTTCTCCTGTTCACAAAGCTATAGCGATGCCGGAAACGCGTCGTTTATAATCTTGCCGTATAGTTGCCGAGTTAACCAAGCCATATTTGAGGGGCACTATACGTGACCGCAGTAAATAACTTCACGAAAGAAGAAACATTGTCACTGCAAGGGCTCGCACTTTTCTCGAAGTGCCGGCAGACGGCTCTAAAGTGGTCTCTCTGTGTCTGAGCGCACTAACATCGTGAGCGTGCCTTCCAGTAAAGGCGGTCAACGATACAGGGCGAACTATATATGCACGCGACCCCTCAGGCTGAGGCAATGTCGTCGCCTATTACTATTTCGCACGCGTTCGTGCAAAGCAGCAGGAAGAAAAGTGAACTTTTTTTTCAACCCCCAGAGGCGTACGTGCCCTTTTATTACCTTTGTTTTCTTTTTAAACTCATTCCTAGCGGTTGCTGATGACGGATCAGTCGACCTACGGTACGACCCTGCCCTCAGATTCGGCTTCTTAAGCGCATCAAAGAGCTGACCGGCTTTCAGCATTTCTACTGTCGGTAACATTCGCACTTTATCGAGGAATAATGCGTGCCGAATAACGAAGAAAAAGAAAGCGCGGAAGAATTCCGTATGCAAGAGGAGGAACAGGCAAGCGAACGGAAGATAATCCGTCGGCGGAGTTCACCCAGCAAGGAAGAGCGTGCTTGCATAGGGTGCGGCTTGGCCGTGCGTCGCATACGGCCCATTGGTAATCGTCTCGCTGGGAACCCACGGCATGTCATACTTCTCATCGCCTCGGTCGCTGAGTGCGCAAAAATAACCTCTTTCCCGCCATTTCAGCCAGCTTACATCTGAGTGATGTTTAAAGAACACGCACGCAAGGAGCGTGAGGAAAAAAAAGGAAAACAAAGAAATAACTTCGGAGCTGGAAACTTTCCTCCCTGACAGGAGATGCGCTACTGCAACAGCTGTCAAACTTGGGTGTTATTCACCGCAGGCACAGGAGACGCTGTATTTATTATGCGAATACTAATGAAACATATTACTCGTGCTAGCTGATGCGTCCCATCACACCCGGGAAAGGCATAACGATCTTGCTCAAGAAGCTTAACACTGGGCGAAGAGGGACACTTCCTCTTGTCGTGGGGTTCTAGCGTGTACTTCCATAAAAGCGAAAAGACCGCCTGGAAAAGCAAGTTCCTAGCGACCATGTTTATGTAAATAAAGCCTGCTTTACATTTCTTCCGCAAGCTTCGTTATGTACACACCTTATAATATGCGCATCATGTCAACACACCAGCGCGACTCGCTTGTAGAAAAGTGTGTCACCTGAGTTCTTTCATTTTATTATGATTTTTATTTCTTTGCTGCGGCCGCGCTGTTGAGTAGCATATCTGTGTTTCCTTTCCGTCGAGTGTGTCCTCAAAAGCAAGGTGTTGCGTATTGCGTATACGCACCGGACGTACACAGCTTCAAGAGCGCTAGTTCGCACGGACACACGCTCGCACAGACAGCGAGCTACTTCCCTGAAGTTTGCGATATACGTCACTACATAACCTAAGTGCCCAAGCGTGAGGCTCCCTTGTTACGTATTGGGTGTGCTGGGAAATCAGCGGCATGACAGTAACATTATGACGTACACAAGGTGACACGGGCTGTACGTAGCCTTGTGTCACCGTCACCCGCGTTATACCACCTAAACTTCCTCATGAATGTTAAAAACGCCGGCGCAGAATTCAGCTAAACAGTAAGTATTCTGGTAGATATCAGAATCCATTAGAAGCCCTCAGTGTAATTAGACCCAACACATAAGTAGGCATAAGACGCATGTCCTTCACATAGTATACATATTTTTAAATGTTGGTGCTTTAGATAACGTGACCATTCTATTTCTGAAACCGTTTAACATCAAACAGGCGAAACATGACAACTCTGAAAAGGCAATAAACCAAATACGATGATGTGAAGAATGGAACGAACAGTCGACGAAAGAGGAGACTGAGTTCGTAGCTCGCTCAGTATCTTCCTAAGACATGCCACCAGAGATTGCGTTGTGCCCATGTCGTTCACCTGCTGAGAATGAGGTCGTGAGTTTGATTCCTAACCGCACTTCATTATCGATGGAATGCGATGGAACTCGATTATACAGAGTTAAGGGAGCGTGAAGGAAACCAATACGGTGAAAATGAATCCGGATGGCATGACTCAATATCCCCTGTGGGCATGGTGCCGTCCAAGGCTTCTTTGGATCAGTTGCTGAAAATCTGAGTTACGGCCGCACCACAGTGAGAAGCCATAAAACAGCGGGTGCCAAAGAAAAAGAAAATTGCCCATCATTTCACTTTCAGCAGGCGAGAGGGCGTCGCCGTCGCCGTACAGAGCCGTACGGGAGGCATGAAGCCAGCAGACGCAGAAAAGAACGTGACCTAGATTCCTTTGAGGAGCTAAGCGGCTGTTCCTTCATGTTTAATACCAGAGTGTCCAGTGACGTGACGCCCTCTATCACGCAAGGAAATCTTCAGTCACGTGAATAAAGGAGCTCTTACAGCATCCCGCTGTCCGCAGCATCTATAGTTAATCTGCTCGGCCCCCGCTTAAAACTAGCTCTTATGTCATTAATCACTGCCTGCCCAAGGTCGCAGCACTTGCATTCCTGGATGTGAACCACGGCACTCAGGATGGTGCCTCCTCTTGCCTTGTTTGTTTAGTGTCGCCTGATGCCGTGTAATCACTAGTTGCCCCCCTTGGAAATGGACAATTCAGCCTCACATGCTAAGCCTTGAATTTAGCACCCTTCTCCATGCCCTCGCTTTAACCTTAACTCCCAAGAAGAGCGTGGTTATTATTTTGTTGCTAAAAATAGAGAAAAAATAAAACTAAACAAGTGAAAAATGAAAAACAAGACTCCTCAAAACGCGCGTCACGAGGGCCTTGTATATCTGATAAGTGCCAGCAATCACTTCACGCAACAGGTGCCAATATCATGCTATGTCATCCATATACCACTAAATTATTGTCTGCTATGATTAGAAGATGCAAGCAGAATAGAATGTTGATGGTGCGATTGTTTTACAATTCTGCGCTATGAAATTCAACCGAATTCAGCGTCTCTCGCCGCTGAATTTGGTTGAATTTTCTTACCTCGATAATAATAATAGAGGCCGCTTTTACAAAATCTCAGAGCTGCATTGGTTTTTTTCGCAAGAAGGATTTGAATTACCTCAATTCACATAACTGCTGAACTTCATTAATAAAATGTTAGTAGGTTACCTTTTTATTATGGTACTAAACGTTTTTCTTTGTCATCTCAAGATACACGTGGCAACAGAAGTTGTAATTCTGAAGGCATCAAACAAATATCGAATATTCCTAATTTTTGAGAACTTTGCACACACACACACACATGAATATATATATATATATATATATATATATATATGTATATATATATATATATATATATATATATATATATATATATGTATACATATATATATATGTATACATATATATAACCTTCGGCAGAGTCTGCCGTCGTAAGACTGTCTGACGAAGGCAGGCCCATCTACCGAAACGTTAGTAAACTTGTGTTTTCGCACGTTTGTCGACCTGTTTTTCTACCACAATTCCCACCGGATCCATTGAATTTAACCCCACCATATATATATATATATATATATATATATATATATATATATATATATATATATGTGGGAGCGTCCAAATCCGCTTTTGGCCAGCACGGACTGACCAGCACGGGATCAGAACTGAATGTGGGCTTACAGCGACATTTGGATGTGCACAGTCGGGTTTCGTGCTCAGCGTTCACAGTGGGTTTTTTCCTTTTTTCTTTTTTTAGTTCTCTCTCACTTTCGCAAACATCTTTCAAGGCGAGAGGGACGCGGCAGCAACGAAGTTCGAACTTTCTTGTTAGCATAACTCATCCCATGACGAAGGGAGGACCCCTCCCGAAACTGTTGGGAAATAAATATATTTATCCTTATTGTGAACGCTCCCGTTGGGCCATATCCCATACATTTACGAAGAGTAACTGGCTATTACTCGCAGTATATATATATATATATATATATATATATATATATATATATATATATATATATTCATTTATTTATTTATTCAAAGTACCTTACAGGCCCACTGAAGGGCATTGAGTAAGGGGGGCGTAAGTATACAAACAAAATAACAATAAAGGAGAAAAGCAGAGGAAAAAATGTATACATATATAAAAGATTAAAAAAATCAAGGTGCAACAGCGTTATACAATACTAGAGTGCAACAAAATCAGGTTGTCACGAAAAATTTCATGGTTACAAATAGATACAACATGATCCGGAAGACCGTTACAATATGCAATGGCTCGAGGTAGTGATGATAAGTTAAATGCCTGCGTGTGACCATGAATGCGCATAAAACTACGTGCATTGTGAATGCACTGGGATGTGCGCGCAGGAGAATAAAGTGGCAAACAGTGAATTTCGTTGCTATATATGTACCTATGAAACAGACATAAAAGAGCAATGTTGCGGCGTATTTCTAGTGACTGAAGTTCAAGGTCTTGTTTTATTAGGGTTATACTTGAATGATAGGCGTAGTTTCCGGAGATGAATCTCGCTGCCCTATTCTGGACGGCTTCCAACATATGTACCAAGTAATCTTGATATGGTGACCATGTGGATGATGCATGCTCTAGCTGTAGGCGAACATAAGTAATATATGATAATGCGCGTATGTTAGAAGGAGCGTTGCGCAAGTTTCTGCGGAGATATCCGAGAGATTGAGATGCTTTCGATGAGACAGCTGCTTTATGCGTAGTTCAGGATAGATCCTATGTAAGGTGAACGCCTAAATATTTGTGAGATGGTGTAGCTGACACAACGCTGTTATTAATCTTATAGTGAAATGTTGAATTGGTATGCTTTCGGGTGAACGAGATTAACTTGCATTTAGAGGCGTTAAGGGACATCTGCCAAGTTTCGCACCACCGGAAGGTTAGGTCAAGGTCATTTTGGAGAGCGGAATGATCATTAAAACATTTAGTATTGCGGTATATGGCGCAATCGTCGGCGAACAACCTAACTGTGGATGAAAAGTTATCGGGCAAATAATTAATGTAAATTAGAAAAAGTAACGGACCTATTACACTGCCTTGGGGAACACCGAATGTGACGTCGCAAAGGTTAGATGAAATGTCGTTGATCATCGTAAGTTTCTCACGCGAAGAGAGGAAGCTTTGTAGCCAGAACAGGAATAATGAATCAATACGGAGTGCGGCCAATTTAGAGAGTAACCGACAATGAGGGACAGTATCGAATGCCTTGGCGAAATCAAGGAAGAGGCAATCGGTTTGTTCGTTAGCTTTCATATTAAAGTGAAGGTCAGTCGTGAATTAGAATAACTGGGCGTCACATGAGTAGCCTTTTCTAAAGCCATGCTGATTGGAGAAGAAGAAGTTGTGTGATTCAAGGTGATCGTAGATATGAGAAGCCACGATATGTTCAAGTAGTTTGCAAGAGATGCATGTAGGTGAATTGGGTCGATAATTACGGGGCGAGTGCCTGTCACCGGACTTAAATACGGGAATCACCTTAACAATCTTCCAATCCTTATATCCAATCTCTTCCAATCCAATATATATATATATATATATATATATATATATATATATATATATATATATATAAATATATATATATATATATATATATATATATTTATTTAAATATGTGTGTGTGTGTGTGTGTGTGAAAAAGACGGTGTCTTTGGATCCAGTGGAAAAATACCAAAAAGTGGAGGACGGGCAAAACGAAAACTTTCCATTTTTCCTACGTTTCAGCCGGGGACCGGCCTTCATCAGGGAAAACTGATGAAGGCCGGTCCCCGGCTGAAACGTAGGAAAAATGAAAAGTATTCGTTTTACCCGTCCTCCACTTCTTGGTATATATATATGTGTGTGTGAGATCTAACAGACAGTAATGCCAAGGAATGTACAGGGGAAGTTATTAGAACCAATGGAATGTAAATAAGAAGAAAGGAAAGTGGGTGAAAAAATAACCAGCCGTGAACAGGAATCGAACCTACGACCTTCGAATAACGCGTTCGATGCTCTAACCACTGAGCTACCACAGCGGCCTTCCTTCCATCCACTTTTTTGGGTTTATATGTGAATTTAGAAGTAGGAGTGTCAGTCAGCGCCATCTATAAGCCAAGCGACGACGAAGGCCGCTGTGGTAGCTCTGTGGTTAGAGCATCCAACGCGTTATTCGAAGGTCGTAAGTTCGATTCCTGCTCACGGCTAGTTATTTTTTCACCCAATTTTCTTTCTTCCTATTTACATTTCATTGGTTCTAATAACTTCCCCTGTACATTCCTTGGCATTACTGTCTGTTAGATCTCATTATTATTGTGCCAAAATACGGAAAAACGAGACCTTAGGTATACACTTCTTCCCCTTATATATTATTATATATATATATATATATATATATATATATATATATATATATATATATATATATATATATATATATAGTACGCATTCAAGAAGAGGTCATTATTGATCACGTATTTTACTCGCTACCAAAGCCCATTCATACCACTGTCACACGACTTGCCTTTACCACCGTTAAGCTAAGTATGGTTACGGCTAACCATGGTTATAGGTTGCTACAAGGCAGTTATAACCGCCGTTGGCTCCTATTCGTGGTCATCGCAAATGGCGGATTCATGTTTGCATTGACCACAGATGGAAATAAACGTTTATTAAATGTATTTTATATTTTATGCACATACCAACAAGTAGTGGGAGAAAAAACTGTATTTTCTTTTTTTTTTGCATCAATTTTGAGGCAGAAAATTTTGAACATTTAAAAAAAATATCGGACATAGAGGGGTAATGTTTGTTCAGCGAAAATCTAGAAGAAGGCACTCTTACAATGTTGTAATTCAATCAAGATTTCTCGTTTGCACACTGCTTTTCTCACTCATTCTGCTTTTATCATTGCTAGTCCCAGTGAAGCCACACGAACACCTCAAAATCAATTTTTTTTGCAAAACTTTCTTTTGGATTGTCCTACCTCATATGAACCCTCAGCTTTGCATGGTGGACGAGTTACATGCCATTATGAACAAAGTGGGTGCAAGCTATGCGTAAACTGATAGCGTCCCTTCCATAGAAGCACATTTATCCAGTAGTTGGCGCCACCGTCACCATCAACGTATGGGGGGGCCAACTAGGAAAGAAGCAACAAAAGGGGAAAGGCAGGGAGGTTAACCAGACCGACATCCGGTACGCGACTCAGCATGGGGGAATTAGGGAAGCGAACAAAAAATAAAATATGACGTCACCACTGGACGCGGTAGGGATGTCATGCATTTGCCCTACATTTTTTTCCTGATTGCTTATCTTTTTTTGTGCCGTGATAAATACGTGGTTTCAATCCGCCTTACGACTCGCTTATTGCGTGCGCAAGAGCAAACAAACACCAGCAAGAAATATTGAAGAAGCAAAGTTGCTTTTAAGCGAAATCGTGCACTTGCAACATACACCGGAAAATTCGCAGATGAAATGCGATACAACTGTTCACGTGCACAGTAGCATAATCGTTCGCAAACCTACGTCGCCCAAACGTGGAAAACGCTTTTTCAACTGTAGAGTACGTCGCCTCGTTGCTTAGCTTTCCGCGTTCACTGTCACCAAAGGCGAGGGCACGCTGGTCGTGCACCAGCAAAGGCCGTCGGCAGTCACAGGAGCGGCTATTTACACATTCTGTGAGTAATTCGCCTCGGATATGTCACGCCAGTGAAGCACATCGGCAAATAAATGATCTATGTAAGATATAACGAAACCCTCACGAAAAAGTGAATGATATGCCTCGTTGAACCAGCAATGCGCCGAAATAAACACCATGTCTGATAGCTGATCACCTATACTGAGCTGGATACACCCCACAATTATGGTGTTCGACGAAAAATTGAAGAAATAAACCGTTTAGCAAGGTGTCAGGTAAACGGTAAATTGATACGAAACTCTTATATATATAAAATTATCACTATTTGCAAAAATTATATTTAGTCTTTTGTTTTGGTAACTTTGCCCCTCCTCAGTTAGTCGCGCTTCAATCGTAGGCGGGTGTTGATACCTGGGTAATAAGTTTTCACCCGTTTTCGTTCTAAGTTTCATGACCCCTATAATTTGACCATGGTGTGTGTGTGGTGGGGGGATGTGGAGGCAAAAGCGCAAGGTTCACGACAATGTGACACCCGAATACTACCATTACAAACAAAAAGACATTTTGTGTATTAAATGAAGGTGCAACTGACAGTGGATTAACATTGTTTCACACTTGTAGAGCTAAGGAAACTATTTCCGAAAAATGTCATAAAATGCCAGGTTATATTTTTAATTGCTACACAATAATTGCTACACAACTGATGAGACTTGTGAACTTTGTTTTGAATACAAATTTTCCTACTGCACCCAAGTTTCTCGTTATTAGACTCCAATGCGAGCGAGGCCGATCGTGCGCACCCTCGCATAAACGCTCGCAATTCTTGTGGCAATATATAGGCTAAAGTGAACAGAAAATGGGTATAGATCAATATTTCTTTCCGCAATTCCACCAGGAATACATTTCTTTACCACTACAAAATTTGCGCATCGATTTTGTAAGTGCAAGCACGACGTTAGAAGGGTCTTTTTATATACACAGCTAGACGGCACATCATGCGTGCCACGGTCGATGAAGTATACGCCATAATGTTTGGTGGCAGAAATTCGACAACTGGTGTGGACCAAGGGACAACTAGTGTGACCGGCATTCAAATATCCCCCCCAAACCTAAACAAAAGAGAAAAATTCCCACTTCAGCCCCTAAGTTGATCATGAGCGGGTGAAGCTAGGTCTCTCTCTCTCTCTCTTTCTCTCTTTCTCTCTCTCTCTCTTTATATATATATATATATATATATATATGTATATATATATATATATATATATATGTATATATATATATATATATATATATATATATATATATATATATATATAAATATATATATATATATATATATATATATATATATATATATATATATATATATATATATATATATATATATATATATATATATATATAGTGGGAGTAATTATTCATTGGGCCAGTTAGTCTTCGTGGAGGTATGGGATATGGAACAACTGGAGCGTTGTCAACAAGGATAAATATATTTATTTCCCAACAGTTTCGGGAGGGGTCCTCCCTTCATCAGGGGATGAGTTATACTGACATGAACTTCCAAACTTCATTGCTGCCGCGTCCCTCTCGCCTTGAAAGATGTTTGCGAGAGTGAGAGGGAACCAAAAAGAGGAAAACAAACAAAAAAACAAAAAAAAACAAAAAAGGGGGAGAAAAAAGACGTAAAAGAAAAAGAAAGAAAAGAAAGAAAGTAAAAAAGAGGGAGAACCACTGTCAACACTGAGAACGAAACCAACAGTCCGTGTACGTCCACATACGGTTCTTATCACGTGCTGTTCAGTTCTGGACGTGTGTCGGGCCACCCAAGATTGTCGCCGCGGTGCCGCGAGGGTCCATGACCGCGTGCGTAAAGAAAGGGTTTCCCCGTAATGGGCCGGTCGGCGTGCGGCGTGCGTAAAGGAAGGGTTTTCCGTTAATGGGTCGGTCGGCTCTTTACCCTTAATCTTCGTCCGTTTCCCTTTTTCCACATGCACATACTAGTGTTTACGTCTGCCTACCACTTGATGACCATTGAAGGGAATACATAGTAGAGTGAGTTCTACTAGAGTATAAATAAACTAGTGCATTATTCTTTCCTGTCAGTTCTCTTGTCATCTTTCGTCCACGTTATGTCAGGAGAAATGAGCTCTCGATTGGTTAATATGTGAGTGACATCAGGATTGAACGGTTTTCCTACCACGCTTCGCCACGTAGTCGCACACTTTTACCACATTCCGGTTGATTAACATGCGCAATCAACTGATTTTATCAACTGATTTCCCTTCGTTCTGTGTGTTTTCAAATGTGTCAGCGGAGATAACAATGCGAAGTTGGAAAGCTCCAAGTGCTGATAGGCACGACTCTTCGTGCTGATTTTGTCCGCGTGTTTAGTAAATAAATATGTGGGAGGAGGCAATAGCACCTGTAGGAAAGGTAGTTAAGGACAGAGAGAAACCACTCTCTTGTCTTCGAACTCAGAGTGATTTAGGGGCCCTTTAAAGGCAAGGCTATGACCATGCCTTTAAGTTATTCTCCATATTTACAGAATACCAATTATTCTCCAAATTTACATCCGCTTTCTACACAAAGTCGATGTAAATCTGGAGAATAATTGGCAGTTTCTTGCTGAGTAAGCGGTTACCGGCAAGATAGTGTGCTCGGGCCACATATTATTTGAGCCGTGCGAAAAGCAAGCGGAGCCGCAACGGAGTGTCGAGCTAATCATATCTGATCTTTTACGTCCCTACACCAACATGTGATAATGAGAGACACCGTAGTCTAATATCTGGAGTTTTACGTCCCAAAACCACGATTCGATTATGAGAGACGCCGTAGTGGAGGGCTCCAGAAATTTCGACCACCTGGGGTTCTTTAACGCGCACCCAAATCTGAACACATGGGCCTACAACATTTCCACCTCCATCGGAAATGCAGCCGCCACAACCGGGATTCAATCCCGCGACTCCCGGGTTAACAGTCGAGCGACATGACCACTGTAGACCACCGCGACCGGGCTCCGGAATCTTTGACTATCTGGTGTTCTTTAACGTACACTGACATCAAACAGTACACGGACCTCAACTGTTTCGCCTCCGTCGAAATGCGACTGCCGCAGCCGGTATCGAACCCGCGACCTTTGGGTCAGCAGCCGAGCACCGTAGCCGCTGCTCCAGCAAGGCGAGCGGTCTGTCAGTTCGAGGAGGAGAGGCGCGCTCAGCGCGTTTTCGCACCATAAAAAGCACAGTAGCTACACTTCCTCTCGTCGCATGTGAAATATTTACGTTACCAGAGCAGAAACGCCACGAATGAAATCATTGATAGAGTGACACATCGCTGTTACTCTGGCAGCAGTGCTGCTGCGAAAATAAGATCCGCAAAGCATAACCCTCCCCCTTATGACACAGACCAACCATTATATTAGTGATACCTATATACGCGATGCTAGGCAAAACCTGTCCCTTTCTTTCAAGTTTTGGCTGTGGCACGACGCCATATATGACGTCATACCACCGTGACTCACGTAACTCTTCCGCATGTGACGGCGACCGGAAGCGTTAAGGCGTGGAAATACGCGCGCACTCACCTACATAAACAGTGAACCGTGCAGCTTGACTTGGTCGATGCATTCAGAGGAAGCATTTACAAGTGTAGAAAACAAACTGCTGGTCTTTATTGCTGACACGACGTCATAGGGTGCTAATGACTTGGGCTGATTCGGGGCGTTGGCGGCAGATAGTGCAAGGCTAAAACATTTAATTCTAATAAAATGTATGAATGAAAGGGAGAACTAGTTTATTTAGAGGCGAATTAAAAAAAACTCCCAATAAACAAAGTTGTTTCTTGCATATCGCCATAATTGTTTCTGGAATTAGTGGAAGTACGCTAAAACAAAAGCTACCTGTACATTTAAAATGGATCAAATGCCCATCTGAATAAAATATATGAATGGAGCGTAGAGTTCGTGATTTAAAAAAATGACCAAGACGACAATTTGGAAAATAAATAAACGTAAATGCAAGTAAACAACATCCTACTTTTCTTATCTTCCAATTAACCATTTTAACAAAGTAAAACGAGCAAAGCGGGAACAAAGTACTCGTGGACACAGACCAATCCTAGTCATAGACAGTTAAATACAGAGCTCAGTCATCACCATAAAATGCAACGGTGCGTTATTCGCCCGCAGTACAACAGGTGGTATAGGTCATATTAGACACAGTATATTAAAGACAATAGTTTTTCTTGGGATAAGTGAATGCAGAAATTTTTGTGTCTGTCTGTCTGTCCGTCCGTTCGTCCGTTCATCCGCCTGTCTGTCTGTCTGCCTGTCTGTCTGTCTGTCTGTCTGTCTGTCTGTCTGGCCAGATGATTGATTGATTTGTGGGGTTTAACGTCCCAAAACCACCATTCGATTATGAGAGACGCCGTAGTGGAGGGCTCCGGAAATTTCGACCACCTGGGGTTCTTTAACGTGCACCCAAATCTGAGTACACGGGCCTCTAACATTTCCGCCTCCATCGGAAGTGCAGCCGCCGCAGCCGGGAATCGAACCCGCGACCTGCGGGTCAGCAGCCGAGTACCTTAGCCACTAGACCACCGCGGCGGGGTAAGGCCAGATGATTGCGTCATCTGACAGACAAAGATTAGGCACTTGATGAAAGCTCTGTAATCTTGAATTGGTGGCTTCGTTCATTCATGCGAACACTCTCAATCAAAAAGCAAGTATTACGCATATTTGAATTGCAATATAAGTAGATAAGTATGTTCCTTTACTAGAAAATACATATATGAGTAACTTTAAAGAACGTACTTTTTATTAGCGTGCGCTTAAAATGTAGCGTTATGGGCGAAAAAAAGACCTCTGCCGACGATACCGTGCCGCCATCTGGCATTGGCCCTGGCTTCTGCACAAGTTTATATTTCGCTACACCACTTCCAAATGGCGCCCATATCTCACGAAGTGCCTCGTCTTTTTATCAATGCCAGCCAAATGTGGCTTCTTCAACATAAAAGAGGTTTTGTCTGAGGCAAAGCGAAACATCTATGGCTGTGGATGAGACCAGAATTCGTATAGTGCAGCCACCAGAAGACTATCGTCCTTCAACGACATTTGCAGCCAAGCATGCAAATACGCGGCCATTTTTTAGGGGCGAAGCTCCTTATGCCGTGGGTCTGTCACTCTTCCATATGTATGTATGTATGTATGTATGTATGTATGTATGTATGTATGTATGTATGTATGTATGTATGTATGTATGTATGTATGTATGTATGTATGTATGTATGTATGTATGTATGTATGTACGTAGCCACCGGTGCCACGTACCCACTCTAGAGTGCGTTTGTGCCATAAGGGTTACGGGATGGGAGATGGTGGTACTAGGAGTGTTCACTAGATGGACACACGGACGGACGAGCTGATAGACTACCAGAAGAACGGACGGGCGAATGGACGCATGAACAGACGGACCAACGGATGGACGGACTCATGGACGGACGCAAGGATGGGCGCATAGATTGACGCACGAATGGTCGTGCGGACGGACGGAAGCAAGAACGAACGCACTGGATTATGAGAGACGCCTTAGTAGAGGGCTCCGGAAATTTCGACCATTTGGGGTTCTTTATCGTGCACCCAAATCTGCGCCCACGGGCCTACAGCGTTTCCGCGCCTAGAACGACTTGGAGCCGTTTCGTTTCAGACGGAGAAAAAAGAAAGACAAACAAAAATAATTACGAAGAAAGCGCAGTTAAAACTTGATCTATCGGAGCCCGATTTCACAGAGTTGTCGATCTAACGACAAAATGTCGATTCCGTGGCGGGTACCCAAAAACCCAATGTTATATTTAAATATTTAAACTAACTTTCTAACAAAACCGATTCAACGGAGCTCTTTCTCAAATAAACGATTTACATGTAGGTATTATCTTTCTAATTTCGGCATTACCGAGTTTTATTCTGCGGGCATGTATTTTATTCTGCGGGCATGTATCATCATCGTGTTAAAAAGTCTACTCCTCTTAGTGACGCCCCTGGTTTCATTTCGATAAGGCTCAACTGGTTGCACGCCTCGCCCATGAACATAATAATGCCTTCAAGACTCCATGTCACTCTTTCGGACGATATGGCTACAAGGGTGGTGGTGCTTTATTGTCACTGCAAATTCTCCCAGAGGAACACCACGGTGGCAGTTCTCGCTATTTCGTAGTTTTACGAGAGAGATGGAACAGATCGTCTTCTCCCAACTTTCTTGCTTGGCTTCCTCGCACAATGGCTGCCTTAGAGCTCTCCCCGTTTTTTTTATTTTGGTTTTTGACTATCGACAGTTTGCTATAGCTTCACGTGACCGTCTATATCAAGGGCTCATACACGTGGCCCACAGGCCGTGTGCGGCCCGTGCATGGCTATGTTCGTCCCATATATATATATATATATATATATATATATATATATATATATATATATATATATATATATATATATATATATATATATATATATATATATATATATATATATATATATATATATATAATTTTTATAGTGAGCACGTGCGTGAACTACACGGGCGCGACTGTTCTATAGCACACGTTTGCGTGAGGCACCCCGTGTGACCACTAACTATATCTCCACACATAACCATGAAAGAAAACTATATTTCAGATTCAGCGTCCAGGTTTTGCTCATTTTTGTGAGTGGTATCGAAATCTTGTTGCGTGATGTTCTGGTCCTATATCTGCAGAAATATCCCGCGTTTGAGATATGGAGGTTTCCTCTTTAGTGATAACTTTTGTAGACAACGTTTATGAACTACCCCCCCCCCCTATTATGTTTTTTACCTTCTTCCCTGTCCCGGCCCTTGCAGGACTGAATTCTTGGACTGAGTCCCGCTGCCAGAGATGAGTTTGAAACCCCTGGTGTAGTTATACCGGGCCTGCATCACATATACACAAAGAAAGCTTCATGTACGGACCACATTCACGCGCGCAAGCATGTAAAAGCGGCAAGTAGAATGTCATGGTTGGTTTTGGATTTCACGAGTTATTATTCCAAAGGGTAGGAAAACTCTCATATTAAGGTTAGGAATTTATTTCATATGTGTTATTTAACGTAACAAAACCACCATGTGCTTATGAGAGACGCCGTAGTGGAGGGCTCTGGAAATTTCGACCACCTGGGGTTCTTTAACGTGAACCAAATCTGTGCACGCGGGCTTACAGCATTTCCACCTCCATCGAAAATGCAGCCGCCGCAGCCGGGATTAAATCCCGCCACCTGTGGGTCAGCAGCCGAGTACCTTAGCCACTAGACCACCGTGGCGGGGCAAGGTTAAGAATTTACCGATCTAACTAAATAATGCGAATATCATCATTTTGTTACATCGAGTTTCAACTGTAGTAGCTCCGCCAAATAGACCCCAAGCGTCGTTTGACCCCATTTCGCCGTTGGGGAAAGACTCGACATTTTATTCTAAAGGCGGAAACCTTATAGGCGCATCACCAAATGCAAAAATTGACCGATGGGGTGTCCTGCGGCGTGTGCGTCGACACGATTCAAAAGACCTTCATCATGTGACGACAGTGTGTGACGCCAATGTGACGTCACAGACTATTACGTCAAAGGATGACATAATCATCACATGATGTTGTCGCTTGGTTATTGGCGGGTTTATCACGGATGGGGTGCAAAAAAACGGAGGTGCTTGAACTTATTCAAAAGCTGAAAGAAATAGCGTAATCTGGCCTCGTGCGCACTGCCTTCCTAAATGCTAGCCTGGCTTTCGGTCCACTCTTCTACCATGCCGCAAGGAAAGGAACGTCTGTGCACGTAACATTGACTGTTCCAATTTGCCTGAAGATTTACCGCAAGGACTACCACTCAATTCTTGCTGATGATGATTAACGCTTCGTAATCAATAGCTTTTGAAGGCACCAACTCGTTATGCAATTGACACGCCTTAACGTAGGTCATGGTTCCAAGCTTCTGCTACGGAATATTACAAGTGTTAAAAGCATTCCTCACACTACAAGACATTTTTACACGGTTTCTTTCGCGGAACAGTTTCGTGCACTGGTCGTAGAACGTCTGCTTGCCACTTAGAAGGCCTGTACCACTTACTACTGCCACATGGAATTCCTACTTGAACCGAACGATTTTATTTAGATATTTGCACCTATCTCGAGCTTTCGTTTATGAACAGCTATAGGAAAGCGGCGGGTTTCCCTCCCTTTCCTTTATGTTTTTTTTTTTGCACACGCCTATATGCAGAAAGCACTAATTTATTGCTCCCAGAAGGGATGCAGAAGTTGACGAAAGAATTTCTGAAAAACTTGCCCTTTAACGCTACCGCGTTAAATTCAATTGACATGCGCACAGAAAGCGTGCGATGCCTCCAATCTTAACGGCAATGAAAAACCACGTTGGATGCAGAATGCTTTCGACGGGAGGTGGGGGAGGACCATTACATTAATTGAGAACAAAACCAAGATGGCTTTCACCTTCGCGTAGTCTTTATTTTTGTTTGGTAGTAGATGCAGGAGCTGTAGATAGCGGAAGTATAGCGGAAGGAGGGGATAAGTGTGAAATATTGGACGAGCGGCCAGAAGTAGTAGTACAAAACCATGAGGCATATTAGTGATGAGTGGTTGGCGTGTTGAGCCGTACTACGACAAAGGTTACAGCTCGAGCATCGGGGGTTGTCCTGGTGTCAACATTAGAGAGCGATGTAATGTCCTAGGTAAACTCGCGAGTGAGCGTGGCAGAACAGCCAGAGCATAGAACGGAGAAATGTCTACTGGAAGCGAAACGTTATACTGACACGCTTCTTATCGCTGTCGGAATCTTTAACCGACCCCTCAAATAGTGACCGAAGAACGTCCTTGCCCTGCCCGTGCATCTGCGCCAGCGGTTGCGAAAAAGGCCGCTGCGCCGGAACCTCTGGTTACGCGCTGAAACAAATGAGCCGTGCGGCCAGCTGCCTGATGCTATCGGAGTATCCGTGCGACATCGCGGCAAGCGCGATGAGAGGGAGACCCCCGCATTTCTCGCGATGGGGACGTGCAGACGCCGTCTCGGAAGAAAGAAAGAAGGCGTCGGGGTTGGGAGGACCTTCCAGCGCTCTTGTCAAGCGCTGTTGGCAGCAGCAGCCAGCACGCACAGCCGCATTCTTGGCCCTCGCCCTGGAACAACCAGCTGCTCCCGCACTTTCTCCGACAGGCAGATGTGGGCGCGAGACGAAATCTAGGAAACTAGGCCGAAGGAATTGAGGTCGTCGGTCTCTCCTCCGCTTCCACCTCACCATCCTCGCCTTCACGCTGGTTCGCGGTCCAATGTCTTGGCGAAGGTCTCTCATCGGTGAGAAAAAAAAAAAAGAATTCCTGACGTTTCCTCGCTTCCTCGCCGCTGCCGGTCTTCGCCCCTTCCTCTTCCACCATTTGTGCATACTCGTCCATCCATCCAGGGTCTCGCGAGACCATTTGCGGCATCTACGTATATGCGTGCTTTTCGCTCAGCCTGCGGCGTACTTCATCGCTGCCGCAGGCTGTTCAAAGTCGGCTGTAATTACTTTCGGATCGTCGGATTTTGCTTTTTTATATTTTCGTAACTTTGCGTATTGCTTTCGAAACTCAGCCACGAACGCGCTAGTGTGCATTTGCAGAGTGCGTATGTGAGTGCGCGGGCCTGATAAGGGGAAAGTTCATAGCTCGAATATGCTTCATACTCCTAATACTAAGTCGGTTTTAAACCACGCCTCCATACCAAAAGTTGACCCTCCAGTGTTCCTTGCAATGACGCTGCAAGCTTTTTTTTTTAATGTGAAAGTGAGAAGGGAATTCGCGGCTCTTGCGTGATATAGACTTCTTTATTTAAGCCATGCTCAATCTGCCCCCCCACCCCCCCCCCCCACCCGCCCCTCAATAAAGTGTGTGCTATTCGCCGGTGTGCGTTTACGGAAATAGAGCCGAAGATAAGGTAGCACCCTCAAAAAAGCAAATACCAAACTCACGACAAAGAAGATTTTCTTTTTTTTTTACACGCATTCGCTTTCCCAAGTATTTTCTGCATTGGTAGAAGCACTGCATCGAGTACAACTAAGCTGCATGAGTAATAAATTTAGCGGAGATGTAAAGTATTACGCCATGTGATGTAAAGTGGTAAAGCTAGGGCAGACATTCACGCTTCTGCAAGAAAAAAAGCAGGAGAGAAGGTAGGAAAGTTAGACAGCTCGGAATAACTGGTATGCTACCCGACCCTCGGGAAAGAAATGGTAATGAAGGAGTCTGAAAGAAGTATGAAGAAAGATGCGTACTCTTTTCGAATTCTTTCCTCAATAATCCTGCCGTAAAACATGCTTCATTATCGAAGAAAATACAACTTGGAGAAAATAAATACATGTTACAAAATTTCATCGCTCCTGTACACGGCTGTGCCGTCGGCGTAAATACTTGACGTAACGTGCCCACGTAAAGAAAGGTCACATCAAAACTTCAAATCTAACGAGTGATATCCGCAGTCACTCAATATAAACGCGTCATATCGCTACCAATTTCTCTAATATATGTGATGTAAGCTCTGAAGTAAGTGTACCAGCCAATTTTACGCCAATTTAGGACAAACTTAAGCCAGTAGACTTCCAAGTACGTGTTTTACTTAGCCTTAAATCAATGTGCCTTCATCTTATGAGTGCTGTGATAAGCTGTCACCTTTTCTTCGTCCAAAAACTCTCAACTAATGACAACTTTAAGCTTTTTTTAATGTCAGGCATTGGCTTTTATAAACTGAAAGTTGGTTTTTCATTTTAAATTTGAGGCGTTCACACATTTTTGAACGTCCCATGCGTTTTATTAAACAGCGTCCTTTCGCGAGAATTCCTGGTCAACCAACTTCCACCTAATTTTAGAGAAGCACAATCGATTAGCATATCGCTTATACAAATTTGTCGATTAGTTCGCAGAATTGTAAAATTTACCGTTAAGTCACCTTCATATACCCCACAAGTGTCATCTTAAATCAAAACACCATGGAATCAAAAACATTATAACGTGGAATGATTTACAACACACATCATCCTGTTGTACGAAAAGTTTCTATTGCCCAACACTTTCATCACCAACATCTGCTTACTACAAATATCCACCAGGGACCCAAGTACCACCAGTCTCTCCTTACCGCTGTCTCTCGGCATCTGATACAACTCTATGCACGCAAACTTTATATTTACAAAGCTTTACCAAGAACTAGCAGTCATTGCGTATTCGAATTCAACCGATGAGCGAAGCCCTCTGGGAAATGGGACGCCAACTACTATGCGCCTGATCTTGCTGCTGGCTTTTATCAAGGCAGTAGGGTGGCTAGAGCGTCTGCTGCACTCGGTGGCGGTAACCACTGTGCAAGTGAGGGTGCGGCACGCGCGGTGCAGCGCGATTCATCTGCCGCCGCGCCGGGAGCTGCGCACCTGTTGTTTTGCCCACCACGCTTGCCCAGTGCAGGGGAGCTTCGACGGTGGGGATGGCGACGGCGGGGTGCAGGCCTAAGGAGCCTCACTCCTAATAAAATATAGTCATTGACAAGAGCTTCCATTTTCTTGCGAACTATTCCTTCACTTCAAGGAACCGCATTTGACTTTTTGACTTCCTTCCCCTTACTACAGACTGCCGCTCTGCATGTGTAATTCCTGCACAAAGAAATGAAATTGTGGCGCAAGCATTAAAAAATTACTGGCCAAGACATCTTAGTCAATGATGTAAACCAGTTCTTTACCGATAACGACAGTCTTCCGGTATAATTCACAGTATTGGTCACGTTCTAGAGAAGTTAAACCAGGTTGATGTGGTCTTTGCTTTCTTTAAAGAAAGCGTCTGAATTGTTTTCTTATTCGAAAAAAGTCCACACTTACTAACTAGAACTAATTAGTCAAACTACTTTTTATACTTAACTGGATGGCTGTTGTGGAATCGTGGCCAATTTTTCAGCCTTCATGGATACTGTTTTTCAGGGCCACCTGTTACTACTTGAATGTCTCAGGATGGTGTTTTATACTAGCAGTATTCTTTAACACTGACTAACCACAGGAATGAAGTTATATAGTGCCAGGTCATATCATATTATTCCCCGACAGTTGTGCAGTAAACGAAAATGACAATTTCGGCGGTGACCACAAGAGCACCCAAACATACGAGCACCCAAACATTTCGGCGGTGACCACAAGAGCACCCAAACATAAGCAGATAGATAGATAGATAGATAGATAGATAGATAGATAGATAGATAGATAGATAGATAGATAGATAGATAGATAGATAGATAGATAGATAGATAGATAGATAGATAGATAGATAGATAGATTCAGCGTAAGCCCGTTCACTTCATCTTTTTGATATAAATTGTAATTGACTATCCATTTGTGTTCACTCAATAAAGGTCCCAACATACTAACATAGCAGCAGTGGCAAAAGAGGCAAACTGTTTATATTTTATTTTACTCGAAAAAAAGCTGCCTTTTCATTTTTGACTATATTTAAGACTATAAGGATAATTTTCACACCTTTTAGATGAAGCTTCTGGTCGCGTTGAAACAAAATCAACTTTTCGATGTATTTTTTATTTCCTCGCATCATCTTAAAGTTTGACAGTTTGTCTCTGACAACTGACATAACTGCCCAGATAATGACTTGACTTACTGTAAATTCTGTACCATACCTCCATGTAACGTCCCAGTGTTCTTCACCATACTATGCTTAACGTTTCTTAACGTTATGGAAGCTATGTTGTCATAGCGTTTTGTCTTTTTGTTTAACGTTCACATCATAGACCTGCTACATTGGTTGTTTTATAAATATTTATATTATTCCAACCTGATCGTATGTTCATTCCTCGTTTACAAAAGACCATCAATTTTTGATGTGTTATCGAAAGCTGAGAACAATAGCTTCGTTTTTGTTGTGTCCGTTATGGTAAGATCTTCTTTCGTAGCGGTAACATAATGCATTCCTTACTCGAGATGACCATGACAGTTAACTAGGCGCACCCGTGTGTGCCTTGGATGTGCACACCAACCACCTGATCTTGTTTTCTTTTACTTTTCTCATTCTTGTTTTAAGGGGGAGGGGAAGAGATAGAAAAAAAGCGTCAGAACTATACTTTCCGTGAAGCTAATTTTCTTGCACATTAGCCTTTGTATGGTAAATAGTGTGAAATATTGTCCAAAGCTGAAGACAATCAAAGCTTATTATGATCAAGAATTCAAGTTTAAGTTTTATTATTTCCAAAAACAAGGTAAAAAATCTAGAATATGCAGACAAAAATTAGGCCTCATTTTCAAAGAAAATGGAAAGTGAGAGTGCGATGATAAATTGTGTGTACACAAGAAACTGATTGTCTACGAGCAATATATTTTCGGAACTGAGTGAGCGATAGCAAACTGGTATATATATCAAATTTACTAGATTTACGGTTGGAGTGATACTCCTGGAAATGCCTAATGCTGCAGATGACTTTCATTCATTCATTCATTCATTCATTCATTCATTCATTCATTCATTCATTTATTCATTCATTCGTTATTTGTTTACATCGGAAACCCTGCTATACAATGGTAGGCGCCAAGAAAAAAGCTGCTTTCAGTAGCTGGAGAAGCTTTTGATTCCAGTTCTCTGGGTGGCAGCAACTGGCGCAGGTAGCATAAGTAACACAGTTGAATTGAGTAGTCATACAATTAAACAAAAATACAATATAAATTACAGTACATAAATATAGGTGTGGGTGAAAAAACCGCCTTTTTCAGACAATGCGATCTTACTACATGTTCAAGCACACACTTCGCAAAGGCAGTGGTAACTTCTAGAAATAAATAAATAAATAAATAGAGTGACACAATAAGTGCAACCCGTTGAGGCTGTGTTACGTTTGAGGTCATAAAACCAGCATTTTCAATGAAGAAAGCAATCTTGGTAATTTTTTATTCATTTGTATTTCATAATTTGTTCGTGATTAAGGTATAGATCATACTTCCTGTAACAGGTAGTATATGTTGCTGTGTTTTCATGCAGACAGGCTAGTCTGATTATACGCTATTTTCTGTATTTATATTGTAGTTACGTACAGAAAGTAGGACACTATTGTGAAAGGAAAAGATACTGGAAATGCAGTACTGCATGGAAATGCTGTACTGACGTTGGTACATTGCATTTGCTATAATACGCATTATTCGTTTTGTAGTAAGTGTATATTTCTGACGGTGCATTCAGTTGTGGTACGCCATACAAGGTGTGCGTAATTGATGTGTGTTGCAAATATATGAAGCGATCGAATAATAGTGTTTTATGGATGTTGGTAGATGTTATTGCTATTGAGGATTCTTGTGATACAACTAAGTATATATATATATATATATATATATATATATATATATATATATATATATATATATATATATATATATATATATATATATATATATATATATATATATAAATATATATATATATATATATATATATATATATATATATATATATATAAACAGCAGATTGTGTTAGAAAAGCTAGCCACCCTGTTTACGAGGTGCCTCCTGATGCGAAGAGTACCAGAGTAATGGAAGAATGCTAACATCATCTTAATACATAAGAAAGGAGATGACAAGGACTTGAAGAATTACAGGCCGATCAGCTTGCTCTCCGCTGTATACAAGCTATTTACAAAAGTAATTGCTAACAGAGTAAAGAAAATATTAGAATTCAATCAACCAAAGGAACAAGCGCGATTTCGAACAGGCTACTCAACAATCGACCACAATCACCCTATCAATAAGGTAATAAAGAAATGCTCAGAATACAACCAACCACTATACATAGCCTTCATAGATTACGAGAAGGCGTTTGATTCAACAGAAATATCAGCCGTCATGCTGAAACTGTGGAATTAGGGCGTTGATGAAGTATGTATGAACACCCTGAAAGAAATCTACAGGGGATCAACTGCTACCATATTGCCTCATAAAAAAGCAACAGAACACCAATCAAGAAGGGCGTAAGGCAGGGGGATACAATCTACCCAATGCTATTTACCGCGTGCTTACAGGAGGTATTCAGAGCCCCACCGCGGTGGTCTAGTGGATAAGGTACTCGGCTCCTGACCCGCAGGTCGCGGGTTCGATTCCCGGCTGCGGCGGCTGCATTTCCGATGGAGGCGGAAATGTAGGCCCGTGTACTCAGATTTGGGTGCACGTTAAAGAACCCCAGGTGGTCAAAATTTCCGGAGCCCTCCACTACGGCGTCTCTCATAATCAAATGGTGGTTTTGGGACGTTAAACCCCACAAATCAATCAATCAATACAGGAGGTTTTCAGAGGCCTAAAATGGGAACAGCTAGGGATAAGAGTTAATAGAGAGTACCATTGTAAGCTGCGATTCGCCAATGACATGCACTGCTAAGTAACGGAGGGGACGAATTGCAACTCATAATTACGGAGTAAGACAAGGAGAGCATAAAGGTGGGTCTTAAGATAAATCTGCAGAGAACGAAAGTAATGTACAACAACCTCGCAAGAGAGCAGCGCTTCGAGATAGGTAATAGTACACTTCAAGTTGTAAAAGACTATGTCTACTTAGGGCAAGTAATAACCACGGAGCCGAACCACGAGATTGAAGTAACTAGAAGAATAAGAGTGGGGTGGAGAACATTTGGCAACTGAGCACTCTCAAATCATGACAGGTAGATTGCCACTTTCCCTCAAGAGGAAGGTATATAACAGCTGCATCTTGCCGGTACTTAGCTACGGAGCAAAAACCTGGAGACTTACAAAGAGGGTTCAGCTCAAATTGAGGACGACGCAGCGAGCAATATAAGGAAAAATGGTAGGTGTAACCTTAAGAGACAAGAAGAGAGCAGGGTGGATTAGGTAACAAACGGGGGTTAAGGATATCATAGTTGAAATCAAGAAGAGGAAATGGACATGGGCCGGGCATGTAGCACGTAGACAGGATAATTGCTGGTCATTAAGGCTAACTAACTGGATTCCCAGAAAAGGCAAGCGGGTTAGGGGGAGACAGAAGGTTAGGTGGGCATATGAGATTGAGAAGTTTGCGGGTATAAATTGGCAGTAGCAACCACAGGACAGAGTTGACTGGCGGAACATGGGAGAGGTCTTTGTCCTGCAGGGGACGTAGTCAGGTTGATGAAGATGATGATGATGATTAAAGAGCGGGTGACTTAGAATACTGCCTTGCGGAATGCCTATTTTTAAATTCCCGATGTCATAGCTGTCAAGCTTTCCTAATAGTATAGTATGGTTAATATATTCAAAGGCCTCAGCATAGTCGACAAATATATGTGACGCTTCACGGGTGAATGGGGGAAAAAAAGATGAGGAAGACGAAGATCAGAGTAAACTGGTGTTCTGACTGACGCCGTGTCTCATGCGTTACATATATTTATTCTAGGCAGCTTATTTTCAATGTTGCTGAGTATGTGATCTTTCTGATATAAAAGGGCTTTAGCATGGAGGTGAAAAGAAGAACGGCAAATGGCAAAACAACGTTAACCTAAATTTAAAATATGATTGCACATAACACCGACATTTGAGGGGCGTACCCCGCAAATTACTTTGTACAAGGAGGACGTTTGACCATTAATAATAATAATAATAATAATAATAATAATAATAATAATAATAATAATAATAATAATAATAATAATAATAATAATAATAATAATAATAATAATAATAATAATAATAATAATAATAATAATAATAATAATAAGAATAATAATAATAATAATAATAATAATAATAATAATAATAATATTATTATTATTATTATTATTATTATTATTATTATTATTATTATTATTATAAATATTTATTTATCGTGCCCTGGAACAACCATGAAATCACAGAGCAGGCGCACACAAAAATAAACAATAAAAATAAAATTCAATCCACAGAAAAATTTTATAAATAAATTAATCAAATAAAAAGAGCGAGAAACACAGACAAAAAGAAATCAGCTCTAAAATGGAAAGAATAAAAGGCAAGTCGAGAACTGTGAAATGGCAGTGAAAATTAAAGGGGAACTTACGCAACTGTGTAGAAGGATTGCTGAAAAACAGAAAAGCGAAAAATGTGTACCTTGTTAAAAACTTTCTCAAGGCAGTGCAAAGCAGAGATAAAAACAGCAGCAGTGGACTGTGAAAAACAATAATATCAAGAAAGTCGACATTATAGAGATTTTGTATTTGCCCCGCCACGGTGGTCCAGTGGCCAAGGTACTCGGCTACTCACCCGCAGGTCACGGGTTCGAATCCCGGCTGCGGCGGCTGCATTTCCGATGGAGGCGGAAATGTTGTAGGCCCGTGTGCTCAGATTTGGGTGCACGTTAAAGAACCCCAGGTGGTCGAAATTTCCGGAGCCCTCCACAACAGCGTCTCTCATAATCATATGGTGGTTTTGGGACGTTATTATTATTATTATTATTATTATTATTATTATTATTATTATTATTATTATTATTATTATTATTATTATTATCTGATATAACATGCAATAACGGTATATGTAATCGTACTGGTGCCTGCAAAACAACATACGAATAATAAATGACATACTGAAAGCAGTCTACACAAGAAAATACAACAATATGAATATGTAAAACCAAAACGTCAGGCGAACAGGGCAACATAAGTTTACACAACACAAGCAATGAAGGCGCAGAATGGTAAAAGCAGCCTAACTACAACAAAGCAAACGGCAATCTGAAAAACAAAGAGGATAATTACCTATGTATCGTGTGATGTGATGCTGCAAAAGCGTAAAGCTCAGAAAAAAGAATAGTGACCACAAGCGATTGCGAAGGTATCAGTTTTGTTTCGGGAAAAGTGGGTCGGGGGGGGGGGGGGGGCTGTCACAGGGGGTTTTTGATCTAAAAGGAGGGGCCAAGCAGACAGAGGCCAGTGTGTTCCCGTAGCATTTTGTGCTCTATATTTGCATCAAAAATTCACTCGCTCACGCGTGATGTAACGTATTCAATGAGGAGTATACGTGTGATTTCCTGCATACCCACCTTTCTCGTCTGGAACCGTCACTTCAACTTGCTTCCGGACTATCCCTATCCGAAACAACAGTTCTGTGCAACGTGTAGCTTAGCGTGTCATTCACAAACGACATTCCTTGCGTACTAAATCAGAATGGTTGACAGTGCTTTCAGTGGTGACTTGTTTCTACGAAGATACCACTGCGCACGTGCTGCGTCATCGCCCATGATACAGATGCCAGAGACAACAGCTCTCAGCCGCGTTAGCACTTCTCGGTGACCAGCCGCTTTAGGAACAATTACATTTAGAGTGCCGTGACTTTCGAGCTTCCAACAAGAAAGCAACGAAGGCGCTGCTAAAATTTCTGGTGTCAACCAACCTTGCTGAACGACTATAACACTTATGTGCTTGAGGGTAAGTGCATTGTTTTTATTTTCCTAATGATCTTTAAATGCGAAACGTTTCTTAGAAAACTTTGGTGACTTGGAGAGTATCTATCTATCTATCTATCTATCTATCTATCTATCTATCTATCTATCTATCTATCTATCTATCTATCGATCGATCGATCGATCGATCTAGCCACCTGAGAAACGGCCAGCTTTCCTGGCCGTTTCGATAATGGAATCGATACCAAAATTGGTATGGCATAACATAACTATTTGGCGAGCATAATTTACTAGTCATAACAAAAAATTATGACATGTATGGCATGAATGTCATGATTTATATTTCATGATCTGGCTGCTCTTGCGGTGGTTTCGTTCACATTACAGGCTGAAAAACTGGTATGGTATGACATAACTGCACGGCGAACTTAAGTGACTGGCCCTCATGTGAAAATCCTGACATGTGTGTCATGCAAAAACATGAATACATGTCACGCTCATAATGCTCTCGCGGTCGTTTCCCAAGCTTTGCATATACCGAATTTGGTGTTACGTGACGTCAATGATGAATGACGAAAATAAATGACTGGTGCGAACAAAATAATATTGATATGCGTATCATGTAAGAACATGACTACATGCCACATTCGATGATGCGCTCGCGGCCGTTTCGCTAGCTTCACATATACCAAATTTTGACGGGACGTGATTGGATGAAGAAGGCACGTGACTGGTGCAAACATGATAATCATGAGATGTGGGCCATGTAACGACATGACTACATGCTACGCTCGTTGTTCACCGGCGACCGTTTCGATTGCTCAACATATACCAAATTTGGTATTACCTGACGTGGATGGACGATGTTATTGATGACATGATATTCATGACATGCTTGTCATGTAAAACTTGACTACATGCTATGCTCATCATGCTCGTGGTGGTTTCGCCTGCCCCAAATATACCAAATTTGTTATACTGTGATGGTGAATAGACGACGAAGGTAAATGACACGTCCAGAAATATTAATCATGACATGGAAGTCTTGTACGGCATACTTTACGTTAGCCTGCTAATGTTGTGCTCATTAAAACATGACATATGAACCTTCCTCATTACTGCTTTGCATATCATCGATTCCCACTGTACGTGTGATCTGCCAATTTTTTGTTAACCTTCTATCTCGTATTGTTCCTTCCTTACCTTACCATCACCACTTACTCATTCCACAGTGCATGTTAGCAAACCGAAAAAACTCGCTCGTGTAGTTTGTACCCAATGCCAGAAATTACGAGGACTTTCACGTACATGGTGCGTCACTCCCTGATTATGCCAATGACCGCGGTTTATGAAAACACTCTAGCTCAATAAAGTAGGCATTTTAAAGACTTTGCGTCCCGTGGACAGTTGAGTGGCTGCAGAGGTGAGCCGGTACAACGAAATGTCTACGGTCCCTGGTTAGCTTACGCGGAACTACAAAAAAAAAGTAATACAACCGAGAAGTTCGGGGCTGGTTATGACACTGCGAAGAAGCTTCAAAAGCAGCATTATATGCGCGGATATCTGCAGTAAAGTGATGACCATGACGAAAATTGAAAAGATCCTAGAACGAAAACAGCAGTTCCTTTTAAAGGGGCGAGTGTCTCGTATTGGACAGTGTTCGTCTGACCGCACTGAGTCCCTCGGCAGCGCAGGGCTCTCAATGAAAGACGGCTCACCGCTAGATGGCGCAGACGCCAGATTTGGCCCACACTTCCATGGTTGGGATTATTTTGCTCAAAAGTGTGCTTCCTGAACTTAAATAGTAGGACAGCGTTTTTTTTAAAATAAATTATAGGATTAGTGATGCCACTCATGGAGGCGTTTACATAGTTAAAGACATCGACATTGTCGCTGATCAATGACTGGTCAGTGGTGGACAAGTCAGGGTGTAGGCCAGTGCGATCACCTCGTTTCAAAGCAAATCTAGGGGACTTGTCCCCTAATGAGTTCGGTTTTATGATTGACACAGAAAGCGTTAGCTCAAATGACGAGTAAAACTTATCACCAACAGAACGAGATATGTCGTATGTAAGTATTCGACCGGTACAGACTTACGATGTCCCCACAGAAATTGATTGTGAACTTTTGCAGCTGAATAAATTAATAATAATAACTATACTCAAATGGCCAATCAATAATTTATTTGACGTGTGCAGGAGCAAGCGTGAGGTCTTTGTGTAGGCGCATGCAAAAGTAAAACAACAACAAAAACAACAACCACATAATAATAATAATAATAATAATAATAATAATAATAATAATAATAATAATAATAATAATAATAATAATAATAATAATAATAATAATAATAATAATAATAATAATAATAATAATAATAATAATAATAATATAATAATAATAATAATAATAATAATAATAATAATAATAATAATAATAATGGTGGATTCTTGAGCTTCGCGATAGCATAGTTGGGCCTATGTTATCCTCTATGTTAAACATAGAGGATAACTGTTCACCCACTTAAGTAGTAACCAACATTTTGGATTGTTTTAAACAATACACAAGTTAATTGTCATTCACACATGAACAACCAGCCAGAGAGGCTTTGGAGTTTTTAGATCTTAACATTGATTTTAGTGCAGTTGGTCACGTTTGCTGGGAATTTTCCCCGCGGTCAAAGAAGGGCCTGTTACCCTTTGACTCTTCTCCCAGCAAGCTAGTGAAAACGGTGATAGCTAATTCCTGCCTTAGTTCATAACTCAGCAGATCATGTCCACATAATATGGAACGCAGTTTGCGGAATCAAGCAAGACGCCTACTCAGTTAGGGCTACCCGGACAGCTTGCTTGTTGCAGTAGGCAGTACCATGTTAAAGAAGTTAAAGAGGTTAGGTGCCACCAACATGGCGGAAACAAGGCCAACAATTACGGTTGTAGCTATGCCGTATGTGCACAAAATTTCGCACTCCTTGATGAAGATTGGGTGCAAGCACGAAGTACGCGTTGTTTTCACGGCTCCCTGCAAACTGGCAAAACTGTGCCCCGTGATAGGAAATCGTGGGAGGGTGAACAAGAGCGATTGCACTAAAAAAACATGCCATGCTGTTTGCACTGTGTATCTCAGGGGTTGAGTACATACTCCCCTTGAGCTGCGGATCAGTGTACATCGGCCAGACGGGTCGTTGTTTAAATGATCGACTCCAAGAACATGCAACGTCCTTGAAGGTTCTCGCAGGTGGCACGTACTTGTCAACGCACTGCAGGGATTGTGGGTGCAAACCGCAGTTTGGCAGCACGAGAATTCTGGGCAAATCAAAACACAAACTGACCAGAAAAATCATGGAAGCAGAACAGATTAGGGCGAACGCAAGCACGTGTATAAGTGTTCCTTCAGTAGCAATAAGGGAAAAAGAGGTATCTTTTTTGAGCTGTTCAAGTAGATAAACGTATACCTTCTTTTTTGGGGGGAGAGGGGAGGGGGGTGGAACCTTAAATTGATAGTTGGTTGCGCCCGTGCGTTTGTGTTCTCGTGCAATGAATGTTGTCTAATAAAAGTTTAGTTGTGAGTGAGCGTCTTTCCTGTCAAGTGTTTTTCCTTCTACCTTGTGCGCTCATATATTTCCACATTATGTTTTACCAACTGGCTTAGCCTTCCACTTTATTGAACCCTAAACAAGTTCACAAACAACATAAAATAAACTCCTACAAGTATACACAGCCTTTCTGCGGCGAGTTTTGTAAGAACATATCATAACGCAGCGCACTTTTCAGTTACGACTTACGCCAGAGGCTGTTGTCTTGGAGCTCATAATAAATCTATTCAGTTCACATGGCCGCAAAGGCATGTCTGTAATCGCTTTTCAAGTCTACGATTTTCACCTCTACTGGAGAATCAGTCAATCGGGAAATTTTTTATAGTATTTATTACTTATTACACGGTGAAAGAGAGGTACATGAGGCAATGGCGGCGAGATCAAGCTGGTAGAACCCTGTTGGCAATCTTGCGTTTGGAAAAGGAGGCAGACTGGCGAGGAGGAGGAGAGAAAACGTACTTTTTGCCATAACATTCACGCACAAGTCCGCTTTCAGCATTCAGTTCGTCAGAAGCGTTCATATAGGTCGATGTGTATCAAGAAGACCAGTAAAACTTTTTCACTGTTGTACCTCACAGAAGCTCGAAGGCGTAGGCCATAAATCTCTTAGGCTAAGGGTCTATGCACCTAATAATAAAATCTACATCTGCACGTACCTGCTTCCACATTGGACTCCTTTTGCTTTTTTTTATGGCAAAAGCCTGTTTTTACCTCGGCACAGCGATGCAGATGTAATGTCGTGGGTGGGCTTCCGTATTGATGATGCACCTTGAAGTTTCACGTCATCTAGTAGTATGTAGAGATACTGCAATTGGGATTCGTCTCTTCCCTCTTCTCGTTTTTTTTTTGTCATACGCGGCCATCTATTGGTCTAGTTGCCTAGATCAAAGTCGTGTTAATATTCTCGAAACAAAATGGCAGGTACGAGTAATTGTGCACATCTCCGCAAGCATCTGACATCTGACTACTCCATATCCGAGAAGTATATTCCGGGCAATCTCTTCTTCTACATCAAGCTTGAGAAGTGTGAAAGGATGCGGTCAGTATGTATGAACGATGAAAAGAGAACATGTAGCCCACGCATATCCACGAGAAAGGACTCTTATCCTCCTCTTCCTCCTTTGATGCACGTGCCGCTAGCAGCGACATTCACCGGTGGGTCACCCTCGCGAAAACTGCGTGCCCTAAGTGGTGGCCTCGCTGTCCGTCAACGCGATGAGTTCGGCGCAGCGGGTCCCGCGGTTTGAGTGTCCGGCACCGTTCCCCAGCTCACCACTGGTTAGCAGAAGCAACGTCGCGCACATACGTGCGGCGGCGGTGGTGGTGCCTCAGCTGACATCATATGGAGGTCATGCACTTCCGCGTTCTGCCGTCGGTTCCGATTCTCGGCTATGTGGGTCAGCGGCGCTTTCGCACGTTCTCGCGGTATTTTTCCAGTCGCGTCTCCCCTCTCTGGTTGCCCGCGCTTCTTTTTACACCCGGCCACCGCGTCTGTGGGGAGGCATATCGGAAGAAGCCGTAAGAGCGAGGAACGGGTGCTTGACACGTTGGCAAAGTGCAAATGGCACCCTTGTAAACACGTCCTTCCACGAGGCACACGCGCAACGTCTTCTCTCCTTTTTTTTTTCTTTTGTTCGAGAGTGGACTTAGCAGGTGCCCCCTCGGTAACCCGCAAGTTCTGCCTATCGCGGTCTCCTCATTGAAATACAGTGCACGATGGACGCGTTCGTCTCCGCCGCGGTTGTTCCCCATCTGGTCACGCAGCCTTCTCGCGCTAAGCGTGTTGACCGGTCAGCGCCTTGCTGACCACAGCACCCATGCAATCGCGAGCGCTCCGCGGCGTGCTCATCACGTGGCCGGTCTTGAACTGAATCGAGTTCAATGCTAAGCGCAGTAACAGCGGCCCGCTTGCCCGTTATCGGATATTGTTCACCGGCTTCCCTATTATTGCGCGGCCGTCCCCCGTGTACGCCGCCGACTGATTGCACCGGTTTCCTCTCGAATACGGGTAGGGCGAAAGCTGACGTAAGTCAACATGTCTGGCGAGAAAGTAGCATCCTCACATTCTGGTCTCCCTTGTTTCCTGTTGCCCTTTCTTTTCCTTTTTTTTTCTTTTCTGTCAGGACACGCACAAGAATGCGACGTTGAGGCACCAGTGATGTCACGTTGCGGAGATTCTGCGTGTACCGAAAATTAAAAGAACGGGACAAAACAAAAGTTTCCCTCAGTTGGTTGAGCGCTATTAAAATAAGATAAAGTTGTGAAGGGTATGCTCATATAATCTTGATGAATTTTGTCTGTGCTTGTAGTCTGTGTACCTAGACGCATTTTAAAGTTTTTTTTTCAGGGGGGTAATTTAACTGGAAAAGCTAGTTTTCTTTCCATCCTCGCTCAAGGCCCTAATATTATTTGGAAGCACGATAAAGAACCCCAGGTGGTCGAAATTTCCGGATCCTCAACTACGGCGTCTCTCATAATCATATGGTGGTTTTGGGACGTTAAACCCCACATACCAACCATGGTCTTAATCATTTTTTTAATTTATTGCATGTTGTATTCGTGCAGACTACTCACGATTATTTCAAAATAGAAAGACCAAGAAATTCATGTAGAGCGAGTAAACATAAGAGGAATTCTATAGTATGAATGCAAATTCTTGAGCCACCGGAAAGTTGAAAGCCATTGCAATCTTATGCAGTCTCTCGAAGTCTTCAAGCAAGTGCGATAAAGCCCTTTGAATATATCTGCTTTATTAGTCCAGATGAAGAAATAACCGCTATAATCTGTGCGGTAATACTGGAAACGAAGCGCTGGATCCGCCAATTTTCACGTAACACGCACCGCGTAGCATTATTTACCTGTGTATCTCGCGTGTTTCAAAACCAAGCTATATAAGATGAATACCTTCAGCAAAGAAACACTATATTGGAAGTATCGCCAACTCTGCCCAAAGTCTGCCCTTTCCTTTGCCACAAACTACCTCCAAATCATGCCAAACAGCCCTTTCCCCCTCTTTTTCAATTATAAAAAAATGCGTTGGCTCACAAAGGCAAAAGCAGTGAAGAATGCTGCGAAGGTGAGGAGGTTAAAAATTTGAAAAATAACAATAATATTCGAATAAAATATTCATTCACCCTATTGCAGGTAAACTAAGTATGTTATAGTTTAAAAATATATTTAACGTATATACACCGAGAACAAATCATTATGCTGTGAAGTAGGCGACTAACTAGGAGGAGTCAGCAATGTTTCTTTCGGCGGCATGCTCATTTGAGGTGGCTTGTAGTCTTCTATTAGAAGCAAAAGCAAGAGCCTTGCGGAAGAAAAAAGAAAGAAAAAGGAAGTAAGGCTTCGAAGGTTATTCCCTCTCTACTTTCGTTAGCTGCACTCTCACTTTTGTATGTCTTTCTCTTTGTGCATCGCGCCCCGTTCATAGAAATTTGCTTGTTACGCCGGGAAGGGCGCGGGAGCAGCATGTCTATGCGTGCACATGGATCTTGCCCCTGTTTTTTTTTCTTTTTTAGCTCCGGCTCAACAAATTTAGTAAGCATACCGGTAAAAGAAATAAGGGCAATCGCGCCTTCTACCAAACACACATTGGGTTTCGGGGGTGGGGAAAGAGAGGTTGCTCGGCAACAGATGTGTGTGCGCGCGAGCAGGAGTGTTTAATCGGATCTTGAGCGGAGGAAGAAGAGAGGGTAGCCAAGGGGGGAAGGGGGGTCGCGTTTCCTGCACCACGACTTTCGTCACACTTGCAGCATGAGGAAGTGGTCTTGTGACATCGGCGCGCCGCCCACTTTGGGTGGCACGCGGGGGTCCGGTGGCGGCAACTTTCCTCGTGTCGACCCGGCGTGCAGCGCCGAATGCAGGAAGCGGTCCTTACCTGGCCGATCCGATGTGCGCGGCACTTTCGGCAACCGCAGTCGTTTACTTCATTTTTTTTTCTTTCTTCCTTTCGCCCCCTTCACTCCTCGCTTCCTTCTCGCTTTCGTTCGGCATTTCGTCTTCCTGCGCACGCGGTACGCGTGCCTCGGCCGCAGAGCTGAGGGCGTAATCGTGGAAAGAACGTTTTTAGGCGAAAGATAAACGCGCTACTCCGCCGCGGGCATGCGATTAATTCACCTCTCTTCGGCTGTAACCGCCCGGGCCGCTCTGTGTTCTTTCCAGAGTCCCAATGTAATACTTGCGTCGACCAGGAGTGCGCCTCGCCGTGCTGCCCTCTAACGGTTCAAAACGCTGAGCGTGGCACAGTGCCACAGCTTTTTCCGATTCGCGGCGGCTCGGATGAATTGGCACACTTTAGAAGATCGCAGGTGTTGCGTCACACAGGGCTCGGTCGCTTCATGAAGGCGCGCAAAGTATCTGTCCTGCATCCATACATTGCATAGTGGCTGCAGCAACACTTGTTCATGGAGAGAGAGAGAAAGAGAGCCTCGCTGTAACTAATGTCAACTAAAGTAACAGGCTGCATGATTTGCTGCTTTTGTCCATCCGATAGGAAAAAGAGAGAAAGTTTGGTAAAAAAAAAGGAAATGCAAAACTAATTTGCTTCCCCTAACAGAAGGAAGACAGTTGACAATGGCTCCCCTATTTCATGCAGTGTCGATAATTTCAAGCACTCACAGTCTTAGAGCATACAACTCCGCTGAACATTGCCTTGTAGCAGTGTTTAAAAAAATTTCTTCCAACTAAGGGGAACGTCTAGAGAATGTCCAACGTTTCGCAGATCGTTTCCTGCGTTAGCGCAAACCAAAACACTCTGTATATTGATCCAACATTGATCAAGAAGCCGATGTTGAAGCTGTAACACATGAGAAATGACACAAGATTATGCTACAATAAGGGACCAGACGACCGTGTTGCATGCTGGCTCTTAAGAATCGAATCCTTATTGAACGACGTACCTGTACAGGCAACACTGGTACGGTCTATAGCCAATCACGTTACTAGAAATTTATGAAACAAGCCAGTAGAGAGGCTGCCCAGATAACTGCCCGAAAAGGAAAAGATAGTAAGCTAATGCAAGTAATAATAATAATTGTAGATGTTTAACGTTCCACAACCATCCTATGATTATAAAACACACCGTAGTGGAGGGCTCCGGAAATTTCGACACCCTGTAGTTCTTTAACGCGCACCTGAATCTAAGCACACGGGCGTCAAGCATTTTCACCTCGATCGAAAACGTGACCGCCGCGGCCGTCGGATTCGATCCCGCCACCTGCGGGTCAGATGGCGACTGCCTTAGGCACTAGACCACTATAGACCTTAGCCATAAGACGGGTGGGTGGGCATAGGACACTCACACAATCAAGTACAGACATATCTTGCCGAATATTGCGCTGCATGAGCGCAAAAGGGAGTGGGGGTGCACTAACAGAGCACAAAAAAAAAAATACAACCAGGACTGGCGGGTGCAAACTAAAAACTTTCAATCTTTCATGCGGTGCCACTTGCAATGGGCCCGCCCCGCGAAATAAAGAAAGAGAACAAGTGAAGGGGGAGAGTGAACATGAAAGTTTCATAAATGAAACTAGATAAGTGCACTACATGGTGCGCGCGTCAGTGCTGCGCAGCGCTTGTCAGCTCGCCCGCATTTGCAAAGGCTAGAGCCTGCCGCTTAGGAATTCCATTTCTACTCTTGATTGATTGATTTGTGGGGTTTAACGTCCCAAAACCACCATTTGATTATGAGAGACGCCGTAGTGGAGGGCTCCGGAAATTTTGACCACCTGGGGTTCTTTAACGTGCACCCAAATCTGAGCACACGGGCCTACAACATTTCCGCTTTCATCGAAAATGCAGCCGCCGCAGCCGGGAATCGAACCCGCGACCTGCGGGTCAGCAGCCGAGTACCTTAGCCACTAGACCACCGTGGCGGGGCGCCATTTCTACTCTTGTTAGCGACAAAATTAGAGTACTTACGCATGTGCCTAATTCTCCAGAGGACATGCTGTAGGCCTCAACTGTATTTCCCTCTTCTGCTGTTTGCTCGTGCGAAACAAAACCTTGGTCTGTTCAAACAACACTCTGCATCCGCTCTTTCTTCAATGCGAGGCTAAGTTTCGTGACCCACTGATCTGTCCGCACGCAGAGTGGTGTTCTTGCAGTCTGGTGTTCAGGCCTGTTTCTCCAATGTAGCTGTTGTTGCATGTCAGAGGAATGTGGTAAACCATGCCAACGGACTATTCAATAAATTTAGTTCAGAGTCAAACTTCTCATTTAGCTTTTCGCCACTTGTTAGCGTCGTCCTGGTTCAGTCCCTTACGAAGCCATTTCAGCTTTATTGAAGCTGAGTACACTACACTCTCGTCGTGCTTGCGAGCAACTTGCTTTAGCTTTCGTGAAATGTTTCGTACGTTAGGCTTGACTGCCAGCCATTGTTTTTTTCCCCTTTCCATGCTTTGAATCAGACCATGGCCAGGTCACAGTTCTCTGAAGCATTTCTCCGCTATGGAAACAAGAATCTGTGTGGGAAACCCGCTTGAACAAAATCGTGCCTATTATGCTCAGAGGCTGCTAGAGGTAGAGACAAGCAATGGTATTCGTAGGGGCGATTGGAATTTTTTTTCTGTCTGCAATGCATCATTTAGATTACATTTTGCACCTCCTTTGGTGCAGTGCACGACGTTGGGGATTCGCTGGTGTGAAAATACGCTCTAAAATTTCTCTTTTTATTCCAGCATACATCAAAACATCAAGAATCTTTAAAAATTAACAAGTTGAAAGTGACCCTAATGCTTGACTTAAATGTCTGGTAGCGGCACTCGCCCTGCGGGATTCATGTGTCCTGGCTGTTTTGACGCCTTGGGTATACTTTGTGTGTTTCGTCGCACCACCAGATCGGATCTCAGAGGTCAAATAGAAAGCAGTACGTGCTTGAAATCTCTACCACCAGGTTCTGCGACACTCCCAGCTGCTCACGAGTAACAATCTTTTAATTGTTTCAAAAAAATTCAATTACCTTTATTTTTTACTAGTGGATTTAATTGACCCCTATCTGAAATAAACTTACGCTCCAATATCACGTGCATGTAACACAGCTGTTAACTTCAAACCAGAAACACCACATTCATACAGATTTTGTGTTTTATAGATCACCTTTTTGAATGTTCGAAAAAGTGGTGGAAATCACTCGACCGGACGTGCTAAGAAAAGAAACAAGAATAGCTCTCATTGCTGGTGAGCTAAACGGCCGTTCACAGATTATGTTTGCCAGGCGTAAGCCTAAATTTCCAGTTCAATTGTTGCTTCAATCTGCAAGTAAACAACAAAAAAACTGGCGATTTTATTGAATTTTTTTAATTTGTGAAAATATGACCTTTACCGACACTGGGTCACTTGAATGCACGAGAAGGTATATTATAATACAGCTAAAATGAATGTAAATACAAAAACAATTGTTCGTCACTGCACGCTCTTGGAAAGGTAACATATATTTGTGAGAGAGAAAAGGTTGAAAGGCAGTATTTGCGTTATAAAACACTAAGAACTCCCCCCCCCCCGCCTCCCTCAGGAAGCAATAGAAGGCAAATAGTCTGAACTTCCTTCTTTAATGCCCTGAATTTAACCAAAAACTTCGACGACAAATGGGCTTCCTGGTTTCATTAGACTCTGACTCTGGTTTGCTAATCGATGTGACATCGGTTGTTCGCTATGTTTTAATGAGTTTCTCAGACCTCTCCTTTTAAATATAGAGCACCAGTCAACGGATCTCCCAGGTCTTTACTCGATCTGTGGGTGTTACGAGCTGAGAGGCAAAAAATTCCTCTTTCCATATTTACCTGCCTTTTCGAAGCTGGTGAAATGGGTTATTATCAAACTGTGTTTTAATAATGGCCTTTTGTTTTATTAAAGCCCCACTAGCACTTCATTAAAAAAGGTTTGTTATCCAAGTTGCACGTTTTCCGCCACGGGTTACCAATTGCTTCAGGCAGCTTGCAAAAGAGACCAAAGAAAAATAACTGTAATGCTATTGACCGTGTGGCGCATGGAAGAAAGGAGGTTGTTGTCTTTCCCTACCTTCATAACATTAGTCACTACGTTAAAAAAAAAGTGCAAAGCGTGTCGGCATTGATGTTGCACTGTGTGCATAGTTCATTAAAGGAGTCAATTCCCCGCCGCGGTGGTCTAGTGGCTAAGGTACTCGGCTGCTGACTCGCAGGTAGCAGGATCGAATCCCGGCTGCGGCGGCTGCATTTCCTATGGAGGCGGAGATGTTGTAGGCCCGTGTGCTCAAATCTGGGTGCACGTTGAAGAACCCCAGGTGGTCGAAATTTCCGCAGCCCTCCACTACGGCGTCTCTCATAATCATATGGTGGTTTTGCGACGTTAAACACCACATATCAATCATTACAGCTTTCAATTGTGTGCGCTAAAGTGAACGCGGGTGTGTGCAAGCTGTGCAGGTGCAACAAGTAGCACCGTGAACGTGAATCGTTTTTCTTCTGTGTAAAGGGTGTAGTATACCGAGTGTTCAAGGTTATTCTTTATCGATTTTTTTTACATTAGGCGCTGGAAAGCACGCAAAGGCAACTTCTCCGAAAGGTTGTGTGGCCACGAGGACCCAAAGTGATATGATAATTATCGCAGTGAGCAGCTGAATTAACAAAAAAAATGTAATCAACTTTTTACACACTGCAGTTAGTTGACATGTTTGTTATGAAAAAAAAAATGGGAGCATTGAAAGCAGCGAAACTGTATACACAATTTCACTTGATGCAGTCTCACTTGGAATAATTTTTCGAGCCCGCCAGGGCTCCGTGATATACGGCTACTAAGTTTTATTGTTTTTCGCATGATTACACAAGCAAGAGGGTAAGGGTCAGCGCAAATCTGTCTGTTGCGTGCGGCGTTTAGTTTGTGAAGAGGGCAGAAACGTAAGCAAAGATGGTATAAGACTTACCCTTACCCTCTCGGCTGGCGAAATCGAAATGTGACAGCGTGGTGTGCCACGAGCCGTACCAATGCTACCTAGAAAAATATTTTCCGGAATGCTATGCAGTATCGGCCAAGTTTCGCCCAGTTTTCGCGAAACTCGTGATCTTTCCGAGTTCTGGCGACACCCCCTAATGAATGAGCCAACCAGTACGAAAAAGTCAAAGCCACCTCTCAGCGCGCTGCGTTTCATTGGTTACGATGAAACCAGTCATCGCGTAAAGGATGGTCGACTAAATTGGGCGGTGTTCTCAAACCACAAGCACCATCTTTCATTTGTTTGTCGTTTGATTGAGTGCAGAAGTGCATCCAAGCAATAAACGTGTTACGAAACTTTTCGCGATGATTATTTTTACAGGCACATGCGTTTGAACTTATTTTGAAACTTTTATGGCCTGCAATTAGTCTGTTTTAGAAAAACAGCTTGGCGGCTTCCGAGATCAATACCAGCCGAGCATCTTACAACATCGTGACGGCAGCTAAACTTGAGGCCACGTGGTTATCATCATGGTCAGCCTGTACATTCCAGCGCGCTGCTCAGCCGGTGAGCGTCCTCTTTGTAGTCATCACCCGCTAGCACGCGAGCACGTGCTGTCGGATAATCAGCTATTTGGCTGGACGGTAAACTTTGCTAGTTAGGCCAGGACATGCTATGACCAAGCTGATTACGCCAAGTCGTGATAAGGCCGAGGTAATTACGCCACATCTTAAGAAGACCGTGTCAATGAAGACATGTAAAGCTACGACCAGGCTGACTAAAGCATGCTAGTTGATGAGCTAAGTTAAACTAATTAACGTGACGTTAATTATGAGCACGCCAAGTAAAAGCACGCTCACTATCTCTTACTAATATGATGCAAGTTCGTATCCTGCTAATCAGGATTACGTTTAACACTTCCATACTTATCATGGCCTTGCTAATTGCGCTCGAAATGATTGCGTTTTAATTGAAACCTTAATAAATAAGACAAAACACATCAGTTTAGTCTTCGTTAAGCAATCAGTCAATTAGTAGAATAAAAATTAAGACAGAGATGATGCGGTCTTCACTTCGAGGCCGACCACGCACATGAGTAGACGACCAACTTAAAAAGCTGCATGATGCAAGATTATCATGAGCTCCTCTATGGCTCCAGCCTTGCACAAGTAGTGTAAGCTCACCAAATTATTTTATATGCAAAGAAGCTTCCGCTTAGCGTTCAGCGCATCAAACGATTGACAGTCACATCGAAATCATCACAGTCACGAGTTCAACTCGGGCCTTCGCAGAATTAACGAGTTTGTATCCGAGTTCACGCGTCAATCAGTTTCATTGACAGACGCCCGCGGCGAAGATCTGGTACGCCCACCGCGTTTGCTTTTGCCGAGGAGCAGTACTAACATCGAGCGGCACGATTAATATATCAGCTGTATCGCGCAGACTATGCAGTGTTTGTGACAAAGCGTAGTTGATTTTAAGTCATTTTCTAGCTTTGAATGTGATTATCTTTTTTCATTACTTGGGTACCAGTATTTCCTATGTATTCCGAGACAACCCGTTCATTATATTTTTTTTGTATTCTGACTAAATATCTACAGCTACTGTAGCAAAATTGAAGGTATGGACTTTGCAATTTTTGTGTTACAAATTTTCGTAGATGCCAATTAACTCAAACGTGAGGTCTTTGTGGCAAAAATGTACAAAAATACTGACATCAAACATATTTTTATTTATCTGCCTATATAAAAAGAGCAGCGAATTTCGAAGAAAATGATATGTAGATTATGCGAATGTTCTTTTTAGTCACGGAGAAAAGGGTACCTCAACATTACCGGAAATGCGTGGGCCATATAGGTCCTACCTGTCGCACTTAAAGAAAGTGTAACATGCTGTTGAGCTTTTTTTTTTTCTCTCCTAGGAAAGCAGAAGTTGCCATCACCCTACCGGTTCCGTATTGCACTATGTCTAATGTCGGTGCATTTGGCCGTAAGTTACAGATGAAGATATTCCTTCAGAGGATTACGCCCAGTCTTCTGACGAGTTAAACCAGGAATTGCTTCATTGACAAGATTCCAATCATAAACAGCTCAGTGATACCAAATCTACCTCTTTGCTTCACCCAGGAATAAGTGCGAAACATTAAAAGGGATAGTAAGATTCCGTATTGTGCTTGAAGTCTTGAGACTGTGGTCTATTCCTATGCGAGTGGAACAGATTCCTAGATTTCAGCATCCAAAGCAACTACCATTGGACAGAAGTCGCCTAATAACTGTCAGGCGTCTCACAATGCCGATGTGACGGTGACCGTGGACTGCACATCGACCAATGCAACTATCGAGAAAGCTCTGGATTGCCCCGTCAATGTATATATGCCATGAGAGGCTCTTGGAGTCCATATTCGCCCACTGACTCGACACAAGCGATGTTCCCTATCGGCACTCCCTGCCACCCAACCAGGCTGCGGTTATTTAAGAGAAACATCACGGCACGAGAACACCATACCACTAAGATTCTCTGCCTCGTGTGTTTCTGGGATACCTTGTCACATATAGCTCTTGTAATTCCCTAGGATTTCGAAGTTCCTTGCACCATCTATTGGCCTCAAAAAACTTACCCTTCTTAACTTTTATAGAATTTACGGTGGTGCGGCACACGTATACACCGAAGGACCTGCTATGTCATGTGTTTCTTCCGCATCTTGTGTCATCTTCCTGACGACCATAAGATTATATCACAAGAGCTCATCAAGTGTCGCGGAAGTTGCTGCAATTCGCGAGACAATACGATTAATTTCCGCAGAGCCCACTCGAAGATGAACGATATTTTGCGATGCCGAAGCTGCTTGCTCCTCATACCATCGATTGCGTCATGAGACAAGGCCCGTATCCGTATCATACTTTATCAATAAAAACTTCACAGCTGCTTGGCATTGCTACGAAAAATTAACGTCATGTAGCATACCAGAGAATACCTGCTCGCTGTGGTGTAATTGTGAATGAAGAGTCTGATGCTGAAACTAAAATATAGCTTTGAATGTCCTGGAAGGGTTCATTGCGTTTTTACTAACAGATATTAACGTCTTGCTTCGTCTCGTATTGAGTGACTCCTCGTTAAATCATTGGAGCAAGCCAGAACGATAGAACAGGCGACTTAGTTAATGGAATTCAGAAATGAAGTTTCTGTATGCCACACAAATTGAAGCGACATATCAAAATGTGTAATTCGCCGGCTTTATCTTGGTGTGGCCTCCACAAGACATATATGCCTGCTTGATCGGCGGCAGTGACACATGTCCCGATAGCAGTCAGTGTCAGTTACCTTAAGCACTTGTCAGCTACCTTAAGCCTGTCAATCGTACGCACGAGAACATCAGAAGCAGACCTCCTGGGTTGCACAATTTTATAAGACAGACGAATAACCGATGAGGTTGTGGCCTAATGTCAGCAGCGCAAATATGGTTATAGGTGTGGTCGTAGGAGTGGTACACATAGGCGTGGTACACACGCATAACTTCAGCAGGAATGCTATAGCATGACTAAAGGCGTAAATGTGTACGACACTCATACGATCGTCAGAAGGCGAAACGCTGTCCTGATTGCCCCGCCTAAACGAGTGAGTTGAAAATCAGCGATGCCTTACAATTACGTTAGCCCAGGACATGACAACCAAAATTTAACACCAATGTGGACGTTACTGACAGTAGAACAAGTTGCATCATATGTTGTTCTCGAGCAGTTTGGCACTACAGTAGTTAACGAATACTTCTAACAGCCCATTCATCTGTTCCGCTGATGCCACTTTCAGTTTGCTTCATAATTTTTCTATTACTTCGCTTCAATAAGGAGAGTCTACACTCACTAGTAACGTGCAGACGATGCACCGCTGACAGTCGGCCAGCATCGATGGTGAATATGCACCCTGAACGTTCATATATTCACTACCAGAACCAGGCTTTGAAGCTTCTTTATGGGAGTTAAGAGCAAGGACAGCTACCACGATCAATGTTTACAGAAGCTTCCAAGTAGTGTACATCCCATTTGTGCCACCGTGTTCAGCTGTTTCGTGTTGACGTCATCGTGTCAGCAATAAAATAATGTTTTCCTTAATTCAGACTAAAAGATGAGGTAAAAAAAAGAAACCGGTATGCCGGTTTAGAACCTACGATGTATCATATTACAACCAGGACACCGCTATAAACAGGTGGCCAAATAATACATATAATGAAATGAAAGACATCATCGCAGCAATATATTACTGTATCTGGCAGCTTTTGTGATGCATAATGCACGATAATATTTCGTATATGCAGAGATGCACAGAGAGCTTAGAAAAAGTAATACAGATCACATATATAGACGCGACATAAAATTGAGAATCGGTGCAACAATGTATACTGTGAATTTAGACCTGCGTCACCTATATTTACCAGGTGTTGTTTGTTCATGTGTTTGATGCACGTGTAATGATAGGGTTTGCCCTTTTAAAAATTAAAAGAGGATTAAAATTCAAAGCCGAGTAGGTCATGATTATTGAAAGTGTAACATCCATTCAAGCCAAATAAGCAAACATTTTCTTACGTAACATGATTACACCTATACGCCACTCCCAACCCTACTGACGGGAACTCGGCGTATGCTGTTGACGCAATCTTCGGCATATCCGATTTTCTACAAAGGTCTCCTACGCGTATACAAACTATTCCAGGCATATCGCGCCATACTTAAACTGACTGCGGCATGTGGATAGACCAGATACGCCAGGCTATTCAAAACTGCTAGGCTGAGTCACACCAAGCGTCCGGCCACCAACGTGCATGGAGTCACGCAGAAATTGACGCACAGTTGGTTCTTTCGTTCTTTTCGCGAATGACGTCATGGTTAGAAAAAAAAAAGCGGAGTATCGGAAGCGGCGACTCCCTCCCTCAAGCGACGACGCCGACGGCACTCGCAAGGGCGTTCCTTGGGAGTCAGGGCTGCCAAGCTCCTCAGCCGACCACTTCCTGTCCGGCCTGGCGTCACGCTCCAGATTCCAGCGGGCCGCCAGCCGCGGTACGGGCCGAAGGGCTCTTTCCGCGGGAGAAAGCGTCCAGGCGGCCGAATCGGTACACCGCTTGCGGACGAACCAGGTCAGGCAGACGCGGCAGCCTCAGTGTGCGCCGGCGTCAAGTTCATTTTCACGGACGCTACTGGCGGCACTGGCCACTAGGGAACACGCGAGCGGAAGAACCGATGCGAAAAGAGGGGCGCGTGGTCAAGCTCCTCACCTCCCGAGTTGAGGGGTGAGGGGCCCTTACTTACCAGTAATCTCTGGCTGGCGCGGTGAGAATACATACGATTAGGCAGTGCAAAAAAAATACGTTACTGCAACATAGGACGTGATTGAGGCATTCCTGAGGGCATGCAAAGCTCTCATATTCAGGCATCACGCACTTTGTGCAGGAAGAACCACAGCCGCAAACATTCGAACATTGAATGGTCGACTGTTTTTTTTTTTTCTCCTCGTTGAATGTAATTTACGCCGATAGGCGAGGTCATGCTAACCTTTGTTTTGCGCATTACCACATCGGATGTCGTGCTTTCTTGGTTCCTCGAGAAACAATCTGCCGTAGCAACTGAAAAAGGCATGAAGTAGTTTGAGAAAGACGCATTCTGTGCGTGAAGAAAAAAAAAACAGTAAGTACTGTACTTGCCCACCGAAACTGCGCCTAAAGGTGACAAAAATATTTTACCTCGTGTAGAGTGTAATACAAGCCACATGGAACTGAGATATCTTGCAATTCAACTACTCTGCTGCCACATTTTGTCCAAGTTTTTTGCAATTCCAATGGATATCACACGTTTAGATCGATCGCTCCTCACATTGATGTTAAGTTAGCGGTAGTATATTCTTTTTTTAACAGAATCCCACTGTATAACCTCACTGCTCTATTGATTCATTGTTCTGGCAAATGTTTTTCCATGTTTGAATTTTCACTGCTAAAATACTGTCAAGATGTTTCCCATGCGAAAACCAGTGAACACCGAACTAGAGTGTGAGTGTGTTACGCGATTTAAAATAAACAATGCAATAGCATTCTGCTCAATTTAGCCTTCGAATACCGTCGTAGTCATTATCAATCATGAGTAATAATACAAAAGCTGGTTTTGCCAAGAATTTCGCAATTATTAACCGTGCTCACTCGAAGAAAACCAGAACAATAGTGTGATAAACTACACACAGCCATAGCAGTAGACTATAAGCATATGAAGTTACATGTCAAGATCACAATATACAGACATCACTGAAAGATCCTGACTTGACCGGCTCCACCGCGATCATATTTACTCTGGATAAGAGTCCTGGACTTACGAACTGCATATTAGCAACAGACAACTAAAGTTGATACCAAAGAACAAACAATGTTTCATTTGTGATAACAATTGCGGCTTTGTGTAATGACGCAGACATGGTGGCAATAACATTAAAGTATGATGACTGCTGCGCACGAAAGGAGCTGATCGTTTGTGAAAACATACTGTTGGGCTATTTATATAACAGAGTGAAAAAAGCGGAACCCCACGAAGACGAAGCAAGCAGACAGGCAATACATTGTTACTTTCAAGTGAGTGTTTTATTTTCGCAAGGTCCGGTATATATACACCGATTACGAGAGACACCATAGTGGAGGGCTCCAGAAATCTTCACCCTGTGGCGTTTTTTTAACGTGTGCTAACATCGCACAGCACATGGGCCTCTAGCAATTCGTCTCATCGAAATGCGACCGCTGCAGCCGGACTCGAGCCCGCCACCTTCGGGTCGACATCCAAACACCCTAATCACTATAGCATTGCGGTATATACCAAAATAGTGAAGGTAATGGAGAAAAAATGTGATGTTTCAGTAGTATGCATACACTGAACTAAGAACACGTGCGCAAAACAAAATCATAGTAAACCAAGGCAAAGCTACCACAACAGAGCAATGAACTGCATGGCACTCATAGACAGTCGCTGAAGCATCTGGGGTGCGGGAGGGGGGTTGAAGTGGGGAGAGGCTGGACTCCCTCCCAAGATTGTCGATTTGGCAGGTGTATATATACACGCCCGAACATACATAAAAATGCTGCAAATCAATTCCTCTCCGCTGAAAATATATGTCTGGCTATGATACTGGATACAGTATCATAGCTTACTTACGCCCATATTTTCTTATGTAGCAACTTTATTGGCCTCTACAATTTCTTAGCTTATCCTACCATGCGCCTTATACAAACTACAAAGGTTGTGAAGTGGTTTACTGGGGGTACAAGGACGTTACGCTTATCATTGGTGAGGTGACGTGAGGCACCGTCCAGTGAGGCAGCAGCTATCAGAAGCATAAGTCAAGTTAGCAGGGCGATGACGATGCGGCTGAATAGAGGCGGATTTCTTTCTTCGGAGTGTTTTTCGAGAATTGGTGCAGGTAGGCCCTAGTGGCGCAAAGACTGAGGAAAAGGCACAGCTCGTGGCATCGCCCTCCTCCTCATCTCTTTCTCACAGCTTGTTATACTATGTACATCTATGCTGTGCTTCAGCCTTTCCTACCTGCTAACACATCACATTGTTCTTCGTCACTCTCACTGCTACACATAGCTACGGTATAGGTGACAAGTCCATTTGCCGACATTTCGATAAATTGAGTTGCCTCCTTCAAGACTAGATTTGAAATTTGTCTTCTTCAAGTTTAGAACTGGAGCTCCACGGCAGTAGTCTACTGGCAAAGGTGCTCGGCTGCTGATCCGCAGGTCGCGGGATTGAGTCCCGGCTGCAGTGGTTGCATTTTCGATCTAGGCGAGGACGCTGTAGGCCTGTGTTCTCAGATATAGTGCACGTTAAAGAACCCCAGGTGCTCGTAATTCCCGAAGTTCTCTACTTCGGCATCTCTCATATTATTATGGTGACTTTGGAACCTTAAACCCTATATATCAATCAATTAATCACTCAATGTTAGAACTGTAAGAGTTTTAGCCTTGAAGAAGACAAGGCCACTTGTCGAAACGTCAGCTTGAGCATTCAAGCCCTGCGTATGGATTTTTAACACGAAAGTGTTTTATTCCGTGACTCACCACAGCTCTACTAATGGATTTCTGTCATGGACATGATGTGAAATATATGCTAATAGATTGCAAACAAGAAAAAACGGGAAGGAAAACTTCTGTCGCTGGGCGTCGAACCAGCAACTTCTCGATTTGTAGCAAGCAGCGCCACGAAACGTACAATTGTAGAGTTTGTTAACGGCAAGCTAATTATGCACGACATATACATTCAGTTGTTCTCAGAGCTCCGCAACTTCAGTGTGTTTGCGCCATCAGTAGCCAGATGGCGTGACTAGCTTGCGTTGGGCGCGCTCTGAATGCCCTCCCTTCTCGCGCTCCAATGAGAGCTGCCTGAACGCCGCGTGGTTCTCCTGCGTACGCGTTTGTCAGACTCTTGATTTGGGAGAGCACAAAGGTCACTTCGCTCGCTGCCGCAGCCGCGTTTACAAAAGGAGCATGCTGCTCACATACCAAGAAGTAAGAATTGACAGTTGTTCGCGTTTGTCCTGTGTAAGCGTCTGTGTTACTTTTTTTCATCTTTCTGGTTGAACAGTGTGCTACAAGTGTCGAGCTACGGCAATTGTTAGTCAGCACTCGCCCACTGTATGCTCATTTCGGGCGTGCTTTCTGCTTAAGGTGTGCGCTGTAAGTTTCGAGCCGTTCACCATTTTTAACGTGACTTTGCAATTTGTTTCGGTCACATTCATGCCTTCTCCCTTGGGGTGAAACAATGGACAATAAACGCTCAACTACCTCTGTAGAGGTACGTTTCACTTTTGTTTTATACCGATTCCTAAAAAAAGAGATCAGCCACATTTTTTATCGCAAGCTTCTGTCTTCCCCCTTCCCCTTCCTGCCCTTTTTATGCTATAAGGTCATAGGTATGTATTGCTTCACAGGGGGGAAGCTACACATAGCTGTTCAATGCCTTGCCCTTTCTCCACTTCCTTTCTTTTCTCCGAACCTCATTTGCCTTATCGCACCTCTACTATCCCATACCATACATGGCTATGCCATACATGGTTTTGCGCGCGTGACATCACACAAGGCTACATAATTACATTATACTTTACACTCTCACTTCCTCTTAACGTTCACATCTCTTTCCTATCCGCCTGTTCTATACATGACCATCTAGGTTATGCATTCTTCTGAGAGAGTGATACTGAGTGATGACATGAGATGGCAGCATATGATCGCAACATATGATACGGCCTTCCTCCTAACACAGCCTTCCTCATTTTCTTCTTTTTGAACTTATATTCTTTTTGCCACCCCCTTAATGTAAATGACTATGCTAAGATGGCTAAAACACACGTGGCTTTTCATGCCCCTAAAGTGCCCGTAACATTAAAAAAAATTGCGAAGCATGCACTGAGCAGTGCAAGCCTAGAAATGGCTAAACTGGACGATTCTGAAGATTAGCTTGGTCGCTTCTACGTTGTTTCAAGGCCTTAAATGTTTGATGCTAGGTGGTTTGCAAGTTGATTCTCAACGCAGATAGGTTCGACTTGAAGCGCAGATAGTCACAGACGTGACACGGTCACGTCGTCGTCAATTTAGGCCTTCCATCGTCTTCTCGCAGCCCTGCTGCCTTCCCCTCTAGTATTTTCTCATTGTATATGTACGTACTCGGGGTCTTCGGCTCGTCACTCTCGCTTAGCAGATATTTGTTAATATTAACGGGAGAGCGTTAAAGAGCTCATTTCGCAGAAATTACGGCGGCGGCATCCTTGGATGTGAGCGAAAAATCATCTTGATCGTGACGGAAAAATTGAAGCAAGATGCAAATAATATAATAAATCTTTCTCGGTCCGTGTCAGGATCAAACCCAGGTGGTTCCCATGGAAAGTAGGTGTTCTACCACCCAGCTACGTATCTGCTTGGAACTATAGTGGAAATAACTTCCTCTGCTTAGAAATGCAGTGGAAATAACTTTCAAACTTTAAAACACATGCTCCCTGTATACATTCACAATACAATGAAACACACAATATCGCAGTAATATTGCGTGGTACAGGTGACTAGGTGTAAGAACATATGATTATCATAACGACTTTGTAGTTTAAAGCTGATCACCCATTACTAAAGGCATGCAAGTTACTGCGCATAATCCCTTAAGACCACGTAGTGAGTGCATCGCAAGTTCTATAAAACATATCACGTGCATAATTGCTCGTTGTTTAGGCATACTACCCTTTACAGAGAGTGCAGCCACGTGCGAAAGCTTCACTGACACAAGCCACTTTCCATTTTTTGATTCCATTGTAAACAATTTAAACTTCTCGAGTAACATTATGAAGTAGCCCAGCCGTGGTGGTCTATAGTGGCTAAGGTACTCGGCTGCTGACCCGCTGGTCACGGGTTTGAATCCCAGCGTCGGCGGCTGCATTTCCGATGGAGGCGGAAATGGTGTAGGCCCGTGTGCTCAGATTTGAGCGCATGTTAAGGAACCCCAGGAGATCAAAATTTCTGGAGTCCTCCACTACGGCGTATCTCATAATCATATGGTGGTTTTGGGACGTTAAACCCCACATATCATTATCAACATTGTGACATAAAATTATGCACCAAGTGGTAAAAGTTCTCACTAGGAACTGTATATCCCTATCGCGTTCAGCTCTTAAAGGCGAACTTTAAGGATCCCCCGATTTAGGAATTAACTGTTGCCTTATTTATTTTTAGTGGCAGGTGTGTTTACTGTGATTTATCCAGTTTTCGTGGTGAATACTCGTTTATGATGATAACAGTGTGAAGCACGGGGAGAAACAGTATCGATTCGCTGAACAGCTTCACTACTAAAAACCAGTCTAAACAAGTAAGTCCGGCACATGCATGTGTTTCCAGCACCACGCCAATTTTATCAAGAGAGATGGAGGCGACTGCGCAAGCGCAACGGGGTTGCACATTACGCAATTAGCCATAGCTAAATATATTTTCGTAAAGAGTGCACCCAACCTGACGTGCACCCAAACGTGCACGTCAGGTTAACGTGCACCCAAACCTGAGCACACGGGCCTACAACATTTCCGCCTCCATCGGAAATGCAGCCGCCGCAGCCGGGATTCGAACCCGCACCCTGCGGGTCAGCAGCCGAGTAGCTTAGCCACTAGACCACCACGGCGGGGCAACCAGCCGCTCGTGGCACTAAAAGCAGTGCAGTAGATTAGCTGGAGGGCCATAAACGGGAGTGTCTGCTCTTTACGTAAATTTTTGTCTATGATAGAGCGGCGAAGAAAGTACATATATTGGACCATACTCTGGAGCTGCTGATTTTGTAGCAGCAGCTCCAGAGTATGGTCCAATATATGTACTTTCTTCGCCGCTCTATCATAGACAAAAATTTACGTAAAGAGCAGACACTCCCGTTTATGGCCCTCCAGCTAATCTACTGCACTGCTTTTAGTGCCACGAGCGGCTGGTTGCCCCGCCGTGGTGGTCTAGTGGCTAAGCTACTCGGCTGCTGACCCGCAGGGTGCGGGTTCGAATCCCGGCTGCGGCGGCTGCATTTCCGATGGAGGCGGAAATGTTGTAGGCCCGTGTGCTCAGGTTTGGGTGCACCCAACCTGACGTGCACCCAAACGTGCACGTCAGGTTAACGTGCACCCAAACCTGAGCACACGGGCCTACAACATTTCCGCCTCCATCGGAAATGCAGCCGCCGCAGCCGGGATTCGAACCCGCACCCTGCGGGTCAGCAGCCGAGTAGCTTAGCCACTAGACCACCACGGCGGGGCAACCAGCCGCTCGTGGCACTAAAAGCAGTGCAGTAGATTAGCTGGAGGGCCATAAACGGGAGTGTCTGCTCTTTACGTAAATTTTTGTCTATGATAGAGCGGCGAAGAAAGTACATATATTGGACCATACTCTGGAGCTGCTGATTTTGTAGGATCCGATATGCAGACAAACCTCTCATCAGTTTTCGTTGTTGCGGGATTGCAGTTTAGCAGCATTTCGTTATAGGAAGATGCAAGATACATTGAATTTTATGGGCGTTTGCAGGGGACAAAGATATTTTGTAGTCACAAGAATGTCGTTCTCGCAGGTTTCGAGTATATTTTTGTTTTACTCCTTGACACTACTTTAAATGTAGCGTATCGGGGCTTCCTGTGCAATTTCAGAATATGAAACAAAAAGGCTTAGGTGTGTTTATCTTTCTTTTTTTTGTCTTTGGCAGAAGGGTGTTTTTTTATTATTCTAGTGGTTTTCTTCTTCCATTTGAGAGAATACCTCATCATACGACATGGCGCACATAACTTCTTGGGGTTTTAGACAAAACAGATAGCCGTTTATAACTCTTTTGGCCGCTTCACTGGATATTGCTGCTTGTATAATTCATTTGGTTTAGTCTACAGCAAAGTTCGGAAGTTAAATCTTGCTTTGGTATTGGTTTCTATAGTTTACGCTAGCATGCAGGAAGCGTCTGTTTTAACGCGACAAGGTTAAAGTGTTCGTTCCGCGTAAGTTCCGTTGTCTCTGGCGGCAACGTCATTGGCTGCGGCCGAAAATTTAAAGGACGCTCGGCCTTCGCCTCAAAAGCAGAGCTCTATAGCACGATAAGGTCCCCGGTGCGTCACCTTTTAAATCACTTGCCTAGCGTCACTTCTCGTCACATACCACTCTAGAAGGACAAGACCATTGCGAGTTACATAGTGCGTTTCACGCTGCCCAAGAATGCTCACCGCAAGTGTATTGTTGTGAAGCGCCTACTACACCATAATTCTGCCTTTCGCAAATTCTCGAAGTACTCACCACGCGTCCGTAAGGCAACACGTGGTCCCGCGCGTCTGCTCTCTTTGTTGATGCCTTTGCTGCTGATGAGGGTTAACTATATCTAAGTGATTTGTGAAGCTAGGGCCTTTCAACTACCCACTAGTTGTGGAATTCGCATGCTTTGATGCCTGGCGCGATTCTACGCCTCTGCCACGCACTATTACATGCACCAAAGAAACTCCTCGCAATTCATTCGTATAGCATTATTTTCACAAAGAAATAGAGGCAAACGTGTGGCTCGGTAGTCCAACACCTGCCTGCCACGAAGAAAGGCTCGGTGTTATACGCACTCAAACCTAAGACCCTTAACATAACGATTTGCGTCTATCTCGAATTTTCTCTTAGGTACAACGTTGATTTCCCGCTTACAACCGATACTGACATAAGACTTTCTGAGGAATGAGCTTTCTAATACCAGGGCGTTAAAAGATGGCGTTCTGCGTAAGGGAAAATTTAGGATATATGAAAATAATCAAATAAAATAAAAAGAAACTTCAGTCTGAGAGAGACCCAGCAAGAGCTATACTGCAGAGCCACGCCCTTTTTTTGGTATTAACAAAAATATTATATAAGAATTTCACGTAGTGGAAGGAACATGCTAAAACGCTAAGGCACGTGCATTTAGATTAGGTGCACGTAAAGGCCCCTGGCGGTGGAGATTTACGGAGTGCTCCACCACGGCGTCTCTCATAACCATAGTGCTGTGTTTGAACCGAAGTGGTACAAAGATTATTTTGTTATTATGAATAATAATAACATTATATTATTACTTGATGGGAGTTGTCTGCTCAACACATGTAATATTGCGGAACGTAGAGCCACCCAGGCCTCAAAGCATGCGAATTGCACAACGAGAGGGTGGTGTAAAGCTGCCTACCCATTGGAAAGTGTTCATAGAACACTTTGCAAAAATGCCATGCGCAAGTGCGCATGACAACTTATGGACGCTTAGTGGGTACTTTTCCAATTAGCAGAAGTAAGAATTATGGCGTAGTCAGCACTTCGCTACTGTACCAGCAGTAGGCGTTTTTTGAATTATAAATCTCGGGTTTTACCTCCAAAACTAAGATAGGTTTATGAGAGGTGCCGTAGTGGAGGGCTCCGGAAATTTCGACCATCTGGTGGTTTTCATTTTGCACTGCCATTTCACAGTACACGGGTCTCTACCATTTTGCCTCCACCATAACGCCCTCGGGATCAAACCTGCGACCGTCGGGTCAAAAGCGAAGCACCTTAGTCACTGGTCCAGCACGATGGACAGTAGGCATTCTAAAATAGTTTGAAACAGCCCATGTTACGTGCACAAATATTCTATTTTTTTGCGGCACGGTGGATGGCAATGCACACAGGGAAAAATTACGCCATCCAGTTCTACTCTTGCAGGAGAAACTCAGGCATCCTCTAAGTTTTGTTCCGTGTTGTCTCAGTGGGCTAAGATGCGGGGTAACTTGCCTCTTAAAGGAGTATCAAAACTGGTAAATAACAAAAGTTAGGTGATCATTGTCGAAAGGCAGCTAAGATTTGGTTAAGGCGAGTGCTGATCATAACGACGAGTGTGACCAGACGGTCACCTTATGTAAATACCTCATGTTCGATGTCGTTAATACCAGGCAATCACCTGATTACTATAAGCGGACATCCTGCCCCTGTGCCGCTGATTGGTCAAATGTTTGCGACTGTAGTCGTGAGACTGAAAAAAGAAAGGAAAGAATCGAGCAGTCGTTGATTGCCCGAAAATGTCTTTTCGAGAAAAGACACCATTTGTTAATACTTGAAACTGATCGCAGCGGGATAAATTTGGTCGCGCAATCATTGTGACGTTGGCGTGACGCACCTTTAAACTTTTGAAGCATGCATGAACGTACAGGAAAAGTTTCATTTTAATGTTCGTAATTGTGCGCGAAAAAAAAAGTGCATGCAACGCAATTTACACATGTAAGTACAAATGACAACCTCTCCAGGAGGCACACGAGCACGTGAACGATTCTGAATTTTTTAGCTCGTGGGAGTTCACATCATGGTCAAGCTATATGGGTCGCTAAACTTGGAACGAAAAGTGTCGAAAACCTATTGCCATAGGCATCAACGCCCGACGACAATTGAAGCGCGGCTAGGTGGGAAGGGTTGGCAAATAACCAAAGCCGAAAACCCAATATAACTTTTAAAAAATAGTCGTAATTTATTATATAAATTCAATTATAAATTTACTTTACGGTTTATTTGACACTTGGCCAAATCGCTCGTTTCGTCATTCTATGGTCGAATGCCATAAATAGGGACGTATACAGGCAATCTGCTGTCAGAGCTTATGTTTATTTCGCTTCCTGGTCGACGAGCCATCGCTTACTTTTGCGTAGTTTATATACTTATGTGCTGTTTACTGGCTGGACATTTAAGAGCTGAAATAGCTCACAGAATGTGTAGATAGCCGCTCCTGTGACTGCCTACTGCCTTTGCTGGCACACGGCCGATGCGCCCTCTCCTTTGGTTACGGTGAATGCGACACGCTAAACAACGAGGCGCTGTACTCTCCGGCTGCCCAAGCGATATTGTCAAAGCTGCTGTCTCGCTGCAGTGTGTTTTCACGATTGAGCAACGTTACTTTTCGAACTGCTGTAAACAGCTGTGTCACAACTGCACCTGCGAAGTTTTCGGTGTATATTGCAAACATCATGTGGCTAATAAAGGACTATGCTTCATAAATATTTTTTGTGGTTCTTTCTTTTCTCTCACGCACATATTTAGCGAGCCGTAAGGCGCAATAAAATTGCATGTGTAAATCCCCACATAAAACGTCAGCAATAAGGAAACATTTCAATTTAGTGCCTTGTAGGGCATGACGTCGCTACCGCTTCCAGTTGGAACCACATATTTTATTTTTTTTATTTTTTTTTGCTGTCAGTTGTCCCCTTCATACGTAGACGGTGATGGTGGCAACGAGCTTCTCACTACTGGTTACATGGGCTTCTATGGAAGTTACGCTGCCAATTTACGTATACCTTGCTCACACTTCTAATGCCGAAATAGGCAAGAAACAGGCCGGAAACCATGCAGTGGGAGAATATGGCATCGGCTCTAGAAATGCCACAAAAACTTATAAGTAGAGTTCAAAAAAATTTAATAATTTACGTATCTTGAATACCTTCTTCAGAAAACGGGCTAACCATAAGTGGACGTGGCGAAGTGCTAATTGCGAAACTAAAAATGAAATTGACTTTATTCTGTGTGCACAACCAGGCATTGTACAGGATGCAAAAGTAGTTAGCAAGATCCGATGCAACGACCATAGAATGGTAAAAGCTCATATTCACCTAGATTTAAAGGCATGATACGCAAGAAGCTAATTAATGAGCGTGAGAGGGAAATTACATGAATTCAGAGTTTCACTTCAGAATAGATTCTATGCTCAAAACGCGGTAACCGGCGTTAGCATTGACACAATGAACGATAATCTTACTAGTATCATCAAAGAGTGTACAACAGAATTTGAAGGTACAGTCACCAGACAGGACACTGACCAACCATTTCAGGACACGAAAAATCTAATTAGGAGATGACAAACCATGAAAACCTCAAATGCAACAGATCATATAGAGCTAGTACAGCTTTCGAAGTTGATAAATAGGCGCAAGGTATCCGACATCAGAAAGTATAACATGAAGTGAATCGACCAGGCTGTAAAAAGCTGCGAAGGCAAACTTGTGCATAGGCAAAAATCGGATGTACAGAGAACTGTACAGAAGCCGAAACATCAGGATGGCATCGTAATATGCAATAATAGCCCACAGGTGTCCGACATCCTACGAGTAGCTACAGGGGAAATAAGTAAAGTCCTCAAAGGAATGCAGAGGCAAATCCGCTGGTGGAAGAGAAAAACATAACCAACTAAAGGTATGCAGGTGGCACTACATCATTAAGTGCACGTCAGTAGCAGAAGCTTACCAGAATTGAAAACACTCATTATGAAAGCAATAAAAGAAAAAGGCTTATCTCCTTCCCAGATGTCAAGAAAACTAAATTTCAACAGCTCAAGCTCAGGGCATTCAGATACATAAAGACATCATATTGTACAACTCTACGTTTTCCTCGGATCCAGAAGACATGCAGATGGCAGTGGTACAAAATACAATAAAATATGCTATTTGTAAAGCTGGCAATGGGATAGACTACAAAAGACTGTTAACGGCAAAGATGCGAGATGTAAAACTACAATGCATCACACATTGCTCGTTTCTGTGGCAATGTATGGGCGCCAGTCGAGAGCCTTGCGGAAATGTGAAAGAAAATGGCTAGATTTACTTGAGCTATGCTGCTAGCAGTCTTGACAATCATATGCATATCCAAACGAACAATTAACTCGGTCTTAAGATAAATAAATTACCTGCGTATTTTCCACGACCATCTAATGAAACTAAGGAAGTGGTTTAGCTGTGTAATGCGAGCTGCACCAATTCACTCGAGCAAGAAGTAATTCAGATGGTATACAAGATGGTTAGGTGGCAATTGGGAAGCCACAGTGAATATCCGAGAAGAGCTTAAAGATCTTGCGTTAAACATGGCTTACTGGTGGTCATATATTGACGGTGTGACTATAGTAGTTGCCAGCAGCACAACGATGCGTATAAATAGCAAAAACCTCTGAAAATTTAGCTAAGGTTCAAGTCCTTCGTGAGGCGTTTATGTCATTGAGTGATTCATCATCATCATTATCAGCCTGACTATGCCCACTGCAGGGCAAAGGCCTCTCCCATAATCCGCCAATCAACCCGTTCTTGTGCTTTCCGTGACGACGTTTTACCCGCGAACTTTTTAATCTCATCGGCCCACCTGAGTTTTTTTTTCTCCTCTTCGTGCGTTTGCCTTCTCTGGGAATTCAGTCGGTTACCCTTAATGACCAGCGGTTATCCTGCCTACGCGCTACGTGTCCGGCCCATGCCCATTGCTTTTTTCTTTCGACTATGATATCTTTAACTTCGGTTTCTTCTCTCCCCCACTCTGCTCTCTTCTTGTCTCTTAAGGTTACACCTATCATTTTCCTTTTGATCCCTGTTTGTGTCGTCCTCAATGTAAGCTGAACCCTGTTTGTAAGCATGCAGGTTTTTTCTCCGTTGGCAAGTACAGCCGCGGCCACGTCTGTGTAGAGCCAGCAAGGAGCCGGTTTTCGCTCAGTGGGGTGAAATCTCGAGGCAGTTTCGGGCTCTGATTTGATCAGCCTGAGAGCTAGGCCGCACATGCTTCTGATACAGCACTTCATAGCCCGAAATTACCTCGAGGTTTTGCCCCGCAGAGCGATAACCGGCTCCTCGCGTGCTCTACACAGACGTGGGCGCGGCATTACTAGCAAGATGCAGCTGTTATATACCTTCCTCTTGAGGGTTAGTGGCAGATTACCATTCATGTTTTGAGAATGCTTGCCGACTGTGATCCACCCCATCCTTAATCTCCTATTTATTTATTTCTCATGCAGTTTCACGGTGCTTGAGTGAAAGATGAGTTTTGCGTGTGACATTAGAATGGGAACATTGCTTAGGTAAGGTGACAGGTGCAAAAAATGTTTCCTTGCCAAAAACAGCTAAATAATTACTGACGAGCAAGAAAACGGTAGGATGTTTCACCTGCTCTGATGTGTAGGTCTTGTCGATAAATGATTTCTTTGCGCGTTACTTCCAGCTAGGAGACACTTAGGACATCCGTTATTCATATTTAGGTCAAGACTATATGCTGTATTGCATTCTGTAAAGTACATCTCGAAAGTTTTATTTTCTCGGAGAATTGGCATCGTTTGTTTTTTGTCACGCTTCTTCAATGTTTGGCAGCCATTACGTAAGGCTGAAGAATCCATCTGCTCTAGTAAGAGAACAAAAGCAAGTATGAAAAAAGCTTTCTGTTGTTGAAAACAGACGAGTCAAGCTTGTAAATAAATGCAATTTTTCATGCTTATTTGTTGCTACAGATACCGCACATGCATTCATGAGGCAGACTTAAGCTGCCCTTGCATGTAATTGCGACATGCCAGCGACTACAATAGCGACCATCACGCGAATCTGCATTCCGAATCTGAGAGTTGCTACATGCTCATCAGCGCTCGTCTTCCAGTGGCAACGCCTTTTCTTCACCCGTATGCTTTCTCGCTCCCGGCAGGCAGGTAGTTTTTGGTGCTTAAATACATACAAACTTTTTCAGTGGCATGCGGCACAAATGAGATAAGAGCACCCGAGTTGCGCAAAGGATTTTGCGATAACAGCGTTACGCAGTAGATAAGAAAGGAAAACGAGCTCAGACGTCCGGAGCGAAGCACGCCGGAGAGCCGCGTGGACCGGCCTCCGCTTTAAAAACAAACAACCATGAAAAATCTGGGAAGGACGCAGCATCTGCGCAGACTCTGACTCGGCGAGAGTGAGAATAGAGAGGCTCGTTTGACGGAGGCATTGCAAGGATACAATGCACCAATGACCCATGCCGACAACTCTGGCAAAAAAAAAAACAATGCCCTGTAATACTAGGGTTCGTAGACGTCCCAACTACCCTGTCACGTGCGGGTCAGCTACTCCAAGCCCCTATGAAAGTGATCCCCAGAGCAGAGAGACAGCTCGGTGGCAAGGGAGCGAATAATATTCACACTGGAGGACTCAGCTTATGGAGGTGCAGAACGTCGTAGAACAGACGACTGGTTTTCACAACCAATAAACGAAGAACGTAAAGGGCCGGATAAGCGCAGAGGTTGAGCAGAAAAGAAAAGGGAACAGACGAAAGGAAGAAGAAAGAGTGAGCCAAGAGGAAACAAGAGAAGGATAATCACGCTGGCCTATAGCCTGAGGAAAGAAACTCGCAGTTGCCAACTTTCTATTTTTGGGCACTTCCCAGCTGCCCAAGAAGAAACCAAGAGTAAAAGGGCCAAAACAGACAAAGTACACCCCCCTGCAGGCTTCCCCTCCCCTCTTCGCAACACCATGTTGAATTTTTGCCCTCTCTCTCTCTATGCCCCTCGTAGTGCAGCGTTCTAACAGGACGCCGGCGAGGAGAGTCAACGAGGAAGCCCTCCACAGAGAGGTCCTCGCGGTGACGTCACGCCCGGTTGGCCCCATTGGCCCAGGCGCGGTCACGTGGCAGGCGGTCGTCTCGAACAGACAGTGCTCCCGTTTGCGGGGATTACATCAATGCTTTTAGTACGGTCCCCGGTGCGTTTCCTCGGGGTGCTGGTGGTGTAGTCGTGCAACGTTGTCTGGGGGGCCTGGGACACGCACAGGAACCGCTCCACTTCCTGGGGCCGCATGCCTTATCGGCTTGGAGGAGCCAATGCAATGCCGACGCCGAGAGCATGGCCCCGGAGGCCGGCGCCCCCGCGCCGCCGCTGCTTCTGCCCTCGGCTGCCCATACGCCTGCTAGGACCCCGCGACGACGACCACTCGGCGCCCATGTGACGGCCACCCCCGTTGGCACAGGACGCGAGCGGCGCGTCACTCCCGGCCGACGACCATGTGCGTCCGCTGGGTGCTCCCGGACTAGCGCAGCGGCCCACCTCTTCAGCAACGAGCCGGCCTGAGCGGACGATCTCCTCGGCCGGCGGACACTGCCAACCATGTCGGCGGGCGGTGAAGCCACCCTGTTTCCCATGACCTTGACAGGCTTTCTGCCCTTCTCGTCGCACCGAGTCCTGTGGTCCCTAACCTTACTGCTCTCGTGTATCGTGCCCGTGGCTGTGCACATCGCGCGGCGTCGACGCATCGCCGAGCTCATTTCAAAGATTCCGGGGCCCACGGCAGCGCACCCAATCCTCGGCAACTTGGACGTGCTGTACGAGCTCAAAAAGTACAGGCACCTTCTTGCGCCGCATATACGTAAGTGCTGAGACGTGAAATGCTTATGTGCATGAACCGGGAGTGTGTGCACGTGGACGCGTGTGAGAAGCCCCCATTGGTGCCTGGTTCAATTTGTGCTCGAAAAAGAAATCAAGCGCGGGGGCTTCCCGCGATTTGCTACTATTCCCCGGTGCGTGCATGCCTGCGTGAACGGCAGCAGTGCCGTTCATGCAGCGCATGCAGTGCATCGAGCAACGCTAAGGCCGCGCGATCAGTTTCCGGTGCCGCCTACGAAAACGCGCCTCACTTTCACTTGTCCCCAGCGAGTCACGTGCGCCAGGAGCGCGCCACCAAAAAAAGTGCAAAAGAAGGCCGGCGCGCGGAGCCGCGCGCCGGGATCCGTCGGTTCCAAAAAAAGCGGACAGCGGCGCTCACTTCCTCGCGGATACCCGCGGTGTCCCGATTTCGGCGGCAGCCACCCAGTTGCCTTCGGGTCATACGCATGACGGTCGGCCAGCCGCACGGGATCCGCTCTCGCGGAGAAGAAAAGCAGGAAGCGGCCCCGCGTGAAACACTTCTGTGAGGCGAAGAGCGACAACACAAACAATAAAAATCAGCCTTTATCTGCCATGCCCGCTGCGTGGAGTAGCTGCAAGGACAGAGCAGACAGCGCACTGCAGAGCGTTCACGACTCTCAGGCCGAAACGAGTTCCTCGGCCTTATGGAGCGCTGCGTTTCCCAGCGACTGCAGTGCTGCGTTTCTTTCTCTTCCTTGGCGGTGTTTCGCTAGGCTGGCCAGGCCAAAGAGAAAAGCTCGTGAGGCGCTAGAGGAATGGCCGCCTCTTGACGTCTAGAAGCGCTCCCCTCCACCGCGCTCTTTTCGTTTCTCCAGGGAGGGCAGTGGAACGAACCTGCGCTGCGTGTTAGACCTGCGCTGCTTTTTCTCCACTCCAGCGAACGCTGTCAAGCGAGGAGAGTCTGTAGGCCAGCTGAGTTGAAGAGCAACGCAAAACGTGGGAGGTCAACTGAAGTGCACTAGCAGTGGTGGTAGTGGTTCTTAAAGAAAGAAAGGAACGCTCCTAATTTCTGTCTGCCGTAAGGAGACACAGCGCAATGCCTGAAGTGCAGTAGCTGTGTGCGAGAGTAGGCGAATAGAGTACGCTGCGCCAGGGATAATTCTGAGGAAATGCAGAAGCCAGCTCGAATATTGTACGCTTAAGAATGTTTCTTTAGTATTTAGTCAGTTTTCTCAGTCATTGCGTTGCTCATAAAATTGGATAGACAAGTCTGCAATTTTCGGGGGGTACCGGTGTGCTGTCAAATATTTCTACGTGGTAAAGCTAGAGCGCTCAAGGCGTGATATTGTCACACTGGGTACAAGTTGTCACAGAGTAACAATACTGCTTCATTGGGTGCGATTATTCGACATGGAAGTAAATGTGGGTGCGCCATGACGAAGCACCTGCTACGCAATCGTGGCGGCCACAGTGGCATAATTACACAACATAGGGTATGCCCTTCAGCTATGTTACTTTTGTTTTACTTTTTGATGTAATAATTATTTATTGTTACATCTTAGACCTCTATTACAGAACAGCTACATTGGTCTATATTTCTGAGTATTCTGTTGTTATTGTTGATCTTGTAGAATAGTCGAACGTATTTTTTGACGGAACATCATAGAATGAATCATTTCCGCCAGAAAGGTCTGGAGCAAAAAATATCGTACTTCTTGGTATTGGCATACAAGAGAAAGAAACTGTTGCACAAAAATACCATCACACGCAAAACTTTTTACCTTGGTTTTGAAAACTTCGGTGCCGAAAGGTTTCAGTAAATAATAGACAGTGCTTTAGAACTTTGTCTCTATTGGTTCACCACATATTTCTGATGGCTTTATGTGCCATGATTCTGCCGCACCTACAATTGGCTGTGTCCCATTACTGCTGTTTCGGAATGATATGTAATAGATAATAACAGGGCAGTTTAGGTCCTCAAATAAGTAAATACTAGTTCTTGCGAATTATTGTTGTTGTCTATTGTTGGCAATAACAAGTAAAGCGGAAACGTCGTTGTTTATTCAGGAACCGACCGCCCCAAAAACTGTGTAAATGAAGTACTCATAGCGATTACATTTCATGCTTGCAGGTGATATAAATTTGCGATAGCCTCACTTGGAAATCCATTAGTCGTTAATGATTCTTGTTTTCAGTGGTTATTGGCAACGCTTCCGGCAACGCCACATTTTTGTCCCTCAAAGGGAAAAACCAAGGTATATATTCGAGGTGGCTGTTCTAAATTGCCGTTCTCTTTGCACAAGGCCTTAATGTTCCCTAAGCCCCGCTTCCCGGCTCCTTTTCCTCGATTCTATCCCCATAGCATCCGACGCGCATCGTTCCATCACTGGCCGTACCACTCTCCTCCTCAGCGAATTCGCGCTTTCACCTCCGCTGCACAGAAACTATTTCACCGATGTTGTTCCGCTGGAAGCAACGTGCGGTGTTGATTGTGTCCTTTCGTTTTCTTTTTTTTTCTCACTCTCTTGTCATTATTGTTGTTTCAGTGCGCTTCCTGCTAAGAGTTTCTGTCGCTAAGCGTTCGCCCGGAGGTTTCCTTTTCGTAGAATGTAGGCCACGCAGAGAGGGCGGAAAAAAGAAACGAAAGGGCCATGCGGCGGCTGAGTATAGCTACGGCCATGTAACGCTGGCCGCCTAAGGCCGTTCCATCGGCCTTATAGCTGCTGGCATCTCGGCGCTCAAGCTTCCCGTCGCGGAAAGAGGCACGCGGTGGCCAATCTGGCAACAAGGTGGAGCAGCTTAGCTGCTTTATGAGAGAAGTAACGCAAAGCGCTCTTGACGCTCCGGTGAGGACACGGCTGCGGGGAAGCGAGATCATGTCGATAAGATAAGCATTACGCATAGCAGTCTTTTCTGCCGCATTTGGTAACCGTCGAGGCTTGCTCTTTGAATGGTTGTGAGTGATGTGACGTAACGAGGATGCAATTTCGAGTTCACCACGAGGCTTCCAGCTGTCGCAGTAGTGGGTCCGAGCTTTGCGGTTCGTCGCACTATTCCGTTCCTACCCCTTTCTCATTTGCCACTTGCCACGTCTTACGTAACGACAACTACGGAACATTCCTTACGCATACAGATGACTTTTCCTGATTGAAACTTAGATGCGTTTCATGACACTTGAAGCTTTGAATTCCAGTGCATGCGCACTTTGGTCCTGTTTGGAAAATCAATTGTTTTTTGCCATTATTGAATTGGTCAGTGGTTTTATAATTCCCTATTTGTCGTTCTACTTAAACAGATTTTTTATTCTTCTGCGCCACCAGAGTATTTTCGATTCCGCTATGGAGTTCATTAATGTCAGATATAGCTCAACTTTGACGCTTCTTTTAAAGTGATTGGGAAAACTTGTTGTCCTATCCCTTAATTCAGCGCTTTGAGCATTCGGTAAGTGTCGTTGGACTCTATTTACGGGGGTCACGCCAATAAAGCCAAGCGCGAGATTTGACCAGGTCTCGCGCTTCGCTTTCACATAGCGTGTTGAACGAGGAATTCAAAAGTGCAAGAAGTAATCATGACGTATGGATAAACTATTTCAAGGTTACATGAGGTAGCGATAGCTGCCTTGAATTTTTGTGTTGATTGATTTGTGGGGTTTAAGGTCCCAAAACCACCATATGATTATGAGAGACGCCGCAGTGGAGGACTCTGGAAATTTTGACCACCTGGGGTTCTTTAACGTGCACCCAAATCTGAGCAAACGGGCCTACGACATTTCCGCCTTTATCGGAAATGCAGCCGCCGCAGCCGGGATTTGAACCCGCGACCTGCGGGTCAGCAGCCGAGTACCTTAGCCACTAGACCACCGTGGCGGGGCTTGACATTTTGTGTCATTTTGGTGTCAAATATCTTCGGAAATATCCAATAGTCCCCCCCCCCCTATCAGCAGTCACAATTTTGTCTGATGGAAAATTTTTTCAATTCAGAATTTTCATACACTCTGAGGTACTGCAGATTCACTAGCCACTATGCTATATGAACATGCTAGATGTGAATGAATATCATATGTGAAGATAAATTTAAGGCCGAAGTTGATTTTAGGTTTACCTCATTTGCTCTAATGTAGCCGTTACTGCTGAGCTACTCAGAATGATAACTGATGGAGAATTTCGGGGTGGCTGAGCTTGAGGAGATTATTGAGTTGATTTCGGAGCAAACGATTACTTTTTATCAATATCAGAGAGTGCAACGAATATTTTATCAGACGAGTTGCTGCATATAGATTTTGAATAAAGCTACTAATTTCAATGTGTATATTGCGCCACTCGCCGTTGTTTCAGTACCATGCTTTGACTGTTTTGTCACGCGCAGTTTTATTAGAAGTTTGTAGTAGTGCCACTCAAGATAGGTAAGCTCTCAAGTGAACGCGTGTCCGGTACCCTTTTAAAAAATATCATGAATATCTGCTGCCAATACATGCTAGCAGAAACAAGAGGTGAGGAAACACGGACCAACCTAAACATAAAACTAAAGACAAAGTGCGAGAAACTGCAAGCGAAATGCGTCAAATAGGTCGTCCTGCTAGATGTGGTAGCTGTAAACAACGACGGTAAAGTTTCTTTCGAGGGTGCTATACTTTGACGTCAAACACGAGTCTTTCCTTAATAAAGTGTCCTTCACGAGTCTCATTCTCGTTCGCATTGCAGCTTCACATATACATTGAAATATTCGTCAACGCGAGCTTCCATTTCTCGTTTGCTTTCATTTTGTCCTTTTATTAAACAAACCATTCATTAAGCGGCTATGTGCACAGTGTCACAACGAATGGCTATGTTTCTTTTACTAATACAATGACGCAATGACACCACGCAAGCTACACTTATTTATGTAGTAATATTGATAATTCGAACAATGCCACGAAATGTTTAAAGCAGTGCTCAATGGTGGAGTAGTCTAAGTTAATCAGCCTACTATATCGTCGCACTATGATTTGAGCAAGAAAACCGCAAAACTGATAAAGCGGAAATAGGCGAAATTGAAAGTTTGTCACCCATAAAATGCTCGCGATGGGTTTAAGTCTGCGTTTGAGAAGGTCGAAAAAGCGTAAGTGCGCTCAATAAGAGAACTACCCATTTGCGGTGGCCACGAATTATTTTCAGAGCGCGAAGAATTAGGACCAAGCAGTGTATACAAATACACAGCTTACCAGCTGGCCGGCGCCAGCAACGTGCGCGTACAAGTAGGCCAAGAGGAGAAGGGAGGTGACCAAGCTTCGTTTCCGACACACAACTCACGAACTTGCGACGTCGGCAATATAAAGGGCCTGGAGATTTTCCCTCAACGCACACGGATGGAGGAAAAAGTACCACGCGAACTTTCGCTGTTGAGTTTATTTCTTTTCGTCTATCTTTTTGCTTGCTACACCTCGCTCACATTTAGTGATGGTACAAAAGATGCTGAAGTGGAGGGAGATGAGAATCAACGAAGAAAAAAAATATTTTGAAGTCGCAGCCGCAACAAACTTATGAGCTTAGCGTTTCGAAAGATCAGATCCTGCGCGGAAGCAGCAGGAAGCCAGAACCGACCTAGACTACGTACGAACGTTGATGCGGGCCAACATGCTCTTTTATCAACTTCTGCCAAAATAGCCGTTCGCTACCGGCGTATGTTAGTTCACAGTGAAAAGTAGTGGCCATACTGTAAGTGTGGCAACTGAAGCAGCAGCTTTATAAAGGCACTCACAATTCTATAGGTATCGCAGCATCGCATAAGTCTCGAAGGAACCCTAACTGTCGTTCTGCGACCGCAGTCCCATTAATATTGGGCTACCCGTCTGGCAGCTGACGGCACGATTCCGGACGGTGTTGCTTCTTCTGTGGGAATATGTGTGAATCTTATCTAGAATGAAACTGCAACACGGAGTAGAAAAGTAGTTCGTCAAGCAGATTTCCGAGCCCCTCATGCATTGAATTCTGCAGCCATCCTACATACCTGAAGTCCTCTTTTGATCTATTAAAAAAAACACGTCCTGCCTACGTTTATAGGTTTGTGCAACAGGAATTTATCACAATGAGCAGTTACTAAGCTCTTGGTTATGCATCCTTGAATGAATGACAGTGGAAGGCATTTCTCGCTTTCTGCGGAAGGCGGCTTCTGTTGCATCACGAAGTAGCTGCAAATAGCAATGAAATTTGTCTGACAAATATCAAATGATCAAAATTGTTCCTAAGTTTTCCAGTTTTGAAGCTCTCCAGGTATAAAACTTTATAATAATGAAGGTCAGTTTATTTGTGCAGTGTTCATGCGCAAGTTACTTGAATTACTGCACAAATTGACTGTAATATACTACAACCATATGTTTTCGTGTCACTTTTCCCGCAAATTTTTCGGCACGCCTAAAACTACAAAGAGGTGGAGAGTTTTGATATTTGGAAAATTCAGGGACCTTATGATTACATAAGCTATGAAATAACACCTGCTTACTTCGTGATGAATGGCAGAGATATTTTTTTCTCTATTACTCTATTCCTTGTCTCGGAACAGCTCAAACGTTAAGGGGGTGGAAGCGAAAATTCTGGGTGCAACTTTCGTGAAGTTAGCCGATGTGACAGTGTTCGGCCAAGCCTGTGACGTCGGCTGACTCATGTCGTAGCATATGTGCATATCATTGCATCATATACCGTGGGGCAATTGTTGTCCAACGTTAGGGAACATTGGTATCTCTCTCACTTTTTTTTCTTGCGTGAAATTATCTTGTTACCTAGAACATGCGTGAACGTGGTACGAAAATTCACGCTTTATATATCGCATTTATGTAACTGATGAAATGAGCTGCCATCAAATCTTTATAGTTCAAAATACTCAAACTTTTTGGACGCTAAACTCCACATATCATGAAAATACTTCAACCTCCCCGCGTAGCGCCTCTAGGAAGACATCTTAACTGGTGGTACTTTGATACAATATTTGCAGATGTCCCTAATCTGCGTCGTTTTTCGCACGAAACACGGATGCCACTTCTCCAGCGCTTCAATTAAAACCTAATCTGTTCCAACAGAAGATATTGCTTCAGGTAAAATACAAAGATTGTTTATGTGTTGTAGCTACGTTACTTCGTTAGTCCGTTAGTCTTTCTCTACTGCGACATTAAGAAGTTGTTGTGGCGCGAGCTATCGAGTTATCCTGGGCAGTGTTTGTCGAGAATACGATCTGAACGACCAGATATGGATTGACTTTACCTTTGCTGTAACTGTCAATCTTCTAAGCATGCTGTTTTGTGAAAACCGTTATTCGAAGGTCGTAGGTTCGATTCCTGCTCACGGCTGGTTATTATTTTTGCCCCGCCACGGTGGTCTAGTGGCTAAGGTACTCGGCTGCTGACCCGCAGGTCGCGGGTTCGAATCCCGGCTGTGGCGGCTGCATTTCTGATGGAGGCGGAAATGTTGTAGGCCCGTGTACTCAGATTTGGGTGCACGTTAAAGAACCCCAGGTGGTCAAAATTTCCGGAGCCCTCCACTACGGCGTCTCTCATAATCATATAGTGGTTTTGGGACGTTAAACCCCACATATCAATCAATCTGTTTTGTGAAATGTGTGTTTTTTTGTGGAGAGTATGGGTGTGAAGATAATATTCAGGGCATCAAGTTAATTCCTACTTTTACCCGCGAGCGATGTCTCTCGTATGTGCCTTCGTTAGATTAGAGCACTTACACGCGTTTGTGCTTGGTGCTGTTTTTTTTTTGCGATGCTACTGAATCCGTGTGCGCACTGTTCGAGGCAGTTGTTCTTTTCTGTTTACTGCGAGATCACATGTTTGCACGAGTAAGCATAAAAATGGCGGCAACTAATTTGCAGTCGGTGTCATTGCGAGCTTTGTGTGCGTGCGTGCGTGCATGCGTGTGTGTGTGGGGGGGAGGGGGGTTCATGAAAAGTAACGGAGAAAACTAACCCGCTCGTATTATATTCTTAGCTGAGCTTCGTTTACACCGGTAAGTTGAAACATAAACCAGCTCATGTGCATTGCGATAAATGGTGGCAAGAGTGTAGACGTCAGAAAATAACGATTTGCACCAGTTCATCAACAGCCATTACTTGTCTCACTCGAGCGAGAAAGGAAGGAAACAGAAAAGAAGAAGGCAGGGAGCTTGACTGCAGAAACTCCCGGCTGGCTGCCCTGCACTCGGGGATTAAGGAAGATCACTCCATTGCCAACAGTACAAAACCGAAGGTTGCCGCGTGGTGTCCTAATAGAAGTGTTAAGCTTGATTTAGTGATCTATCACACGCTGGGTTTGGGCTCATGTGGTTACAAATCTACAATTTTTTTAAAAAGACCACTGACGCTTTCTTTGGCTCCTTTATCAGTTAATCAAGTTACTCTCCGTCCGGAGCAAAGCCACTATTGAGCACACACCTTAGTGAAAATATTTGTATATACATCCTACAGTACAGTCTTGGCGAAGTTGAATGAAGGAATGAATGAATGAATGGATGAATGGATGAATGAATGAATGAATGAATGAATGAATGAATGTTTCATTCGCTATGGCCAGTTTGGAAATGAACGAGTGCCGACGAAAGGATATAACAATATTCATTCGAGGCACAACAGGTCCGGAAAAGCACCACAGCCATACATCGTACACGATGGCATGATGTCAATACTTGGACAAAATGGAAAAGCAAAATAACATTTCTACTGTGAATAACACAATAAGTTCAGTGTTTAACATTGAATCTAAGTTTTCAAGAACGCGATATTTGCAATAACAATTCGAATAAGCATTCCCCCAGCTTGATAATGGTAAAACATACATTCTGTTATGCCAATCTAAAAAATAAACCAAATTATGCGTTCAATTATGTCTGAAATGCAAAAAGGGATGGAGGAGGATTAGTCTGCTCGTACAAGTCCGAATATTTTGGGGAGAATATGCTTTTTCTCGATTACTGCCTCTTTTGTAGCTAGTTTCCACTGCCCCGACAACTGCGGCATATCCGTTGCGCCACCCACCGGCAGGAATGCAGCGACCAAATAACCAATCAGCTGTGGAGGACTCACGTGACAAAAATAAAAGGGTGCGTGGTCTAGATTGGACAGATCGGGAACAATATCTGCGTTCTTGACTCAGATATATATAACACCTTGGGTAGCTGTTGACACCACCTAAGACTTTTTGAAATACACCATTCACGCCAAAAAGAAGCAAATTATTCTGATGTCATTAGTCGCGACTGTTATTGTTTCCCTGTCCTCTTCAGAAAGTCTCGCAGAGCAACGAACATGTTTTTATAAAATATATAGTGAAATTAACTTGGTCGCTACATTTTTGCGTCGTGCCCGGAAGTCTTCACTTTTGAACATTACTGTCATGACACAACTGTTGGTGCAAAAAATCATGGCGTGCCCACGGAGCAGATCAAAGTGGAACTAAGACAAAATCAACGTGCGGCTCGTGCCCGTGTAGAACCGACGAGACTGTCTTTATCTTACTAGCCAGTTTGTGCCCTTCTTGCTGAAAATTCTCCGTTATGACCATGTATACTGTATCATCATTTGTCATACAGTATCACGTTGCAAAATGTGGCTATATTGCGATGGCTAACATTTTGGGGCGGCATTTTGGTCGTCTCGGGAAGCCGTTATCATAATGATCTGCAAATCAGGTTTCAGACAAAAGCCTCAAAGTAATCCAGTAGACGTCACAGTCTATTCGTAAATGCTTCTTTAAACGTACATTACTGCTTTCTCATTTAGATTGCTTCATGAACTCAGGATGCTTCCTACTTCGCCAGATATGTACAGCTGGAGTTCGGTCATGAATCACGAAACACAACGAGAACTCATGCATAGTATGGATTTTGAGTGTTCCTGAAATACCGTGCTGTTCTTCTGAATATAGCATTGAAGTTTCTAACAGTAGGGGCTAGTCAAGAACCACGTGTCTTGAATTAACGAAGTCACTGAATCTAGGGGTTTTCGTTTCTGTGTGTGTGTGTGTGTGTGTGTGTGTGTGTGTGTGTGCGTGCGTGCGTGCGTGCGTGTGTGCGTGCGTGTGTGCGTGTGTGTGTGTGTGTTTTCCAGCGTAAAATATCTTGACTAGCCCCTGTACTAATATTCGAGCAAATACACGTTGAAGAACAGAAACAAAATTGTGTCTATTTTCGGCGGGAGACTGGTCTTTATAAAGAAAGTACTCTTACGTCATATGGGGGCTGAAAGTATTCAAGCAACGGTCATTCTCTCTCTTTTGTTGGGACGCTTCATTAAGTATGGGATTTCCAGACTACAGTGCACCGATCACCACAATAGACCCTCCCTAGTCGGCGCTGATTCTTGTTCATGGAGACTTTAACTTTAGATTTTAGGTCCTGGAACCCGCTTTTGGAGACTTTAGTCAAATCAAATCTCGAGTCGCCAAAAAACGGCAACATGCTTGACATGTTTAGATTCCTCCACGAACGGGGCGCCTCATCACTTCGATCTGCGTTGGCGCCTCGTGGTGCATCGACTCACGTGATGCTTTGCATTTATCAGATGTCAACTACTGCGCACGCGCTGCACCCCAATCTTTTGTTGTGATAGTAATGACGCGGACAGCCTCGGTGAGTTTTCTGCCGTCACCTTCATGTTCCGTATAAAGTACTTATTGATAACATCACCCCGCGCACCGTATGCCAGTTCCACGCACGAAGTAAAAGCGAGAGCACCAGAAACGAACGCGGGACAATCAGGGATGAAGTGAGCCGGCTAGCTCTGTCGCACGCATGCCATCACATCACCCAGCGTGCGAGCCCTGCCCACGATGGTTCCCCAAACAGAGAGTAAATCTCCTGCCCGTAATTTGGTTAAGCGAAGGCGCATGATGGGGCCCTGGTGAAGAAATGGCCAAGAGGGTAGGTGGCATCGCTTGAGCAGCAACTGCGAACCTTGATCAATAGGGCGCGGTTGCGAGCACCGGTGCGCGTGCTATCTCAATGCACAGCAAGTAAACCCATTCACGTCCTGTGCTGCAACCTCGTATACTTCACGTTGAGAGGACAGATAGCAAGAGAGCTGCTTCCTCCCTGGAGCGGCTGTTTTCCCTTACACCAGCACTTCGTAGAGTTACGCAAGACTGGATCCAAAAGAGCTGCTAGCTTAACTTTGTATATCATTCCCACGTTGTTGCTATTGCCCTCATTACTTCGCCCTTGCGGCGAAACTTTTTTTTTCATGATCAACTACATCTTACGCAAAACTTCTTAGACGCGAAATTTCTTAGACAAATGGCAAAACGCACATGGACCGGCGCAAGGTCTTTTGTGCAATAAATTTTGCGCAGGTAGTTGATCATGGAGTGCCAACTAGCTCAAACCCGCTCCTTGTCAACCTGTTTTTCTTTCTATAGACGAAAACTTTAGATGCCTCATCAAACGCAAAAATTGATCGCCGGCATCGGCGGCTTCAAAACCACGGGATGCCAAAAATCATCAACACATGATGTCACAAAAAAACTACATTACATGATAGTGTCAATGGGATTATGTGACGTGAAATGATGTCGTCATGCTACGATCACATCACCTAACATTGGTGAAAAATGTACCGATCACGGAAGCAATACTGCCGAACGACTTTCTACTTGTCTTGTTTCTATAACCGCTGCCGTTGGCTTGCTGTTGGTTTATTGCTGCAATGACCAAAAGAGTGCGTGGTACGACCAATGACTTCGGAGTTTTTAGGTGTGAGCTTAGGTTAGAAATCAGGGGCTCTAAAGAAAAACGGCAGGCCATTGGTGAAATCTCGAAGCAGTTACAGGAAAGACTGAAGAAAAAATGGTCAACTTTATGCTCAAGATATGAAGCTCACAAACTAGAAGATGTGGAAAAGCACCAGCGTTCCTGCAATGTTGAGATGAAGGGCATATAACTTGAGGGCGCACTAGTCGCTATAATGAAACAAATTAGCGCAATCATACAGGAGGAAGTAATGAAGGGCTATATTGATGTTTCTCATTGTGAGCTTACTGCTCAGCACGACGAATCAAACATAATTGTCCACTTCACCTGTGAAACAAAGACAAATGCCTTAATCAGCAAAGCAAATAAATTGAAAATTTTCGCATTGACATTTGGCTTGCGGTCATCGCCCTAGAGTTTAATTGAAGGAACAGTTAACCAGCTATGGCAAAAGCTACTTGGTGCCGCAAAGTGAATGAAGAAGGAATTCCGATAGAAATTTGTGTGGACTGCAGGAGACAAACTGTGTGCAAGGAAAGATGAAAACTCATGATTGCTAAAGTATCCATGCATTGATAGTAATAGGATGAACCGAGCAGCGTAAGGTGTGGTCTCTTAAAGGTGTACTTGTAGACAGTCCCATAGATAATGGACAGTTCTGAAGCATGCCGCTAGTACAATGTCGCCCCTTTTAACGAAACTATTCTATGTGCTTCTAAATGGCTTCTAATATTACAACTAAACACGCATAGCATTAGAAATAACGAGCAATAACTCAGTGACTTCTATGCCTTGGTCACCCACGTCTTTTATGTTTTACTGTACACAGAAACATGGCCAACAGATTCTGAGAACTCACCGCATTTCCATGATTACTCATACAATAGTAGTTTGTGGTCAAGCGTACCTGTGGCAACCTAGCAATTTATGTTAAGGGGGCCCTGAAACACTTTTTTGAGTAACCATGAAATTAACTCACTGGAAGAGCTTATTGCCTCAGAAATTCAACGCCGCAAAAATTTTAAGAATCTATCCAGTACGAGTGGAGTTACAAAGATTTGTCACACGCTGCAGTCGCATTCTCTGTTTTCTCGTCCCGACGAAAGCGCTGGAAGCTAAGCAGGGAGGGAAGGGAGGGGCAAACAAAACAACGTCACGCACTCCTCGTGACTTTCAGCACTTTTTTTTTCTTCGAATACGTGGCTTTCTCAGTGCAATCGCGCTTAAACGCGTGGACAAGTGACGGCATCACCCAGTGATCTGTATAACGACCGAGCGCGCCATGTTCAAATCAGCCAATGGCTTATAGATGGGCATTCTAAGAGTAATTTTCGAGCGTCTTCCGTTGTTTGTCGAGGGAGGAGAAAGCAATTTTTAGCTGACTTTGATAATTTATTTTGAATTCCAGGCGACGTGTTTCAATATAAAATTTGGCTAGCGTGTTTTCAGGAGCCTCTACTGCCGATTGGCAGCGTTTTCTTGCCACGCTAAAAAGTGTTGCAGGACCTTTTTAAACAGTCAATTAGGCACTAAATAGTTTTTTCTGTGCTTTTCAATGAAAATTCATAGCAATCATTGCATGTCAGTGTATTAACGAAATTATTAGTTTTAGTTATGTGACGACCACCAATGCGCCACAAACTGGGTTTATGTGACTACACGAAGCATGTGCTTTTTTTAAGTTGATTATCGATTGCTTCTGTAATAATTAGGGAGGTCTATAAATATATCAAGAGACATGTCAGCTAAATAATTTGTTAAAATTATGCACTTCTTCGAATAGATGAATGTGAAACTCTATATGAAGCTCTGATTGGCACGACTCACCGCGCAGCAGGCCGCTCCGATGTTGGTACAGTCAAGTTAAGCCCGACTGTCACATTGTGGGCATGCACCAAGTTGCCGCATTGTCGGCATCCAGTAAGGAAGCCATAAGACTAACAGAGAAATGTGCTACTTCACTCAACATATGTAACTAACATTCATTCAAGAGACTGTATTGCTGGACTACTAACAATTGATGTAGGCGAGCACCTACTAACCTATTTCTTTTGTTTGCTGCCAAATACGCAAGTCAAACGCAAAATCACAGTGCAAGCTCTATCTCGCTGCATCACAGCGGCAGGCTTCGATGCTTTTCGCTAACATAATTAGTCAATCAATTGTGCATGCGTGTTTGAGCACAGAAACCCTAATACAACATATAAAGTATTTCTTGACGAATCTAGAGCGTGTAGGAATAAAAAAAAACTAAATTACCTTGTGAAATGGGAAACACAAACGTACAAGAAAGCTGTGGATTGTTGGAAGGCTACTGAAAACAATTCAAACAAATTATGAAATGTACCTTGCTTTAGTTCAGTAGATAAACTTGGAGGGGTGGTTGGAGTTTCAAAACTATCAAGCTAAGTTTACCGGCGACTTAAAATGCGTGAGGAGAACATATTATGAAAGGTTATTTGCGAAAACTAAAACAAAAAGATTGAGTCTAGGAACATGTGAGACCAAGTAAGAATCTAATGTCAGGTAAAAAACAAGCCCAATCAATATGCATTGAGACTGATACAAGTGTCTTTTCTGACAGTGATGCTGCGCATAATATGAATGGGTATTTTGCGACAAGTGCCGAATACAAGAAACGACAGCAATATAGTTCCTTTTATTACATTAAAAGAATACAGGCTTACAAACTTCGTGTTTCTCTACCCAATCCCACAAAAATAGAACAATTATTAACCCAGATCAAGAATAAAGCAGCAACTAGTTAACACTATCAAGGCAACTAACATACATAGCTAATATATTAGTTCCAATCATTGTTTATTTATTAAACTAAATATTCGAAACTGGCGTTTTTTTAACTGCCTGATATTATCGAATGTATGCACAGTATTTATACAATTCAGCAACTACAGGCTAATTTCCGTTCGTTCTGTTTTTTTATATTATATCTGAGAATGCAATAAGAACACGTTCGTAAGAAATATTTAACAAGTAGAGCGTGATCGACAAGGCTCTGTGTATTTTTGAAGGAATAATAAATACATTTTGTGAAGTAGTTCAATGATGCATTAAACATGAACTAATAAAACGCCAAACATAGGGTGTACGTACTTGCTCGATTTGTTTATAAACTTAGGATGGCACTTTATTTGATATGACATAACGTAGCAAGCTGTAAACTTAGTACGACGTACGTGGTGTGTGATTGTTGAGTTAATGAAGTGCCATTTAAGAAAGTGCCATCAATACATTTGCATATGCAGCACGTCCCATTGCATAAACATGACAAGAGAAGCACCGCAAGGGCCAATACTTGGCTCTCCATTGTTCCGAATTTATACAAACTACCTAAGTGATACCCCATGTTCTTTCAGGTTAATGTATGCAGACGACACTAACATATTGATGAGCGGCACATCCATTCTAGAGCTTGAAATGAGGTTAACCACTACCTGCAAAAAGAGATTGCGTATCTCGATCATTTGAAGTTGCATATTCGTTTTTAGATCAATCATCAAGAGACAAGAATTTTGCTGATATCGCATCGCATTGGTTGTTAACGGCACCCTTCTAATCATGCCGATATTTTTTACACCTATGTATGTACACCCCTACGCTATTAAATCATTGTTAAAAGTCAACGATCTTTTCTATCCTTGTTTTTCGCTTTCGTAGGTACGCTGTAACTACTTCAAGGTTGCGCTGTTCGTATATTGAGTTACGTCCTACCAGCTTACCCAAGTTTGTGCGCTTCATTACTACAAAAATTGTCTGGTTATTTTTGGTTCAAATAAATTGCAAACAAATGTCAGTGAAACGAAATACAGTATATTCGTCGTGCCTAATAAGCCCCGTAACTACCGCCCGACTGTTTTATTTCAGGGCAGAGAGAGAAGGCAGGTCACAAATGTGAAGTTTCTAGGTGCGTTTACTGGAGGCTTGACATGGAATACACTTGTGAAAAAAAAAAAACTCACCGTAGAACTCAATAAAGCCTTTGGACGTTTATACAAGCTTAGCCGAGAGTAACGAAATTGTTACAAATAAAATGGTAATATGCACATTACTATTCCTAAAGCACGTACTGTATCTTGGTATGATATAGTACCACACAAAACATAAGGATACGACTTCTCCGAAAAAAAAAACTTTTTTACCAGCATTCGAGCAATACCATGGCGCTAACATTTTTAAAGACAGTACATTGCTGTAAATAACAAAAACATCTTACATCAAACTTCTGCAATGGTATAAACAAAACAAGCACCAGGGTCATCAGAACACGCCTGAGAATACTTATAACATTTGTCAGCAACGCCGGAAAAGTCCGACTTTGAGGACAAATTATGGCAAACAACACGTCAAATATCAAATACCTACAATGTTAAATAGTTTACACAACATAATCGCTTCCAACTACGTGCCTTCTAACACTATTATGAAGTCTATGTCAACTCACCATGATATTGAGTATGCTTACTGAAGTTTCTGTTCAATTTCTCACATCTTATGTACATATTTCTCCTATGAGATGAAGTTCTTTTCTGAAGTTTTGTTTCATGCTATGTAACAATATTATGCCAATTTTCACTACTTTTACGTAATATCAGTAAACATTTGTCTTATAGCGGAATCTCCAGACGCGTGCGTGCGAAACTATTCAGCAGCACAGGCCTCTTGCCAGACTACATAGCCAGACTTTAGCCTCTGTTTCCTAATCTCTAAGAATTCAGGACAAATAAACTTCAACTCAGTTCAATTAAACGAGGTGTGATGCGAAACTCTCGCTATTCCACCTATCGTGGAGCGAGTAAAACAACAAGTTAAGTGCAAAACGTTTTCGGACAACGGGGGAGGGGGAAGGGAAAATAAAAGCAATGACTGAGAAAAAAACAAAACAAAAATTAATTGCACCTTCAGGTTGTCTTGGACGAATGCATCGGGGGACCCTGTGAGCTTTCCGAATGTTGACGTTAGAAAGTAGTCAAGAACAATTCTAAAAATTTTTTGAAGAAGTTTTCTCGTTAGGTTTCTTAGTCGGTGGGTCTTTACAAATAGTGACGCAAGGGATATGAGGCAGAGCTTGAATACACTGATATCGTGGCCATCTAAGAAACTAGGTCAAGTAGTCCGAATCCTATGGCGGCGTTATCTGCAGTCGGTGATGGGATAAGCCAGTACAGACAGTTAGACCATGTAACCCAAAGAAACCAAGATCTGGGATACAAATTTAAGTGGAGTGCATGCTTGCCTCTACGGTAACATTCTCATCTGTGTGGAAAGCGCTTGACGTGCCGAAAAAGAAAAGAATCGCTTTCGATATTTGATGTCTGTGAGGACTACGTACTATTTGCCTCATTGCCGCTATTTTCATTTTTGGCAACAAGGGCTATATCGCATTCGAGTATACCTACTACAAATGAAAATGAAAGAGAAGCATAACGCGGATCTCGCGCATAAAATGTGAACAAATCTCTACTCACTGTAGCAAAAATGAAGAAGCGTGAGTGGCACATAAAAATCAAAAAATCAAAAAAAGGTAGCACGAGAAGAAATCACATGCACGTATGGTCGCCCTGCATGAGCTAAACAGGCTACATGCAATGAGCACGCTTCTGACATTTCATGCCGTTCCTATTACCGCACAAGTTTGTTAAGTTTTAATGCTTTGAAGTCAACCGTCTATCGCGTATACAAGCAGAACGCACCGCAGGCTGACAGATTGGCTTGAAGCGGATAAACTAAAGACGCCGCGGTGGCCTACGCTCGCGTTGCGCCTGATAAGCTCGTGTTCAGAGACTCAGGCTCATTGTCAGTGGCCTTATTTCTATAAGAACAACGCGCAGAACGCTCAAATACTTTGGTTTACGTTAAAGAACACCAGGTGGTCAAAACTTGGCCAGTTTAGAATTCTTATTTAGGCGTGTCTCATTGGTCAGCAGTGGTGTTGACGATCTTAACTATAAAACTGAACTTTCATTCACTTCAATGAATGTTAAATTACTTTTCATGACGGAAAACAAAAAAAGCCGTACACACAACTCGAGAAGGTCAGATACGAGACAGGCGCCATCGTTCCGTGTCTTTGTCGCGTTCTAAAATTTTCATCTATCAAGCACCAACTAGACCTTCAAAAATCATTTTTGATGAAGAAAGTGCATGTATTGCCATGCTTTCCACGGTACTTGCACTCGACCTAATACATAAATATATCTGGCATCCCTGTTAAATGGTGACAGGCTGCAGCCATCCCTGTACAAAACTGTTAGTGAGAGGAGGCGCTGCGCATTCTCTAACATCAAAGCATATCTATAAGCCAATGCAGGAATTTTAGATTCAGAGGGGAGCAGTTTCTGTAATGTTCAAATTCTATTTTCATTCACTTTTATAGCAGGGCTGTTACTCCCACAGTTTGTTCCTTTCGTAGTGTAGACAGGAATAATCATTATCACGCCTTTTTTTCCTCAATTTATTTGTCACTTTCTTCATATTTTGTTGCACTGCTCGAACACGTCTGTTCACCGCGTCTCCTACTGCGCCGAATTTTCCCGCGGGGGATGTCATGAATCGGATGAGCGAAGGAAGACGCAGCGAAAGGCAAAAAGAAGGAAATAGATCGATAGAAACACAGAAGTATACATAAAGAAAAGGAATCAATAGAATAAAGATGTCAAAATAGAGAAAGAAAGAGACAGAAAAAGACAAGAAAAAAACACGAAGACAGATTTACACAAAAACAAAGAAAATATAGGGAGAGGGAGAAAGAGATAGAAAGACGAAGGGAGACATAGAAGTTAAAGAGGACGAAGGAATCGAAAAAAATACAGGAAAAGGAATAGAGATAAATAAACGAAACGCTCGAAAGAACGATATAGAAGTAAGCACAGACAACAAAAAAATTTAATTAATTAAGGCCTTTGGTGCAGTGTATACGAAGTGATTCCCTGTTGAACCCAGATAGTACCTAGCCGATAATCGCGATTTACAATATAATCACTTGAACACTTCGTGTATTGTTGTGTACGTACGTGTGCCTATCAGCCCCGAGTACGAACACTGGCGTCGCTGCGGTCGCGGCGATGTGACGTCACGGCAAGCGCTCACCTACTCCGCCGCCGCTTGTCGCCTTTGTCTGCGCCCGCCGTGTAACCGCAGTTTAGCAATACGTTGGCGATTACTGCTAATTTCGTGGCGAAAATCTCTCTAGGTACAAGGTGGAAGGTCTCGCAACTAGTAAAATTTATCCAAGCTGTAGAATGTTTTAGTAATTCACCTTAGAATAGGAAGACTCCCGTGAGAACGTAAGATTTACTGTGAAAATGGTGATTCAGGACAGCAAGACGCTGTTGTTGCGGTCGCGTGTACCAGAAAATGGGTGCTAGAAATAAAAGCCGTGTGGTGCTAACGTGATTACTAGGCATAAACGCCCAGGTTAAAACATATGTGAACCAAAGTATGCCAAGTGAAATCAGGGCGTTTTCACTTCACGTTACACCTGTATCTGCGAATCATCTAAATGATTTGACAGAATTACGCTTGCTCCAACTGGAGACATTACCTGAATCTGACTGTCATAAGCACTCACTCAACATATTCGAAAAAATAATAATACAGCCGCACACACAACCATTTAGGAAACCTTTAGATATGTCCGTTTACTCGAATCACATATACAGCTCTCTTCTCAAGAGTCGCTAGATATTATGTAGTCGTATACCCTGATTTGGGTGTAATAGTGGGCCCATCTACCTCTACGTCACAAATGGTGAGCTTCAATTCTCGTGGGAGCGCCACTGATAGCAACAATTCCAACACAAACGCCACAAAGTCGAAATGAACTCTTTCAATGGCGCACTCAGCGGGGTCCAAGTAATATTTTAGCAAACTTTCCTTCGATAAGGCGACATGGTCTCGCACGTCATGTCCACCTAAAGGTAATGAATTGCAAGGAAAATTAATTTATGAGGTCTTAATTGGTAGTTACGAGCGCGACAGCATCGTTACTACGAATCTTCACGAAGACAAAATCTGATAGCAATAAGACCTTCAGCGTCTAAACTGAACCGCACTTTACCTCAATAATTTTGGCGAAACGAAGCTCCAAAGCTCTTGTCAGAGATATATAAAAACTTTAGAACAAGTTGAATGGACGAGTACGCGAGAAAAACACACACAACAGCGGCGGTGGTGTTCTAGGGCAAGCGCATTCGAGATATTTTTCTTGACTCGATATTTCATGCGAGCGCGGGGCTTGGCACACCAAAGGAAGCACCGTTCATAGATCATCCAATACAAATAACTCTAGAGGAGGGTAAACCCTGATATCTCCTAAAGGGATCACTCATGAAGAACTCAACCTCCTAATGTAAATTTGGTGCCTTGTGTCTCAAAATCACATGATTATGCGCCAGTGAGTTCATTGTACCTAAGTAAAAGCGTGTTCTTGCTTTCGGACTCATCAGAATGTGACTGCCATGGCCAGGCATAGAGGTTAGCAGCTTGACACAGACCTTTTCACCCCTTTCACACTACCGAGCGCACGATTGTGCATACAAAAGCAAAAATAAACATTTTATCGTTTCATTAGCAACATTACCTATTCTGTTTTCGACATTCATCTGCAGCTTGAGACAAGCAAAAATCAAATGCAAATAGCGCAACAGCGCACGAAGCAAGCGCATCATTAATGTAGGCACGCCGAGGCGGGCACCCTTGTCCGTGTCGTGACGTCACTCAGGCCGCCCGCCAGGTGGCGCCACCCCAACTTCTCGGGACTGATAGTCATGTCAGGACCAGCTTAGTGGCGGCCAGCTACGCTGTGCCTAAGCCTTACGCAACTGCGTTATTTTTTTTTTATGCGAAGCATTCTTAGTGAACTCCGATGACTTTGAACGTGTCTATCTATCTATCTATCTATCTATCTATCTATCTATCTATCTATCTATCTATCTATCTATCTATCTATCTATCTATCTATCTATCTATCTATCTATCTATCTATCTATCTATCTATCTATCTATCTCTCTATCTATCTATCTATCTATCTATCTATCTATATATCTATCTATCTATCTATCTATCTATCTATCTATCTATCTATCTATCTATCTATCTATCTATCTATCTATCTATCTTAGCCGCCTACGACATTTAACTCTCCTGACCATATTGTTAGTGGGACGTATACCTAAATTCGCATGGCATAACATGACTGAATGACAAACATAAATAATAAGTCATATTAATAAAATCACGACTTATCTGCTACGAAAGACATGGTTTGCATGTTATGGACTTGGTGCTCTTGCGGCCCTTTCGTTATCTTGGTATATAACGAAATTGGTATCACGAGACACATGTTTGACTAATATCATTGACTGGGGGCAATATGAAAACCATGAGATTTATGTCAGCTACAGCATGACTTGCTTGCCATGCTCATGGCCGTTTCCTTAGCTTGACACAAACCAAAGTTAGTTATGGGTGTGTAGAACATAAATCAGAAGTGGTATTATGAAATGCATGGCATTTCATGTGCAACATTAATTGCATGCCACGCTCGTGGCACACTCGCGGCCGTTTCGCTAGCCTGATACACACCATAATTGGTTTCGCGAGATTTGACTGTATGACGAGCATGCGTGACAAGTGGTAATAGGACAATTACGACATTCATGTTATGTACAGTCTGACTTGCATGCCACAATCATGGTGAGCTCACGGTCAGTTCGCCGGCTTGATATACGTTAAAATTGATATTATGCAACTTTACTGTATGACAAACATAAATACGTGTAATAATGTGTAAATTATGACATGAATTTTGTGTACAGCATGATTTTGTTCTTGCTGGCTTCTTCGCATTACATCAATTACCAGAATGCGTGGGATCTGCCAGTTTTTCTGTACTCAGTTCCAAAACTGTTTCAACTAGAGTTCTATTCACGCGTGGGCTCACACCTGTGCTCTCAACTGGGAAAAGAGTATAGGAACCTCTAGTTATGTCCTTGTATTAGGCTGGTTATCTTGCCAATCGTGTTGAGGCACCACAGCACACGACATCAGAAGCCTCTTGAGTAATGTGTCCCCCTATCAGAAGGTGTATAGTGTATACTTTAGGGGAAGCGTTCTTTGCTGTTTGTTGAGAGCTTCTGCACTTTAAAGACTTTTTGGGTGGGCGCGTCAGCAACACCTTTCTTGAAATGCAGTGCAATGACATCTTAATCGTTGGCGAGGACAACAAAGCGTCTGTGCTAACGAGGACACTGAGCAATGTCACTGAGAGCAGTATTTTAGTCTCAGCGTTAAAATATTATATTTTTTAATTTGTCTAGTTTAAACTTATTCCTGTCTAGCATGAATGAACGGAAATTTAGTTTGGTATGCTGGTGTTGTAGTTTGTGCAGTTTTCTTTCTTACCAATGCTAATGGTACAGAGTTTACTACTAATTTTGCCAATAAAAATGTAACAAGCGAGTAGTTTTGGAAAAATAGAGATATGTCTTACGTCGACATAAAGAATGCCGGAAAAGTCGTTCAGTGAGCATACCATGCAAGTCATGTTGCGCGTGATATGTGACAATTTCCATATTACCACTTGTAATTTATGTTCGTCATACAGTCGTGTCACGTAATGTTTCATTCAAACGAGATCTTTCGCTACTTTTTTGAAAATTAGTAATGCTTGTTACAAAAAAATAGTACGGTGTGGTGTAATCGCCAATAAATTAACACAACTGTCGCAACTTTTAAAACGCAGAAGCGTTATTGTCTCTTTAATGAATAACTCCTTTTCATAAACCTCAACCTGTCCAGAGCAAAGTGGTTCAAACAGAACCGAACATATATGCTTGAATTCTCGGCTTAGGGTCAACGCAAGTCGTCCACCAAGTTGTTGGGAAACAGCCCTAGAGCTATACAAACGAGAAAAATAGGGCACGTGAATGGTTATCCTGCCTCCTTCTTACCAGGCGAACCAGTTTATGCTAATAGGAAGGTTGGGTAGTTGCAGTAGAATAAGACGAAATCACTCGATTATGCCATGTCAATAATAAAGAAATTCCATGATACAGTACCATACGAATAGTTTTATTTTTGCCCCTACACAACTTGCGAGGTATTAATTCACACGCTGTTACTTCGCCTGGAAAACATGGCATGGGGCGCAGAACAAACTCAAGGGATGCTCCCCTCCCCACAAAATAAAAAAAAAAAACGATGAAGATGAAGAACACCGTGTTATGATGTTTAAATCCAAGTGATGCAGTGCCTTATAAATACCCACTATATGGTGGCTGAAAAGGTAGCCGAGAAGGCTTTCCGGAGCGATATCTCCCGACTTCAAAAGCGAGGTAGCTTGTGTTATACGACGGAATAAAGCGTTGCGCTAAATTGCTGATTGAATGACTACATAACCTTAGAATGGGGGAAGACAAACGCTAAGGAAACGTTACAGGCAGTGGCCTCAAATATTATCAGATAAGTGTGGCGTTTTCGCTGAAGCGTGCGTATGTATGTATTTATGTATGTATGTACGTACGTACGTACGTACGTACGTATGTATGTATGTATGTATGTATGTATGTATGTATGTATGTGTGTATGTATGTATGTATGTATGTATGTATGTATGTATGTATGTATGTATGTATGTATGTATGTATGTATGTATGTATGTATGTATGTATGTATGTATGTATGTATGTTCTCACTGTCTGACAGACAAAAATACTTCGGTTCGTGCGTATGCTAGGAGCACATTTCCCGTGCCCTGAACTGTGCTTTCTGGGTGTTGTTGCAACATATTTCTTTACTACTGATAACTGCATTAATTAGAAGCATGATGACAAGGACTAACTTCAATTACCACAAATAAAAAGGGTGGGGAAAAGCCGCGCTGAGGGATGAAATTATATATAAGGGCGAAATTAATCATGCCGATAATGTAAGTGGAAAGGCGACAGTGAGACTTGACTGATTTATTGCTTGATTGGGCTTTAGTTCAAATCAACGCAGAATGGAGGTATTGTGGATGGCCTGCGTTATTCTTTACAAGATGTGGCCTTTTAGAGATGCATGCGACGATCGCTGAGCTTTTTTGTTTTGTCGTGCTGTGATCCAGCAATTTAGATTCGGACAATCGATAATTGAAAGGCGGGTGCGGTAGATAGAAAGTGAGCGACTAAACGCAATCTTTTCTTTTTCTTTTTTTGAATGGGCCGAGGAGGCTCTTTTCCCCGAAAGCAGTAGCGGAAAAGCCTGCGCCACATGCTCCGCGGCCGGTGGCACGGAGCGCCCGTGGAGGCGAAGTGGCAAATAGGGGAACCAGCTGCGGAACGTGTGCTGGGCATGCGGAATGCGAGCGTTTCGCACAACACGGCGCACGGGCGCGCGCACTGAAACATACGGGAGGGCAGTGCGGACAATGGATGGAAGACGGGCGTCTAGACTGCGCGTTCTGCTGCGCGCCGGCACAGCGGAGAGAAGGACGGGCGAGGGCACGGCTAAATCGGGATCCGGATACAAGGAGGCGGTATTAATAACGGAGACCGGTTTTTCACCTTCTTTCGGGGGAGCATCGTCCTTGCGAAGAATTAAACAAAAGCTCGCCGCACCGTTCGGTTGACACGTCGGCAGCAGGAAGTTGAAGCCGCTCCGTCGGAAGTGAGTTTAGAAGCCGCTCTGCGCCAGGCATGTCTTCGACCTTGTCCGGCGGCGCGTTCCCGTTCGGACATTCGCAACGTGGCGGAGTCTCGTCCAACGACGCGCTCCGAAATGGACACGCGCGCTGACGGACACTCTCCCGTGCCTCGCCGCTCGCTTCTTGATTTGTACAGCACCGGATAGCTTACTTGCAGTAAAAGATTTACGACAGCGCGAAAATAAAAATAATGGATATTCCCGAACTTGCATAGTTTGTGACAGACAAAAATAAAAAATGCAAAAAATCGAAACTCTTTAGTCCGTACGGATGACAGAATACCCGTAGGCGAGTCATATCCACGTGTATTCCTTGACATTCGTTATAGACTTTTTCCTGCCAGATGCCGCTATTCAGCATTTCTACTTTTCGCTGTGAAGGGAAGATTGCTTGAAAGGATTGTGTCTCTTTACATCCCAATATGAAGAGCAGACTACTCGTATTGATGTTACAAATATAACGAAGAGATGTTGAAAAAAAACACACACACACTATAGGCGTTTTGATTTCGGGGAGAGCACCTCCTTGAGATGGCCATTTTTCTTCCTATGCCTTGGCGAAAAAATTTCGGGGGAGGGGGGGCAGGCAGGGGCATTCACACTCACCCCAGCGAAGGGGGGGGAGGGGGGCAGGCATCAGCTTTTCGCGGTGACGTTACTATCAGCGGTAGTTTGACCAGACTGTGTACATGTATATAAAAGTCTCTCTGAAACGATGTCACTGCGGTAAGGTGTCTTCCGTTGTTTGCAATCGTGCAGCAGACATTTTCCTTTACGTCAACAGATTCATCCTGCATCATAGATATTCCATGTATACACTGTTTCAACTAGCAGGTGCAGTGATGTTCGCAGAATTTACGTACGCCGTCGGGAACAGGAGAAGCCTCGTACCACACAAAATCTCGAGTGATCGGTTCACTAGTTGTGAAGGGATGAACTCCGGTCTTCTTGAGATCATAGTTCACCATAATCAATTTCTTAGAACGTGTCAACTCCAACGAGAACTTCCAGAGCATGCAACACGAGTTTACTCACGCTGTAATGTGCCCCATTCGTGCCTGTTGGTTGCCTGTTTCGGGCAATCTGATGTGAGTCGCGGGAATTTCACTGCTGGCGTCAATTCCTTCGCATTCATTCATGTTTGTGGTATGATATCGCTACGCAACAGATACTACCAGCCTTCTCTAGAGGCGCAAGACGTTTCAAGCGCAGACTAAGATACTGCGCGAGCATGACCCTACCGGCACTTGAAGGGAGGTGGAGGAGATGCATATCCGCGAATATTTCTGCTAGGGAGAAATGAGCGCTATTGTTTAAGGTGGAACGTTGCCAGCCAGCATGTATTCTCGCCAAAGCACTCGTTTCTCGCATTCAATGTCACTGCCCATAATTGGCTGAGCACGTCGCTTCTTAGCAATCTCAAGTCAGCCCCTTTAAATACGCTGCCTATGCGTATTGCTATGTAGTTCGTGTTCGGTGTCAATCAGCGCCCCTCTATGAGACTAGATGGCCGTGCTAAAACGCCGTAAAGTAGTGCTTGATGAATATTTCTCGAAAGGCGACGCTGCTTCCTGTGCACACTCGACAACTGGTGAAAAATGTACAGCAGCTGAAGAAACAGTTCCCAGCTGTAGTTCTGCACTGCCTGAATACCACTTGTATGCAGAAAGAACTGAAAACTGATTGGAGCATGATGCATGCACGGAAACCGCGATTCCTGACAACGACATTGGTCTTGATGTGTTGAACGCGGGCCAAGACTCTAAGAGTTGCAGGACGACGAGAATAGGCGACGTTTGCTACGCCATGGAAACCATGCGCTGACTACAGTTTTTCCTCAGTTAATAAGCGCTGAGTGAAGTTCGCTCCTCACAGGTAATAAATGCTTTCCAGGCTGGTGATGATTATGATGATATATGGTGTTTTTTATTTGATGGCCAAAGAGCGCCAGTTCATTCCAGGCTGGTGTATTCCAAATATCAGAAGGAAGCTCTTTGCCAACAAAAAAACGCGCACATGTCTTGCACACATTATTCACTGTAAGATCACCTAGGAATCATATTGTGATAGTAGCACCGTTTAATTTCTAAATCATGTCAGCGCAACGTGACGAAAAGAAAAGATGGGTAAATGGCGAGAGGAAAGTTGAACCCCCCGACCCCCCCCCCCCTGGCTACGCCACTGTTCTGCGCATATGTAGACAGTGAATTCCATCTTCGTTAAAGATCCTCAGGTGGGTAAAATTATTACGAAGTTTCCACTTCAGTGTATTTCATACTAAGGTTGAGGTCTTAGTATATTTAAATGTGAGCTAGCCTTGAAAGCGTGCCTAATTTTGAGTCCGTAAAGTGGCTAACAAAATCACATATACACGTTTCGTAGTAAACTGATGCAGTGAGCAATTTTAGGCACTCTTCGATGCGGAATGGGTTTCATTATTCTTTTGATGAGGTGTTGACATCTCCGTTGAACTCCAGAAAATTGAAGCCTGTCTTTTTACTTCCACCATAATCTCACCCGACAGTTTGACCAGCTTTAAGTTGCAATTCTCTGTCATCATCTGTACGTTGAGCAATCATAATTTTTCATAAAACTAGCTTTGTATTAATTGTTCCAGAAGCTCCTATGGCAACATTGCGGAGTCTCTGGTCCGAAAATCATCTTGTATGTAGCCGCTTTAGTTAGCCATAATCTCAAGTATGGCAGCTGCTGCAATCGACACACTCAGACGATTCTTTATCTCACTGAATTTAGCTGGGTGAGGATGCAATAGACTGTCCATTACTTTGATGAACTACTGAAGGAAATTGTCTTGGATTTCAATTTATTTTAGATAAATCAGTGCGCGCGTGTGGGCACACTATTTTTTCCGTGTGTCTTGAAATTACCTAAATTCCCGAGGTCCTTTGTTATCCTTTCATGAGATTGTTTTGCACTATAGAGAGTAATGCAAACGCTTCCCGCCCCCACACCCAAATATAAGCAAAGCTCAAGCGATCACGCCTGGGATGCTTCAGACTAGGTCATGTGCCTCTTGAGGCTTGCTAAGCTGCATTAACAGTGATATCGACCTACAGTGCCCGAATTGTGAGGAGGCATTGAGCACTCTAGCGGACAAGCTCTGGCAGGGTCCTGCGTTGTGGTACACGTCATGTATTTATGAACAGTACTGGTTAGACGCCATCGCTAATACAGCAAGCGCGAGTCTTGCTACCGGTTGGACTATGGTGCAGGTTGGCGTTTACACACGCTTACAGCAGTAAGAAGAGGTCTCTCTGCACTGAATAATCAGTCAACGGCTATCCTGAAGGCCCCTGTAAGAGCGGAAAGACATGGCGTCGCGATATCGACATCGGAGCTGCCAGTCGCGTGCCGAGGGCTCAGCGGGTCCTTCATAGCTAGTCCCTCAGGACCTCATTAGAGTTCTTTGTCTCTCTATCTGGTTTCACTGAGGCAAGCAATGCGGAGGTGAATGAGCGTGCAGTAGAGCATCGCTTGAGGGTCTGAGTTGTGGCCTACTTTCCTCCCTAAATGATCAAAGAAATGTCACATCAACTGGATCCGCTCATGCTTCCGAGATTTGGGAGTGCACGCTTTTCTGCGATAATAGAAGCTCACTCAAGGTCACTGTATACGTAGACGTCAGCTTGTGTACGTCTGTACTAGGTACATTGAAAGTTTCATTGATAAATATATTTTATCCTTTATCCACTAAGCAAAGAAACAGCACTAGATGACTCATTTGTAGATGTTTTTATTCGGGCCCCTGGTTCTTGCACTGGACATAACGCTGCAAGACGTCCTGTGAAGTTTCATTGTTTTTGAGATGACATTGGAAAGAAACAGCCCTACGCTAGGACGTCTGTGCTAACTTTAATTAGAAGACAATGATATGACTTTCCCCAGTGCCTTCAAGGACAACCTAACAAGCTATTGACACCGTATAACAACGCAAATGTAGGCTCTAGTGACATTCGCTGTTCAAATACTTCACATCACCACAAATTTCTTCTTACACTAGGCAGACAACTTCCTTGGAACTCCGTAATGCGCTATCATGTAAATACACTGAGTGCTTTATGCGTGCTTGTCTTTATTGTAGTTATGCCACATATGTGTAAGCATGTCGTGTTCCAGTGTTTTCGCCTTATGACAAGACCTTACTGCTGATTGTTTGCGTAATTTATATGAGCTGAACTTTAGCGTGATGTTAATGGATGCTTTCATGTCTCTAGAATCATTTGTGTTGCATTGTTAATTAAAGAATTAGCTGGTTCTATATAAAGATGCCAACATGTCCTAACACCTTACAGTAAAGAGAAAGACTAACGTTGCACCCTAATTTAGGCTAAAACATGACATAACTCGTATATTCAGGGCGTTATCAAGGTTTCACTACAGTGTACACAACGAAAGATCACCATAGTTTATTCTTGCTTTCGAAGAAAATGACCATTTCATCCGCATATTTATTGTTTTGTAATAATCGAGAATCACAGCGGTTTAGCCAGAAAAACCTTCCTTACAGAGTGGCGTACTGAACTACAGGCACGTAGGCAAGGGAGAACCCATCCCTCCCCCTCCCGAGACTCGTCCAGTCGGCCATATTCTCCGACGGCAACATTTTTTTCCGTTTTGCCATGAAAACTCTTTCGAACAATTCGGCCTTGCCCCAATACCACTACCCAAAAAAAAAAAATTCTGTCTACGATCCTGCTGCACTACGAAACTTCTAATTTATGGACTATGGTTACCGGGAAGTGAGGCACTGCAATTGTGCTGTAATTTTACGTTAAACCACTGACAGTTTAAAGTACAACAATATTTCAGATACTACTACGTACTAATGCAAGTAACATTAACAGTGGACTTTGACGACCTTTTATCTATATAGAACCACTACGCGGTACTGTCAAAGTTTTGTGCTAGCTTGGCCCCCTACGTGTCTGCTGGCAACTGTCCAAGGTAGTAAAGATATTGTTTCACTGGAAGATGAAGTGTGTCTTCTGAATATAAGGCACCAGGCTAGTTCTCTATGTTCTGGGCAATATCTTAGGAAATTCCTGGGAACCTGGTCTTCAGTTTTGCGGTCCTCGATACGGAGCTTCATCGAGGTCCGTACTGCGAGAAATCATCGTGGCTGACCTCAGCTGGTAGGGGGCAAGCTTGCTCATTTAAACCGAAGACACCAAGCTGTATACTCAGGGTAAGGTACATTCATCTGGAGGCATGATAACGCAGACCGCTTCCCCTCATCATCGTGTCCAAGGAGCCCCCAAGCAATCTTCGAATGCAGAACAGGCAAGCACTATTCGTTTGCCTGGGAAGTCGACAGTGTAAGAAGTTTAAGGATGCCATGGCAAATACGCAGAAAAATGTCCACGCAGTTCGTACTATTCTCGTATGTGCACTCAATAGATTGCGCCGAATCATGGTGCTAGGTGGCATAAAAATCCATCTCTTCCTCGCAAAGGCAATGCTGCCACAGCAGTGTAATTTATCATATTGCTTTGGTAATTTACAACACGACGATGACAACTATTATCAAGCCAGCAAACACAGGGTTGGTCATCAGTGTGTAACACGTGCTGCTTGAAGTCGATTTTGCAGAGGATACTGTTCATCACCTTATGCCAAAGAAGGTCACTTGCGACCCACCGTTCGTCTATTCCTATCAAGGCTACTTCAATGCTCTCAGTGCTTCACTGTCTGAGATGTCAATGGTGTTTGCCACAATAGACTATTTTACGGATGACTTTAAGGACAGCCATAATGGGTTGTTAACCTTTGCGTTTTTTCATCCTAAAAACTAAACGAACAGTGATACGGTAGATGCATTCACACTAAAAAGGTTGGGTTGGTGCATACGATGTTTCATCGTGGTATTAATTCACATCATGATATACAAGAACAAGAAAACATCGGCTTAACAATTCAAGACTACGGTGCCCCAGATGTCTTGGAGGTAATAGTCTATATATTCACTATTTTGTTCCTGGTGCCCTGAACATCACGCTGCAAACACTTGCCACGCTACTGTTCCAAATCAGCACTGTTGTAATGATAGCCATGGTGCCCAATCTCGGCTCTGATATAAATGACGGATTTACAGGCTCTAAAACAAATTCCCAGGTGCGCTTCGTCACACAGCAAAACTTCTGGAACTGCATGGCGTAGCCTTCGTCGTCATAGAACGTTGTTAAAGAAGGTGGTGGCTCAAAGGAAAACAGGTCTTCTCCTGTAGGTCATACGCCATCTCGTAAAGCCGCAAAAGGGCTCGATAGCTATCGAACGTGTAATGAGAGAGTTCTTTTGTAAAAAAAAATGGATGGCCCCTGTGAGTTGACAGCTTCACGAAGAGGATGAGCACGTGCTGTTCACTGTGCCTACTATTACGGCCGTTCAGAAGCTGACCGTCAAGTTGGGCCAATGTTGCGCCACCTCATGGATTCCATTTGAATGATCCTGTCAAACCTGAGAAGAGAAACTGCTCCGTGTGCACTGAATGTACTGGGAGCTCTAGGCCCAGTACTATAGACTCTCTCTAGTAGATAAAGCAAGCTATCTCCCATCCGTTCAGATGGCTGTCAAGGCAGCACCAGTCGTCGAGCGTTTCACCAGACCGATAATCGATTTCCGCGTTAACCTACATGAGTGTCTGCAGGTTCATGACTGTAACTCTGATTAGCACTGCTGAGTGTAGTACTCTACTGTGAGTGTTCATGTGTCTTGTTTCTGTATGTCTCTCTTTCTCCGCATTTTTCTTATTTACCTAATCTCTCTAACGTGTTTCCTTGTGTCGGTTAGTAAGTAGAATACTTATTCGCGCCTGGCTCCTCACCTTTTCTTTCATCCCTGGTCTGTCGGGGTGTGGGCCGAATAGGCAATTTATACTTCATTAGAGCTAAGTTAAACACTGTCCACTAAACCACAACCAATATTGAATTAACGATTACGAAATAACGTATGCCCCACAACAGGGATGCTTACTGCATAACATCGACAATAATCCCTAACGAACGGACTGTTGTTGATTTTCCCGAAGTGATTATACCATCCAAGGAACGTACTCAGACTGTATTTTATTTACAATTAGCATGTATGTACCTGGCTCTAACGTAGCCTACCTTCCCATATCTTTTTTTACAAATAAATAAATAAATATATTGATGAATATTCAGTAGTCTGTGTTTCACAATATCGCAGTATAAGGTGCCTGGATCGACGCAGTAAGATCCAAAGTGTGTCTCCCTATCCCTGCGCCTCATTCATCACCTCTCCAGTTTACTCAGACAACGTAACGAACAAACAAACAAACAAAAACCAAAAACCAAACAAACGGCTATAAATTAATAACGAGATTAGACTGTAACAAAATTAATATTATTTTCTGCCTCACGGGAAGTGGCCAATATATCATTTCAATTCAATTTTTATTTCATCCCAGTATATATCTTAGAAAGTTGTCAAAGTATAATAGTTGAGATCGAATACAACTTAAATAAAAAATGTACCGAAAGGTACTCGAAATAAATAATTAGCCTTTCGAATATTCCTTGCAAATGTTCAAAAGTACAAACGAATAGTACAGAGTAGCGAGAAAAACAAGCGCTGGCTAAAACTGCCATTCATTCAAGCAAGAAATATATACAAGTAAAATTTTTGGCGACAGGAATATGTGTGTGAAGAGAAAGGTTAATTCAGTTAAATTTTATTCGTAACTAAAATAGTGAGCAAATTTCTCAAGCTTTTCTTTTCAGAAAAAAAAATCAGTGATGCCTGTGTGATATAATCATCCACATCACATTTAAATAGCGAGATTTTGTTCAGCGAAAAAGCGCTTTAGTTAATCTTTCTTCCATCTCTGTAGCATTTTCCTTGCGTAAATTTTTTTTGGTGATAAAATGACAGTTTCAGCCTTCGCTTGCTTGTGTCCCGCTCTCTGTGCTGTTTGTTTGCGTTTCGAAATAGTTCAACCGAATATATACTAAGTAGCCCGCCTATCTGCACTCCTTCCAAATAGGTTTCAGTAAAAAAGCAAGACACCTTTTTTCACCTTTATTCAAAAGCGGGGTGAAGGCTAAAAGAAATCTCGATACGCACGCAATATTCGGGTGAACGACAGACGGGGCTGGCTTGACGTTAAAAGTGCTGGCATAAATGCCGCAGCTGCTCTGAACGAGAACTTGGTGCACAACCTTGAAATTGTGGCTCTCAGGGACTATCTCACCGACGAACACAGCCAAATGCATGTTGAAGGCTTCGTTTCGACTTGCTCAGTCTGCCTAAACGTTCACTCCCTGATACGTGCCACCTCAAAAAGCGGTCCTCAACAAAATGTCCTCGTCCATATTTCACGAATAATATATATATATATATATATATATATATATATATATATATATATATATATTTATATATATATATATGGTAAGGCAACGTTTTGGCTGCAAGACACTTTTTTAACTCCCGAGCCTCTGCCCCCAACACAGGTCAGACTGATGATGATGAGTGCGTACATATCATAAGATGACGTGTGTGACTAATATTCACACTTAGTTTTCCCCCACGCTTGAGCGGCTAGCTCGGACGCGCCTTGCGGAACGTCGAATGAATGGCTTCAGACGTGGTACGTGGACAGCCTCCGAACCACGACAGCGACAATCCGCAGAAAGGTCGGTGGGAGTGACACAACAGTTCACTGGTGACGTTTGTTCATTGACTGTATATGGTCCAATGAAGCGTGACTGAAACTTGCCGCACAGTCCTGGAGTACGAATGGGTGTCGAAAGCAACACTTCCCCCGGACTGAAGGAGACGTCGTGAGGAAAGCTGTCATAGCGCTGCTTGCGATCTTGCTGATTGGCTTCTGTATTAAGGTGAGCTCGTTGCCAACATTCCTCGAGCCTTGAGATGAACTGTTCTGATACGGTTGCCGAGGTGTCAGTTGGAACATTTAGAAAAGAGATGTCGATGGGGAATGTCAGTGAACGGCCGTACGTGAGGTAGAAAGAAGAGTAGCCAGTAGTTTTTTGAACAGCTGTGTTATGGGCAAACGTCACAAAAAGCAAAATTGTATCTCAGTTGTCGTGGTTTGGTGCGATATACATCGATAGCAGGTCTGTTAGTGTCCGATGAAATCTCTCTGTCAGCCCATTACTTTGGGGTTGGTAGGCTAACGTCGTCTTATGTACTGTGCCACAGGCTGTGACCAGGTTTTCAATTATGGTGAACAGGAACGCCTTGCCACGATAACTCAGGAATACGCGAGGTGCACCGTGACGCAGTACAATGGCATTCAGAAAGAAGTCCGCGACGTCTGAAGCAGAACTTGTGCGTAGTGCAGCAGTCTCTGCATACCGTGTCAGGTGATCGATAGCAGTCACAATCTAACGGTTGCCTGCTGGCGTCATGGGGAGAGGTCCAAGTAGGTCTTTGCCAACGATGGCGAAAGGTGCCTCGGGACACGGGATGGGTTGCAGAAGGCCAGCAGGACGAGAAGTTGGTCGCTTCCATCGTTCACACAGATGGCAAGATGCAACGTACTTGGCCATGTAGGTAGAGACGCCAGGCCAGAAGAAACGTTTCCTGATGCGGCTTTGTGTTTTGTGAAACTCCAAGTGGCTTGCACATGGGTCGTCGAGAAAGGCTTCGAGGACTTGGTGATGTGGAGAATGCGGAAGTACTGGTACCCAGTGGTATCCATCAGCAGTGTAAACGTAACGATGGGGCACATTGTCATCGAGCTTAAATTGCCATCTGCATCTAGGCGTCTGCATCTTGGTGTCTTTTGCCGCACCTGTAGATGACGTCAAAATTGTACTCATTGTAGGTGGAGCGCCGAACAAACGAGGGGACCACACAAGTTTCGCAGAGACGATAGCCAGCATAAGGCGTGATGGTCTGTAATAACTGTGAAGTGGCGTCCGTAAAGATATATATGGTCGAAATATTTGTATTGCACAAACGACAGCGAGGTATTCCTGCTCAGTTATGAAGTAGTTCTGTTCAGCAGCCGTAAGATCACGACTTGCATACGCAATAACTCTTTGTCGTGAAGTGGCATCCCGCTGTAGAAGAACTGCATTAATGCCATGGCCGCTTGCGTCAGTGTGCAGACATGTAGGTGCGTTCTCGTCGAGGTGACACAGAACAGGGCCAGATGTTATATCATGCTTGAGGGCTTGAAGGGCGCGTTCGCAGTCGTCGTTCCAAGCGAAGGTAGATCCTGATGTCAGCAGCTTGTGCAGTGGCGACGCTATGGCAGCAAAATGACCTACGAAACGGCGGAAGTAGGATGCCAGGCCCCAGAACTTCGTAGTTGTTTTTCATTATCTGGCCGAGGGAAGTGTATCACATCTTGTCAAGATCTGGCCGAACGCCATCTTTGCTGAAAAGGTGGCACAACACCTTGATGCTGTTGTTTGCGAAATGGCATTTTTGTGTTTAGCTAAAGTCCAGCAATTGAAATACACGTAAAAACTTTCTCCAAACGATAAAGATGCTGATGAAAAGAAGAGGAGAAAATGACTATGTCATCTAGATATCATATTTCCGGCCGCGTAGAACTGCCGCGTAGAACTGCGTCAATCATGCGTTCAAACATGGCAGGGGCATTACATAAACCGAATGGCAGGACATTGAATTCATACAGCACGTCTGGTGTTGCAAAGGCAGTTTTTAAAAGTTTGCATGCTTCGTGCATAGGTACTTGTCAATAACCAGACCGTAGGTCGAGGCTGGAGAAAAATTCAGTGCCTAGCAGAATAAAAATCTCAAGTATATGTCCGAGCGAAATTCCACTCAAAAGCGGGAGGCTATGGCGAGCTGCATTTCCCGAAGTACTAGCTTCAGTTTTTGCAGCGTCTACCACGTCAATTCCACGCTGTTTTTTTTTTCTTTAGACCATAACGTGCTTGCGTCTACGTCTTAATATATACTTAGTGCCTTTAAAAAAAGACGCGTGCTCTACTTACTGAACTACGCCTCATACGTTGCCTCATCACACTTTACATCGGCTTACTTCTCTACTGCCGATAAGAGTGTTCTCTCGTGGACTGCATAAACCACCAGGACATGTGTGGAGCCAGGTAATAAGTATTGCTGTTGTATACATATTCAGAGAAAAATGGGTATCAATGTCGAATAAACGTATCATTTTATTGAATTGTGATGTGATTCAGAAGATAATGTTGTACTGCATTGTAAACGTCGAAAATTACCATAATAATCTTTCAGCCACAGTAGTAGAGTCGCAGTGCCGGGTAGGCTATACGCACAGTTTATAAGTTCTTGTGAAGCACTCAACGTTCTCGACTCCCCACTCAATTCTTGAGCGTGCTAGAGATGCGTCGAGAAAAACTTTGAAGCAAGTAACTATTAAGTTGACGGTTCGGATAGTGTAAAACTAGTTGAAAGAAGAAGATACGCGTATTTTACAAAATGCATACAGGTTTCACACGCGACTAGTCAATCAGAACTCTTCTGTAAGACAATAACAATGAAAGCGTCGAATGCTTTATTTTAACGCTCTTTGGTACCACATAGGATACGTTCGAACCTTCAAATGTTCTGTACAGCGCGATGATACGCCACGACAATAAAGCCAAGCAGCGTAGGTTCCCGCCTGTGGCCTTAATTTGATTTTAACGAGTGCTGCGAGACATGAAGAACGTTCAACATTTTTTCTTTCAAAACTGCGCCTTCACGAAGAAGACATCAAAGTCAATAATCCAAGGGATGAAGTCGATTTACACTGCCCGAATGGAAAGCATGACCAGGAAGATGAGGGATAAACTTGACCGGGATTCAGGAACATGTCCATTTAGTGCTGTCTCTGTCGACTACTGCAGCGGCTGCTCGAAACTGATTGGTAAATACCAGACAAAAATCATATCTGACGAAAAAAGCCAGGTACCAAAAACAACTCCCGGTTATGCGTAGCGGAGACCCACTGAGACGTACTGGTTATATTTCAATGTAATGTTGCAAACCTGTGGCTTCCTAGGGTGTTTAATATTTAGCACTTGAGCCCCATGTGTATCCTATGAGCGGGCTTCAATCGCTCTTGGAAGCCGCATGCTTTGCACTGTGATACTACAATTTTACCAGAATGTCCTAGTTTGTTTCTGCTGCAAATAACTGAAGGTCGTTTCTAATAACTAGCTATCTTCTTCAGGTATGATTTTTTTTCGACCGCTTCCCATTCAGTAAAGGCAGAACGCCGTTCTTGTCACCTTGAGATGACGCCACACACACACATATCGTAGCTCTCCACTACAGCGTCTCTCACAATCATATGGTGGTTTGGGGACGTAAACTCCACATATTATTTCGATGAAAATTATATGGGCACTCTTAGCTGGATTTTGCCGCCGGCATCGATGCTGATTTCGGTGTAGCCGTCACTCACCGTATATATATACGCATCTATACATATGAAGATGCAAGAGAGAAAAATCCAGGACTCCAGCACGCTGAATTGAACTTGGGTCCTCTGCAACATGAGTGTGAAACGTTAACCACTGCGCCATCGAGGAGCACGTCCTTCACCGTTCAAACGCCAAGCTATTTATATCTACCACTTACCGCTGCTGATGGGCATCTCGGGGGGGGGGGAGAATTATCGTGTTTTTAGCATTACCAGCAATATGGCGCAATGAGCGCGCGTCGCGACATCCCGCGGTGGCGCACGCTCTAATCATCCACGCTTACTGTTCCCGTTTAGAGGAGGGGGCGACGCTCTCTCGCGCACCTTATCTCACAGTAGGGAGAATCGTTTGTCGTGACTGGCCTCGGGCTTTACCTGGAACGATTCTGTTGTAGTTACCAAGCACACACAGGTCACTGCAGTCATTGTAGTCTCCGTTTGCGAAAAACACTCTTTTCAGACACTGCGAAGTAACAAATGACATGAATATGTGCGTGCACCTGTACCTGTGAGTACGTTTTGTGCGCCATTTGTGTGTGAGAAACGTGGGGCACGTTTCGGTCTGCATTCTATTCTGCACGTGACCTTCCCATTGGTTGCTATCGCGTTCATTGCTTCGCCTTTGCGGCAAAGCTGTGACTTTTTATTGTTATTGCGATCAGTAGTTGTGTCCCTCAACACCATCGATTGAAGAACGTGAAAGTCAAATTACGAAAGTTCACGCGTATAAATGCAAAATACGGTGATCCGCTCGAAATGCCCAAGTACTCAATGTCGGTTTCGTTTTCTTCGTACGAAATGCGTGTTTTTTTTTAAATAATTGAGGTTATTCTCGTAAAATAAAGAGCCCCTAAACAACCTCTGAATATACAAAAAGCGAGCACGTCATTTTCTCTCGGCGTTTCTCGTCTTTGCGGCACAATATGTGACCTCAACAGTTCGCTCATGTGACGTCAGGATGAATTAGGCTTTTCATTGGCCGATATGTGAGGGATATCTCTTCTCAGTTGTCTCCTACTCCGCTTTGCCTTGCAGTCACCCACCTGTTCTTTCTTCTATCACCTGACCATCGGACGCGATGAACTGATTTCACTTCGTTTTCTGCCTTTTTGACTGCGCAACCGGAGGCGGCAGTGCGTGTAGCCTAAAAGCGCGAAATTCTCACTAGCTCGACGCTTAGAGCTGACATATCATGTGCTTTAGGAAGAATTAAGTGGCGAGGAGGAGATAGCCCATGTAGGAAGTGCAGTGAAGGTGAGAAAGAAACTACTCTCACGTCTTTCAACTCAGCGTGGTTTAAGAACGCTTCAAGGAGCGTGCAGGTCTGTATACTTAGTTTATTTTCCGGCTGTCTTCTTCACGTAAAGTAGATGCATGAAAGTCAAACAAGTAACTCTTTATTAACTTTTATTCCGTGGAAAAAAAAAACAGCACCACTGCTTCAGATGCAAAGTCTAGCACCCGAGCATTCCGGCTGACGTCCCGCGTTTGCGGAGACCGAATCTTCCAAAGGCGAAACATGGCTTTTATAAATGGCCATTCTTCCGGTTCCGCTTTTTTTTTTACCCTGCATGACACTCTGCAGTTCTTCTGTCTGCGCCCGGTCAGATTGCGTGACCTTTGACCTGCACTAATCTTCTCGCATTTTTTTGTTTATTTTTGGCTTATGAGATCGACGCCAAGAATTTCAGCGCGAGATAAACGCGCCAGCAGGCTAACGTTTTCCTCGATGGCGCCGCTTTTCGTTGGGTTCCTAATCGGAGGCGGTGGTTGTCGTTGGATTTCCTGCTGCGCCTGGAAGCAGGAAACACTGATCATCGCTGTGCCTGTTCCGTGCGCCGTCCTGGAGGATGTGTGTGTGTGTGCGATTGCGGCTGCTCACTTCCTGCATTACCGGCGGCGTTCTCCAGCCCGGGCTAGGCGTCTCGGCCCGATGCCGCTCGCTCGCTTTATAGCCGCCCTGGGAAGCTGGGATTGGCCAGGTAAGGGCCATTCCACTTTCTCGCAGCCAAGTGACAGCAGGCGGCGCCAGCTTGCACCATGGTGTAAAACACGGCGTCGCCACGCGCGCTAATGAGTGACACAAACGCATGTGATTTTCCGCACCCCCGAAGAAACAGTCGTGAGCACTTCTCTGAACACCTGCGAAGATGATCGAGAAGGTGAACCCTGGAGAACCTCAGCAGTACGCTTTGTGCGGCTGCATTTTGAGAAATATACGACCAATTTCGCAGATTCTGCGGTTAGCAGTTGTAAGCGATTGTGCTAGCTCAGTCCCTCATAATGATATCCTAGTTTTTGCGCGTAAATCTGGTTGAAATTCTAGAAGTGAAACTCGCTAAACGATGACTAATCTCAAGCGATGCACTACGACTGCGTAGCGTCGAGGTGGACCAGCAGTAGCCGAAGGCATGTGTACAGAGGCACGAATTGGTGCATTCCGTGGAATCCCTTTGCTTGATTCAGAGCAGGGGTTGACAACTCGGGCCTGCGGGCCGCATGCTTTTGCGAGGAAGTACTGGGCGGCCACCGGCCCGACGTTGGAACCCTTCCCTTGTCTCTTCTTATTTGAGAGCCGCCAAGGTGGTTTTGACCTCGAATGGGGTTTTCCCTTGTAACTTACGCTTGTTAATTTGAATGGTGTGATTTGTGTGCTGAATAGACATCATTCATGTATTCCTATTCGAGTTTAAAACAGTTTCGTCAATCAGTCGTGATTTTCTAAATGTCTCCAAAGCGTCGTCCCCCCCCCCCCCCCCGCTCCTGCCAAACTCAATATACCGTGCGGCCCCCGCCATCTCGGCTTCAATGATGCTACTTGGCCCTTCACATCAAAAGGTTGCCGACCCTTGCTCTAGAGCATTGTGGCATGAAACTATAGGTGAGCTGGCTGACTAGCTTAATTAGGCCTCGTCAAGGAAAACGGCGGACCTATAACTCTTAGCGCGAAGCCAGCTGCTCGGTCCGTGCTTCCGTTAACGATGATGCCACGCCGACTCGGTAGCCATTAAAATTTATGTGTCTACTTCATCAGCCATGGTGGTAAAAACTGTCCAACCGATCATCATACCAGCTGGTCGGAATGACCACCAGGGGTTGATGCTATTGTAAAGTTAAGCTATTCTGACCATGTGCTTGGAGGCCGCCAAGTCAAAAGAATGCTGCTTGTTATCCCGGAGGGAGGGAAATCATCAATGGACAGCAATCTCGCGGGCAATGTGCAGTATGTATTTAACAGGATGATTTACTTATATCACGAATAGTCAAAGACAAACACCAACAGTGAACAAAGAGTGTTACGGTTAATTTACAGAAAGAAATCGTATGAAGTTCTCCAGCCGAAAGTGGAAGCAACGAAGTGGTACTTGGTTGTCTTCGTAGTGAATCTGACAATTATTTAGCATACATCCGTGTATTCAATGTTGCCCGCTATCAATTTCCGGAAGTTTGATTACAGTAAACATCGCGTTGTTTCAATAAAAACGTGCCGTCTGATCCAGCGAGTTGTGATCTTATCACATTGCACCCTCTCCACAGTTGTTGATCTGTTCTAGGGTGAGCTGGCTTTCGGTGACCTGCATGTTGCTCTTTTAGAACTTTTGTATGATCAGTAGTTGTCAAGTTTCACAGTCGGTGCTTTGACTTGCGAATACTTTACTTAGTCTGGCTTAGTACTCCTTAGTTACAATAGCTGTTTCCTACATCTGCGTCTTCTCACTGCATCTTCGTTGCTTTGTTGTCCTCACTTAAAAACTGATTTCGAACCAAGAAGGATGGTAGGAAATGAAAGTCATCCCATTTAGATGGAATCAGGAAACCGCGACACCAAACAAGCCAACCACGAGAGTGTGGGTTAAGGAAAAAAAAACTTATGGCAGCTCTACTGCTGTGAAACCTGAGCAAGTGCGCCGCGCAGCAACCTGTGATTGCCGTTCAGGAAGTTCCCAGTAGTCCTTTTATCGAAGCGTCAATGACACCAATATTTGGGATGAGCACGTATAAGGCTTACGTGGCACAAGTAGAACCTTGTTAGGTAGATTCACGAACTTGGCGTGCAACATGTGCGCGAATTATTGCTCCTCTTTGTCAACTTTCTGCTTGTTATAGCAGTTGAGATACGCCCCGCCGCGGTAGTATAGTGGCTAAGGTACTCGGCTGCTGACCCGCTGGTCCTGCGATTGAATCCCGGCTGTGGCGGCTGCAATTCTGATAGAGGCGGAAATGTTGTACGCCCGTGTGCTCAGATTTGGGTGCACGTTAAAGAACCCCAGGTGGTCGAAATTGCCGGAGCCCTCCACTACGGCGTCTTTCATTATCATAGGGGGTTTTGGGACGTTAAACCCTAAATATCAATCAATCAATCGAGACACGCGTCGTCTGCAACAAATTCTGCCAGGTTGTTTTCCCTATCAGATGTGGCCATTAGGCGACGCCGTGCCGACACAAGGGGAGGCGAATTCCTTCGTTCGACCAGGCGATAGCACCACGCCGACTTCAGTCCGAGGTGTCTGAAACGTTTTAGCGACATTAAGCTTTTGGAATGCTTATTTCTGTTAGGTATATTATTTTAGACAATGTCACTTCATTTAAACCAAGGTTTGACAATTGCTACTCTTGTTATGGCCTGAATTGAACGTTTTACTGCGCGAGCGGTAAGATCACAACGTCATGCTTATTTATGGTAATTACAATATCTTAGACATCGTTATTTCAATTAAACCTAGGTATTAGTATTTCTAGTCTCGTTATGACCTGAATTGAGTGTTTTATTGCGTGCGTGGTCTCACCACAAGAGGTGTATAGATCGACTACAAGCCAGTCCCCTAAAGTGCTCCGCACTTAAAGGGAAGACTTACGAAACAGACAAATTAATGTTCTCAGTATATTGACTTTCTGTGTGTTTTGTGAGTTTTTAGAGGAAGTTGCGCTACTTTGCACGCCTATCGAATGCCCTCATAGCGTATTTTTTGAAATATATAGAAGGGCGGGGTTCCCCGCTGGGAAGAAACCACTACACAGCGGCGTTAAATTCAACAGTGACTAAAATGTGCAGAGTAGAAGCTCAGACATATCGCGTTTACGTAGACCAAACGCTTGCACACTCACGAAAAGTGGGCGAGCCGCCTGCGACTGCGTTGGAAAAGGAGCCAAGTGCCATGGTTAAAGAGAGACTGACGTCCCTCTTTTTTGTTTCCTTGGCTCTTTGTTCGAGACACAAGACGGGCGGGCAACGAAGTGCATCTCGAAAGCGAAGTGGCACAGCCTCACTCGTTGGCGAGATGTCGGAGGTCAGTAAATGGGAGAGGTCACAGCGAAACGCCTAGCGACCGAAAAGACCCCGGTGTGGTTTGTTATTATTGTATTATTTTTCGCGTACTACTTGCAAGGAAGGTCGAGGTTTCGCCAGGTGGAGTGGGCCAAAAGAGGGAGAAGAAAAGCCGGGCCCGCCCACATAACGGGATTCTCCGTGATCACTGAATGTCGTGTGCTACGCCACTGCATGGTCTTGGATATCGAGCCATGACTCTGACCTCAATTCCTTGTTCGTCGGAGTACGCGAAACCCAGGAAACAAAAGAACAAGAGAGATAATATATTGCGCTGTTTGGTGATGAATGCATTCGTATGCATGCCTCTCTGTTAACAGAAGCACTGCGTTTGGTCAATGCATTTCAAAAAGAGAGGGCGGCTGGATGGATTATAAACGCTGGTTCTTGGACGTTCATGTGGCTCAATGAGAAGTCGAATTCGTTGGTTTCCTAGCACACAGCTACATCATGGGAAAAGGTTTTAAAAGTAAATGATGATGATATGTGGGGTTTAACGTCCCAAAACCACCATATGATTATGAGAGATGCCGTAGTGGAGGGCTCCAGAAATTTCGACCACCTGGGGTTCTTTAACGTGCACCCAAATCTGAGCACACGGGCCTACAGCATTTCCGCCTCCATCGGAAATGCAGCCGCCGCAGCCGGGATTTGATCCAGCGACCAGCTGGTCAGCAGCCGAGTACCTTAGCCACTAGACCACCAAGGCGGGGCATTTTTTGAAAGTAGATGACCTGAAGTAATACCTTTAGCGAGACGCAAGTCTGGCCCACTACTTCACCACAATATTAAAGCTTGTTTCTGAGATCAAGCATTCTAACGTGATTTTACAGTCACGAGAGTCTCATATGACTCTGCATGTAATTTAATGCGTTTAGTTAGTGGACGTATGTGAGCATGGCGCTCAGAAAAAAGAAAACGATTAAGACAACATGAAGCGTGAGTTTCACAAACAGCGTTGTGAAAGAATAAAGCAAGATCGAAGAATACCGGTCAAAGATTAAAGCAAGCTCCATGCGGTCGCAATGTGGTGCATGAAAAACAATTAGTGAAAAGAAAAAGTAGAGAAGCGAAAGCTGGGAACAAAAATCAGAATTTCTAACAAGAGGAAACTAGCTCCTGCGATGCGGAAATTCGATGGGCGCTTGTCCCCGGGCTCACAAAGCCTTTGCTAGTCGGCATTATTCTTTCCTAGGGCCTGGAGCCTTTTTGAGACAAACTGCGTACTTCCCCTCTCTTTGGTTTTCACGGGACGGACACAGGCGATGAGAATTCCGAGAGCAGGGCTCCCGGAGGTTGACCCAAAAGGTCTCGCCTCCGTCATCGATATACCTTAACAAGTACGTGTGCTTGTGAACGTCAGGTACACATCGCTTCTCCACAACGAAGGAATGCAGATCATACCTTCGTGTCAGCCGCACACGACTTGTTGCTTTCCTCCGACTACCCGAAATGATGCCCTGAAGCCTGTCTGAATGAGACGGTCATACTTAACGTCATCGTCTCAACGGTGAATATTTCATGAACCCGTAAACCCGTATACGATCGATTTTGTCGGTCCTAAAGTGCTAGCTCAGTTAACTCCTGATGAATTCACAACTTTCCAATGATGTAACTTGAAGAGCAGTGTTTCCTATGAAATATCCGCTGTGCAAGGTTTCACATGTTTCAATGTCGCCTTTTGTACTAACAATGAAGTCAATGCATGTGGGCCTACTCTGCTAAGCTCTGAGACGCGAGTTCAATTACCGGCCATGACGCTTCACTGGAGGCGATATACACGGACACCCGTGTACTTAACCATGAGGGCTTGTTAAAGAACTCCAGGAGGTCGAAATTCTTTCGGTTTTTTCTCCTCTCTGTGGCGTGCTTACGAAGATATAGTGGTCTCGACGCTAAAAGCACTCGAAATTATTATGTGCGTGGGTATTGTAGCTAGCCGTGTCACCTTCTATGACAGTATACTGTGTGTAGTTAGGTGTCTCTCTTAAGCAAATGAGCCCCGCCGCAGTGGTACTCGGCTAGGGTACTCGGCTGCTGACCCGCAGGTCGCGGGATCGAGTCTCGGCTGCGGCGGCTGCATTTCCGATGGAAGCGGAAATGTTGTAGGCCCGTGTGCTCAGATTTGGGTTCAGGTTAAAGAACCCCAGGTGGTCGAAATTTCCGGAGTCCTTCACTACGGCGTCTCTAATAATCATATGGTGGTTTTGGGACGTTAAACCCCACATATCAATCAATCAAATCTATAGCAAACGAATAATTAGTGTGCTTTAGTCAGTTTATGTAATATATTCACATATTATCTAGTTCTAAAGCGCGTTTTACTTTATACCGACAAGAAACGGGTGCACTTATAAGATTGACGTTCCACAGGTATTGAATGAAACTTACATTTGTAGTTCACTTAGCTCTATTAATCCTTTCTCGAAATCAACCTTGATTAGTTGCGTATAAAATATAGCGAATTCGGACTTGTGAGCCCAAGTTTGTGGGCTTATTATGTACAAAACAAACTTTGTTAACGACCAGAACGCAGAACGGGAACTCACATTTGCGTCTGTTCTCTTTTTATGTTGTGACGTTCGCGTGACCTCTTTCACTCATAGCTCTGTATCTATAGTAGGCACTATTCGTTCATACTGGTACATCTGACTTGACATTTTAGAAAATATAAATACCTAAAAAAATGATAGCAATGAATTGCTGTTCGGCTGTGGCATTCTGTTCAGTTACATACGCACGCCTACATCAAAATGCTTGTCAGTTTTTTTTTTCACTTCGACACCCACTTGTTGTCATATGCAGGCTTCGTGCTCGTAACTATCAATCGAAGCGGCGTCGAGCAGGTGACAGCAAAGTGTGATTGCGAAAGATGCTGCAGCACCTGTCCGTGCGTTTCATCGTCGCCATGAAAATGCTGCCCAGAGAGATGAGTGCACTGAAAGGATGGTACCGTGTGTCGCGTTTGAAAGGACGACGGTGCACTTGAGAGAAGGATGTAGGCTGCTCCTGGCGGAACTGGAATTGACTCCGAGCAGTTTTGCACGGCTCACCAGGGCAGATAAAGCAATCAATAGAGAAGTCGCTTTCCGGGGGCCTTGCGTGGCATTCGCGTTAAAAATAGCACTTCGGTCTCGACCCAAATAGGCCAGCTGTTTGCCATGGCCGCGCCTCTTGAGACCGCGGCCTGTCCGGGTCTGATGGACCTGAAGGATTGGGAACGACCACGAGCGGGGCTGGTGTGGCGGCCCTTCCGCGAATGAGATGCGGCCTGTCTACCCTGACAGCGTGCCCGATGTGCCGGCTGATGAGCTGCACCTAGCGAGACGACCGCCAAGCCACTCCGAAACGCCCGCAGGAGCACAGCGGGGGCGGCGCAGGCTGCCAGTCGTGCCGCTGGTCACGTATACTAAGCGGGTGCCCCTTTTCTTTTTCTACAGTTATGGAGTGGTGAAACACAGAAAGTTACCCAAAGCAGTGGAGACGCGCAAGAAGAGATGTGATGAAAGTACAATGGTATGGTGTAACAGCCTTGTGGTCTACTTTTAACATGCCTACAGTGGCTTTGCTTTTGCAACTTCCAATAATGAAGAATGTGTCTCATGTTGTGCACGCAGCACCAGTTGTACGTACGCACGCAGCCCCGCAGACGCGCGCGCGATGTACAGGGGGACAGACTATTTTGAGGTTTTACATGCTTACAGGAAAGTTGCTCGTTGGGCAAGTTGGTACATACTTATTTACCTACAAAAACCACAAAACGTCAAAATAGAAAAACATCAGAGCAGCAGAAACAGAGACAGAGAGCAGAGACGTGGCCATTTCGACGTTTTGTGGATGCTAAAACAGTGATGTGATTGCAGAGTGCACCATAATAGTGGACTCTCGAAAAACTTCCACTACTTCAGTTCTTTGAGATGCACCTAAGTGTTTGCATTTTGCGCCCATAGACATGCGGCCTCTGGGACTAGGAAGCAAATCTGCGCCCACGAGCGTAGCAACGCAACAGCTCAGCCGTTGAGGTACTACGATGAGTAATGATTGCATGCAAGATCTGAGGTGACGAGTGAGATTAAGTTCAATTCAGATGTGAATGACCTTTTTAATACTTCTAATAGGTTTTATTGTGGCCTTCAACGCCATGTGTAAGGCGCATGTCTTTTCAAAATTATTTTTTTAATACACTAAACTGAAAGGTGATTGGTATGGCTTCATGTAGTTAATCAATGTTAGGCTATGACGGACGGATGGGTTTGTGTGGATACCATGATGATTTTGTCTGCTAAGGTTACATCGCGTGCACAAAGATCATGGTATACGAGTGTTTCCGCCTTCTGTTCCCACTTGAAGGTACGTGAGAGTCGGACCGGTGAAAGCACGTTCTATAGCGAGTAAACTCTTTCCATTACGATGGTTACCCTAAGTAAGCACGTTTTATTCATTTCTTCATCTTAAAACACGCGAGCCCCGCATTTGAGATGTTAAATTTCACATATTTTATAACTTCCGGCAACCTGCCTCGCCGCGGTGGTGGTGTAGTGGCTGAGGTACTCGGCTACTGACCCGCAGGTCGCGGGTTCGAATCCCGGCTGCAGCGGCTGCATTTTTCAGATTTGGGTGCTCAGATTTGGGTGCACGTTAAAGAACCCCAGGTGGTCGAAATTTTCGGAGCCCTCCACTACGGCGTCTCTCATAATCATATGGTGGTTTTGGGACGTTAAACCCCACATATCAATCAATCAAATCATAACTTCCGGCAACCTGCCAGAGATAACGCTACATCGTTTGGGCTCCAGTGTGACATGTGATGTTTTCTTTCTTCTGGCTGCCGTCGTCCGCAAGGCGCGCTAGATGGTGGACCCGGTATATTTTTCTAGATATCCAAGTATGCGCTGTTCCTGCAATCTCGATAGCGCAGGAGAGCATGTCGTATGAGAAGGTAACGCTAAAGACTCTAGAAACAAAGAACTGTACTTTCCCCGATAGTGACCAGTAGACCCATACTGCATGGTGGTCAGTTAAGTTGACCACGTCATAACGTTTGAGCTAAAAGTGCCAATTTTTCGTTACTTTCGAGAATATCACTTTCTGCAACAGATTGTCATTTTTAAAGAAAACTATATTTTACGCCAAAAATCAGTTCTGTGCGTGAAAGAGCTAAGGTGATGACCGCTGCGTAAAGCACTTGGGCATATCAGCGCAATAAACGATAATGTTCGGTTTTCCCATAGTTTTTGTTAACGGAAGCTTATACAGTCGTAGCAACGGCATCAAATAACTGGAAAGGGTCAGTGGTGCTGATGGAGCGCCACAGAGTGCTTTTTCGCTCATGACTGGCTAAAGTAAACGGATGATACGCCGATGCAGTGCCGGCATTGAGGTGACATTAGCCATTCTAAAGGAGAAATTGTTTAAGTTCTGGTAAAAAATAAAGGCAGGCAGAAAGAATGGTGATGCTTCGGGAGTACGTGGTCATCCCACCTTTGCTTTGTAAAACCACCGAAGTGCCTTTTATTTGAACGTGGTTGCCATCGAGCGGAGCGTTGCAGATAAAAGTGATTTTGGTTATACCAAGCTGGACGTACCATAGATGCTTCAAGTTCTCTCTAAGGGAAGTAAGTGACTGCTTCAGTAGCACTTAGGTGCCGCTTGACGATAGAGACTCTTTGATTTCCTATAAAAGATATCATAACCCTTGAAAAGCCTCGTGACCACCACGTCACAGAAAAAAAAAGAGCTAGACAGCGGCGTTGCTCACGATTATCACGAAGCGCGCCCATCTATTATTATCAGGTTCTCTCATATGCGAGCCAAAACTCATTAGATGATTCAAAAGAGCATGTCGTTCACGATAACCATGAAGGGAAGTTAGCTAGCACAAGCTTGTTCACATAGGCGTGTCTTACGGTGACCACCAGCTGGATATTTTCTTACAGTTTGCTAGAACCTCCATGTACAGAAAAGGACGAAAATGTGAGGAGACTGATTGATATGTGGCGTTTAACGTCCCCCCTCCCAGAAAAAAATGCGGGAGTGCTAGATATCATGAAAAATCTAATATGTTCAGGCAAGGACAGAAGAGAAAAGATAAAGGCTGCACTTACGCCGATTCCCTTCTCTTATGGCCGTGTCTACACTAGTTACCTCCTTTCATAAGGAATTTATTTGTTTGTTTGTTTGTAGCCTAGAATCCATGCCATATACCCGACCTGGGGGATCGGCCAAAAAAACATATAATATCCTATGGACAATAACTGCACTACTGCTTGAAAAAAAAATTTAGAAGGAAGACAGAATATTAAAACAACCAAAGATTTAGAGTAAGAAAAAACGACAACAATAAAACAATCAATAATAAAATAACTATACCTTGATTTTGGGAGCCGACCAGACAGCCGAGTTTGCCAAACTCGATGAATTTTGGGTGTATGTCTCATATTTATTCACGTTTCGAAAATTACTTCACGATCCGTTTTTTCGAGTATTTGTTAAAGAGGGCCTTAGGTTGAAATACGTTTAGTGTCTTGAATGAAATTACACACCGCATCGAATACATCTCTGTGGCAATTCCCAAAACGAAGGCACCAAAATTTAGAAAAGTTTCTGTAGTTAAACTTAAATCTAGCTTCGCAAACGGAATAGCTAGAAGTCTTTCTCTAATTACTGTGTAGTTACAATATGAGACAAAAATAATGTTTAATAGTTTATGATTCTTCGCAGAACGGACAAAGAAGGGAGAGCGTCAGACCAGCTCTTTGTGTATAAAAATTTAATTGGCAAACACGGCACCAGAATTCGGGGATAATAACTTCAAGTTTTCCGACGGACTGCACCAAGAATTACATGGATATTTGAGGTAATGATAATCTGTCCATTTTGTGATATATTCCATCCCATCTGTAAAAAGAGCAAATTTTCTATGTCTAACAGCTGCTAAGTATTCCAACTCTGGAAGTACCGAAATTAATGGTCCATCAAGTGATGCCCGTGCCAAGGCATCTGCCAGTTTATTTAAATGTAATCGGCAGTTACCTGGAACCCACACTAATTTTAGGGGTTTTAAATGCGGCGGTGCTTATGTGCGGAACACTGCTAGAGCTCGAGATTGTTCTGAGGTTGTCAGAGCTGCACACATCAAAAATGAATCTGTTAGGATGATCGGAATGAAAACTGTAGCATACCATTAAACATCCTATTTTGAAGGTAAGTTTGGGTCGGGGTTTTCACTGAGAAAACTCACTGGGTTACTAAGTTTGATACTGGCGCGACAAGCCGCATCATTGCCCTCTCTGGAAAACGCTGATAGGGTATTTTCCATACAGATGTTTGTGACTGCATAGCTTCGTCCAAAAACAACCATTGATTTGACATGTTTATACCTCACTTTTGTAAGTACCTAGCCATCGCTGCAGCTCAAGCTGCCCTATTGAAAATTTCTGGATACATTGGCTAAAATGAAAGCACCCGTTTCAGTTTAGAACCATGATGGACACGCTTGAAATTATTTCAAGCGCTGTGGTGATAGGCTGGCCAAAATATGTGCTGATGTTGCCACACTATAAGGGCTTCGCATATTTTTATGCAGTTTTCACAAAATCTTAGCTATAGCAAAGCTAGCCCAGAAGTAGCTATTGAAAATTTTTTTCATCCCCAGCAGCTTCGAAAAGTTGCCAATTCGGTGGAAAGTGGCCGAATCTGGCAACCTTGAAGGCAATACCTATACCTCTTCAGGGTGGTTAAAGTCCGCATCAAGGCATACAGGGTGGTACTTTCTGCCTTGCACAGCACTTGAACTTTGCACAAAATTATACGTGAGCAAGATGCAGATACACGCGAGCAAGATACACGAGAGCAAGATACAGAAGAACACTGCGCGTGATTGGCGTACATTTATTGACGCGGTGCTCGAGTCTATTCAGCCAGTGTTGGCTGAGAATTGGCCAGTACTGTTATAAACGCAGGGGTTTTATTGACGGATTCAAGGAAGCGAGAGGGAAAAGAGAAAAAAAAAATGAAAGGCCGGGAGGTATCTTAAAAACAATCAGACCAAAGCAAAGACGTTTGCTCTTGAAGTCGAGCTTCACACCACAAGACACTGAAGGGATGTTGCGTTTATCCTTAATCCATGCCCTTCGTACAGAAAAAAAATTATGGCTGGTGGCATTCGCCGTAGTTTTGTCACTTAGGCGCAGATGAATTTGCAGCAGATTTTATTGAAGAAAGATACTTTCGCAATTGAGCAAGAAAATTTTCGCAATGGTTGGACTAACAATGGCTATGCATGAAAGGAGTAAGAAGACAAATCAACTATCGAAAATGGCTTTAAAGTCACTCTACTTTAAACGAACTTTACGGCATGGCCTAATACCTTTCCCAATGATCTACTGATTGGCTGTGTAAATTGCGATCGGATGGTGTGTTCCACGTTGTGTACGGAAAGCGGAATTGCCAGTTGAGGTACATGGTAGATTTTCATCGTAGAATAGGCACGGTGCCACACAGTTAGAAAACGGTCACTGTAAGATGAGGCTCCTACGGTCTGTTGCGCTGAGGTTTCTTCATTGTGTCAATGTAGAGTATTGTGTTTGTCCATATTGAGGTAGCATAGTAACCATGATATCCAGGCACCACACATATAAAACTTCGTTGAGAGAAACTTTTTCGAAGAGCTTATTTCACCCGATCATGGGGGTGAACCGATTGGTAAATGAGGCTGACAGATACAGTGACGAACGAAAGAAAGTTGATTATACCACATTCTTTTAAGTAAAATTGTCTTTGATGTCACCTCTCGTGCTAACCTACTTTCCACTGTCCTTTCAATATGTTACAGGTATATTATTTAATTCGTTACGCAGTACCTAGGACGGAATCAGATACGTTTACGTGCAGATCCGCTTCCATCTAATCCCAATATTACAAACGAAGGCAAGCTGCATTGTACAACAGTAAGTGCGTGGCCAGCGATATTTTCTGATGTGCACTTGTACAAATCTATGGCTATTTGTAAAAGGTTGAGGTAATAACGGAGGCTGGTTTAACAGAAAAAAGTTACGCGTTATTAGTTCTCAAGAAATACAGGCGCTAACTTTTCTTTCCTGCCATATAAAGCCGCGTGCTGGTATGGTTCTTCCCGCTTCACGGATCCTCCTTACAGCTCATCAACTCTGTGTAAGCAATACCAATGTCAGGTGCTTCCCTGTGGACATAATAACCGTCCACGTATTGCCCTGGCTAAGAGTTCACGGTGCTTTAGTGCTAAATACAAAGTTTGATAATTGCTGTCTCTAGTCACAATACGGCGGGAGAAGTATCCTCAATACTGAAGTACTTAAGTGCGCTAAGCTGTCCCGCGGGGTGAAACATAGCATGTAAACATTCTGAGGTTGTTTCTCAATTGTGTTCTTATTCTTATTCATGAGGCATTATACGTGAAGCCTTAACAACAGATTCATGTGCGCAGAAGACACATCTTTCTAGGCATAATTTTTACGACTAAACAACAGAAAAAGAAGAAGCTTGTCTACTTGTCGTATCTACACCAAGTTTTGGCTTCCTCGTGTCGCAATGGCACAAGTAACTGCCGGAAGGTTTCTTGGAAAATAATTGCGCCCTAGGGAGAAAGATATAATCTCTGCCTTTATGTATTTGTTTGTGTCACCCACTTTGTATTTGGGTAAAGATTTATCAGGAGATTGTGATGCCCCACCGAGGTACTGGCCGGTCCACCCAGGTGTACCATAAAAAGAAATGAAAAAGAAACTAATAGACCGAATGATGCATGCTCAAAAACTTGAGTTCGACCAATGACGTTTTGATCACGCCTGGTCATAAATTGACCTTTGATATATGCAAAGCAGCAGCAAAGAGAAAGAGAGAGAGAGAGAAATATTTTAAGGGAAATCTGCTGTTGTTCACTTTGAGGGTGTCCACCGCAGTGTATGAGTGTCTAAGGTGCTCGGCTGCAGACCCGAAGGTCGCGGGTCCGATTTCGGCCGCGGTGGTCCCATTTTTGATGGAGGCAAAATAAAGAGGCCCGCGTATTGTGCTATGATAGTGCACGGTAATGAACACATCATATGGTCGAAATTTCTGGAGCCCTCCACTACGGCCTCTCTTATAATCATGTCGGGGTTTTGCGACGTAAAACCCCACATATTGGTATGTTTGCTTTGGTATTCGTCTGATACGCTACTCCAGGTGCTGTGTGACGATTGCGAAACATGCACTGATAAATGCACAACACATAAACCCACACACAAGTAGACTGCATTATTTACAAAGTTTTGTTCAGTATCGTGGCCTGCAAGAAAGTCAACAGCACTTTTGTGGCACGTAACTCAGAGGTGCGGTTCGCCACGGGGTCAGACTCTATTGCCACTAGATGTTAAAGTCTTATTAAAGACGTAAGGCTGCCTTCAGAGACTCTCTCTCTCTTTCTCTGAGGCTTAAAGCCTGCATTCGCAGAGAACACGATTCAGATCTTCTGAGACGTTACACTGAACCCACAGCGGTGAGTCCGATAGTATAAACTTGCTCTTAACGTAGTTAGTGTACGCCACGTTTAATCTGATAGGGTGTAAGCATGTTTCATCTTGTCTGCAGAGGTCTTGCCGCATATCCAAGTAGCACGATGGATCGATCGTGTAAAGAGACTCATACTGGGGACTAGCGTCTGTCCAGAGGAACCACTGGAGACGTAAAGCGTGTGCCAATACGAGTGTTACCGCGTCTTTTCTTGAGAAGGAAATCTCGATGATTTCTGTCGTGGCATGTCCATAGTTGGTGGTGTCATCAGCCTGGACGTTGCCTTGTATTCCGCTGCAGATCACACAAGTTCTTCCCGCATGATAAATTGCGAGGTAAATATACAACAGCGCGTAGAAGTTTGCTTCGGTATCAGCCTTCGTGGTGGCATCACACCTGTGTTTTCCAACTTTTGTTTGTCTCCACTTTAAACCTCATCGTTATGAGCGTTGAAATATTATATATTGGTTCAACGTTTATTTATTGGGGTAGCTACAACGGTAAGTTCAACTCACTGTAGTGAAAATGGTTGTTGTTTAGGCCCTCCGAATGGTTGATATCGTGATACTATGGTTGATATTAGGTTGTGTTGGCGCTAACGTGTTACAAGTAACGCCGTTACCGGTAACGCGTTACTTTTTAGGCAACTTGGTAACGTACTATTTACCATTTCGGAACTGTAACGGCTAACGTATTTACGTTACCATTTTTGGTAACGTATCGTGTCACGTTAGCTGTTACTTTTTCTTTTGTAGGTGCCATTTCCGTAGATCTCGTCCCAACAAATTCCTTTGTGGCAGCGTTGGACTGCTGTCTGTTTACCAGGTCTGGGCGAAGAAAGGACGTGCGGAATCACTTTTTGTGGAAATTGCCTGCGGAAATTTCTTCAAGGGGCCTGAAACACTTTTTCAAGTAACCATGGAATGAAATCTCTTGAAAAGCTTATTGCCCCACGAATCAAACAGAGCAAAAATTTTTAAAATCCGTCCAGTGCGAGTAGAGTTACAAAGATCCGTCGCGTGCTGCGATTGCATTCTCTCTTCTCTTGTCCCGACGAAAACGCTGAAGATAAGCAGGGAGGGATGGCAGGTGACAAGAAAAACGTCACCCGCGCTTGGTGATCTAGAGCACTTTTTTTTTTATCGAATGCGTGGCTTTTTCAGTGTGATCCTGTGCGCGCACATGGACAAGTCGCGGTCTCCCGTGGCAATCTCTGTAACGACCGAGCGCGCCATGTTCCAATCAGCCAATGGCTGATAGATGGGCTTACTACGTGTGATTTTTAGGCTTATTCTGTGATTTGTCTAGAGAAGAGAAAGCAATTTTAACCTGAGTTTGATAATTTGTTGTGAATTCGAGGCCGCGTGCTGTGCTATAATATTTGACTCGCGTGTTGTCGGGAGCCTGTACTACCGATCGTCAGCACTTTCTGATCAAGCTCAAAAAGTGTTGCAGGGCCCTTTTAAGACGCACCGACTCTGTGGGAGGAGGGATCAGCCATCTCCACAAAAAGCTTAGAGAAAGTCTTGGAATCTGTTATGGGAGCATGTACGGACATGGTGGTTTCTTGGAAATGGATGGTAGCAAGTGGACTGCTGTCACTTGCGCTTTTCCGTGTCTAAAAGGTCAGAAGGGAAAGCGCATCATCTGGTTTACTCCATACTACGTGCTAATTGTGGCTCTTCAAAGGGGGGGAAGCAGCAGGGGAACCTTCCCCGGGGGAATGCGGCCACATGAAAACGACGTCCGGAAGTTTTAGTGAAAAAAGAACACTCTGGCTGAGCACAGCGAGGTGAACAACCACCGGATCGAATCTGACAACTCCCGCGTGGCTGACTTGGAGGCCAAACACTACAAACAGCTATTCGTAGAAGCCTGGGCCATCCAGGACGCAGCAGGCAACTTCGACAAGTTTACAGGTGCACTGCCGATCGAGTCTGTGTCATCGGATTTTCGGACATCATGGGTGATTGGCCTGACCCCACGACCGGAATAAAAGACTCAAAACACGAACACGATGGCTAACCACGGTTACAGGGAGCTATAGCCACATGACAAGCATATCCACCGTTTATCTCCTAACCGTGCATTGTTATCGCAAATGGGTGATTCCATGAGAGATCGACATGAATACGAAAATTGATATTTTACATTCGGTTGAGTATTCTAAATATTATACCCACTTGCCACCGAGCAGCCCGAAAAGCAACCTTGTTTTCTTTCTAAGTGCTTAATTTACGATACAAAAATATCGAATATATGCAACACGGGACCAATTTCATTACTCGTCGTTCTCGAAAGTGCATGAAGATATAACACACCACTATTAAAAAGAAGAATTTTGTGTATGGAATGTATGTGCAAGAAATAGTAAAGTAACATTGTCTGAAAATTGGTAAAACAAAGAAAAGTACTTCTGAAAAATGACTCAATATGCGACATTTTATTACAGTTGCTACATAACAGTTGCTACAAAGTTGGTAATACTTGTCAACTCTGTCTTGGAAAAAAAATAATGCTTCTTTCTCAGTGTAATGTCAGCTGCACTTCAGGTTATTGATTTCCACGCAGCAGTGAGAACTTTATTTGTGCGACGACCAAAAGGTAAAACGATATTTTGAGAAATTTGGAATGCAGCGTTGTGGGTGGCTTTCAGGCTTCTAAGCGAATGAGACTAATCAAAGCATTTCTTTACTACTACAATATTAGCACATCTACTTGCTAGTACAAGCACGCTGTCAGAATGGGCCTTTCTCGCGTAGACAGCCTGCCCGCGCGCGCCGGCGTTGGTGAGGCACGTGACAATGATTTTAGGTTGCTCATCTGGTGTCACAAACGTGCAAGTTGCCCCTCCCAACCATATATATATATATATATATATATATATATATATATATATATATATATATATATATATATATATATATATAAATGAGATCTAACAGGCAGTAATTCCAAGGAATGTAAGAGAAAGTTATTAGAACCTATGGAACGTAAATAATAAGAAAGAAAAGTGGATGAAAATATAACCAGCCGTGAGCAGGAATCGAACTTACAACCTTCGAATAAAGCCGCGTTCGATGCTCTAACCACGGTGTAAGAAGTAGTAGCTTAGGTGATTGAACGGCGCGCGCTGGGCGAGGGCCACTGCGGCACGCTTAGAGTTCTCCTTTCTCCGCTCGTCAAGAGAGGGCGCTAGAAACTTGTGCCCGCTCACTCGCTTCGCGCTCTCAGACAGCACTAGCCGTTTGCAGCTTTGTTCACGGCACGTTGTTGCTGCTCGCCGGGTGTTGTCAAAGCATTGTTCATTTGTCTGCCAGGTAGCTCCCAACCTTCGAACTTTTTCATGAGCCTGCATAATGGGAAAGTGCTTCGTACCGTTTTGTAACACCGGTTACAAGTCTTGCAAAGAAAAGTTCTCGCTTTTCAAGCCGCCGAACGATGAAGCAAGACTGGAAGCATGGAGACGAGCCATTCCTCGTAAGGACCGCGTGCTCCAAAGAACGGATCGCGTTTGTGAGAAGCATTTCGCTTCCCGTTTTATCCTGAAGACGTGGTCTGCGGGAATTGACGGCCATGTGCTGATGTCTGGAACAAGAAGAGCGGGCCTTTCAAAAGACGCTGTGCCGTCAATTTTCGAAGGGGCGCCAAGCTACCTGTCCAGAAAGATTAAAAGCCCTCGAAAGCAAGTGAAACGGCTAGCGCTTCCTGTGGCTGCTTCGGTGAGTAGCTGTAACAACAATAGCAGCAACTTGCCAACGACAGCTAGCCACATAGAAGTCTCCCCAGCGGACAATATGGAAACGTCGTCTGACGACAGCTGTTGTGTGACTAAGACTGGTGAGAGTAACTCATGTGACTCAGTGTTCGAACGGCTTTTCAGTGCAGTATCTTGCGTTAGCCTGCCACAGCCATCATGGGCGGCGCATCTCATCAACTTAGCTGGAGTGAGGGACGTCGTGTTTATTGACGCTGCGGTTGCGCATAGGACAAGCGACGGATCGTCGGTGCTGTTTAACAGGAAGGCTCTGCATGTCAAAAGCAACATGGAAGTCCAAGTCTACATCTTAGACAAGTTGATCGACTCTGCTGCAATAGGGGTAAGTCCCTTCGCCACATCTGCCCTTGAAGTTGAATCCATGCTCAAAGTTGTTGACGGCATAGATGTGTGTAGGGGAGGGCCTAGTTTAAAGGACTTCCCTGATGTGTCCCCTGAATGTGCCTTTGTGGACTGTCAAAAAAGCTGGAGACACAACAAATGTCTCTTGGTGACACCTGGAGGTGCTATCTGTCGCCTGTGTTCGGGCCTCGTTGACACCCTTAGAATACATGCTGATCGCCGAGCTGCGCGAGCCAAGCAGGGAATACCTCTCAAGCGTTTCAGGTTATCGGTGGTGCCCACCCAACAACAGAAGCTTTCTGCTTTGCGGCATGCACGATCAGCTGTTCAGCGGTCACGAGCACGACTGGCCAAGCGCAACAAGCTGTTATTGGAGCAGTTGCAAGCAGCGATGAAAGAGCTAACAGATTTGCAGGAGCAAGATATCAAGGAGAAGCTAAAGGGATTTGATATACCGCCAGCACAGCTTCTTTTGATAGAAGAATGTGTATCAGTCGCAAGGTGCGCATCAAAAACAAGCAGGCGATACACAGACGATTGGATCTTGTTGTGCCTCTTGCTGCACATACGGAGCCCGGCCACCTACTCTTTCTTGAGAAACAACGATATACTGCCTTTGCCGTGCGTTACCACAGTGCGAAAGTACATAAGCATGGTTGGTCCGAAGTGCGGTTTCGACGACAACTTCTTCAAAGCCCTCAAGATAAAAGTTGCCGGAAAGACCGCATTCCAGCGGCGGGGAATCCTGATCTTGGACGAAATTCAAGTAAGAAAGGAAATGGCTGTCAACTCGCAGACAATGACGTACACTGGCCTTGTTGATCAAGGAGAGAAAAATAATCAGAGCAAGGAACTCGCAGATCATGGCCTCGTCTTTGCATTTGCTCCGTTTGGTGAAACCTACCTACAGCCAGTAGCCGTGTTTGCGTCAAAAGGACCAACTAAGGGGACGCTGCTTTCGCAACTCCTGATCCAGTGCATCGTGCACCTAGAAAAAGCCGGCTTGTTCGTAGACGGAGTAGTGTGTGATGGTGCATCCACCAATCGCGCGATGTGGAAGCAGCTCGGCATTACTGGTGCACTTGGCCACGTCCGTAATTCCTTTGAGCACCCAATGGACAGCTCTAGAAATGTTTATGTGCTGTCTGATACGCCTCACATTTTCAAGTGCATCAGAAACAGGCTACTGGACAAGAAGGTTCTTAAAAAAGACGGCAAACTGATAAAATGGTCGTGCTACGATGCCCTGTACGTTGCAGACAACGAGAACAAAGCAGAGCTAAAGGTGTGCCCTAAAATAACATTCAACCACATCAACCCTTCCAAAATGCTGAGGATGAGGGTGAAGCTTGCCACGCAGATATTTAGCAACTCCGTAGCCAAAGGTATTCTTTTCTATGCAAAGAGAGGCGCGTCTCGTCTGACCAATGTTGAGCCGACGGTCGAGTTCACACTTTTTTTAAATGACCTGTTTGACGCTTTAAACCGACGTTTTCCAGCAGAAGGCTTAAAACTAGAAGGCAGAGATTTTTGTGTTTTAGAATCTGCATCCGCGTGGCTGGACTCATGGGAGCAACAGGTCGTGAGCGGGGAAATTCATAAGGACCTTTTTCTGACGCAGTCGACTGCAGAAGGCCTACGCGTAACCCTGAAATCAGTGCGGGAGCTGTCAATTTACCTGCTGAAGGACTGTGACTTCAAGTATGTATTGACGGCGAAGATGAACCAAGACCCGCTGGAGCGCTTCTTTGGAATAATCAGGCAAGCTGGTGGGCAAAATGAGCACCCGACGTTTCCCACGTTCCTACAGCTGTACCGTATGCTCAGCTTATATTCTTTGGTAAAACCACCAAAGTTTGGGAATTGCACGCTGCCTGATAAAAGACAAGCAGCCGTTGTGACTTTGTCTGATATCAGGGAAATATATAAAGGTTCTGCCGCGCAACGCACAGGAAAGTTGGATGAACTAAAGCGAAAGCTTGACGGGCTCATCGACGAAGGAAGCTGGGAGTGCGATGATGTCTTCGATTTCGACGACCCTGACACAGACGCAACAGTAGTTGAGTGCATTGTCTACTACGTTACAGGTTTTGTGTCCAGAAAACTTCGCAATGGAACAACCTGTTCCATTTGCAAGAACGCTCTTCAAGGAAAACAAGGTCTCGCAAGCGTGCCCGAAGCTGATCTCGTGAACTGTAAAACCCGGGGCTGGCTCACGCATCCAAATATGCACCTCTTTGACTTTTTCAAGTACACCGAGGAACAGTTTGCCAAGTATGCAGGGGACAGGGATGCATACGACAAAACTACTGATGCCGTGTTGGAGAATTTCCACTTCACATTTCCTTGCGGTACGCACAAAGAAGAAATGCTTGCGAAGTTGCTACACTACTATATCTGCCTACGTATGCGTCAGTACTGTAGGCAATTGAAGAATAGACATGAAAAAAAGAGCCACGACTTGCGAAAAATGGCAAAGCTTGTGTGAGCACGACCGCTACACGGACTCAATGCGACTTTCTTTGCTTATATGCGTTTCATGAACTTCTTTTATCGGACATATTGTGTGTCCTCTTGTGTGATCGATTTCATGTCTGAAAATTCTAAAAGTCAGTAAATAAATGGTATATGTGTCCTGATGTGAAGTTATGCTACGTATTGTCACGTAGTGATGACGGCAGTCCGACGGTCAGGAAGAGAACCAAAACGCTTCTAAAAGAAAGTGTTCATTAGGCGGACTAGCGCCAACTAAGAACCGTACAACTCGGGGCCGGCGACAGCAACAAACGTGCACGGCGGTCGTCGAAGAACAGAGTGCTTGGTGCTTTAGGCCGTGCTCAATTTAAAAGCCGTAAAAAACTTTCGAGATAAGCGCCCGCAAGTAACGACAAGAATGTGGAACAATGTCGAAGACACTGTTCCAGTTTCTTGTAGTTACTTTTAGGACATCTCGTATCGCGCACAAAAGTGATAAAGTCTTGTGGCGGTAACTTTCAACGCGAACGATCCATGGCCTATCCCCCGAGGTGCGTTGCACCATAGGTCAGAGGAACACGTACAAAACAAACAGTACAAAGCTTTCGCGGCAATATAAGCGGAATAGCAAGGAGAGATGCCCCTGGCTTTTGAACCAGTGGCGCCAGGTACAGCTGATGAAAAAACAGCACATACGTCACTAAAAAAAAACAAAAAAAAAACGTTAAGTTGTGTAATCATGCGATTGCGACAAAGCGTGGTCGCACCAGAACCTGTTCCATGATGCCATAGCTTAATGTCGATTCCAACGTACTGCTCAGGCCTCGGTTTACGTTATTAAGAAAAATTAATCAGTTATATGCAGTCTCCAGCCAAAGTGAACCGCACATCGCCAATCGTTCCTGGGCAACCCATTGTGAACAATAAGTCAACGACTAGGCCTCATAATACGTAAAAACCGCTCGTAGGTCCTTGACAGCGCTTCGGTTGCCCTCGGCAGAGCGGTCCTACACCGCGAACGGGACGCAAGCGCACGGCATGCGGGAGGCAGAGCCAAAGGGCATTAGAGTGCCTCGATGCGCGCGAGCGCGCGGGCATCAAGGCACCCTAAAGGGCATTAGTTTCGCGCGCCATCTGTTGGCGCTATCTGGAAGCAGAACCTTACCGCGGCGCGCCCAGCGAGCGCGCTCGCTCACCTAAGCTACTTCTTACACCGTGGCTCTAACCACTGAGCTATCACAGCGGCCTTCCCTCCATCCACTTTTTTGGGGTTTATATGTGAATTTAGAAGTAGGAGTGTCAGCCAGCGCCATCTATAAGCCAAGCGGCGAGTGTGAAACACTCTTTTATGCGCATGTGTGGCGTCACGTAGCACGTGAACTTATTACGAGCGGGAAGCTGATCAATAGTCCCTCGTATACAACCTAATCACACTAAGTCTGCCAGTACGAGACCCTCGTGAATGAACCTAACCAAGCTCAGTGGTTAGAGCATCGAACGCGTTATTCGAAGGTCGTAGGTTCGATTCCTGCTCACGGCTGGTTATTTTTTCACCCACTTTTCTTTCTTCTTATTTACGTTTCATTGGTTCTAATGACTTCCCGTTACATTCCTTGGCATTACTGTCTGTTAGAACTCATTAATATTGTGTCAAAACACGGAAAAAGGAGCCCTTAGGTCTACGCTTCTTTTCCTTATATATATATATATATATATATATATATATATATATATATATATATATATATATATATATATATATATATATATATATATATATATCACGAATGGAGGCCTCCGCGATTGCCCACTGACGGCCGGTGGGCCATTTCGGAGGCCAAACCACCCTTTCCGATTTCGACGAGCTCCACCGAAGGTGCCGTTCGGGCCAGGAATGGCCAATTGCCGTAAATTTCTCACAAGTCCCGTGACGTTTTCTTAGCGCATGGCGTTTATAATCGAATCTCATATTAAGGCTCCAAAATGACTACACCCAGCGCCACACAATCAGAAGCCATCTCTACAGGCATCTTTAAACTTCTAAAATATAGCTAAGGTCTTGTACGTTTCTACAAATAATTTTCGTTCAACAGACATTTGGGGCATTATCCTTGTTTGTGTTAGTAGCTAAGTTTCAAACATCAATTTCAGATTGAACAAGTTTTTATAGTTTGTTTCTGCAGCAAAGACACATGTTTCAGAACTTATTGAGAAGTAACGGCAAAAGTAACGTCTGTTAATTTTTTTTCGGGAATGGTATTGGTAATGCGTACAACACTAATATTAGGTAAATGGAAATTACATACGAAATTCGGTGTTCCATAACTGCGCAGCAAAATTGGATTTAAACATTTTTAAGCTGCGTATTCGTGAGATCTTTTACGGCATATATGTATGATGGATGAGTCTGAAGGTTATGTGGAGCGAATTCTGTTGTTTATGTGAGCTCAGAAAATATCCTTAGCGTCTGAATACTTAGAAAAGAATTTTGGAGTCATACCCACGTAATAGTTTTGCAAGCTTTACAACGTCTCAGTATTAATACGTGAATGACGAGTGGCTAAGTATGTTAAAGTTCTGAGTTGGGTGTATCGTATAAGCTTCGCACAACACTACCTAGCAATTTTCTATTATTTCTTTTTCTTGAAGTGTTGCTGGGCAGAACGCAACATTTTTTTTTTACTTTTAAGAGTGCACTATTTCTCATCCAAGCGTGTACGTTGGACGACCAACAGAGCAACGTTTTCGTTCTTGTATACTTAAAAATGCCTACAACGAAAAAGTTCTCATTCTATTTCAACACAGTAGTACATGCTGCATGCTCACACAGCATGCAGCATGTATTCACGCATTACAAGAGTTGCTGAAGTCGACAAACCTCAACGATTGATTGTAGTTTCGGTGTAACCTTCTTCTATGAGGTGAGCCTGCCAGTGCTTTCTTCATTACCTCGAAACCCCCCATCCTTTGTGATGTGGTAGCTTGGAAGCCAGCATCGCGCATAGTGTCTTTGTGTGTCCTTCACATCTTTTTGATATTCTGTGATTGAACTCATCCAACAAAGTATTGTAAATAATCAATTTCGGTGTCGTAGTTTTTTTCTGAAAATGCAAATAGAAAACAAAACTTTTGTGCATTATTATATAGCGTGAAGCAATGCATCGAGGGGTGGGGGACATCATGAATGTCTATTTGAACATTTCTCATGGTTCTTTCATGCAATAATAATAATAATAATAATAATAATAATAATAATAATAGTAATAATAATAATAATAATAATAATAATAATAATAATAATAATAATAATAATAATAATAATAATAATAATAATAATAATAATAATAATAATAATAATAATAATATTATTATTATTATTATTATTATTATTATTATTATTATTATTATTATTATTATTATTATTATTATTATTGCTGTGGCTGATATTTCTGCGCTTCAGTAGGATAACCAGCTATGTGAAAAAAAAAACTGTCTACACAGTACTAGAATGCCTTTTGTCAAGCCTAGCATAGATACTTTGGTAACACTGTAGGACTTCGTTTTGTACCTTAGGGAGAGAGAAAGATTCTTCATTGTACAAACACTGATTTTTGCCGTCGTCTGTAACTGCTGGCATGCTACTCGGTATTGGTACACCACATAATGTTCAGTGCAATAATAAGTTTAAGTAAAAAGCAGAGTTTCAAAAGGTTTTTTTTTAGAGCCAGGGACTCTTTACTTCCTAATGTAGGCTTAGAAATTGAGTCAGAATCCACTGGGTTTCGTATTGCACTTTGGGAACGTGCTGTACCATAGAATTGATTGGTTGATATGTGGGGTTTATCGTCAGGAAACCACCATATGATTATGAAAGACGCCGTAGTGGAGGGCTCCGGAAATTTCGACCACCGGGGGTCTTTACCGTGCTGTACCGTAGAATAGGAGCGGCCACTGGCACACACGGAGTTCCGTCGGCGAGATATCGGCCAGCTGGGCTGCCTTGAAGACAGCCTGCTGCATCGGTGACGACGAGTGCGTGGCCAAGCGCGGTGCTTCCACTGGCGTGGCACGTGCGCGCGCACATGGCGCTGCGGTCGCGCAAAAGGTCAGAGGAAGTGGGTACTACCGGGCGCTCTCCGCGGTGGACGCAGCAGCGGGGCGCCCGGAAGCCGCTGCTCCTTCGGCGCGGGAGCCGAAAGAAAGCACGAAAAAGAAAAGCGGCCGATGGAATCTGGCGCTTGTCTGGCCCGCGCGATGGCCCGTTTTCCTTGGACCCGCTTTCCCTTTCTTTCCCCGAGGTCAGTGTTACGTGCGCGCGCTTTTTTCCTCCTGCGTTGGAAGGCTCCCCGCTGCCATGGGGCCACGTAACTGTCCTTCCTGCCTCCCGAAATAGAACCCGGGAAGCAGGTCCGCTGGAAATGGGGCCCCTTGCTCTAGGAAGCGCACGGCGCGGCTCTGCAGCGGCGTATGCTCCATGCAGGCCGGAATGCTCTGCGGTGCAGGGGGCGGCACACATGCTGGCCGACGCTGGCACTGATGCAGCCACGCGTCCCGAAGACAACGCCCTGCGGCCCTGAGGCGAGGACAAGTCGCTTAACCTGCGCCGACACTGCACGTCTGCCGCAACGCCTGGACAGTGCGGACGGCTCACACCGAGATTAGTTTCGCTTCATTTTTGTCGCTTTTTTTCCCGCCATGTGACGTGACAGAAGTTGCATTTCACGTCCTGATGGTAACGTACCGCTCGATCACGTTTTTAGTGATGGTGCACGGTTAATAGTGATGAAAGCTGAATACTGGCCGGGATATCAAAAAAAAAAAAAAACAGGTATTCGGCCTATTATCACAGGCTTCAAGCGACAGCACTGTGGGGATCTTTGTTTTTTTTTTTTTCTAAGTTTGGCGTTCTTCGACGTGCCTATAAATCAAGTTATTTTTTTTAATCCTTCAGCCCCCTTCGAAAACAGCTATATCGGAGCTCGATCTCGTGATTAACAGTAGGATGTCGTAGCCACTGACAGACTGCGTTGGTCAGTCTGAAGTTTACAGCAACGTTATAAAATTTGGAACTTTATTATAGTGTCACGCCAGGCTATCGTAAATTGCTTTGATTATAACGATAGATTATTGATATATCGTCACAAAACCACCCTATGCTTATGAGAGACGCCATATTGAAGGGCTCCGGAAATTTTGATCATCTGATTTCTTTTAGCGTCCACTGGCATTGCACAGTACACAAGCCTCTACCATTACGCCTCCATCATTAGCAGGCCGCTGCGACCGCCATCGAACCCACGACCTTTGGGTCAGCAGCCTATCACTGTGGGCACTGTTGCATTAAGGTTGCCAAATCTCATTGATAGAAATTGGCCCTTAACTGTATGCTACTCCGTCATTTGCCACTTCTCAGCTTTCCTGGAATAATGAAAATCAGTGTAGTAAACAACGTATAGTTTGTTTAAGTCACTTTTATTTACTTATAACACCGTTATTTTTCAGGGCTCCATATCTGCGCTCCTTCTCGTTCTTCTGCTGCGCTCCTAAATCCTCTTCAGGTGTAACATGACTTCAGAACGAAGAAAGAAAGCCGATTAGTATCACAGTTCACTAGAATTTGAGGACGCATGTCTGACAAGATGTTTTTTGCGCATAAGGACGAAGAATTATGTGAAACGAGTAAGCATTGAATACATCACGTACCATGGATGCATTAGGTATAGATTATTGACTGATGTAAAATTGTTCGTTGTTAATACCCTGCCTGCCCATTTCGCAAGGATTCGGAAAATGGCGTTGGTAGGCGATAGTACGCTGCAAAATTTGCAGTGGAAATACGTTTTATCATTTTATTATATTCGCTTGCGTGATGATAAGTTTGTTCGAAAAATATACGAATGAGAGTATTAAACTAGGTGGCCCAGTTATTTTGGTCAGAATTTAGAAATATGCCAACACGCGCAATGAAGACGCGATCAACTGCATGTGACTGACTGTTGCCTGGAGTGAGAATATTCTTCGGGTTCTGATTGATTGTCTGATTACATCACTTTCATGAATTAACTTTTTAAGCAACGAAAAAGGGCCAGAACTTCGAATGAGAAAGTTATTCATCACTTCGCATTGCGTCCAATTGGACAGTTTGTACCTTTATATCTGTTAATTTTTAGTGTTATTCTGCTAACTGCAAATACCCGCGAAATGAAAAAAAAAATACCACTTAACAAGCCCCATCAGCGGCCGAGCACTGTAGTCACTAGAATCATTGTGCATGAGTGCGCACGATGATGATAATGCTCCGTACTCCGCGTACAACGACCATACCATTTGACCTATTGTACTGTCTCGACAAGGCCGCAATGATAGTGGTGGTTTTGCAATGAACATGTTTCGCTATAAGCTACCAAAGCGATAACCACTGTGACCACTTACCACAGTCATGAACCGGTGCGGAGGAAGCGTATAGTTTGTAGAGAGCACCAAGATCACGGCGCCCGTAGGCGCGCCAGTGGGTTTGTCACGTGGTATTTTTTAAATGCAAAGCATTTCTCAACGTACTTCGGAGACATTGAGCCTATCTATCTATCTATCTATCTATCTATCTATCTATCTATCTATCTATCTATCTATCTATCTATCTATCTATCTGTCTGTCTGTCTGTCTGTCTGTCTGTCTGTCTGTCTGTCTGTCTGTCTGTCTGTCTGTCTGTCTATCTATCTATCTATCTATCTATCTATCTATCTATCTATCTATCTATCTATCTATCTATCTATCTATCTATCTATCTATCTATCTATCTATCTATCTATCTATCTGTCTGTCTGTCTGTCTGTCTGTCTGTCTGTCTGTCTATCTATCTATCTATCTATCTATCTATCTATCTATCTATCTATCTATCTATCTATCTATCTATCTATCTATCTATCTATCTATCTATCTATCTATCTATCTATCTGTGACTCTTAGCTCTCCTGGCCGCTTTGATAATGCTATCTATACCAAAATTGGTATGGCATAACATAACTGTATGACGAGCATAAGTGACTAATCATCATAGCATGCAAATTATGAAATTTATGCCGACTGTGATGATTTACAATTCATGGTCTTGCTGCTCTTGCGGTGCTTTTGTTCACATGTGTTGCAAAACTGGCATGATATGACAGGACTGCATGGCGAATGTAAGTGACAGACCATAACGTATAAATCATGACATTCCTGTCATGTAACGCGTTATTTTAAATCTTATGTTTCGACATCTGTTATGCTTTTTTAATTTGATATTTGTGTCCACTCATTTAAAGTAAGAAAAAAATTGTGTCTTTTGTTTCACTTCACCTCAGCAAATGTATGGGTGGAGGGAGCGTAGACAGATCTGCGTTTAATATCTTCAACCTAGGCAATCTTTTTTTTGTTTGAATAAACAATGAATGAATGAATGAATGAATGAATGAATGAATGAATGAATGAATGAATGAATACACGCCACGCTCGTGGTGCGCTCGCGGTCGTTTCGCTAGCTTCACATATACCAAATTTGGTATTACGGGACGTGAATAGACGACAAAGGTAAATGACACGTCATTTAACTTGGTCGTCATTTATTCATGACATGGAAATCATGTACGGCATAATTTACGTCCGCATCGTAACGTTGTGCTCACTTTAAAGAGACATATCAAACTATCTCAATCGTGCTTCGCATATCACCGATTCCCACTGTACGTAGTCTCTGCACATCTTTTTTGTATTTCACGGGCATTCGTAGTTAGTAGAAAAACAATAATAATTAACGGATACTAGCTTCAGCACTTTCTAACCTGATGTTCTGTAAACCAATCTATAAGTTTTTCTATCAACTTTTTGACCCATCTTTGCTCGTTCTTAAGTCAGTTAGTTAAAAGGGTTTAATTAAACAAGTGATCCAAACACACAAAAAACTTGGCCCCGTATCAGCATGTTTCACTGCAAATGTCGTCGAAAGACTATAGTCTTGCGTGTGGAGAGAGAGAGTTCACTTCGGGCTCCCGGAATTTTGACCTTCTGGAGTTCTTTACCGTGCACTGATGTCAAGCTCACCCGGGCGTCTAACATTTCGCTTCCACCAAGATGCCACCACCGCGGTCGGGATCGTACCCGCAAGTTCCGGGTCAACAGCAATGGACGCTACTCACTGGTACAAGTGGCGGATAGAGTTATTGCAAAGAAAATTATTTATAATACTGGGAAGTGTTATAAACCACGCAGACTTCGTGGCTTGATTGACAAAAACGTGTTGCATTGCAATTGTGCATCATTGTTTATTAGAAATATTAGTGTATGTAGAGTAATCCTATAACAATCATCCCTTTGCTGCCGCATAATTGTTCCCCATGTTTAGCTCGCTCCACTAGCTCCGATATCTTCATCGCCCAATACAGCGCCTGTATCTTAACTAATAAGTGTTCTCCCAAATAGCTTCGGCGGGGAGAGGAAGATTGCGCAGAACGTTTACATGGCTAAGTACATCTACGAAGCATATATATCACCAGATAGATTCGGGAAATAAAGTCCTGTGGACCACTCCGTCACGTTGGTATTGACTATTCACGTGTTCCAGAGAGGTAGCGCAGTGCTAAACCTGTACCACCATGTTGTAATATTTATCTCTACATGAACTTGTATATCAACTTCCGACTTCCATACGGTCGTGTGAACTAGCACTTAAATACACTGACAAATAGGGCGTCAAGAATTGCGCAAGTGGCAAATGAATCGAAATCGCTCATTCTGTTCTCATGACATTGATTCAAAATACGTATAAATATTTTTTAAGCTTAACTACTGACAAATTTTGGTGTATCTGCCGGAGATTTTTTGTTTTTCTTTTGTCTTTTGTCTCTTGTTGCGCGAGTTGCAGCCCCATTCACCGATCCACGACACCGCTGATCAAAAAGCAATGAATAATTCTACACTTTTTGTGGTCAGAAAACGTACAAGAACATATCTACAAATGTTCGATAACCGGTGCTCAGCAAATTAATAAGCAAGCCATCAGAAATTCGCGACAACTCGACATCTTTCTTCGTGCTCGAGCAATAGCCTACCATGCCCTCCGTACTTCAAAAGCTATTCCTTCTTTTTTTTTTCGCTATTCCACTGGCATTACCTTAACTTCTTACTTGGTCGGCTTAGTCGATCGGTTTGCGTATGCCGGCGAATACATGCTCTTCTAAAAAAATGGCCCCATCTCCGTATGTTACACTACAAAGCTTTTTTACCTCATTTTCCACAACGAAATTCGTAATAACAAAACAGTGCACATTAGACAAATAAGTGAATATGCTGTGCACTCACATCATTCAAAGAAAGTTTTAGATTACGTAAACAGCACAGGCACGTTAAGATATTAATTTTTTCCAAGAACTAGCCGTGAGTGCAATTGCCTATCACCCGATGCTGTACGGTGTCCAACAGTTGATTTATTTTTACATGCTCTAAATAACCACAAAAAGTTTTTTTTTTTTGTACAGTCATGCAGCCCAGAGTTACGCAATGCTTCCATTTTTTAGTACGTTTCAGTCACCAAAGCTATGCCATTGTTGTAGTGTTTTTCTTTATTTTTTTGTAAATTAATACAATGGTGTTGAATTGTAACCACTGCCAGTATGCTGTGTGATGTCAATTACGTTTTTTGTACTAAACATTTCTGTTTAGTACAAACACGGCATTCCTGCTTAAGACCTGGTAAACAGGTCAGCAGTATGTAAGAAATCAATAAATAAACAAATGTTCTCGAAAGACGATAGCGTTGCATCTGGAGAGAGCGAACAAAACGTTTATTTGATGTTCTGCGCAAGAAAATTGGTGAATGGTATTCTGGAGGTGCTGCGTCAGAGTGCCCCGAGCGTGTAGCGAAGGCGAAAGAGCGCATCGAATCACGTCACACGTGAGACATGAGCGCTATCTTGCAGTTATCTTGGAAAACGAAACGCGCGGCGTTCGCGCCCGTCTTGGAGGCGAGAAGGTGTAGAACGCAAGATGACGGGTAGATCCCGCCACTGTGTCGTCTTAGAAAAGCGTTGGAAATACTTGCCTTTTCGTGCAAGCTTTGCATTATCAGTGCAGCGCGATAAACGCTACGGTTCTTAGAATTGCTTATGTATGCCTTTTCTAGTATCCAGACACACACACAGAATATTGACGTGCTGTTTGGGGGCCTCAGATATGCGCAATAATAGCTTTTGAATTGACAATCGCACAAGTATGAACGCTAATGCTTGAGCAATTTGGTGGGCGCTGCGGATGGGCTCCGCCGTTTGGGGTATCGTTTGGTGTCGTTTCAGGTACCGTTAAAGTCGTACAAATAGACAAATGTACAGACAGACAGACAGACAGACAGACAGACAGACAGACAGACAGACAGACAGACAGACAGACAGACAGACAGACAGACAGACATGGGCAGCATGACCACACGAATGCAAAGAAAAAATATCAGCACCCCAGCTGGATTTGAACCCTATAATTTTGCGTGGAAATAAAGTATTCCATTACAGAGACATGCCAGGTGTTGGAACTGCTTCGGAAGAAACCTTAAGCTGCCGAAATGTTCTTGAAACGCGAACAGTGGTTGCAGTTCTGGCTATCTAATGTTTTAAACACCACATATGTACCCCTATAACACACGATTCACGGCCGGTTGAAGTCAATTCAGTCAAGCGCTATCAACCTGAATTAATCTACGTAGCACTATACAGGGTTACCATCCCCACATGTACTTACAAGCGGCAGATATCGACTTACCACTTCTGGTGTTGGTAATACCCATGTTTCTCTTGGTATTGTTACGGAACTGCAAACAACTGGTTATGTGAAACATATGTGACTGTTCTACATATGTCGGTGCGTACATTTGAATATATCTTTATCCTCATTTTGTAAAGTCTCGCTGAGTAAAAAATTGAACCATAGTCACTATCCTTCCCCACGCTTGGCATAATATCGATTCCTATCATATGCGGGATCTGCCAATTTTCCGTTTGTTTGAGATGCATCATACATTGCATTCGTTCTTGGGGCAACTTCCATTGTACAATACACTTAACACAGCGCATCAGCCCAATTTGGCGCTTGCACTTCAGCATGGCTTGTGAGCTGTGTACGGTGTACCTACTAAATGACCAAAAACGTTACGTTTCACAAAAATAATCATTTAGTTTTCTATCGTACAAAAAAAATTATTTAGTAGATAGCCAACCGCATTCAAATTCCTACTTCAGTCTCGAGTAAATATATTGCTTTACATTGGTTCTAAGAAATGATTTAGTCAGATATATATATATATATATATATATATATATATATATATATATATATATATATATATATATATATATATATATATATATATGTGTGTGTGTGTGTGTGTGTGTGTGTGTGTGTGTGTGTGTGTGTGTGTGTGTGTGTGTGTGTGTGTGTGTGTGTGCGTGTGTGTTTGTTTGCGCACTCGTTTCCTCACACCAACGCGTACTGTACTTTCTTCTGGTTGTAGTGCAACTGTTCTAAGTAAGATATCTGGAATGTATTCTGAAATAGAAAAAAAAAACCTCAGTGTACGCCTTGTCCTGCACTGTTATTGTACTGCATCAAAAGAGTTATGATTGGATTTGTTGGTGGAGAAAGATTGCGATGTCTTTGCGCACCAATAGGGACTAGGTCGAAGAAACTGAAGCACACCGTCCTGCCGTCGCTTTCCGCGCCCTTTATAAAAGGACGCTACAATTTTCAACATTTTTTACCACTTGTGCTTTGTGAACTTATCGTGCGGAATATAGTGTCACTTGACGATGCAATTGCCACAGTGGTTCATGAAGAAAAAGCTTATGCAGTGCAAAACGCGTAATGTATTGCAGAATGCAGCGTTTCTAACCATTGTGTGCGGTTCAGATGGTAAATCTATTTCGGCACGTCTGTTTGAAGTAGGGAATCGGAAAACAGTGGTTGCCCCCATGGGATCTTTGAGTACAAGAATAAAAGCACCATAAGAAAATGCCCCTTTCAATGCACTTAAAGGGGCCCTGCAGCACTCTTTCAAGTAAACATGAAATGACCCCATAAAGGGAGCTATATTGCCTTACGACTCGACTGCCTTGAAGAGCTTTAGCAGCTGCGGTGTCTAGGCAGTTCACGATACTCAAATCCGCTAAAGGCCGTGGACATTGCGTTTACGATGTGGTAATTTTGGACTGAAGCATCATTCCTAAAAAGCGCATGATTTATGGCTGACTTTGATAGTTAATTGTAACTGCCAGGCCGTGTGCTGTGCTGATCGTTAGGCTGACATGTTATCAGGAGCCTCGGCTACGAATGGGAGCATATTACAATCGTGCTGCTATAATGTTGCATGGCTACTTGAGGAGATCCAATGGCGGTGAAGTTTCTATTCGAAAGATTACGTCACCGATATTTTGCTTTTTACTAAACGTTTCACAGAAAGATCGCTGCGCGGTATGTATTGAAAATTCTCGAATTTTAATGAGAGCATTGGGTCTTTCATAATGTTCATCCTGAATGTTATGAACTGTACAATATGACGAAAGTCTCAGGCATATTTCAGGGTGTCTAATTCTAGTTGTTTTTGGAGGATGAGATAGAGGGGAAGCTTAACGCCACCTGGGCGATATATCAAAATCGAGAGAACAAAGGACCACTCGCGTACACAAGGCCATAAACTTTCACAACTACCATTATTGCCGTACTAGGCGGATTTAGAAGGCGGGCAATGTTTCTCAATAGCATGATGCGTTAAGCAGGATGGAGAAAATGGCTCATGTCCGCTTTAGCATTTCTAGCATTGCGACGCGAAGCACGCACTGAGCTCAGCCCCAGCTCGTTCAATAAAATACATGCTAAGGATGTTAGCCGTCGACATACATGCTTGCATCCGGTCATCTGTTTCATTGATGTAGACATGAGGCATAATATAATTAAGGGAAGTACAGCATATTCCGAAATTTGGGAGCATGTATTTTTTGCAAGGAAAATAATTTGATGTGCATATTACACGTGTGTGCGAAAAAAGTGTAGCACACGTGTATTATGAATTCTGAAAGCAATGAAAGCATTCGAATAAGAACAATAGCAACAAATCTTGACCTAAACTGATGTCACATGGAGCGTCACTACATATTCAGTACTGCAGATATTTTTCTGCTTTTATCAGAGCTTTTAAAGTATCTGGAGAGTATGAATGAAACGTTTATTGTATGTTCATTGAAAGAAGCGTCAACCTTTATGTCAGTTTTACCGAACCACTCATAGTCATGTTAAAGCCTGCCCCATGACTCGCCAACCATGAATTAGGAATGTCAAGTTTTATGTCGTGTGTTTCTAGGCTTATCCGGTAGGCATTAAAATGCATTTTAACATTATATTGATAAGTGACGTGACCTTTCTTTGGTTTCGCCATACATATAGCTAAGTTATCGTAACGAGTGTAAGTGTTTGAGAAATGTTTGAATGGCGGGAAAAAGAACGCAGTCATGATACCTATTGTTCAGTGGGAATGTTGTAGATGCTATGGGTTATGCTGTTACCTCGGTTAGATTTTATCCTTCTCTAATATTGTTGCAGACACGTAAGAAGCTGTGGAATAGCTATCTAGAATCCCCAGCCGTTGTATTCTTCGTCGTGTCTACGTGGTTGCCGTAATTTGTGTTGAATTGTTCAGTTTCCTCTCCACATCCTGCACCTTAGTTCCCGAGACGTATGCAATTTCACTTAATCTTCATTTGCTGCATTGCGTACGGCCAAAGCGATACGTAAAATTCAGGAGTGCCTTGCGACCATGGTCGTCAGCATTACCGCGTTACAATGTATACTGGGATGGATCCACACAGATGCCACAGAGCGATATTTTTTGTTGTCTTTCTTCAAAATATGAGATGCGCTCGCTTTTAACACATTGCCTGATAATACATTTCTAAACGCTTTTTTGTGCAGTGTGTCATGTAGCACTTAGAATTGATTGCTTAAACGAGCTTACTATGCTCGAGGAGTTGTTTGAAGCACTAAACTAACAGTCGGATGAGGTTATCATGGTCGTGGATGATGGTCACTGGACGCGGTTGGACACTTTCACAGTCGCTATTGTGACAGTTGAGTAAGGTATGCAGGATCGCCGACTCGCTTGAAAAGGTTGTACTCCTGCTGCGCTGCCATTTTAGCCTTCTGGCGCAGCATATAGGCTACAATGAAAGTACAGGCAGTCTCGCGGTCGTGGTAACAAAAGCCAGCTGTTAGCACGACCAGAGGTCTTGCTCTAAGGAACAGGTACCTGATATATCAGTCCAGTACGCCAGAAAAAAAAGCGTGTTTCGTAATTATCCCAGCTTACAGTAAGTATCTACAGGTTTTAAGACAAGGGGCGTGATTGATGAATACCATAACTAATAACTTGGCAGCCGACGTGAGTTAGCGAAACCGAAAGGTATTTACGGCGTATAACTATAAACATCGTAAAGCTTTAGGCAAATTCTAGCCAGAATAGCTTACTGTTCACCTTCATGCGCTTGCCTTTTTTTGAACGCAGGCTCTCGGCCAAAGAAATGCATCAGTCGCACGTTTGGAAATCCTTTTTTGTGGGTCGCGGATAGCAGACTTCCATAAAATTATTTCTTTTAGGGAGGTGGCAATGTTTCTTTTTTTCTCCAGGATGACGCAGCATAATGTAGGTATAATTATAGACACAATTTGGAATGTATAGATAATTAATAAGCCAAAAGTAAACGGTTTTATTTTTAGCTGCCTTCTCACCTCGAGAAATGGCAAATTCGTGAATACACGTTATACATGACTGCCCACGCGCAGCATTTTTTTGCTCATGGGTGTAAAGATGGTCGGTGAATAGCTTACCATTGACGTGGCCTCGATAATAGCTCCATCGAATCCCAATGCATCTACTTGAAATGGTGGAAGCTGCTCCTGTATTGTGTCAATTGGTATCAGGCAAATTACCAGCTTTAATTGCGGGACTTTGTTGTGGTTGCGAAAGTACAATTTCATATTACATACATCTTTGTGTTCCATGCAAATATTGAACGAAATCCCAATTGTGGCCACTGTCGGTTGCCAGAAACGCTCGAACATATATTTTGTGACTGTCCAGCATATGCAAGCGAACGTCAGCAACTGATATCTTCGATTGGCCGATATATTAGTCGACCATTAACCGATGACGTCGTGTTAGGTCCTTGGCCTCATGCCAGCAGCACATATGTGGTTATACGAGCCGTCATCGCTTTCTTAGAAGCCACTGGACTGGATGCACGTCTGTAGAGTTACCCAGCTTAATAAGAACATATCATCTCTCTACCATACCATCGTCATTCATCACTCTTTCATTCCCCAGTCACCCTTCCCCAGTCTATAGTAGCAGGCCAGAGCAAACTATAGGTCAGGCCGACCTCTCTACCTTTCGGTAAATAAATTCTTTCTCTCTCTCTCTCTTGAACGAAATAGCGTTTTCTTTCCTTTACACCTTGTCAGTGAAACCCGCAATCGCTTACCGGCAGCTGCGTTTGCATGCACTTTAGTTACCTTTTGCAAGACCATTAATAACACGTCTACTATATCTTATAACAATACTGCTTATTTGTATATTATAGCATACACGTACAGAAGCGTGAAATAGCTATGCCATGCCACAAGCAGTAGACCACGGAAAATTTGAAGCGAGAAGCCTTCAAGAAAACTGTCAGGTTGCCCATTCGCTTTCAACACAGTGAAAAAAGTCACCGTCAGAGTTAAAAGCTTACTCTTCAGGGAAGTTACCGTATGCATAAAAGTGTTTAAGACGCTGGTAGTAGGTGTTCATAACGTCATAGCTGCACACAAGCACCTTACAATGGCTTTGAAAATGGTGTCGTTTGCACCAAAAAGAGAAGCCTGAGAAAAATCGTGCCTCATTATATAAAAACTATGAACCATCTCCTTGAAGGGAACCGTGATGGGATGCGAAAGAGTAGCGGTGCACACGACTTTGACCCGGTTGTAACGGGCGTCGGCGTGGGTGCTGAAAGAAAGGTTTGAAGCGGAACTCAATGTAGCGTTTACTCGACTAAACGTTTGTTTCAAACGCAAAGACGTGGGAGGCGGGATGCTTGCACTCGGCTTCCTTGGCTCGCGTCTCGTCAGTGTTACTAGTGCGCTGTCTGTATCCTCGAGCGCGATCGGTGTTCTTGGCTCGCACCTCGTCGGTGTCGCTGGTCTTCCACTGCCGAGACGCTTGCGTTCGGCATCTCTGGCTCGCGCCTGCTCGGTGTTGACATCGCCATTCGCGAACGCGATCAGCTACGCTAACCTGTGCAACGTCGGTGACAGCCGGGGAAGGTACGCGCACACTAGCGGGAAGCATGCCGCGACGGCGTCCCACCCGTCGGCACGATCGCGCAGGAAGCAGCATCGCGCTGTCCACGTTGTCGGTGCAGCGCGCGCACCCGCTGGCTCACGGCTTCTTCTCGACAAAAGATGGAGAAAGATGGTGAGGGTGAGATGACGCTTACGTGAGAAGTGGGCTCGAGCGTGGCGAGCGCTGGAGAGAGTGAACCGAGAGATAGCTGACACGCGGCAAGCGCGTGGCGGGTAAGGGAGAGAGACGTCACCGCGCACTACTAGGAGGGCGTGAGCCACTTGGCACCGCTCTAACACCTGCGGTGAGGAGGAGCGGTGCGGACGGAGGGACAGCGTTATACAGGCTAGGAAAAGAGCTGCTTCACATCTAACAAATATATGTAGTAACACACAACAAACAGGAGCCATAGGTGCTTTTCCACACGCTGAAATACTCCAAGTATACTTGCAATTACTTGGAAACAAATCAAGCTGCCACTTGCTGCGTTTGGTCACTTTTCCTTGCCGATCTACCGGGATGCCTTTTTCTTTCTGTTTTTTTTTTCTGCCATACTTATGGTACCTGATTATGCTGCTACCATAAATAGTAACGCCATCTCTCCGGCAGGAATTAAGTTTGCTCCAGCGCACATGACGGCAAATTGAACCTCTGAAAGCCGAAAGGTGGATACTATCTGTTTCAAGGATTAGCCAAATTTTTTTATGACTGCGAAATCATGATGATGACATTTTTGAACAAAGCACTACTAGCATCGGCTGTGGTACACTCTATCCGCGTGTATGTAATAATCTAGAAATGTTGCAAAATAATATTTAACCAATCTTATTATTCCCTGATGCTGTGAACATGTTGAGGTCTCGATTGCAACAGTTCCAACAGTTGGTTTTCAAGCACGTTGACAAATACTGGATATCAGATATATCACTAAGTTGCCGATACTCTCCAGGAAATTTATTATAAAATTTTCATCACGTGTAGTTTTACCTCATAGTGCGCAATGAAGACCACAGGAAAGATCGTAGCACAAGACCGTTCCACGTAGTTTCCAGAAACATTGTCTGGAATCAAATTATACAAGGTCGTGGGTAAAAATTTTCTTAGACTATAGTATTTTACTTGCAAGATTTAATTCAATAATTAACCCTTGTATTTCAAAATTATAGCCCATTGAAATTTATTTCCATTGTTCGAAAGCATTGAAAACACCCATACTTAGTTTACCCAATCGGCATTTATGTATAGAGCGAAGAAAGATAGCCGCGACAATTACTTCGTCTTTTTAAACGCATTACTGAGAAACGGTCAAAGATGTCTTCATGCGTCCGTCAATTGAAGCAATTTGTGGTGTTGTAAACTGCATCAAAAAGGGAAAACATTTCCCGAAAGGCACTCCAGTGGCACTTGCGATGCGAAGACGTTACGCATAAATATTTCATATACACGCCCCTAATACCTCAGTTCAGGAGCTCTTTGGAGTCGCAATGCTGTTTCGTGACAAGCCTCTTTCCCTCATGAAACGAGAAAATTGACCTGTGGCGTCGACATTAAGAATTCGAAAAATCAACATTCCTTGATGACGTCACACATCTCAGCATTTTTTACGTAATCATGTCGTCAAATAACGTGACGTCTCATGATGACGGCATCGCATGACATCATCGCTTTGTCAAATGTGGGCCAATCATGGAGGCGATGCGAGACCATGCAAGGTGCAGGAAGCCTTCTTGGGGGCGCTGGAAGATCAGTACATCGTCTGAGAAGAGAGAGAAGATGGGTTGCGTCTTCGAGTCGTCTTAGGCGAATGTTTAAGGAACTCTGTAGATTTGTTCTTTTGATTCGGGACTCAAAGCGTCCTGCAATTATGGCCTTACTATTCGACTCTGTTGCCTCGCGAACCTCTTGCTGAGATTTTTAATTAGTCATGTGACTGTTTGTTACTAGAACTACTTGTTAAAAAAGTAAACAATAGTATTTAACAAAATGGGTCGCAGTTGTCTGTTCCCAAGATTTAGGTGCATTTGATGCGAGACGTCACCACGACAACTATATGATTTTGACGTTTGAAGTGTATCAGACAAGGCATTCAAACTCTGTTGAAGCGTTGCTCATAGACATATAGAAACAGAATGGAGACGCTCTGAGTGCACCCATCAGTTAATAGCACCTAGCGTTTGCACTAATATATTAAATGAACTCTTGAAATATTAGAACATATGCATGTACTTGAAAGGAAGGTTACATTCAATGTTTATTGTCATCATGCGGGGATAACAAGAATAACAATATGGCACCTCAGTTCGCCTATACTCGTTCTCTGCACATTGAGGGTCTCCACAATCATAGGTTTCCTGCCTTCAAGTAGCACAGGAAAGTTTAATGGTCAGCTGCTTGCTGCGTAAAGTGACCTGCTACATAACACCTTCAATCAAAATGTTGTCCCACGCCCACCTCCATCACCATGGGCAGCTTTTCCTGCAACATACTGAATGAGGTTTTCAAGGCAGGCAGAAGCACGCAGTAATGAAAATATGAGAATGACGGCCATTGTCGAATAATTTATACGGCGACACATGGCCGATGCAGAGTTTGCAGGTACAGCTTTCGTTGGTAGGAGGGTGTTTTTGAAGCCGCATTCATTTAATTTAGACTTGTACGTAACTACTATTCTTCGTTTCAAACTACGACTACCTTCGCTGATGTGCCTTACGAGCTTGTTTATATGGGCGATTGCCTCTAGTTCATTGCAGTTGGCCAGGTCCGTAAATGCTTTCAGCAAAAGTTGTAGCGAACATCAGTGTGACGAACAAAGCAGCCTCACTGTGTAGTGTCCTTAATGATTCGCATTGCATTGTTTCGAACGCACCTGAAGGTGCGAGGAAGACAATGCAATACAAATTACGTAAGCGGCCCGATCTACAAAAATTTCGGGCTAACGTCACATTTATGTATCGGTTGGTGTAGTTCTATATACAGCACTAAATGCCGCTTCAATACAGCGAAACCTGGGGAAGTACGTAGCACGAGTACCCGGTGATTGCCATTTGTATTGTTGCTGCTGCTTGTCTACCAAAGCATCAATGACGTCGATGTTGGAGGTAAACATGTAGCTATTCCGCAGCATGAGGGTACAGATTTGTTGGGTGGATGCCCAAATTGGTTGTGCCACATAGACGCTACTTTTCGCTGCGCTTTATCGAATGCCCACTTACGGCAGTTGAGAAACGGGTCATGTACATCGAGTTACGTCAGGTTATTTCCCTCGTCAGACGTAGGTGGAAGGTGCCGGTGAAGCACTGGTCAGAAAAAATCACGTGCATGTCGGGATAGTGGTGCCCTCTCTTGCGTGGTGTGGGTGTCCGTCGCATGTTTTTGAAGTGTTTTAGCAATTTTAAGTAAATATTGTGATTACTTATTAGCTATTTCGTTTAACTAAAGTATTTGCGACCTTGCTCATTTCCTTCAACCAGATTTTAAGCATGATATTAGTCTTGTTTTAGACTTGTATTGACCACTTGATTGTTTGCGTGATCACATCACAAGAGATCAATGGATGGACGAGAAGCCGGACCCTTAAAGTGCTACGCAGTACTTCTAGGTATATCTTAGCGTTCATCGGTTTACAACCACGTATACAAGTATTCTCACTTTGAGTGATCACTATCCTAGTTCATATCACTGCTGACTACATCTGCGCACAAATTTACCAACTTGATTTTCGCAACTTCGCTCACCTGCGCTTTAAAAACTTTGAAAGTGCTGTCAACTCCTAGCGTAAGAGTATATACTTTTCCTAGTTTCAAAGCAGTCTCCGAGAATCTCTGGCAGTCCACTGGAGCGTACTTCTATACCCGAGATCAAGATTCGGAATGATGTTATGGAATATCAGTGACTACGCTTCAGCTGCCCGACCTTGGAGGCAATACTAATTTACTTATTGTTTTTAACGTTGTTGTGGACGTTGTGTGTCGCTGTGACGTCATCATAGCGACACACAACGTTGTTCAACGTGTGTCGCTATGATGAGGTCACCAATAAAGGCTATCTGTGAAAGTCACTGAGTCATCATGTGATGATTTTTTTTTCATCACTAGTGTTGCAGCCGCAGGCGCCGACGGTTAATTACAGCGTTTGATGAAACGTGTTAAGATTTCGCCTTGACAATGAGACAAGGCCGACTTCCAAGGCCGACTTCTCTGGTGAATCAGACGGAGCTCTGATTCCTGTTATGTAACCAGGGGCGCACCAACTCTTTCGCTTGGGGGGGGGGGGGGGGGGCAAACCTAAATCACTCGTCAGCTGATATATATATATATATATATATATATATATATATATATATATATATATATATATATATATATATATATATATATATATATATATATATATCGAGAGAGAGAGAGAGAGAGAGAGAGAGCGTGCAACTAACAGAGACCACTGTCGAAAGTGGGGGGCTCGTGCCCCCCTTGCCCTCCCCCCTCCCTGGCTGGTACGCCTGTATGTAACCCAGAAATCAAATGTGATTAGATGTAACCCGTACGGCATGTTTGCTCCTTGAAATGTTGTAAGGCATAAACGTGCTACATTCGTAAACATTTTGTTTTTCGCACAAGATCTTTGCGCAAAGGTCTTTCCGGTGGTTGAGATGCAACAGCTTCGACTGAGACAAACAAGTTTACTGCTCAGAGCGCGGTGGCGTAACTATCTGCTCCACAGCCACAGCAATGTTCCCAGCTTGTTGACCACGAAATTCACAAGAGGGGCAATTCTCGGCAACCAATAATCAATGTGTATATTATAACCAATTCTCATTACATTTTGCGTCTGATAACTCCGCTCATCTTTTAAAATTTTACCAACAGTGCTCTTAGCGCCATCCCTTGGTTGCACACGCAAGTAATACATCGTGCTCACGTCGCGAGCAGTCGCTAGGTGGCATGTGCACGGAGTAGTAGCAGTGTCGACTGGACCCACGAGGTTGGCAAAAAAGAAAAATCGCTGCTTCACAGACACTATGATTACTTTTCACACAGAGTGCACACAAATAATACACCGAAATAATTCACAGCAGCCTGGCTAATCACCTGGTTTACTGCTCCATAGGGGTGGAAGTGATTTTAAATAAAAAAAATGAAAAGTGAACACTGCAACCGCCTGCAGCAAAAAGCGACACCTATGTAGTAGTTCAGAAGGGAATGGTTGCAGAGGAATTAAAAGAGATAGGGAGAGAAGTAAAGATAGAGAGAGAAGTAAAAGATTGGGAGACGGCACGGAGGAAGGATTCCTTCCTCCAGAGGGGACGGTTAGAGAAGTCCACGGACGGGGCACCTATCGGCGAGTAGTCGTCGAAGAGAGGATATCGCGGACTGCCGTCTCGCTGCTCCCTAGTTAGCAATCCGAGTCAAGTGCTAACTGGAACAATGACAAAGATTGGTATTCGCTTGATCGCTACTGTACACTGCTCAGTAAGTGCTGTCACTTCGCTCCTCTGCTTTCGGGCCAAGTAGGGAGCCAAGTATATGTTCATTTTATCACTAACGTTCATATTTCGGCTTGTCAGATGCATAGCTAAGGCATAATGGCTCCGCTGACGTACATCATATCATAGTGATTGCGACCATCTTTGCTCTCCTTCCGGCAACTTCAGCTTGAAATGTGCATGCGATGCCTGTACAAGCTTCAAGATTTGCTAGAAGTCGGGGACGGCAGCATCTAAGCGCACTAAAGCACGATATCTCAAGTCCCGGATCGTATGCTAATGTCCAATGACGTTTTACATGATGTGATTGTTATGCGTTGACACACAGCAACAATATCATATTTTGGCCAGTCTTTAATATGATGCACAATTTTCGGCCGCTATTGAAAATTCGTTTGGACCTATCGTGGAGGCTTATATAGGTGCCACGGTGTTCTGCCTACTGAACATAGAATAAGGTGCACTGAGATAATGCCGGCCGACTGTGAACGTATAACTTTTGCTTAGGTGCATGTAGACTGAAGTTTTCCTACCATTTTTCAATTAAGACGTTGTAGCGATTAATTAATCCCACGACCTCTTGCTGAGCATTACAACGTAATTGTCATCGTGGCAGGCGCTGTCTTTTATTGCTTATATTTTCTCACAGAAGCAGGCTAGACCTGGCGTAAGAGCATTTGCTTTGTTTCCAGGAAAGAAACACGACAATTCGAATGAATACTTTTTTTCGCGTAAAACGAGCAGGATTTTTTTTCCCCTTCCCAATGGCGATTGATTTTGCCTGCACGTAGGTTATGTGGCACTGAACGAAACCGAATGAAGCATGCCTGCATGTTTTGACTGAACGAACGGAGGTAAATGCATATCGTTCCCAAGAGTTCTCGAAAAGGAGTCTGTTGTTTTTCGTAATGCATGAGCAGTGTGCAATAGTTAAAGTGAGATTCTTCATAGAAGATGATAACTTGTGGAAGATTTTTAGTTGAAATGTGTTCGCAAACAGCATGGAAAGGCATCCTGAAGCACTGTGTCAGAAGCAGCACAGTTCTCTGCAGGTCGTACACTTCAGTTTTGTAAAATGTTAAATTTTTTACGCTGAATGCCACTGCCATTTTAGGCGAGCGGAAAACGTCTCCTATACAGCAATAGTTTATTCCTTCCGCTGTGTTAATAGACTAACAATATTTATTATACTTTCCGGAAGCGTTTTGGATATTTAGAAGAAAATAATCGTGGTTGCCGTGTACACGAATCTGAGGAGAGTTCACCCAAGAAGGCGAATAAACAGGATGCATTTTACAAAAAAAAAAACACCAAGGCAGACAGTCATGATAGCGTGCATTACATCCAAGCAGGTCATTGTCATCATGAAGTATACATTTGGCGTTCTTCAAGTGCATTAGTGACGAGAACTCACTGAATACTGGGACGAGGTCAGAGGAGCTTACTGTGGTGATATGAACGATACACAAAAATAGAGACACGATATTGTCTATGCTGCGTCGTCTTGTAGACTTATATTCGCACAGATAAAGCACGTGCTTTGAGCTAACTTATTGTGAACCACACTGTGGGCTAGCAGGCAATACATGTACCTACTACCTGTATTAAGATTGTAGCGAATGCTACGTTTTCTTGCAATCTCGATCTGTTCAGACTGCCACGAGACACGAGGATTCCCCATAGTTTAAATGTGTTATGTTTTATCCCTTATTCCGTAGTGCAGCCGTTTCAATGTCGTCACCTAAAGTTTGAATTTCAATGCGCACGTTTATTCCACCCATCAGTTGCTCTAATGGCACCTCTTTTGCTTCTGTTTTTTTTTTTTTTTTTGCAGTGCTGCTGCAGACCATGTGCGGGTTAGCGCAAATACACGACAAAGACAGAATCTTCAGGTTCTGGCTGGGGTTCAGGCCTGTGGTATCTTTCTTCAAAGCAGAAACAGTAGAGGTGAGTTGCGTGCATTTAGAACATTCAAGGCGACTGTGCTGGTCGCTGTCTGCTCTGCACGAGTAGATTCACTAACGTGCATTTTTTTTTCACTTCTACTTTTCCAGGTCATTTTAAGTAGTAATACCGTTTTAGATAAATCTTTTGACTACACATTATTACACCCCTGGTTGGGCACAGGTTTATTAACAAGGTGAGAAATCTTTTTTCCTTCCATACCTTCAAACGCAATAACAAAATAATAAACGAACTAGTATGAATTATATAACACACTCACAAATAAAATATATATTAGGTTCAACTTATATAATTCTCACTCTTAGCGCTCTTTTGATGTTCGCTTCGGGAAAGTCGCAATAAACGAAGAGTACGGTTGTATGGTGTAATCGCATGCAGAATAGCCATACCAGAGGCGCTTCTTTAAAATGTCCGCCAGCTCATGGTAGCGAAAGCTGAGAATCCCTGAGTTGGCTGACTAGGTTTACTTATCGAGCTTTTAATTTCTCACTTTTAACGGTGCAGCTTTAAGAAAGCCCGTAGCAAGAAATAACGTAAAAAGCATCTATTTCGGGATCGTGGTGCGTTAGGTAACAAGTTGGTAATAGTTCATTGAGAAACAGGGCAAAAAAGAAATAAAACACCAGAGAAGAAGACACAAAGTTGGTGTTTCCTTCTAAGTTGTTTGTGTCTCGTTTTCTGGTGCGTCGTTCGTTCTCATGGTGTTCAGCAGTAATGCATAGTAGGAGTGAGTGTACAAATGATTCTTTGATCCTCTATTTGAGATTGCATATTACTGCACAGTCGTTTTTTTCTCTCGCAGATTTCTGAAAAAAAAAAAAGATTTGGAATAGATTAATGATTTGCGGTTTCTCGAACCACGTGCAAAGGGCGTGAGCGTGGGGCCTGTGTAAAAAATAAACACCACTAAGTCTGTTTGTGCTCTGTTTATATCGAGCTACAACATCCAAAATTGATTAGTTTAAACAAAATAGGCGAGCTCATAACAACGCTTCAAAAATCAGCAGTCGATTAGTCTAATTGTGTGTCCCTGGAGATATTGAACAGAACGTTATCATACATGACTTGAGAATGTCGGTCCTACATTCAGCCAGAGTGAAGACAACGCCTTTTTTAATGTTGAAATTTATTAGACCTGGCGTATGTGTGCGGAAAGTGTGGTTGTCTGATGTGCCTCGTGGTCTCCCAGTTCAGGCAACAAATGGCGGCGGAGAAGAAAGATGCTAACGCCGGCCTTCCATTTTCGGATACTGGAGGACTTCATTCCAGTATTCAATGAGCAGGCCGTGATATTCGTGAAAAACCTCAAGGAGCAGCAGAACAAAAAGTACATCGACATTGTTCCTCTGGTCACACTCTGCACGCTCGACATCATCTGCGGTGAGCTGGACCATCGTCGCTGTAGTCACAGTTTGAACGCGTTTCTCGTTCCTACTAAAAAGACAGCAGGAGCGTCAAATGAATCCATAGTTTGCTTTTTCCTTTAAATTCAAATTAGCTATTGACGACGTTGAAGCTATTGAAGCTATGGAAATAAATGGAATGCAACAAACGTAATTAGAAAATCGGGAGGTATATAGTGTTATGTATCTATATGAGGTTGAAAGACAGAATTTCGGCTCCAGAGGAGGCATCGCTGACTCTTCATTGAAAGCTAAGAATAAAAATGAAACAATGAATTCACTCTTAGAACCCCTAAAAAGCTCTGACGCTTCATAACGCATTAAAATAACAGGTCGTATTAGCATCCGAAAACGGCGAGATGTCGTCATGAGAGAAGCTGTAATGGAGGGTTCCAAAATAGGTTTGGCCACCTCAAATAACATAATGGGTGCACAAGGACCTTTGATGCAGGAATTCAGAGAAACAGGAGTGCACAGTGAGAAATACACTTTTGTGAAGAAATGAAAGTAGAAAAGAGGAGTCCGAAGACAAGCACAGATGTGAACGCGTCTGAGGTGTAACGTACGTGTAACGTGTGAATACTTGGGAAGCGACATAGCATAACCACTTGACGTTGTAAAATAATCTGAAGTTCCCAAAAGCACGCTTATGACTTGTTAAAACGAGACAATTGTAATGTTGTATACAGACATGAATATTTCAGAAATTTAACGCTAAGACATTTGTATTTTACTACAAAAATGACAAAAAGAAATAACCCTCAAATATACACGTGCTGTCCCTGTGGCTGTACTGATGGCCGTGTGAACGTTTCTTGAGCGTAAGTGGTTGACGGCCTGAAAAAAATCATTCCATCTTTGAATCTCGCCGTCACATTTTGTGTCGTAGTTACTTGAAAGGAAGAGACCGCGACGCAGAGCGTATTGTAATCTGTGCAATACGTGTCCCATACAAAGCGCAACAAGCCACATTAGATTTTATATGCGAGAGCTCTACATCCTAGAAAATAAACAATGCACGCGCAGAAGCCCTTGAAGCCTTCTGGAGTGTTCCAAATTTTAAATTAGTCTAGAGCGCCACAACATTTTCTTTTAACGGATAAAAAACAAACTGCTGTTTGTTTGCATTATGTGGTAGATCGCATTTTCTAATCGTTGCAACGATTACATGCGGACTTTTCGTCTTCGTTCTTTTCAGAGACCGCAATGGGAGTGAAGGTTGATGCTCAATTAAACAGTAATTCTCACTACGTTCGCTCCTTGTACGAGTGAGTATTTCAATGCACTAGCTGCATGTTTTCACTTTGTATTTTCTTTTTAACGTAAACTTGCGGGAAATTGAGCCAGCCTATATGCGTAATCGAAAAAAAAACACGTACGTTGGAAGGAAACAATAATTGTGCAACAAAAACCTCATAAAGCATTGAACACGTGAGAGTTACTTCTTTCAGCCTTTCTAGGGTGCCGCAGACTTGGTTATCTTATGTTCACTGAGTGAAATCGTGACAGAAAATTGAAGTTAGTAAACCTTCATATGAAGCGATTTCGTAACGTATGCAGGAATCCGACGGGGCTTAACTGTGACAATGTGTAGTTGTGATCGTAGACGTGTGAGCAAATAGCTGTGTTACCAATTTATTTTGATCACCGTTTTCTCGGTGTCATTTGTTTTACGAAATTACAATTTAGACTAGTCAGCTGGAGGCTGAGTAGCCTAAATTCTGGAGTCTGGATTCTGGAGGACTGAGTCGCATAACGGTACGTCTCTCCAGTTACCATAGATTGGAAGTATGTCATCTCTCCGAATGTTATATTCTGAAAATATAGAGAACAAAAAAGGAGTAATTATGATTCAGAAAACTATAATGATTTTCCGGGAGAAAACAGCCAACAGAAGCGCATATGCTGGTTCTTGCATGTAAGAAAGGAAACCTGACCTCATTTCCTTGCCTTCGTGCGTAGAACCGGTGCACGAGGCCTAGCACTTCCTTCAGCATCTTTTATTGGCATGTATGCAGCGTTTGTTTCAATATCACAGAACTATCAGCAGAACTGAAGGTGATTATTTGGAGCTCTGCTTTTTTTTGTGCGCGTAAATATGACAGAAGGGTGCGTCTACAGTGAGTGAAAGTGTGAGTGTGTGTATTTGAATAAACAGTGAACAAGTACCAACAGAGACTTCGGCGCTCGTCTGGGAACACAAATCACAAGCATAATAGAGATAATAACTGAGATGGCATTCGATATATCAGCTTTAGTCGACATATATGGGACCAGTGCGTCTCTATTGCTGCAGCACCTCATTGTTCAGCACCCTTCGATGCAACAATACGTGTTGACACATAGATGATGCTCAAAAAGGTTGATTCAGCTAAATAGTTTTAAATGCGAAGGGGTGGCACGTTACTAAAAAGAGACCAAGCTCGTGGCGAAAAAAAAAAAAACGTTTTATATTTTTTTACTCTTGGGAGTAGTGAATTACGTTATTCGTTATTAGTGAATAAAATCTCACTCATACAGAGAAATGCTGCCGTACTGTACTGCTGAGTACAGTACGGCAGTTATGTCTGGCAGTAGTCGCTAATGAGGGTCAAACTAGCTCATAAAATTCAAGCCTTTCTTGTTGCATTTACGACGTAATCCCTTAAATTGAGTTAACCCTGTAAGCCACTTATCTTTTTGTTCGACATTGCCCCAACAAGCGCCCGTAGCTAGTTTGAATTTAAACAGGGACAGTATTTCAAGCGTCAATTGGTCATGACAGAACAGCTTATTTAATCATTCACGCTGCTGTTTCAATCAGATTGCATCAACTTCCCGTGTTTAGCGAGATAAAATATGTTTCAACCTTTTTTACTGCTCGGCTATCTATTTTTTTTTGTTCTGAACAACGAAAGAAATATACGAGATTACGGTTGCGGAGAGGATGTGCAGTTCTCGTCTTTGAGATGTGACCACAGATTTCTCTTTCTTTTACGCCGTGCTTCTTTTTCTTAAGAGTGGGCGAGACCTTCATGGCGAGAGTGATGAGGCCATGGCTATGGCCAAACTACGTCTTCTACATGTCCTCGTTCGGGAGGAAGTTCAAAGACAACCTTGCGCAGCTGCACAACTTCACAAGGAAGGTAAGTACAGAGAGAAAGAACTAGGCACCCGCCGACGGTAACATGATTCATGTCATAAGCGCCAAATAATTAATACGCGCCAATTAGGAGAGAGAAAGAGAGAGAGAAGAGGAAGGCCGGGAGGTTAACCAGATATTGGCATCCAGTTCGCAACAAGTATGTTCTGAGTGCTGTGCAACTTCAAGCGAGGTTTAAGTTATCATCCACATGCCGTAACAATATGCCAGCAAGGCTGGGCGCATTTTGATATAAGTGAAAAATAATCTTTTCGTAACACTATGAAAAACGAATCCGTGTTTAATTGCTTTAGTGTCACGTCCAATTCCAGAGATAGCACAACCTATTATGACATCTCTAAAACGTACTTCTCTTTTTGTCATGTACTCATATTATGTTGAAGCGAGTAGTCTGTGTGATGGACTTGTGTTAGGACGACCGGGCTGATATGTTTTGCAGTAGTCGCTGAAGTATCAGCAATTGTTGTTTGTGCTGAAGGGCTTCGATTGTTTTGGTAATGAACTTATCTCAGCCGAAATTGACAACATAACATGTCATCGAAATGCCTAAACTTGCTGTTACAACGAAATTTATTTGCAGTTACCACAGCTTCTTTATCCCGCAAAGGACCTTCTTGCTGCGTGACAAACGTTTTCTTTTGAGAGAACAGAGCTGAATTCAGCAGTCTGTGTGTTGTTACAAATTAGCTAGCGAATTATAAGAAACGCTTGTAGAATAGCAGAGATGTGCTGTCACAACAGAAATGCTCCTGAAATAACGCGAGAAACGTGTTGCAACACGACAAACGTGCTGTATCAGAGCACAGAACTGTTGACACAACGGAGCCCAAACAGAGCCTCATGAGATATGACAGATGATAGGTTAACAGCATGTCATATCCCAAAATACAAGACATCGGAATTTTTCGTCGTTATATTCTGTTGTATTATTCTAAACAAATGTGACTCAAATGTGCGAAGTATATAGGAAATGAGAGAGTATTTATGTATATTATGGTGAATATGCAGACAAAATACATTGTGCCTGAAGAACCCAAATATTGCAGGTGATACGCGAAAGAAAGGCTGAGTTGCTTGAACAGAAGGTCATTGACGGCCTTACCATCGGAGAACCAGTGATCGGACAAAAACGGCGGCAGGCCTTCCTGGACCTCCTGCTCAGCCATCACATTCAGGATAGCAGCCTCACAGAAGAGGATATCCGGGAAGAAGTAGACACCTTCATGTTTGAGGTACCCGTCAGGAAGTTGGCCACATTTTCAGTAGAGCTGTCATTTATCACCAAGTGCGCAAAACTATGGGTAATAACTGTGCCGCGTTAAAGGTTACTAATACGAATCTTTATGGCATGACGCACCCGAAGCAGTCACGAGCCTTCGTCGAGGTAAGTAGCTGAGATTCCATCCTATGACTACAGGTCTTCACTCACGGAGAAAATAAGGCCCCTAGGTTGTTTTTTTTTTATTGTGGCACACTTATACCGAAACAGGAAGCCATTGCTCAGATATCTCGCCCAGACGTCTGACCTGGGTGAAACGATTCAACTGAGACGGCTTCCTATGCATGTCTTCACTAACTTGCATCAAAAGTTATTCAACTGTTATCTGTTACACCTAAAATAGGTATTCCAAAAAAAAGAAACACTTCACTTGAAAAAGAAAACAAAAGAGATGTACCTCTCTGCCCCGACCGACCCACGGGCGTTGTTGGTGCAAATAACGAAAGACTCCAAAGTTTTATAGTACGTGAAAGATGCCACCACCTCCCCGAAGGGAATCGTGAAGAAATGCGAATGCATTGCGTAGCGTCCATAACGGCATTTCGCACGTGAGAACCAAGCGTTACTAGAATAACGTTTTAGTTTTTTTTTTCTTGCACCATGCAGCCAATAGCACTGTTCGCCGCACGTGGAGTTTTTCTGTCGCGAGAAACGCGGTATGCGTTTCAGGTCTAGTAGCTAGCGCGCGTGGTTAAAAAATACTATGAAGTGAACAAAGCAAACAGTGTTCTCGGCTTGCCGTTGGCGTTTCACAGCGGCGTCTCGAGCACACATTTCCGAATGTTCTTGCTGATGGGAAAGTAGGGCGCAGAGAGGAGAGAGAGTGAAGGGTCAGAGAAGGAGCGGCGAAGCACTCCACTATACCCTCTTCTACACTCTCTCGCACCACATGCTCCGGTTGCTAGGGGGGAGGATAAGCGCGCGCGCCCGCAGCTGTAGCTATAGGAGAGAGCGGTGGACGGATCCCGACGGACGCCTGACACAGCCCGATTAAGAAATACATTCTCAATATAAAAGTGCAGATTGCTGCGAACTGAATGTCCCGTTCAAATTGAATCCTTGTCTGACCAGCCCTTTCGTATGCATAATATGGGAAGCCAACTTAACAGGCAGTTCTTGCAGCCACCTGCACTGTTTTCTTGAGAGTATACCTTATTAATAACAACTAAGTGCTGACCGCGAGCTGACAAATGAGCAAAAGCGTTCCTAAAGTTCTGCCTCATTTTTAGTAAGGGTTTGCATCCCTTAGATGCGTTCCGTGATGAGCTGGAAGCGGGCGAATCGGTGCTCGATTTCTAACATACCATGACATTCGCTGCACTACAGGCTGAAGGGGCTATGATGGTGTTGAATAACATACCGAACACTATTTATTCTACGCTTGCACTGACAAAAAAGTACAGTGGTAGACATTCTCCGCTTCGCTCTGTTCTCGTTTTGTCAGGGCCACGACACCACGGCCATGGGTATCTCGTGGGCAATGTACCTTATTGGGCTCTACACGGACGTTCAGCAGAAGATTCACGAGGAGCTGGATGCAATCTTCGGAGAGGATAGAGAACGTGCCATCACACCTGACGACCTCAAAGAAATGAAGTACCTCGAGTGTGCTCTGAAGGTGCCTGCCCGTTTATTTGTTTGCTTATTTTGTTTTTTCACTTAGGCATTGTAGTCAGCGTTTATTTAAGCACTATTGAGTTTTTATTATTGATTGTAATCTCTTTTATTATGAGTTGCAAGACTCGTGCACGTAAACAAGACCTTTTCCTAAATCGTCAGTCACAAAATTGAGAAACACGGCTGTTCTGTCGGACTATCCCGCAAGTCTAACCATCCTAACATGCAATATTTAACGTACGTTCCTACTACACTCGATGAGTCAGAAACTACAGAAATGGGACCAACAGTGGTTCTAACCATAGTAATCGACAGCGTAGAAATTTCAACGCCAAACGCTGCGTGACTGAAGCAGATTATCGCTATATTTTTCCTACGCAAAAACAAAGTAGGCTTTCATGAGTATCTAATATCTATAAATGTGACCACTGCCAAAAAGGGTAAAAAACAGCTGCATTTATTTTCATTTCTAACGCACAACTTTGTGTACTTAGTCTCATCACATTGCCACAGGAAAGCAGTTTACAGGCACTGAACTCCAAGTTTACAGGCATAATTCATGATTTTAGAATTTTCTTTTCGCAGTTTCTGGACGCTTCCCTTCTACTTGGAAGCCAATAAAAGGGAAGATAGCAAAAGTCAATTTGTTTGAAAATCTCTATTTGCATTTTGTAACAACTAAGCTGCATTAAATCTCAGATCGCCTTCTAAATTCAAACACGTAGGGGTAATTTTCGCACCGATTTTCTTCGCCTTTCAGGAATCACAGCGACTATTTCCATCAGTGCCATTCATTGGACGAGAACTAATGGAAGACGTGGTAGTGAGTAAGTAGATCTTTTTTTCTTCTTACTTGAATGACACGAAGTCCAATTTGTGCTATTTAAGTGGCCATTGTTCCTAAATGCACATTTACACGTTTTATAAAATATAGTGCAGAAGCATTTCACTCACGAATTCTCGTTTAAATAAGAAATAGCTGCTACATTTCACGAATGGCGCAGCGTTATCACAAACCTTCTGTTAATACAAAAATATTGTGCGTGAGGCTGACTAGTGTTCTACTGGACTCTGAAGTTTTGATATTCAGTTTCAGCTTTCTTTTGCTCATTTTTGAATACAAAAGTAAAAGTCATATCCTGGTTCAAAGAAGCATTATTTCCTCGTTTGTGTTCTCAATATTTTAATGTCTCAGATAATTTGTCAACCTGAAAATTCTCACGAAAGGGTTTTCAAATAGTGTGATATAGTTATATCGGCGAGAAGTTTCAGTATTCTTACAAAATACGGTGGTTATGGACTACCTCTTTATCTTTTTCAAAAGTGACTTTAAAACAACACGCAATTTGATTCCTTAGACGGAGTGTATAGAAAGCCAATACCTTATTTTTGGCAATGAATGGTTCAAAAAGCAGACAATCGATCAGTTTAATTGCCAACAAATACATTATTGGGGAATGCCATTTGGTTGCTATTTAATAAGGTGATATTTAGACGTCTGTACGCTCACGAATTTTCCGCGCACTATTTAAACAGACTAAACGTCTATCGCGGTATCAAAAGAGACACTTGCGAAAACCTCGCAGATATTACGTTGAAGACTTTTAAGGTCTTCTGGTTTAACTTGTTAACTTATTTTTCGGTCCTGTCACAAAACAAGAATCCATAGGTGGGTCGACCAGGGCTACGTGTACACAATTTTCAGGTCCTAGGTAGCTGATCCATCAGCCGGAAATGTCATTACGAAGTGCTGCCACTCGAATCGCGAAGGTATTGGTCAACAGAATTGGAAGGCAACCTCTGAAATCATAAATAGTAAAATGATCATCAACTTTATTTGACGCCAATCAGTGCTAGGGGGATCTATATCAAAAATATCTGTTGGCTTTACAGACATGACCTCTTTTTGTACCTGCGTAATTAAAGAGCAAAAATAGGGTTCGTCGTTGAAGTTTAAGTGTAGTGCGTGGTACGCAGATCCCAGCTGCACTGAGCCGTCATCGCTGATGGCGAAAAGCAATAACAGAGAAGGAAATAAATGAACGCACAAGACCTTGAGTTCACCTGGTAAAACCTTGAAGTATCTGAAGACCCAAACTCGTGAATTTTCGTTTTATGAATGCTATGCATTTTCATACGTCTCAGCGATGCCCTGCAACTGCAACAACATTTTGTAGCCTCCGAGTGCAGGGGCGCGAGTGTTTAGCATAAAGTGCTTCTAGCTCTCGTCGTCGGCAACCTTCGAGTGATGGTAAAATAAAAGCCAGAGAAGTTGTTTTGGAACTCCAACGGAAATAAAATGAGACATCTGGGCAATGGGCAATTCAACGGTGCTGGTTTCGCCGCCTCTTCGACAGATCGGGCCGGGCTGTGTTTGGTGCTACAGTCATAGTAACTCTGTGCGGCGCAGCAGCATTCCACGTGTGGACGTTCAGGCTTGTGTCACACCGTGGCCACGTACGCAATACAAACTACAAAGTTTCCCCCACAGCGTGATTGGAGACAATAGCGTCAATGTATATAGAGCAGGGCCCAATATGGTTTGATCAGATTTCATTGCGTGAGGTGCGCAGTTGCAAACATGCACTATACCCATTTCGAGATTGTGACTGTAATATCACTTCCTACCAATCTGCTGTGCTTGTAGCCATTTGATGTTAATATGCACTCTCGCTTATTCGAGATCCAGGCGATTTTAGTTGCGCACCGCAACTAAAACTCAGATGCCATGCCTTTAGTGTGCTCCGGCCGTCATGAATTGCTGTGAGGTCACTTTCTGGAGCGAGTGTTTATGTCAGAGGGGCTGGTTTATAACTCACCGTAACAAGTTAGCAACCAGAGATGCCAGTTGTTCAAAAGTTCACTCCATAACGTTACTTGATACATGATTTCTAGGATTATGATCCATGCCAGCGAAATGCCAACATGCTATTTAGGAAAATAACCGATCTACTTTCACAATATATCAAAGGCAAGCTGTCAACGTGGAACTTAATTACTCGTGATATCTGAAAAAGAGGACTACATTGATTGCTGCGTATGCCAAATTTAGTTTGAGCCTGTTGCTGCCGCTTGTATCGCATAGCTCAATCAGTCGATGGACGTCGATTGCAAACATTGGGTTCCCAGGCTGAAGGTAGTATGCTCATTTTCTTTTCGCTCGCTTCCCACCAGACGGCTACACGGTCCCCCGGGGCACGACGTGTTTCCTCTTCACATTCATGCTCCATCGAGACAAGGAGATATTTCCCAACCCAGAGGTGTTCGACCCAGACAGGTTCCGGCCCGAGAACTGTGTTGGAAGGCATCCATTCGCCTATGTACCGTTCTCGGCCGGACCGCGCAACTGCATAGGTAAGTACTGATTTGAGGCCGAAGAAAGCTGAAACCAGAGTTACGAAGCATGAAAACTTGCGCGAGTTGGTAGGTCATAATTGAATCTACGAGAAGCGCAACCTAGAAGTAGTTACAGCGTAACTGCGAAAGCGAAAAACGACGATAGAAATTCTCTTGTTTTTTGCTTCCGTATAGTTGCGGAAGCGATCCTTGTTTTTCGTTGTTTTTCGCTTCCACAGTTACGCTGTAATTGCATCTAGGTTGCGATGTTCGTACATTCAGTTGAAAGCAGAGCACTCAAGCTCCGGAATAATCCAATAAAAGTCAACCGTTTTTCTAGCCTTCGCCACACCTAAATGAATAGATTTCGTTTTGAAAATGTATAGTTTCTATCTTCCAGGAAAGCGGAAAGCATCGATTATTACGTTTTCGTGAATGCAGTCTACCACAACTATCATGAGATGTGTAATTGGAAGAATGCTAGACCACAGATGCATAAAAGTCGTGTATTTCATCGTCTTAGTGAGTGAAGGAGTGAGTGAGTGAGTGAGTGGGACAAGCTTATTTGTATTCTGGTAATGAAAATATTTCTTACTAGAGTTGTAAATTTTATTACAAGTGGAAGCATTCTTGTAGCTGCTGGTTAGTACACGCTCATGGATCTTACTATGAAATATTGAGTGAGAAACACACACAATCACATTGTACAAACAATTATGTTTACGATTCGAAATGCATTTGTGCGAGTCATTATACGATAATATTGCTAGTTCCTGAGTGAGAAAAAAATTGTTGCATTGTTTTTTGCCTTTTTTATTACGACGTCTTTGAGATCTTTCTACCATTTTCCCGGTGTCCCAGTTAACGCATGCCAAACATTTTTCCACTTCGCTACACCGAAGGCGAGCTACGCAACAAATTTTCTGGAGCGTCTCATGGTGCACGAGCAGCAAGCACATGTGTAAGGCGAACGGCTCATCCATTTTTCTGCTCGCAGGTCAGAAGTTCGCCCTCATGGAGGAGAAGGTGGTCTTGTGTTCTGTACTGCGGAACTTTTGCATCCAGTCCGTTGACTTCAGGGATAAAATTCACCTTGTGGCGGAACTGGTGACGCGGTCGAAACACGGCCTGAAGATTCGGTTAAGGCCGCGTTAAGAAGTGCGTATTTTTTCTCGCTGTGCAACGCAACGACCTCCTGGGCGGAACTCGAAAAAGCAGACCTCCATCGCATCGAGTCACGGAATGGCGAAGGCAGTGTCCGTGCTTTCTTCGAAGCGCCCCCCAAGTAAGGCAGCCAGCATGCAGAGCTTTCGGATCACCGGGGAACGTGTGATAGCCACGGTAAAGACAGCACCGGCCCAAAGTCCTGGACGGCCCTTCCCCAGTCGCATCGGAGCTCCGGAGAAAACAAGCACCACACCTCCGTGCCTGTTTTCATTTTTTTTTATTCGGGTGACTGACCCATGTTTGGATGGCCACCAAGTGATCGCGACTGTGCCGGGTGTGACGCAGAAAACCTCAACCAAGATGTGCCTGCGCCTCTTGCCTGGAACTCGTTCCCCCTTGTAAATATGTTCACCCGCCCTCTCTCGGACTGACTGCCTCGCCAACCCTCCATCGGCACGGAGCCGGTGTCTCACTCCTTGAAGCCACAAAGTTATTTTACGCAGTCTGTGTGCGTGTACGTAAACTAACCCTCGAAACTAGGATCAGTCCCAGTGTGTATGCGAAGAAGGGAGTGCATGTGCGTGCGAATGTGTGTGGATACCTGCACCGCGAGACCTCAAGAACCAGCGTCTCTGGTGGGGAGTGCCTCCTTCGATTTCCTTGTGGGTGGCTGGCGATACAGGCAGCGTCACCCGGATTCCTCATGTATCTAAACAAAAGCAAACAAAAAAAGACATCGCTCTCTGGTGCGCGTAGTGCTAAGTGACACCGCACGTCTTCCAACTTGGACACAAAGGCAGCATTTGATCAGCCAAGATTTCTCGTCAGATGAGTTCTCTCTCCACAGTGTGCCAACACATCGACTCGGCTCTTTTGAGGATCAGCATCTCTCCCTCAAAGCAACTTCACAAAAGAAAAAGAAAACGTGCACACCTTGCCTGTTTAACACCAATAACCACACTTCAGCGTTTGAGGAGAAACGACTTACGCGTTGCACCTTTGTCTATATACTAGTCCACTTTTGTTAATGAAATATTTTCTTTTTGTTGATTTTTTTCTGCGCGGTGTGGTTCTTAAAATTTCTGGAAAAGAATAACATCATCCACAAAATTTACGCCAGACGAGCAACTTGTGCCCGGCGTGGGCTGCGTTCCTAATCGTCGTGGAAAGTGACCCAGCGCTAGACCGCAAGCGCTGCTGAAACCAGGCATGGTATTTTCAGCAAGTCCCATCAACTGACAAGGGACATATTGCTCTGGAGACCCTGCGCAGACTCCTCTACACGAAACGTTTTGTTTTGCAAACGCACAATACTTTGACTACCAAAGATAACCAGAGCAGGCCTAAAAGCTCTCGACAGTTATAAGAACGAAACGCAACTTTATCGCTCTCAACTTTCTTTGGGGTACCTCGCAGCTACAGCAGTGGTATTCTATGCCCCTGATGCTTTACTCACCAAAGTGGTTTTATTTTTTCTGCTTTCTAGGCCCTTTCTAGAAAAACACGTCTACTGATGCATGTGCCGCTCATTTCCCTCCAGAGAACGAACTAATTTTCTAAGCATCTAGAAACAGTAATCTTGGCGCCTATTTAACTCAACACTTGTTTCTTGTTATCTTCTTCCTGACAATGTTCCAGTCAAAGGTGTGCTTGTCGGTCTATTTATTTTGTTACATGGTGGTGCGTCGAAACGCCCCTCTCTTTGGCTGAATGAAGACAAGAAAGTGCTCCGCTGCTGTTGTGAACGAAAATAATAAAAAAAGAGAACAATCATAACATGCCAGCACGTATCTAAATGGGTAGCTTAGGTTGGGTACAGGAGGTCATAGGCCAGTCGCCAGTGTAGTTTAAGAAACGAAATGCGTCTTGTAGAGGTAAGAGTGAATAAAATATGGCTAAGGGCATATTCGACAGGGCCAGAAAGATTTTTCCGCATGGTTTCCGCGCGTCAAAGCAGCTGCCAGGATTTATTTGTTTTGCTGACGAAACGAAACTCGAGTTTCTAAAACATACCACTGGAAAGAAAAAAACGGGCAGAAATAAAATAACGCCAATATTATCAGATTACAAAGTAGACAATATCCTTCACTCTCTCTCTATGTGGCCTAAAGCAAAAATTTAGGATAATTAGGTAGTTTCTTGGCAAGATATATACGACAGCTATTCACGGCTACATACTTATCGAGCAAAAAACAGCGCGTGTAATGCAAGCACAGTACGAACAAGTCATCAACGTAGCTGTAATATAGTGAGGGATCAGGTAGCTTAGTCGTCACTTTACAAGGCCTCTGTTTTTTTGTGCGCAGCGCCATTGCACTTCACGCCCTCTGACAAAGATGTGTAGCGACTTGAGCGCCTTTTTATGGGTTTACTCGCAATAAACCAGTCTAAAGAGTGCTGTTTAATCTTGTTTTGTATAAAACGCAGAGCGTTTGAGGTTACGTAAATATAATTTAGGAATACGCTCAAAATTTCAGAGCGTGCAGCACTTGTACAGGATGCCGCCACAGAAGTAAAAATAAACTATCTAGATGCGGCAGTTCATCCCACAGACTTGCCCGCAAGTTTATTTTTCTCGAGAGAGCTCTTCCTTCCATTCAATATTTTTCGTCATGTATGAGGAAAGTCAGCAAGGCGAAAATCCAATTTGTAACATTCGGACTAGTAGAGCGCTTGCCATACGGCACACATTTTAAGGTGAGCCCACGCGCCAGTCCAGCAAACTGCAGTGCAAGTGGAAGGATATCTGCCGCTCTTCAAAAGCACGAAATTTCCCTGTCACCACGAACGTTACATTAGCCAGAATCAATCCAACATTCTAGAGTTTGCTTAACCAGAGATTCGTGTCTTGTGTAGCTGATGGCAGGGGTCGTGATTGGAAAAGTAGGTGGTACTGTGTTGTATTTTCATTGCTGCAGAAGATGCTTGAACTCTAGGCTAAAATTTCACCCCCAATCAGCCGCTTAACTCACTCGTATTTTCATTATCTTTCATTGATTTGTGAAAACGTTACTTACTGGCCCTACCAAAGAAATCGAACGCATTATTTCTGCTTTGAAGACGGACGATGATGCCTGTCTGACGCAGATGTGCGTAGTGTGCTAGCCCTCACGAGAAAGCTTTTTGGTCGATTTCGAAAAAAACGTGTTACGATTGGCGCCAAAACCTTACACTCTCCGACAGTCCTGGTGATCTAACTCGAGTGCCAGTAGAGTGCTTACGGACACTTTTTTTTGTTCTAATTCATAATCAAGTTGTACCACACCATAATCTTAAAGAGCGCTGTCCCCTCTACAGCTCAACAATGTTGTCGAGTGGGATCGGCGGTGCTCATAATGACTACTAGTCTCCTGTACATAGACAAGGCTACTAGGCGCTTCGTTCCTGTCTCTGTGAACACAAAACCAGTAGGCTCTAAATAAAGCAACGTAAAGGAACACCCACCCGGTCTAAGATAGCTAGTTTCGCATTCAACACGTGGAGACCTGTGGGGCCGCTCGTGTACATATCTATGTGTGTTTTATGAGGGGGGGATGCCCTTGCGCAGCATGATCGGACCTGAGCTGCGGTGCTGTGTTCGTAGATTGTCTCGCGTGGTAGGGCGTGCCCTGATGTGTAAAATAAGTGGCGTTTAATAAATTGTGCCGTGAGTATTTATGTAACTACCAACAAAATCTTCGTTGTCGTCTGGGTTAAGATAGAGCTACGGAAAGATTTAGTGTCCACTGTTTTCGGAGTTTCTCAACTGGTGAGCCAAGGAAGCGCACAAGATGATGCCTGAACCCGTATTAACGGAACTTGTCCCACGTAAGTGCAGTTCGCGATTGGTTATTGGCGCGGATAAGGCATCGTCACAATGCGGACCACTGTCGATTGTTGCGTTCCCAAACGCCGGTCAATCAAGAAGTACACTTACGTAGGATAACTTTGCTGAATACGGGTCCAGAAGAAAGGCTCTACGAAAGGTAAGATTCTACTATGGTGGAAAGCACGTGGCTGTTTACCTCTAACCCTAATTTTTGTGCATAGCCCTTGTGACAGGTGAGAAGAAACGGCTTCTGTGCTAAAAATGATAGTAACAGGTTGCCCTGTGCACCTGCTTCACAACAAAAACTGATGCTATCAACAACAACGTTGAGGCCAAGTACCATAAATAAATTACGTTCACGGAACCTATGTTTATAAGATACGTTGCGTTTTGAACGTGGTGTACGCGCTCTAGAATGAACCAAGAAATATGACGTTCTTGGTTCATTCTAGTGCGGTTACCTACCCATAAAATGTGAGACTGCACGCATGATGGGATACGACAGAATGGCTATGATGTGTTGAGTCACTGAACTGTCCAACTTGAATCAGGTTTTTGTTGGTGTGATGTCAGAAAGGGAGGCGAAACAAGACAAACTAATCGTACTGAAAATCCGGTTTGCTTGTCCACACTGCGGGACGGGAGTAGGGGAGATGGAAAGGTAAGAAAAAAGGAAGGGTGGCCTTACACAGGATTAGGCAAGGATGTAATTTTCGCTTCATAAATGAATCTTGCGATTTTCACTTCATGCCTTTACAGGTCTGGTAATTGTCCAACTCGATCGGCTGAATTTCATTATAAATATTACGCTTAATGGTCGCCTTTCCGATAACAACCTTATGTATTACGTAAATAACTGCCTCACGTGACACAATAACTTTACTGCCCCTGCGCTAACCTTTGTTCGATGAGTGCTGACGTGGTGTATGACTTTTATTATGATACCAACATCACACCCACATTAAAAAATTACACTATCTCCCACTAAAAGGAACTATGTGTACATGCGAAGCAGTGGGCGCTAATGCCTTTACTGGTGGTGGCGTTGACCGTGGTGGTCATTGCGGCGTTGCGCAGGAGAGAAACCTAGAGAGGCGCAAAACACTCAGTGATGGACGAATGTTTCCTACTGGAACATGCCAGTCACTGATAATGGGAAATGAGAGACAGAAGACTCCAATTGGACACAGAGATCCACGGTCCACTTTTAGTTAACGCGCACGGTACACATTTTTAACGTTCAACAACGCACAGCAGAAATCTCCTTTAGGCACTATGTTGGAGGTCAATATCCAGTGCCTATATATACGGGATGGCCAGTTTACGGCTGTGCAGCACGAGCATTTGTTTTTTATTAAGAAACTCACTAGCAGACGCAGCCTGCGTTGGCCTTGTGAGGCGAGAGGGAGAAAGCATAGGAGAAGAGCGAAAGGCGCGCGCATGAAAAATGAGATGGTAAACGCCTCGTGGTAGGATGCCTAGAGAAGAGAGCGCGAACAAGCGCAGACTATCAGACGTTGGCATCGTCGGTGTTGTGAGGCGAGAGAGGGAGGAGCGTAGGAGAGGGCAGGGAGGGGCATGCAGGCGCAATGGGCGTGCAAACACCGTGGGGAGGAAAGTGCCATGTTGACAGGAATCATTCACTTCAAACCACGTGCGAAGTTTAAACAATGCGAGACATTAAAGCTCGTCGAAAACACGTCAGGTGACCCTCCCAGCTCAAGTTTTTCTTGTCTCGTTATAATTGGGGGAAAAAGAAGGCACGAGACTCATATCTACTGGTCTTAAGCAATACTATCAGCCTTACCTAAATTCACGTTTATACTCACGTCTACTAACACGTAATCTTGAGCACTAACATTTTTACAGCACTTCGGCATTTCTTAATTACAGGTGTTACGTGTGGGGGTGGGGGCATTGACATCCCCTCGCCAACTCTTCGAGTAAAGTTTTCGATAAATGTATGGTATGTTGTCATCTATTTTAAGAAAAATGTCGTTACTCATTCGCACCCACTCAAAACTCGCATTCCAAGGTACTCTATCAAAAGGCGCTTAATATATCACCGATTACGTGAAATATTGGTGTTAAAATTATTGAAAACATTGACCAAAAAGCTAATCCTAGGCTAATGAACTCACGAGTTGACTCTCTCGGGCTCACTCAGCCTGAGATTGAGCCGTTACTCTGAGTTTTAGTCAGTCCGGGTGAGGAATATTTTGGTGAGCTTGAGTCCAAATGAGTCCGATGGAAGAAAATTTTCGTGAATGTGAGTCCGAATGAGTCCTGCTCTGGAAATTTCAGTGAGTCTGAGTCTGAGGAATCCTTATGCGAAAGAAGTATTTCATGAGTGAGTGAGAGAGCTCGACAATTTTCGCCCACCTATGGAGACGTATCTCGAAGATATTAAAATTTTTCATGTTGTAGCACAAAACACATCGTTACATATAACTCCATTATTGTGTCAAATAGGAGTGATTTATTTTTATTTTTTGAGAGTCGATCCTCGAAAACTTCGGTTTTGTTAAACAAATGAAGCAGGTGAGACGATGAATCTGGTGGGGCAAAGTATTCGAGACGAAATGTTATAGAGACAGCCATTACGCGGTTTTTGTATATGTTTCATAGACTACATTAGTAGTGCCGTGGAAATCTTTATCATCATGTTGTCCCACTACTAACAATTACAAAAACAATAAACAAAACACGACGCAGCGGGACCACTTCAGAACTCAATTATGTACTTGCTTAAGAAAATAAAAAAATAAAATAATATTGAGGGCAATGATGTGCTCCAAAGCAATGTGAAACGTCAGTGATGCGAAACGACCAGGAATTATGATAACATCTGTGTTTCTTTAGCAGCCATGGAGTATATGTACAAGCGCTTTGCGTGTTTTCTGAAATACCGAGCGCATGAGAATGGGATGACGTTGTAGCGAGTAAGCCATCCTGTGTGGAGCGATAACCAGCATAACGTCGTAGATACCGGTCAACCCCGACGAGTAGTTGTCCGACATTCGACAGTGGTGTGCCACACATCCAGTTCTAGGCGAGATACTGGGGAAAGAATTCGGGCTAATTTTACAAAACCCCACCTTAGTTTTCGCGGTTAGTTGGTGTCTTCTATTCTTCACTACTGTTTGTTGCACAAGTATGCATGCACTCGAGGTGACATGTGCGTTCACGGTTATACGGGCAAGGAACGATTTTCCACAGTAAATGCACCACATAATCATTTGTCTTTTTTTTCACTCTTGAGCAGTTGGATTTTTTGGGTGAGTTGAACATGATGACAGCCTGAAGGGTTCCAGCCGGTTAATATGCTAGAATTTATAAAAGACAAGTGCACAAACCAAAGACTTCACAAAGGCGTCGTAACCTGCTGGAATCCCTTACACTGCCAATATTATATGACTCAGTGTTACACGAAAAGTGCCTCACAAGGTGCGGGAAAGGGCTATTTCTTTTCCGCAGCATGTGGATTCAAATGGCAATCATGTCTATTTCAGGAAAAGTGAGGGACTGAAAAAGTAGGCCACCCGAGAGTGCAAAACGAAGAATTGTAAATTGCGGGCTCCCCAGAAAAGCATATCGTGTAGGTGAACCTCACGTGTGGTCGGTGCTACATTGTAGCAGGTGTACAATAAGAACCCGCTCGAGAAGGAATGTGCAATTGTAGAACAAGCAGAAGAATCGTGAATGGGTAAGTCAGCCGTTTGTGTCGAAAACAGCGCGTCGCTGCATACATAACCGTAATGAGCTATACAACAGAAAGCATAATATGCTAAAGGGTTTGAGGAGAGTTCGTCTGATGAAGTAACGTTATGATGAAAAAGTGCGGTCACTGACCAAGTCAAGGTGAATCGAGGTGAATCAAGTAATTCAAGGTGACCAAGTCAAGAGTGTTATCGAGGAACGCGTACGGGTCCTGAAATGTTCGTGCGCTTTTACCTTGACTTGTCAGTGACCGCATTTTCTTCTTCGGGAAAAATTATGACTTGAGTAAGGCGCGTCCAATCATGTGGCAACTACATAATACTGCTGTACTAGAGTACTTAACGTTTTATGTGATGCGCATATGCATCTTTATGCTAACTCTAAAAATCCAGCGGGAAGTATTATCCATCATGGAATGGGGTACGCTGGCGCACTTTCCGGCCGCGGCTTTCACATTTCAACGGGGCGAAATACAAAAATGTCTCAGCGGAAACGTTAAATAAGGTGCACCTTAAAGAACCCCAGAAGTTCAAAATTAGCCCAGACTCTCCTGCCATGGCGTGTCTCATATTCATGTCATCCCGTTGGCATCTATATCTCTGCAATATTTTTTTTCTTTTTTGTATTGAAGCTTATGGGAGCGGCCGCCGCGAGCCGGCCAATGACAGAAGGAAGAGGACAACGACGATCGAGTGTGCGCTGGGTGGAACGCGGCAGCCGCTGGCAGCGGGCAGTTGGTTGGGAGCATCGTTGGTTGTGAGCGAAAATTTGCAATTACTGTCAAGAATAAAACATCAAATAACAAAAATCGGTGGTTTGACTAGCATTCTAACGCAGGTCTTCTGCGTGGCAGTCAGGTGTTCTACTTGAAAGTCTGTGTATGAAACTGCTTTTATGAAAAGTAAAGAAAATTTTCTGAGGTGTGATGACGAGTTATGCGTAGCGTTAAATAATGTAATATTGCGTGGTAGAACCGTAGAATCGCACCACACATAACATGTGAATTGCGCAATGAGTGAGTGGTTTTAAAGACCACCCTTCACAAAGCGTTGAGACATATTTGATCATCACTATCAGCAACAGCGTAAGCAACAAGGTATCAATGGCTTATGTAGTTGCCTAGGTGCGCGTATTGGCTTTCAGCCGCGTTGTGGGTACTGCACTAAACCACAAAATGGTGTTATCGTCACGTCGCAGTTGTACTTGCAGTAGCCGCCTTAGGAGGGCCAAAAACTGCTAAAGTGGGACACCTGGAGCTGGCACCAAAAAGTACCAGACTCACACTATGAGATCGCATATTTTAATTTGAACAATATGATATTTCTTCCGGTGGATATTTTCCGGGGTGTCGAACCGAAAGAAGGTACGGGTTCATTTCGGGTTCAGCTCCTGGTTCAACACATTCCATTCCGCTCCAGTTTCATTTCCGTTAAAAAAAAATCGGCCGATCCCACGTACCTGGGAATTTATGTTATGCGAAACATGTGGAGGGAAGGTGATTTTGGTGCCCCGCCATGGTGGCCTAGTGGCTAAGGTACTCGGCTGCTGATCCGCAGGTCGCGGGATCAAATCCCGGCTGCGGCAGCTGCATTTCCGATGGTGGCGGAAATGTTGTGGGCCCGTGTGCTCAGATTTGGGTGCACGTTAGAGATCCCCAGGTGGTCGAAATTTCCGGAGTCCTCCACTACGGCGTCTCTCATAATCATATGGTGGTTTTGGGACGTTAAACTCCACATATGAATCATAAATCAAGGTGACCTTGGAGCAACTTTTTTATTGAGCAACACGTCATGAAATGAGGCTAAATATTCGTACAGATGTAGCACTCACAGACATATGTTGAAGAGTGGCAGATGTTTATATAACAAGTTTTCTGCATTTGCGCAACGATGCCAACTGGAAAATGCGTATTAACAACACCAAAAACTGATAAGCAGCGCTGATGCTCGCGAGAATGCTGGCCTTGACACTGCTACATAAATCAGCTTCAGTGCATGGCAACTAACAACAATTGACGTTAACCCCACGTGACGGCTGTATGAAAGGAGTATATATGCTGCGTTTATGAAATTGGGTAGGCAGCACTACAATCACTATGGACGTTTCACGAAGATTAGTGTCTATTTGAAAAGTAGTTCAGAGACCTGGCGTAGCTCTGTGGTAGAATGCTTGACTGCCAAGCAAAATGCTTGGGTTCGGTTCCTGCTGGGACCCTGAAATTTATTATTTGCATTCGTCGAGGGGTCAACGCTGCCTATTGCTATGTCAGGTTTTTTGCAACACTGACATTTATTCTATGCTTTCGTCGGGTCGATGTTACCGATGTTGGGTAATGCTTAACGCTCACGTGTTAAAATTGCCCATGTGTGTTCTCGTCGTTCCTGGGTAGATACTAAGTGTCAATCACCTGTGGCACATACCCGCATACCAGTGGCACATACCCGTTCGTTGGTATGTGCCACTGTTGGCAGGAAGTGTTTGACGACGTACGCGACATGATTGTGAGATTTTTTTACTAAATTTTTTAAGAGTGCGTGGTCGGCTTCCTTAGTTCGGTACACCACATAACGAGGCCCCGACTTGCACCCGTCTCACCACAGTCCATTGAGACTCCAGCGAGGAACAGTTGAGGAGGGTAGTCTCCCATGTCTCTTGGAAAGGAGTAGAAAAATGGGGCAGGTGGGGATTTTTCGCACATGGCCACACCCCGAGGAAGGCGTCACAAGTCGCCCACAGTGTAGGCACTGCCCATCCGTGTTCAGGTCAAAGTGTTCGATAATTGCAGGACGGAGTATAGAGTACCTGTCTGCAGAAGCTTTAAAGTTCACTCATCCTCTCCACTCAGTCCTTTTGCAGGAGCCGGGAAAAGGCGAGTATAGCGATAACAAAAAAAAAATTGGTTTTAAATCTGCATGTAACACCGCAAATGTCGTCGAAAGACGATAGTCTTGCGTCTGGAGAGAGTGAACAAAACGTTTATTTGATGTTCTGCGCAAAAAAATCGGTGAATGGTATTGTGGAGGTGCTGCGGTAGAGTGCCTCGAGCATGTAGCGGAGGCGAACGAGCGCATCGAGGCACGTTAGACACAAGCGCCATCTGGCCGTTATCTTCGAAAATGAATGCGTGCAGCCCGCGCAGAGAGAGAATAAAATGAGGGAAAGGCAGAGAGGTTAACCAGAAAATGGAGCATCCGGTTTGCTACCCTGCACTAGGGGAAGGGGGAATGAGGAAGAAAGATGGGAAAGAAAGCGAAGAGAGAAATGGACGTGCGCAAAAAAGGGGGGGGGGGGTGGAGCTAGGGTGCTACAGTCTATACAATAGGCCGCTGCCACGCAAAAAGTTGGAGAAAGATGCGCGCCAGTCTCGGAGGTGATAAGGTGTAGAACGCAAAGCGACGGGCATGTGCCACCATCGTGACGTCGTAGCAAAGCGTTAGAAACAACTTTCTGAGCATAGCGTTTCACTGTCAGCGCAGCGTCCTTAAACGCTACATTCCTTAGAGTTACTTGTGTGTGCCTCTTCTAGTATAAAGGCAGACATACAAAAGATCGAAGCGTTGTGTTGGCGCCTCAGATATTCGCAATAATTGCTTTTTAATTGACAATCGCACAGCTATGAACGCTAAACCTTGAGCAATATTGGTGGGCGCAGTCGATGGGGTTGGCCGTTTGGTGCCGTTTGAGGTATCGTTAGGGCGGACAAACAGACAAATGTACAGACAGACTGACAAACAGGACCAAAAATTTTCGTCGGAGGTCCCCAAGAAGTCTCCAAAAATAATTTTTATCAACTGCTGCAGTGGTCCATTGGCCTCCGAGCCATGAGAGCTGGGATGAGGAGCCCGGTGGGTAAGCGCTTGAGCGGCCCCGTCAGCGGCCTCATTTCCTCCTAACACACGATGGCCAGGACCACGTGTTTCGGGGATAGATCAGCGACAGCCCGTATTAGAATATGGCTAGCTAAGGGGGATATCTCCACTGCTAGGTGATGAGGACGTGCTTTTTTCGAATTCGTTATTATTGTCTTCGAATTGCGCTTCGTAGCAGCAAGCCCTATCGCTTCTATATCAGCCCGCTCCGAATTTTGTGCTTGGATGGAGAGCCTGTTGACGTGCATTCTCTGGTGAACTACAGCAGCCGCGTACAATTCCTTGGGCGTCGGCACTGCTTTGTATACGTAGCACATACCAGGACGGGAATCAGGTTGTCTTTCAAACGTCCGAGCCCTGCACTTGTCACTTGTTTTCATGCGTGTGCGTGCCCGTGTCAGTGGGGAGTGGAGAGACTCAGAGCATCTGGCGCCAAAGTTCTGGAATATGCTTCTATTCCTTTGGAGTGCAAGCATGTATCTGGTTGTGAAAGTGGTTGAGCAGGCGGCGCCCGGGGAACGTGGGCATAAGCCGCGTATAGTGATTCGTGAGCTGCACCTCATGCAACTCCTAGCTGCAGTTGAGCACACCCAAAGCCTTGGGCTTGGAAGTAGCAACCGGGAGATCCAGAGCTCTCTTTGTAGCTTTGCGAATAATGGCGTCGATTCTTTCGCGTTCTTGCTTTTTAGTGTGAAGGTATGGCACAGCGTAGAGGATCCCGCTAGTCGCGAAGGCATGGGCGAGCCGAAGCGCGTCCCTGCCCCGATGGCCTCCACGCTTGCTTGCAACAGGGCGGATCATGCTCCCTACCTGTTCGCCTACTCTTTTTGAGTTTCGCAGAGATGCGACGTGGACGCTGCGCTAATATCCCTAAAATTGATTTATTCCCGAAGCACTCAATAAAAATATGGGAAGTAGCAAGCAATGCACATAGGCACAAAAGTACGAACTTAAAATTTAAAACAACTATAACACATCTGAAGGATGCGCAGCCGATGATAACATTAGAATACAAAGATATATTTACAACATTGTTAGACCCTGTAGATGCAGTAATCTTCTCCAGGTCACCCTCCCTATTACTTTAAAAAATCTAATAGAACTTATTCAAGCAAACCCAGAACACCCCGCGGGTGCGCGTTGCATAGTTGGGAAAGTGTCTACCCCGAGCGAGCCCCTATTCTACCACGCGCTGCTCGTTTGCATCCGGTGAGCACAAAACTAAAAATATGTCGCGTTTGTTTAATAATATTATATCTAAAGCACTAGATATGGCCGTACGCACCTGCATGTATCTCAATGCGAGAAATTCGAAAAGAATGCCGGAGTCAGTGTTGCTGTCGCCGGTTGAATATGCAGCCGTCAGCAGCTTTAACTCGAACGCTTCGATGCGTGCCCTCGGCTCGCTTGAACTCAGGTCAGCGCGAACCGGCGTTGAACATGATAAGCTTGCTGCAGTTAACAATAGATGTAGCGCACGTCGGTTTTGCTAGTAAATTTCTGTTTCCAGTCTGCATGACCGGCGGGCTGAATGCATTCACTTCGGATCCCGTTTGCGCCACCTTTCTATCGTGGCTACGTTATCGCGCACGCGCCCATGGCGTTCGTTGTATGCTTATCTCGACAATGAAGCATTGCGTGTGACCGCATACACACCTTACGAGTTTTAATTTGCATCAAGCAATCACACTGAAATAGCAGAGCAAATGCACGTTCATGGCGTTTGTAATTGTTGCACAATAAAGAAATCTCAATTGCGGTGGCGTTTATGTTCTGAATAAATAATTTTCAGACAGCGTCCACTGAACTGTTCTAATAATTTAGATTGTGCCTTTTTGTTAAGTTCACGCTGCACAGTAGATGTCGTATGGAGCACAACGTTCGTGCGTGTTCTCAGCAAGAAAGACGCGTGACTACAACGTAAACAAATCAATTTTCGTGCGTAGTTATCGCATATTTGCTTAAACTACCATCTTATAATCAAATCGGGGTTCTGGGACGCGAAACCCCAGATATTCTTACCCCCAAAAACGTTGTGCTCCACGACCACGTCTTCCGTGCAGCGCGAACCCAGCAGCAAGAACAGTTCGATTTACGCTGTCTGAAAATTAAAAATCAGAACGTGGACAACGCCACTGCATTTCAGATTTCTGCAACTTTTACAAACACCTTGAACGTGCTTTTGCTCTGCTTTTTATACACGTGATTCCGTTTGATCAGCACCCGCGAATTCACACACGAAAGGTGCGTAAGCTGTCACACGCAATGATTCATTGTCGAGATACGTATAAGACAACGAACGCCATGGGTGCGTAGCCATGAGCGAAAACTGGCAAGCTTGGGATGCGAAGGGAGTGCATTCGACTCGCGGGTCAGGCAGACTGGAAACATAAATTTACCAGTGAAACCAAAGCGCGCTACATCTATCCATAACTGCAGAAAGCATATCATTTTCAACGCTTGGTTGCACTGACCTCAGTCCAAGCGAGTTCAGTTCAGACTGGCACGGCAGATGGGCGTGTTTTTTGAGCGCCTAATCTAAAAGAAACAGTGGCGCCATGGAGGACATTGTGGAAGTGAATGGTAGACGCACTGTTTGGTGCTTCGGTTTTGGTTTAGCCAGCTAAATTGAGCAGAATGCATCGCTCGGCGGTGATTACCAGTGGCCGCTTTTCCTAACTTTTAAACTGGCTATGGACTATTCATAGAAAGGGCCTAATTTGCCCATTCCACTCGACTAGCTATTACCACTTGTTAAATAGATAATTGTGTTAATTTTCATAATTACTGCCGTAAATAATGGTATTACCTATCTGAAGATGCCTTCTCTAATGAGTCATTCCATGCCAAATCATTCAACGTTTTTCTGACCATCACGAATATGGCTGATAAAACGTCCACATATTTCTCGAAGTGCGAAACTCGTCCGGTTCATTAATTTTTGGTGCCATCAATTTTCTCCCCTCTTTAAAAGAGCCTATTGGTTGGCGCCAAGTAAGGTACAATGTGTGAAACATTTTTTTTTCAAAAAAACGTATTTGGAGTGCACTCGAAAAAAGGCAATTCTGACAAGCCTTAATGAAGTTCTCTAACTTTAAAATAATTACTTAATTATGTATATCAGTTCTTTGAGGGCTTTTCACACGAGAAATATTGAATAAAACTGCCACAATTGGGATTTTTTCCCGGAACATGGCCAGTTCCAAGGACACAAATAAAATATGTGCTGGTGGCCTGTCAACATGCTACAAATTAAAAGTAATTTAGGCACTGATGTTGTCACAGATATTCTGAAAAAAAATTGTAAGTGTCACTTTGAGAAAACCTCGGTATTCAGCATCAAAAACTTGCCTTGGTGGTGGGACTATAAATATGCACTAAATTTCATTTTAAAGCTCTATAGACAAGCGAAATATAGGTTGAAATACTAAAGGGTATTATATTTAATTTCGAAAAACATTTTTTAAACATGTATCTGTACCACCTAACTCAAGCGACATGACACACTCGCAAAGGCAATCTTCAGCGGAATCCCACTGGCTTCGAATAAAAAGAGCGAATTTGGTGCTCTCTACAGAGTAATTGAAATGGGGACAGGGTTATCATCTGCATTTCGTTGCCAATGGAGGGGTGCTACAATAACTGGGTTCAGTGTTGTGACTTTCAGGTGAGCCATGCAGCTTCATAGATATAAAGTCAGACATCCTACTTTCCTGGGGAGTTCCGCACATGCAGTAGGTGTGTTTTAAACACTTTATAAAATATTTAGTCGTATTCAGTACGTATGTCTTATAGCATGCTAGAAGCATTGATGCAGTACATTGATAAACGGTATTGTAAAACAACCGTTTCTCATTTTTCTGGCTTTCAGGAGAGCACCCTGCTCCCTGAGACCCAATGCCTGTCATATGAATTCAGAAGCGAAAAAAACTTTAATTAACAACTGGTAGCCAAGACGATAGTGGCGTTTATGGTGTGCGTAAGGGATAACTGTGTACTGTACACTTTTTAACGGCTTGATGGCTCATCTGAGAGTCATCACCAGTGGCGCAGCCAGGAAGGCAGCACGAGGTGCTGCCTAGCTTCCCTCCCCCCCCCCCCCTCTCACCACAGTCAAGGTATTTTTTATCTTAAAGCCGTGGTAGTGTGAGTGACAGACAGACAGACCGATTAACAGTTACCGATTAAACCTTTTGAAGCTTCGCCCCACACATCATCATTCACTTTGTAGATATGTTATGATTTTCTTTGTTCTGCATGTGCATACCTACATGCACACATACAAACACACAAGAATATACATAAAGTATGACCGAAGTCGCCTTCCGCTCACACACCACCCTCCCGCATAAAATACCTTTTTGCTACGCTACTGGTCTCCACACTCTAGCGACATTCATTGTGGCTCACCTCTGTTGGCAATGGAATGCAGATGATAGTCCCATTACAATTTCAGTTGCTCCGCATCAAGCTTGCTGTGTGTACCTCAGGTCTGTGGGAGTCTGTTGAAGATTGCCCTTGCTAGTGCTTTATGCCGCTTGAGTTAGGTAGGGCTAAAGCTGGTGGAGATACATAACTTCAAAAAAGTTCTTCTCGAGTTAAAAAAATAATACCCTATAGTAACTTGACCTATATTGAGGTAGTACATAGGGCTTAAAATGAGATGTTGTGCATAATTTTTGTCCGACCACCAAGGCAAGCTTTTTGATTCTGAGTACAGAGCTTTTCCCAAAAAAAGAAATTCACAATTTATTTAGACTGTCTGCTAAACTTCAGTGCATAAATTATCTTTATTTATAGCTTGTCAAACTGGTCACCACCACATATTTTGTGTCTTGATAATTTGCCATGTTTACAGAAAAAAATCCTAAACCTGGCAACATTGTTCAATATTGCTCACAGGAAAAGCTCTGAAAGAATTGATATACATAAGTACGTCATTATTTTTAGTTAGATCACTCATTACCTTGCTGGAAATGCTATTTATTGAGTGCGATTCAAAGCAACTTTTGAAAAAAAATTGTTCTTTGGCAACTTTCAGCTCAGTCGGCGCCATACTAGAAACTCACATAACTAGGGAGCAAAATTTTGTGGCAACGAAATTAAATTACCAGGACAAGTTTCGAGCTTCGAGAAACGTGAACAATTTTTCCACCATATTCTTGATGTTAAAAAAACACTGGGTATTTTATCATGTTACGGAACTGCGCTATGCCAATAGGGTACAATATTACCGGAGCACTGCTCCTTTCCCGGTCCTTGTCCTTTTACCAGTGAAGGCATCCGAACAAAAGAAAAGCTCTTAAAAAGTTACTGTGGGGTTGCCACACTTCGTTGTTGCCTGTCAGCATACGCATTGTTATCTAGGGACCTGTCGTCCATTAGACGCGCTGTCACTGAAAAGACGAAGCGCTACCGTACTGCGTCACCATATTTGCGTGCCCAATTGCCGTAACTTGCTAGAAGACTCTATTGAAGCTTTGGTAAACGGAGCACTGAGAACTCTACGAACGGGAATCACTAGGTGCCCGTGCGATGTACTTCCTCAGGTTTCACAGCATGTGGAGCTTCTATACGTTTTTGGCATGGTTGGATGCAATGAGTGAGACTGACGCTTAGACTAAGGTCACCACCTCGCGGTGTGCCAAGGCGTTGACCAAATCACACTTGTGTTATTAGAAACGTGCCGAATGAACGGACGCGTAGCAACGACGCGTTGCAGGAGCCAAACGCGGAGGCTATATATGACTGTAATGTATAACTCCCCTTTAGCGCTCCCAGAGCGACCACTCCGCGGACCAAGACCACAGTGAAAGGAAAGTGTGAGATATAACATGCACCTCTGTAAAGCCTCTCGTATATATGACAGTGGTGTAGCGGAAAGCGTGGCCAGCATCTTCGTCGCATGCCTAGAGTTCATGGGTTCAAATCCTGTTGACTGCAGCACCTCGTCACCCTGTCCAAATGATACCACACGATGAGGGGTGTCGTAGACGGCCTTCCTTGCTTGTTGCGTAGCTTCCGTGTTCATACGACCGCACTGGCGGCACTGGACAAGGCGAGAAATATATTCTTTAATTGAAGATGGTGACGGAGGGCCATTGCTGGTGAAGAAGAAAACGTCGATAAAGAATGTAGGTGAACGTCTGTAAACGAGATAAAACGGTGAGTAACTGGTTGTGTACTGAGGCGCTGTTGTAAGCGAAAGTAAGGAACGGTACAAGTTTACCCACTTTTTGTGAATCGGTTGAATGTACACGGTGATCATGTCGGCAAGGATTCGATGAAATTTCTTGGTTAGACTGATTGTTTGGATATGGTAGCTGGACGTTGTCTTGTGTGTATACATGTATATTTAGTGCGATAAATGCGCAGGACTTCCTCTAAAATATATGATCAGAACACCTTTCTACGGTCGCTTAGAATTACGCCAGGTGCACCATGACGCACAATTATGGCCTGAAGGACTAAGTCAACAACTTTTGATGCTGAACCAGTAACTACCGAAGTTATCTCGGCGTAGCAAGTCAGATGATCTAGGGCAGTCAATATCTATCCATCGCCAGTGCCAGTAACAGCAAGGGGCACATAAATATCGACACCGACGACCTCGAAATATGTTGTAGGACACGGCAATATAGCGGCGAGAAAGGGAACGTGAGACAACATCATAAAGGCGGCCGACGGGGCCGTGCCGAACTCGCCGTTTCATTTGTAGGCGCAGAAGCAGAGCAGCGTCGGTTGCCACTGTCAGAGAGCCAAACGTCTGAACTCGTTCTGTTTTCTCGCGCAGCTTGAGCTAGGAGTGAGCTGCGCGAGGGTCACGACGCGGTGGCTCGAAGTGATGATGATGATGATGAATGGCGATAATGATTGCACTGCAGATTAATCCCCCCTGCAGAATTGAACACGAATGAAAGCTGTGAGAGGGTATGTACAAGATTGTCCGGTTGATTGATATGTGGTGTTTAACGTCCAAAAACCACCATACAATTATGAGAGACGCTGTAGTGGAGGGCTGCGGAAATTTCGACCACCTGGGGTTCTTAACGTGCACCCAAATCTGAGCACACGGGCCTACAACATTTCTGCTTACATCATAACTGCAGCCGCTGCAGCCTGGATTCGATCCTGCGACCTTCGAGTCAGCAGTCGAGATCCTCAGCCACCATGGCGGGGACAAAGTTGTCCGGATCATGGAACGAAAGGGGTCCGTAAGCAGTCCAGGTCGTCAACGGAAAGGAGCTATCGGACAACAGTAGGTCTCTGGCGGGAAAAACTGGGAAAGTACAGAGGTTGAAGAAGACTTCAAGACCCTGCGGGCACAGGCAAGCGGGCACCATGATGACCGGGTGGGGTCACTTTAGAGCCCACCCAGTGTCGGGAAAGATTGCTGCTGGCAAATTTAGCTGCAGGAGGAGCTGCGAGAAGGTGTCGAAGAGGCCACGCTGGCGACGTGGGCGAAACGGTGGGGTTAATCGACGCAGATGCGTGACGACTGACTACAGAAGTGTAAGAACCTTGGCAACGTTCCCGACCACGCACATGTGCTGACATGGCCGTCGAAAAGAAGCTGTGGGTCGGTCATGCAGGTGTGAACGTTGGCGTCGAAAGAATACTCACACCAGCGTTTCATTTCGGTTCTCGTGCCGGCGTGGGTGGTCGAGTCGACGGACACGAAAACGCTGTGTCTGAATAACGGAGCCACGTTCACTGTGGGACGTCATGCCATCGGCAAATGGTTGTACATAGCGTCAGACAAACCTACTAGGCGCTTGTGTCGTCTTGAGGGCTATGACTGCAACGCGTGGTTGCGTAGCAGGATGGCTCAGAAATCACTGCTCTGTTTTACGCGTAGAGCGTTGACTTTGCCGATATCGTGTCTTGGGTGGTAGACATGCAGCCGGAACGGGTATCGTTGCTGTTGTCAATAACGAGCCTGCGTCGCGGACACGCGTCTGGTGGTTGCCATCTGGCGTCAAAGGCTCCAGGGAATGGTTGTGGAGCCCAGTCAGTGTGGGCTCTGCCAAAGGATTGGATGGCGCATGTGTTCTCGTTAAAAGACCCGTGGCTGTCAGCGTGCAAGGGTTAGTGTTAAGGTCTGCATTGTTGATGGCTGCTTCCATATCAGGCGTGACATGCGTGTTCTGCTCTGCCATATGTGGACGAGGAACGTCGTCCACTGGTACGTCAGTCATTTTTGCCGCGTCCTGCAATATCGGCCATGGTTTCAGGGGGCCTCAAACTTCCTCAGCGGGATTCGTTGAGGATGATGCTAGACGCCGCCGGCAAGATGCGCAGATTGGCAAGGTCGATGGGGCACCATCATCAGACGTCGTGGGCGGGGATGTCTCTGTAATCGCGTGGCAAACAGCGGGTGAAACGACGTCTGCGCCAGAGTCGGATGCATGCGGGAAGGTAGCTGTCACAGAGTCTGGTCACACCGAGGTGTCGCGTGCCGTCGATGTCGGAGAAGGCATGAAGTCATCAGGCATGTGAGACGGGCGTACACGGGCTCCAAGGGGACGCACCTTACGGTGATGAGGTCAGTCGAAGTGGGAGCGTCTGCTGCCTCATCGTCGTAGTCATGTGCAGGATTTGTTGTCCCTGCGACCAGATATGAGGTAGGAAGAGTTGTAGCGGGGGTGGTGAGGTCATGGTCAATAGAGGGTTGCGTACCAGTTGGTAGGGCGGGTTGTGACGCAGCGCACACTTAAAATCGCGGGACCCCAGAAGCGGGTGGAACAGAGAGGCCGTACGTAGCAGGCGAGCAGTACAGTGCAGAGCACATCCCATGGCCACTGGCTTGTGGTTGGGCAGCAAGATGGCAAAACTCTGCCGGAAGCGCGTCAAGCAAGAAGGCGTGCTTAAGTGGCTGATCAGCGACGCCGTTCACAACGAGAACGGCGTCGATTCGCATGAACCATGCCTGGGGTAAGGTCGGGTGGAATGCGGCACTGGTGGGCTGAGTAGCGGAAGCATGGCAGCCAGTAGCTCGTCGAAGGGCATGTCCTTCGGGTCACCAACGTAGCGGCGAGAAAAGAGACGCGAGGCAACGTCGTGAAGGTGGCCAACGGGGCCGTTCGGAACTCGCCGCTTTATTCGTAGGCGCTGAACGTAGCGGTGCTGGCTGCCAGCGTTCGACAACCCAGGGGCGTGAACTCGTTCTGTTCTCTCGCACGGCTCGAGGTAGGCATAAGCTGCGCGCAGGTAGAGGCGTGGTGGGTCCAGAAACACAGCCTTTTCATCATCCCCACTAAGTGGGCCTTTGGTGTCGAAGACACCGAGTTTCTCGGACATCGTGTGACTAGCAAGGGCATTAGACTGATGGACAAAAATGCTAAAGACCTACGCGACTTATCTCACCCAACATCTATCCGAAAACTCCGCGAGTTCTTTGGGCTGCTCAACTGCCACCGCCGGGTTTTCCCCAACATCGCCCACATATTCATACCGCTCCCCGACCTACTCAAGACCACCAAAGCGCCGTCATCCTCCTCGACATGGACGCCTGACGCCGAATCATCCTTCCATGCTACCAAAAACACACTGGCAGACGGCCCACCGCTGGTGCATCATCTGCATGTTGCACCAATGCGTCTTATCACCGATGCATCTAGTGTGGCTGTCGGCGCCGTGTTACAGCAGCTGCAAGGCACATCCTTGTATCCACTCGAATTTTTCTCACAGAAACTAAAGCCTATAGAAGCACACTATAGCACATTTGGTCGTGAGCTGTTGGTGGTATACTTTGGCATTCGTCGTTTCCGACACCTATGGAGGGCTCAAACTTTCACGTCCTCATGAACCACAAGCCTTTGACATTCGCTTTTCGCGGAAATAATAACACTTATACCGCTCGAGAAATACCACACCTCACCTTTATCTCCAAATTCGCCGTGAACGTTCGATACATTGAAGGCCCAGTCAACGCGGCCGCAGATTCTCTCTCCTGTATCAATACCATATCAGCGCCCACACTTTACTACGAAGAAATCACCGCGGCACAACTAACAAATGTCTAACTTCGGGACATCCGCTCATCCACCACATCACTGGCACTGAGTGGCATTCCCCTTCCATTTTCGTCGGGCACCATAACTTGCGACGTGTCACAGGGTCGAACTCGACCATTTGTCTTTCTCCAACATCGCCGTAACGTATTCGACAAGCTCCATGGCACCAGTCACATAGGAGTTCATGCTATTCAGCGTCTCAATACGACCCGCTTTGTGTGGCCAAGTGTAAACTCTGATGTACGGCATTGGGCTCGGGAATGCCTCCGCTCTCAACGCTCCAAGGCGACCCGACACACCAAACGCCAAGTCAGTCCTTTCGCCCACCCGATGATTGGGTTGATCACAATCATATCGACATCGGTGGCCCACTCCCACCATGTTGAAGTGCTCGCGACATCCTCATCTGTGTGGACCATTATACCGGCTGGCCCTAAGCTTTTCCTCTCGCCAACATATTGGCATTCATCGTGGCTTCAGCGTTCGTCAGTGGCTGGATCTCACGTTTTGGATGCCCCAGCGTCGTAACCAACAATCGCGGCTGACAATTTGAATGCGATCTCTTCCGCGAACTCACGGACCTGTTCGGAGTCCACCATATCCATACCACTGCATACCACCAAGCGGCGAATGGAATGATTGAACACCGTCGCCGTCAACTTAAAGCCGCCTTGATGGCTCGCCATGCTCGCTCGTCTTAGGCTGAATACCTTCCTCTCGTACTGTTTGGCATGCGCTCGTCTTTCAAAGAAGACCTCGGCTGCACAGCTGCGGAGTTGGTCTATGGTACGACGCTGCGTATGTCTGGGGAATTTTTAGCGCAAGGTACTGTCACACAACCGACCCAGACAGTTACGTGGAACAGCTCCGTTTCTTTTTCTCACGCCCGCGTCCTTGCCGCAGTCGCGAGGCTTCGTTGACTGACGTATCTTTACGCAAAGACTTGGCCACAACAAACCCTCTGCGCCTCCGTATGACGGCCCATTGAAGATGTTCAACCGAACAGAAAAAACAGTCACCATCGAGCTGCATGGTCGTAAAGAGGTCATGGCGATCGACAGAGTGAAACCCGCCTACCTAGCGACACAGGCAAAACTATGTGCTTTGAACTTTTTCGCCACCGCTGAAACGCAGGTTCAACCCGATGGCCAGACCGCTAAGACTGTTTCTTGGGAACCAGTGCTTCACTTCGCTTCTCGTCAAAGAGGGGAGCCTTCTAGTGGCCATCATAATCATCATCAGCCAAATATTATTTTGGCGCGCTTAGACGTATGTGAATGCCCCTGTGTTTCGTTCCTCGTGCAGAGTGCTGTGCGGTTCAATGGAAATAGAGCTCAGTTCTGCTCCCGCCATCGGCCTAAACAGATTCCTTCTATTTTAGCTCGCCACCACACGCATATTTATAGAGGACCTAACCTCGGTCCCTATAATGCGCTGACCCCTAGTTGGCTATAATTTACCCGCAGGAAGAGATGTCGAAAGTTTGCGAAGCTGGCACGGAGAGCAGAAACCCACGTACCTCCCAATGTTGGTAGAAAGTTCAGGCCAATATAGGCGGCTCAGAATGCGGTCGTAGGTTTTCTAAACGCCGAGGTGGCTAGCAGAAAAATCTTCGTGAAAGGCGTTAAGTAGATAATGCTGAAGAGAGCGTGACAGAACAGGTACCTGGCTTTGACCGTCAGAATGATAAATGCGACGATACAGCACACCATCCTGAAGGTTTAATTGCTCGAATTGTCGACGAAGTTGTGCATAGGGTGGACGCGTTGCTCCTGCAGAGGTGGTCTGTAATATGGCGACAGCACGGGTCAGCCTGCTGGCGAAAATCGAAGGGTTCGTCGTCGTCGATGGGTGGTTGGTACAGCTAGGCGAGCAAGGCAAGAGAAGTGGGAGTCACTTCTGAACTGGTGTTGGAGATGGCAGCGGCAGTGATGAGCAAAGCCATAGGTAGTGGGCAACAAGAGCGTAGGCGTCTGATGTTTTTTGCCAGATTTATAAATAATCTCTAACTGATACGCTTGTAAGCGTAAAATCTAACGCCTCAAGTGTCCGGGAAAGATCTTCAATGTAGAAAGCAAGCATAAGGCGGGGTGCTCCGTTACGTTGGTGAATTGGCGGCCGTACAGATAAAGACGGAACTTCTGTACGGACCAAACCAAAGCGAGGCGCTCCTGCTCAGTGATGGTATAGTTGTTCTCAGTAGCAGTAAGCACTCGGCTTGCGTATGCGATGACCCTTTCCTGTGCATAGTCATCGCGTTGGAGGAAAACAGCACCTATACTGCCACCGCTGGCGTCGGTATGCAGGAGTGTCGGGGTGCTCTCATCAGATTGGCAGAGTATAGGCTCTGATGTGAAGGCTTCCTTCAGTAGGTCAAACGCCGACTGACATTCTTCGGACCACACAACGGGTACATCAGAAGCAAGTAGTTTGTTAAGTGGCGCAGCTATTGAAGCAAAATTTCGTATGAAACAAAATATGATGCGAGGCCGAGAAAACTTTACAAATCCTTAGGCCCTTTGGGGCATGGGGAAACGATGGATGGCAGCGATATTTTTGGAGTCAGGGCGAATTCCGTCCTTGCTTATGACATGACCAAGAACCTTGATAGATTTGGTGGAGAAATGGCATTTCTTGGTGCTGAGCTGCCGACCCGCGCTGGTGAGGCATGTTAGGACGTCATCCAGGCGCCTCAGGTGCTGAGCAAACGTTGATAAAATATAATAATGTCATCGAGGTAGCAGAGACACGTATTCCAATTGAGTCCACTGTTGCGTTTGGCAGACCACCCTTTTACCATGACCGCCAGAATGCAAGAAAGGCAGCGCCTTATTTTGTGGAGATAGAGAGCAGCACCAAGATGCCCTGCTGTTTTCATGTACCGGGCGCTGCGTGGCTGAAATAACTCTACGGAGCATCGCTGTCCTTCGGGTCCGCGCAGAGATGCGACACATGGCGTCTTCGTGCCCCGGTAAAAGCCACAATGTCGAGCCTCCACCGATTACGGACGTTCGACCACCACGCTGTGCGTCTCTGACTGATGAGCCGCCGACGCTCATATCACTACCAGATGTCCAGGTATGGCCCCTCGGAGGCGCCTGGAGAGCGATCGCCGTTCGACAAAACTTGGGTGGTCGGCGCGAGTGGCGAGATGACAAGCACGTTTCACCAAACTCGTTGGAAGCAAGATTCGCCGGAAGAGGCAGCATCAACGGGACCATACACGTTTTTGGTTTGTGTATGTGTGTTTGTTGGGGGCGGTGCCAGCATAATGACACGCATGTGTGGTGCTGAACATGTTATCGGACAGTGCCGTATGAACCGCTTCCCGATCTAGGGATCTGGGGAGACGAGACTGTATTTATTCAGCCCTTGCGGGCTGCTTAGGTGGTACACGGAGCTTGTTTACTAGACAACGTTTTTCAATGTAGAGCTTTCAATGTAGAGCTTCGGGCCAGAGAGCCTGTGCCATGCAAATAATGTAAATAAACCCTCTCTACGAAGTTCAACCTCCTCCTGCCTCGACATCTTGATCGCGGATCTCCGGTGCCGCAAAACCTGGTCGCAAAAACTGGATGGAAGCGGTGCGATCAGATTCAGCGACGGAGAGCAGCATGGACCAGAGGTCAGTCGAAATACCTAGTCCTGGAATTCGGCCAGATCAACACAGCGTACCACGACCGCACGTATTCGAGTCAGTGCCTATATAGCTTTGTGCTTGAAGTGTATCTCTTTTAGCCTATACCCGTAAAAAGACGATTATAACAAACAGCTGCCTAGCTCTGTGGTTGTTATTTGAGTACAGAGCAGCCCTTGCTGGTTATCTGAGCAAGAAGATTAAGCAGGAAAGATTGATGATTGATTGATATGTAGGGTTTAACGTCCCAAAACCAACAGATGATAATGAGAAACGCCGTAATGAAGGGCTTCGGAAATTTCGACCACCTGGGGTTCTTTAACGTGCACTCAAATCTGAGCACACGGGTCTACAACATTTCCACCTCCAACAAGAATGCAGCCGCCGCAGCCGGGACTAGAACCCGCGACCTGCGGGTCAGCAGCCGAGTTCCTTAGCCACTAGACCACTGCGGCGGGGCTAAGCAAAAAAGCTTATGTAATTCAGTAGGTACGTGAGTTTTGCGGGTGTTGTAAGCGTACGTTGCGGGAAAGCTTTGGGAAGTTGAAGAGAGCAAATCAGTGCAAAAGAAATAGGAAAAATGTAGAGAGGGAGGTTGGCCACATTGTGCTTACTTGTGTGCTTATGCTTTCGGTCTCCACTGTGGGATTCACCTAGCTTCGATTTCTCCAGACCCAGAATTGAACCGCTGGTGGGTTTGTGTTTTTTACAGCTGAGCCAAAGCAAAGTTAGTTGCCATCGACCTGATGAGGTTGACGAGAGATAACTTGCTAAACCTGTGTTGGGATCTTGCTCTAGAATTCGAGGACAATATGTCTGTATATAAACTCCGTGAGGTATATCACAAAAGTAGAAGTAACACGGCCGATATTGAGCATTTCGGGAATATGTATTCATTGGAACACGGATGGATACAGAAACAGATAGTAAGAGAGGAAGAACACGGGAAGAATATGCATGAAGTTTCTGAGGAGAAGGAAAGGTTCAAACGCGAGTGTGAAACACTAGAACGCAGGTTAGATGAGAAGCAGAGGAGTGGTCAATCAGTACAGGTAGCACAAGAGAAGCGCGAGGAACAGTTCAGTGCGGTGCAAATCGGAGCCAAAGGAAAAGCTGGCAACTACGAGGGTAGCAGTAGGTTCATGTATGGACCAAGGTTGACAGCTGCGAAAGAAGCGGCGATAAGAGGAGAGGCCAACGAAGGCCATAGTAAATGTGGTGAAGTGCTGAGTCAGGGGAATTCTACTAAAACAGCTAAGATAGTTGTAGACAGCCTGGTACAGATACAACGTGAGAGTGTCCCGATGTGGAATCTTGCCCGCAGAGTCCAAGGAAATTTCGACCCGCTGGGCAAGAACATCAACGTAGGGCGAGCAGAGTGTACAGAAGTAGCGCAGGGTAGAGTAGTTGCGAACAGCTTCTAGGTAGGTGAACCTGGTCCATGTGAGACCATCACAACGGTGGTTCTTGCATGCGGTGTCCAAAAGGATTTCGACCCGCCTGTGAAGTACACCGGAGTGAATTCAGGAGATGAAGTTATAATAGAGTTGGGTGAGGACAATGTAGTTGTAGGCAGCTCCCTGGAATGTGAGCAAGCTTTTTTAATGAAACAGCTGCAGTGTTACGAGACGCGTTAAGCCGTCCGGCAGTCTGAAGAGTGAGAGAGACGATGATTTGTGCGCAAATAATTTAGACGGTGTGGGCAAGACAGCTAATGAAACCAGCGAGAGTGCTATAGAGCGAGAGGCGCAAGCAGCAAGCTCAGGAAGACCCCTTAAGAAGAAGCGTCGATGGAAGCGGCGTCGTAAAACAAAGAGTGCGACAACAAGCACAGCCCGCTGGAAGAAAGTTAGTAAACGTTCGAGGGCAGTTAACAGAATTAGGCGTTTTTTGTCAGCGCCGGAATTGCTTCACCTGTGTCCAAGCGACCAGATGAAAAGGAAAAGCGCGCTGGGCAATCATGCAAACAGAAAAAAGGGGCATAGTAAGTAAAATGAGGTCTTTGTTATCCGCGCTGAAGTTGGTTTGCATGCGTCTGAGCTGCTGGACGAAGAGAAAAAGACGAGTGCGTTAGCCAAGGAAGAAAGCAACAAAAGGGAGAAGGCAGGGAGGTTAACCAGAAAGCATTGGGTTGGCTACCCTACCCTGGGGGATTGGGAAAGGGACAAGAAAGATGAGAAAGAGGGAAGAGAGGGAAAAGAAAAAAGAGAGACTAACAGTAATTTCACGGCAGCGTGTAGATTTCAACCGTAAGCAAGAGGCGTTCACACAAACCCGTCTTTCTCAAGAAACACAGCAGGTCTTTCACTGCCTTATGGGCTGTCAAGGGATGTGGACGTTGCTTTACTAGCACCTGCACAGAAAGAGGCCGATCATCCAGTTGTCGCATTGCGTTGGCAAGTATGTCTGTCAGAGGCAAATCGAGGACAGTGGCACAGCAGGTGTTCGATATTTTCATCGGTGCCGAAGGCATCGCATGCCACACTGTCAGTTATTCCCTTTACCGTGGTATTAGATTTCGTGAAAGCAACTCCAAGCCAAAGGCGATAGAGAAGCGAAGCTTCACTTCGATGTAGGCCGGGTGGAGGCCGGAGTTGTAGTGAAGGGTCAAGCTCGTATGCTTGGTGTGTTCCACTCAATCAGTGTGAGACTGCAGGCTCGTTGATGAATCTGCTTCGCCGCGTCCGCTCTTGAAAGCGGAATTGGAGCGCTGTTTCTTCCTTCATGTGACGTGCGAGCAGCATGATCTGCAGAATCGTTTCCGCTTATTCCACCATGCCCAGGTAACCATTGAAAGACCATGTCGTGGCCTTCTTGTATTAAGAGGTGGTGAAGTTTCACGGTTTGGTAGGTCAACTTGTCGTGGCATCCGCGTCGGAGAACTGACAGCAGGCACTGTAACGCTGGTTTTGAATAAAAAACACGGCTCATTTACTTAGTCTTTCTTCAGAATTTATGAGTTCCAGTGCGCTGCGCAGAGGTGCGCGTGCCAAAATGCATACAGAAGGAATGGGGCAGTCAGCCTTCCGTAGTTCTATCCACGGCACGTTTGCTGGGAGACGGGAGTGCAAGGTCGCTGGCTCGCAAGGAGTAGGTGACCGAGGGGAACAATGCAGGTCACCACTGAGGAGCTTAGCGGGGCTTGGAGGCGAAGTGAATGGGTCTCCTCCCCGTTCGCCAAGAAAGGCCCACAGGGCTCGACCACCACCCGTTCATCTCAAAATTGAGTGACAGCGGTAAGCGTTTAAAAAGGCGCGTTAGTGAATTTGTTTGTTTTCCTTTTAAAGTTCTGTTTTGACTGTTTAAGATGGTTTTGATTTTGGAAACTTTTGTATGTATTTAGGCTTTGAGCTATCATTTAGGTAACAAGTTCTAGGCTTTGTTTATTTCTTAGGCAGTGTATGTTTTGCTTTTAAAGGTAAGCGCTGTGCAGTTGCATAACGACACGCCTAACAGTGTTTGTCGAATAAGAACAACGTTTGAAACAAATTTTGAGTGAGCGAGGAGCTGCAAGGATATTCCTTGTGAGTTTTTTCAGGATTCATGCGAAAGTTTTTGTTGTTGATTTTGGTTTTCTTCGCATGTGTTCAGTGTGGAAATAAAGAAAGTGAGTTTGTTGGTTCGGAAGTCATTGTGTAGCTTTTATGAAGACGGGAACCGCCAGGCCGAATGTGCAGTTGATCTACGCAGGATCACTAGAACATGCGTTCGCGGAAGCGTAATGCGGATGTTCCTAATGCAGATGCAGCACGACAGTTATTTTTTCGTCTGCTCAAAGGAAATCGGCGACCAGCTTTGGCGGCACAAATTTTGGGCACTAAAAGACAGCGTGAACCGAAAGACTTTATTTTAGGAGTATGAGGCCTGGTGGGTTACAACGGATCAATAAGGCTGGCACACAAGTATACCACAGATAGCGCATCGATTGGGTGTTTATTTCCTTGAAAGCAGTTTAGCGGAAGATTATTCTCGTGTTGGAATCGGGAGATTGAGTAAAATAAGCTCAAAGAAACGCTTCGATTGCTGCTTTGTGTTTGATTATAATACTTGAGGAACGTTGGTTTTAGATAATTTTCAGACTCGATGTGTCTCAAGTGCGGGCAGGGTGCCCTCCCGTGTCTGTGGTTGTGTGTATGTCTGTGTAATCCCAGGGATGAAATGCCCATGAATAATTGAAGATTGCCGTATTGCGTCATCGGCAGTGGCCTGGATGACACCACCAAACAACGACGCTTCGGGCAAGCTGTACGGCTGGTCACCCTCAGGTCAATTTTCCCGCCGTTGGATGAGCAGTTGCGTTTGGCGGGCAACCCTTTTACCATGGCAGCCAGAATATAAGAAAGGCAGCCGCCTTATTTTGTTTTTTCTTTAAGAAAGACGGTTTTTTTATAGATCGTTTTTTCTTTATGAAAAACGGTTGATTCTTTTCACGGGTTAACCACAAGTGTGACCGTTAGCCATTGATACAGTACACCGCTAGCCCTTCAATGACAATGTTTTAGGGGCGAAGCTCCTTAAGGCGTGGGTCTGTCCATCCCTTGTACGTATGCAGTAGTACGTAGCCACCGATGGCACCTACCCGCTCTAGAGTGATTGTATGCGCCACAGGGATTGCAAGATGGGAGATGGCTGTTCTTGGAGTGTTTACTAGATGGACGCGCGGACAGATGGACCGATAGACTAGCAGACGGACGGACGAATGGATAGACGCGCGGACTTATGGATGGATGGACGGGATGACGGAGGGACGCGTGGACAGACGGACGAACGCATGGATGGACCACGGATGGTCTCAAAGACGACGGAAGCAAGAATGAACGGGTCGGACGGAAGCACGGACGGGCTGACGGATGCTTCACCCCACAGATCATTCACTCCGTGGATATGCTCAGTTTTTTTTTATGCGGTAACGATCATCTTAGTGGTGTATACGTACGTTACAACGCGGGTAGTGCGAGAGAAATAAGAGATGTCCTCGCACCCGACGGTGTTCTTTCCTTTGTGGCTTTGAGTGTGACCCCACATCGACTTACCTGTAGACAGATTGAGCGCCATAATCCTAGTTTCTGCAAGGGTGGAGGAAGTCCGTATTCATTGTTTTTTTTAGCAAAGCGAATGAGCGGTTGGCAAACAGATACAATGTTATATACAGGAAACCACGCCTCCTTAAGACGATCAATTTGCAGCTGTAAGCTATTCGCGACTCCAAAAAATGGTCTATGTTCTGGCAGCACTGGACAAAAAAACAAGTATGGCTACGCTTAACAGGGTCAACGCGGCACTTTCACTTGGCGCTGTGCAGAAGGTTCTTCACTGTGCTAACTGTACTAACTGTACTAACTTACTCCTCATCACTGTACTAACTTACTCCTGTACTAACTGTAGTAAGTTAGTACTAACTTGTACTAACTTACTCCTCATCAGCGCCACGAATCAACAGCATACTTTCCCGCCATTTCAACATAATCAGGCAAAGCAAACGACTAACTTCTATTTTCGCGAAGCCACCTCACGTGGTGTACCGCCGGGATAAAAATCTGAAGGACCTTCTTGTCAGAGCAAAAACAAACACTCCCAAATTTCAATCAGGGTGCCATCCCTGCGGAAAAGCTCGATGCAAGGTATGCCCACAGATGGTCACAACATGTGAATCCAAAGCGAACTTCTCGGATTTCAAATTCTGCATAACTGAAAGCCTTAATTGTGACTCCAGTAACGTAATATACATGCTACATTGCAACATCTGCGGACAAGAATATATCGGCCAAACAGACACGCCATTTCATCTACGGTTCAATAATCAGTGGTACCACGCCACTTCACTGCCGAAGCTACCTTTATCTAGACATCTGCGCCTGCCAAACCACAGTTTTGAAAATATCAGCGTAACTCTTTTGCAGTCCGGTTTCTCAGACAGACGCGAGTGCGAACAGCGTGAGGCATATTTTATTTTCAAATTTCAAACATTAGTAGCCGGAATCAACGAGGACCCCGGAAAACTCAACTGCCTCCGAGAAGTAAGCCAGGAGAAAATTGGTGACAAAGATTGATAGCCAGAGACCATGCTTTTTTCTGACTGACTCGTGCGTGTACACTGTCCTTCCTTGTTTTTGTTTTTTTTTCTTCCTTTTTTTCTTTTTTCCACATGCACATACAAAGTGTTTACGTTCGCCTACCACTTGATGACCATTGAAGGGAAACGGACGAAGATTAAAGGTAAAGAGCCGATCGACCCATTAACGGGAAACCCTTCCTTTACGCACGCCTCACGCCGACCAACCCATTACGGGGAAACCCTTTCTTTACGCACGCCCTCACGGACCCTCCCGACACCGCGGCGACAATCTTGGGTGGCCCGACACACGTCGAGAACTGAACAGCGCGTGATGAGAACCGTATGTGGACGTACACGGACAGTTGGTTTCGTTTTCAGTGCTGACAGTGGTTCTTCCTCTTTTTTACTTTCTTTCTTCTCTTTCTTTTTCTTTCTCGTCTTTTTTCTCCCCCCCTTTTTTCCTTTTTTTAGTTTCCTCTCATTCTCGCAAACATCTTTCAAGGCGAGAGGGACGCGGCAGCAACGATGTTTGGAAGTTTATGTCAGTATAACTCATCCCCTGATGAAGGGAGGACCCCTCCCGAAACTGTTGGGAAATAAATATATTTATCCTTGTTGACAACGCTCCCGTTATGCCATATCCCATATATATATATATATATATATATATATATATATATATATATATATATATATATATATATATATATATATATATATATATATATATATATATATATATATAAATATAACGTAAGAAGGTAGTGATGGTAAGGAGTTGGTAGAAGCCGAGGAGGATGAAGTGAGAATCGAATAAACATGGCGTATGAGCCAGGCCACGTCGCCCAGTCATCATAGCGTCACACGAGTCGGCAGGATGAAGACCTGGCCACCGCTCATCAACCTCACATCATTCACAAAGCCACCGGCAGTACGCCTCAACTGAATATCGACCACAGAAGAGGTGATCTCAGGCCATGCAGTTACCGGCATCATGACAGAACCATCGACAGGCCTTCCCATCCCCAAGTACACCGGAGCAGCGGACGATGGACCTGTACAGGACTGGTTTGACCTGTTCGAGCTCCACGCTACCGCTGCATACTGGTCGGAACGGGAGATGGTCGCCAACTTTACCAACTATGTCTCCGGTGAGGCCTTCAAATTCTACCTCACCCACATATTTCAAAACATCGAGTCATGGGAAAAGATCAAACAAGAAATGATCGTTTGGTTCAAATACGATGAAGATCTGTCCATCCCTCATCACTTGAAGGCTTTTAAACTCACCCATCACAGTTACGCGAAGTCTTCCCGCACTAAGCCTATTTTCCAAACGAGACCTCAGAGAAAATATACCACCATTGCACCATCATATGACTCTTCCGAAAAAACGTCACGTATTCGGACACGGACTGGTAACTTGCACGTCGCAACAGACAAGGTAAAGCCTCCGTATACCGAAAGGAATCTAGACCATTTCGCCAAAAGACTAAACCTAAAGATGGCTTTCCAAAGAGCAATGAAGTCGGCATTTTCAACGTGTTCACTGCACCACAACACTTCACATTTTACTGAACCACCCGAATCCCTTGATGCTTTGTATCACCCACAAGGCCCAGACGGTTTCGAACGTGCGACAGAATGTACGCGTGACGAGCTGGTGAATCCTCACAATACCAGCCCATACCCTGACGTTCCAGACGAGGGTCGTTTGACAGACATCCTCAGCCTAATCACGCTGCAAAAAGAAGAACATATGCCATCAGAACCACCCGAAGCCATGTCTGTTGTGCTCTCATCGTCAAGTGATAATACACATGTGAGTCAAAGCACTGCAGGAATTTCGAATTCACCAACGCCGGCGCATTGTCAACTGACAGAAGCATTTACAATCAATGATGACTCACAACCATCTTGGGAGATTTCTCATCAGTCTGTCACGATGCTTTCATCGCAAGACAAGCCCAGCAGTACAGTATCGACTACCAGCTATCTACTGATCACATCACCATGCAAAGAAAAGCAGACAAATGTTCCTGAAAAATGCCCATCTGACCAACTTTCGCAACAAGACGAGCAATTTCAACACAGGCAACTCCACAAACTCCAGGAACTAAAACGGACACACCAACATGGACGACGACGCAAAGCAAGCCTCTTAAAACAAATTCAAGAAGCGAGGCATCTTGGCATAAGGGATCGGCGCCAGAAACGAATTTGGCTCAAAAGATCAATACTGCGCCTAAGATTACAGCTCCGAAAACTCAGGATTCACCTAACAAAACAAGGAGTCACCAGTTCCACCACGCAAGGATTCAGACACCATGCCATTAGTTTACGACAACGAGCATGCACGCAGAAAGAACAACGACGCCGAAGACCGATCTACTGCAACGCTTTCAAACAGCGCCCACTCCTCGCAATAATGGCAGCTATTTCATCAGTTTCTACGCCCAAGGTGTACTTGTGTTTTCTAGAACGCAGGTTAGCCTCGCCCACCAGAGCTGTACTAACCCCAGATTGCTGCCCTCTCCTGTGAAATCTTTGAGCGACTTTACGGAACTTCAATCTGACGTCGAACTACAGCCCATTTGAACATTTTTTGTGTGTGTGTTCTAAGACTGCTTGCTCATCATGCATTGTAGTATGCAACGCGCGCATTCTTTCGGGGGGAGGGAAAATCTTGTAACGTAAGAAGGTAGTGATGGTTAGGAGTTGGTAGAAGCCGAGAAAAAGTGAGAATCGAATAAACATGGCGTATGAGCCAGGCCACGTCGCCCAGTCATCATAGCGTCACACATTATATATTTATATATATATATATATATATGCTTTGAATATCAACCAGTGCCAACACGAAAATGTGAATGTTCGGAATCACACTACCTTATTTATTAGAACTCTAATAACAAAAATTGGAGGAGGAAAAAAAAGAAGCGCTCCTGCGCTCCTATTACAATCAAAACTACGATTATCCTCATCTCAAGATACACTGGCCAAGGCCCAGCTCTGTTCAGTAATCAAGGGAACAGCATGCGTATACAGCTTTTGATGAGACTACGGAACTCATTGGGTCACATAAAATCGACCGCGCGAGTCGCAGCGTAGTTACCTTGAAAACTGTCAAGACCTGTTTGTAGCGGTGTAGAAACGCAGTGCAAAAGTGCTATAGCACCTTTCAGGGAGGTCTGATATGGTTTGCCGAAGAGGCTGGGTGTTTGCGCCAACCGCGCAACTATTTTTGCTGTTTAGTCAATGAAATTCTTTATGCCGATGAGAATGAGGCGGTCCGTGGCCAGAACCCTTTCTTCTTGGACGAAGCAACGCGATTCGACGCCACAGTGAAGAACCTTCAGCACAGCGCCAAGTGAAAGTGCCGCGTTGACCCTGTTAAGCGTAGCCATACTTGTTTTTTTTTGTTCAGTGGTGCCAGCACATGGAGCATTTTTTGGAGTCGCGAATAGCTTACAGCTGCAAATTGATCGTCTTAAGGAGGCGTGGTTTCCTGTATATAACATTGTATCTGTTTGCCAACCGCTCATTCGCATTGCTAAAAAAATAATGAATACGGACTTCCTCCACCCTTGCAGAAACTAGGAATATGGCGCTCATTCTATGTACACGTAAGTCGATGTGGGGTCACACTCAAAGCCACAAAGGAAAGAACACCGTCGGGTGCGAGGACATCTCTCATTTCTCTCGCACTACCCGCGTTGTAACGTACGTATACACCACTAAGATGATCGTTACCGCATCAAAAAAAAATCTGAGCATATCCACGGAGTGAATGATGTGTGGGGTGAAGCATCCGTCAGCCCATCCGTGCTTCCGTCCGACCCGTTCATTCTTGCTTCCGTCGTCTTTGAGACCATCCGTGGTCCATCCAAGCGTCCGTCCGTCTGTCCACGCGTCCCTGCGTGATCTCATCCATCCATCCGTAAGTCCACGCGTCTATCCATTCGTCCGTCCGTCTGCTAGTCTATCGGTCCATCCGTCCGCGCATCCATCTAGTAAACACTCGAAGAACAGCCATCTCCCATCTTGCATTCCCTGTGGCGCATACCCACTCTAGAGCGGGTATTTGCCATTGGTGGCTACGTACTACTACATACGTACAAGGGATGGACAGACCCACGCCTTAAGGAGCTTCGCCCCCAAAAACATTGTCATTGAAGGGCTAGCGGTGTACTGTATCAATGGCTAACGGTCACACTTGTGGTAAGCCCATAAAAAGAATATACGCAAACGTTAACACGAAACAACTAAACAAAGTCGACGCAACCACAGAACACCTACCACGACAGAGACCAAGTCTGGCCTGCATGTTGCGCCCTCTCCGAGTAACAAGTGGTAGAATAAAAAAAAGACGTGGTCTCCAAATGGCAAGCATGCGGCAAGCGTTTGCCTTCTCGGAGGCTTGAAGAGAGAGAGAGAGAGATAAAGACGCAAGAAAATGCAGGGAGGATAACCAGACGCACATCCGGTTTGCTATCCTGCACTGGGGAAGGTATGAAGGGGAGAAAAGAGGTTGCAGAGAGATAACAAAGTACACACAATCACGAGCACACTAGGGGGAGCACACACAGTCTACAGGTGGTCGCTCAGGTTTGTTGTCTTTAAGTTAAGTAGGAGTTCTTTAGTCGCTTTCTGCGCAACTGAGGCAGATGCCCAAGGTGCCAGAATCTTCTGCACACAGAATGGTCTAGAGTCAAGTTGATTCAAAACCATCCGGAGCTGGCATCGCTGTGTGTCGTAGCAAGCGCAGCTGCACAGGACTTCTTCAATGGTCTCTTCAGCTCCGCAGTAGTCGCAATTAGAGGTGTCTGCCATATCAATGCGTAAGGAGTACACCTTTGTGAATGCAACACCCCACTAAAGGCGGCATAACAGTGTCGCATCGGAGCGGGAAAGTTGTGATGGTAGCTGCATCTTGAGCGAAGAATCCAGTTCATATTAGTGACACCTTTGGAAGCTGGTAGACGACCAGAACGTGCGTGTGAGATCTCGAGCCAGCAGGTAAAGTTGTTTTGCTGCATCAGTCCTTGATACAGGAATCGGGACCACACGGGTTCCTTCATGGGCTGAGCGGGCTGCATCATCGGCTTATTAATTTCCGGTTATACCGATATGTCCAGGCAGCCATTGATATATAATATCATGCCCTCGTGCTAGAGCTTCATGATGGCAATGTCTTATTCCATGTACCAATTGTTCATGATTCCTCCTACGCATGGCAAACTGCAAACTCTGAAGTGCTGCCTTCGAATCACAGAGTATGACCCATTTTCCTGGACGCTTTTGAACGAGATATTGTTAAGCAGCCCTTATAGCAGCAAGCTCTGCTGCCATATACATGTAGTCATATGCGACAACCTAAATTTGATTGTTATTGCTGCAGCCGGAATTAAAGCGGCACCTGATAATCTTCTGGACGAGACGGACCTATCAGTGTATACCTGCGTTCGGTCTAAGTAAAACTCATGGAATAATTGCAGTGTTGCTTGCTTCAATGCTACTCTGGAGTGATTGCTTTTCTTTTTGGTACCCGAAATTTCTAGACGTACTTGCGGCTGGTCGAGGCACCACAAAGGACATGCAATTCTCGTAGCTGGCGTATATCCTAATGGATTGCTGTTTAGATGCTTGGCTATGACGTCTGAAAACGTAGCACGTGGTCTTTCGGAGGGTAGAAGGGCCAAGTGATTGTCGGGGACACGGCTAGCATGTCGAATGTGCACTCTGAGGCAATCCACAGCTCTATATGTCCTGACCGGATGGTCTTTGGCAAGCACGATTGTGGCATAAGCAGAAGCGCATCGGGGCAGTCCTAGGCAGATACACAGCGTCTGACCCTGCCAACTCTCCAATGAATGAGTATTGGATTTGCAAAAGTTAGTCAGTACTGGCAAGCTGTAGCGCAATAAACCCAAAAATAGGGCCCTGTACAGCTGTGGCATGGAGGCCACAGAAGCTCGCCATGCTTTCCCGCACATGAATTTGATTATATGCACAATAGATAGCAGTCTCTTCTCCAAGTACGCACAATGCGGGCTCCACGAAAGACTTCTATTGATTATTATGCCCAGAAAACGATGCGTGCGTCCATATTTGACACTCTGCCCATTGATGTAAACAGGGTATGGCGTGATTGGTTTGCATATAAACGCCATCAACGCACCCTTCACAGTTGATATAGTCACGCCTTGTTTCTGAAGGTAGGCTGTTGTGAGGGTTGCTGCCCGCTGTATTCGTGCACGCACCTGAGGGCGAGTAACTGCAGCACTCCATAGGCAAATATCATCGGCGTATATGGATAGGCACACCGACTTTGGCAGAACCTTCGCCAGACCAGTGAGGGCAACATTGAACAATGTGGGGCTTAAAACATCTCCCTGAGGCACTCCGCAGTAGGTGTAATGTTCAGTAGTTTCACCCCCATCTGTTTGCACAAAAAAAATTCCGGCCAGTTATATAATCTTTCATTCATTGAAACATTCGTCTACCAATTCCCATTGCTGTGAGAGAAGTTAGGATGGCATCGTGAGCTGCATCACCATATGCACCCTTTACGTCAAGAAAGAGTGCCACTGATATACGCTTGCGACTTTTTTCTTGCTGAACAAATGTCGGTAAGCCAAGGACACAGTCGATAGAAAAGCGGCCCCGACGGAAGCCTGCCATGCAGGAAGGGTAGTTGGTGTATCATTCCAAGTACCACTCGAAACACCCAATAAAGTTTATACCCAATAAAGTTTATACCCAATAAAGTTTATTCTCTCTCTCGAGACGAAATAGAACCATTCTTTCCATCACTCTTCCGAGGCAGCTTGCGAGGTCAATAGGGCGATACGCTGTCAAGTCCAATGGTGATTTTCCCTATTTCAGAAGTGGTATTATTCGACTTATTTTCCATTCTCGGGGAACACTGCCGCTGAGCCAGGAGTTGTTGAAGCATGTTAAAAGTTCTCTTCTGGCTTTTTGTCCAAGGTGTCCCAACGCACCATAAGTAATACCATCAGGACCTGACGATGACGTGTGCTTATAAGCGACTAACGCACCTTCCAGTTCTTCCAAGGTGAATGGAATGTCCTCAGGAACGATCACGGCGTCGATTCTCTCGTTCATAATATTCCCGGCAACTCTCGTGCAAAATTCTTCAGCCACCTCGAGTGCTGTTTTTCCATGATGGAGTGCCAAAGCTTTAAAAGGGTACCGTTGTTGCAGAGAGGAGCGAAGACCACGAACTGTTCTCCAGATATAAGACAGCGGTTTATGAGGGTCTAGAGATTCGCAGAACGCTTTCCAGCGTTCTTTCTCCAGATTGTAAATGCGTCGTTGAATCTTTTTTGTGGAGCCGTCTTGCTTCCCACAGGTCATAAATTGATCTTGTGCGTCTTTATCGTCGTTCAGCACGCCTTCGTATAGCTCGTAATCTTTCTAGTTCGATGTCAAACTGTGTTATTTTAGACTAGAATGGTAATTTACATTTGGACGCTTGCATAGCTTCCTCGATGGTAGTTTCCAGGCTGCAGGCAAGGCCTCTTTTGCGAGCGTCTTCAACACGCAATGTAAACATCGACCAGTCAGTGCCAAATACGACACCAGAAGAGACATTTTCTCTGATACCATCGATCTTCACGTAGGTGGGTATGTGATCACTCCTATGAGTCTCAATATCGCAAAACCGTTTAACTTTGTGAGAGAAGCACCGTGACACCAATGTCAGGTAAAGGGAACTGTCATACGTGAGACCCTGCAGATATGTTGGGGTACCATCGTTCATGATGGAAAGGTCGTAGTCTGAAGTCAATGTAACAATATTCCTGCCCCTGGCATTCATCCTAGTGCTTCCCCAAAGCATGTGATGGGTGTTGAAGTCACCGGTGATGATCCAAGGCCCATCGGTCCACATTAGAATGCCTTTAACTGTCGCATTCAAATCGCGATGACGGAGATATATATCCACCAATAAGTGTGAACGAACAGCATTCTTCTTTACACGAAGACACACATACTGATTGTCGTCATTTGAACTTATTTAGTGTGAAAGATAAGTCAAGTTCGTGCGGATTTAAACAATTACTTTTCTTCGTTCTTCGCAAGTGGCTGAACAATAAGCTTCATAACCGGACAATCCATAAGGCATTGATACGTTTCGTTCACATACGACAAGTATAGGGAATTGATTGGCCCGAACAAATTGGCGAAAGTCCGAGATACGGGACTTCATGCCTCTGGCATTCTATTCAAAAATCGACGCACTTTTAGCTTCAGTGCGGAAGATGAGATTTTGTTAAGCCATTGTGCTTATACGATGTTAGCAAGCACTGGATTCATTGCATCCAGTATTTGCAGTGCACTCTTAGCAGACGGAAATTGTATGCTGCTCAGTATCGTGCGAATCGAGGCAATCAATGATTGCACGATTGCAGTCACTTGCCTGTCTTGGTTGGAAAGATCTCGAACCGGCATCGCGAGCTGGCCGTCATGAAACTCCTTCGGTTGACTTGATGCTGCTTCCCTTTGAAGTGCAGGCCACTCTGTCACAGTGAGGGTATGCTCACTAGCTTTGTCCTTTACAGACTTTCCCAGAGCATGTGGTCTGGGAGGTAAAGAAGGTGGTAATGATGAGGGAGCTGACAAACGCATCGAGGAGGTAGCGGGTGTCCTTGAAGACCAACGCCGACGTGAACGATGCCTTCTGACTTTAGCTGCGGCTTCTCGATGAGATGAGTGATCGCGCACCTTCTCCTTCGAAATGGCAATTTCCTTCTGAATACGCGGGCAGTCCTTCGATGTGGCATCATGAGTTTCACTGCTATTTCAGCATTTCTTGACAGTAGCGACGCACTTATCCGCTGCATGGGGCTCAGCGCAGCGGTGGCATACCAGCGAATTCTCGCAGACGTTGCTCACATGTTCAAGTTTCATGCGTTTACGGCACTGCAGAGGCTTTCGAATGAAATGCCGCACAGCATGTCTGAAGTATCCCACCTTCACATGAGAGGGGAGGAATGTGCTCTTAAACGCAATGTTCACACAGCGAGACTTGCCTAGCCGGGTGAAATCAACAATTGGAGTATCATTTGTTGACTTGACAAGAAATTGTAAGTCATTATTTCGAATAGCCATATCCATGTCGTAGATCACGCCGGTTACTACATCACATCACAAGGGAACATGAGAGCGCACCTGATTGCCGTCCAGGTCAGTTACACTGTGCAGAACGCCCAAAGCACTTGCGTGCAAAACGTAAACAGCCAGTATATTCTTTCTGGCGTTCCCTCTTATGTTCGTGATCTCATTGACACGAGCGCTTCCAGAGACCTCGACACAGACTGTCTGTTAAGGGGTTTCATGCTGATGGTAGGAAGTGAAGGCAGAAACAGGGTGGTATAAGTGTTCGACTTTGGCGCTTCACTTACAGTTTGAATACTTGAGGATGAGGATGTCCTCATATTTCTCCTCTTCGCTTCGAGGCTCCACACGGGTTGGAAACCGTCATCTGAAAAGTCATCACTGCTGAGATAGTAGGCATGAGTATATTCACTGTCGCTGTCGCTTGCTTGTCCAATCCGCTTCCTGGAGGCGGCTGCCGCTGACGCCGCTGGTGCCGGCAGGCGCCCGGCGTGGTCTACATCCATCCCCTCCAAGGGAGCAGCAAAAACCGATCAACAGACTTAAATTGCCACTGAAATACGCTGGAGTTAGCAGAAGTAGCTCCTATTCAAAACACACTTTTTCGTCTCTGGTAGTGATTGAGAGATGTCGCAGCCTTCGGGATGCCGTTGACCATCCATACATGGCTTGCAGTCATGGTTTTCGCGAAAACCTGATAAGCTCTAGTAATTATTCTGGTCATCATTGTGCAACCATTGATAAACTTCCGATTGTCTCAGAATCAGATACAACATATTTATGTGTGCACATGTGGTGGTACGGCCACGAGACGTAAAAAAAGTTGACTAAAGCTCACTTGTCACTTGTGCCACTATGGTCAGCCGAAATCCATTGCAGTATAGGCTTGTGAGCTTTCGTAGTGTGGTGTGAGTAAACACGTCGAAGTGTGTGCTGCTGTGAGGAATTGGTAATTGTACTCTTGTTCATTGAATTCACTTTTAATGTATGTATGTGTCCTTGTGTGCTTGTGTAGCAATATGCAGTGCATCAGCCTATATTAGGCGTCCGCGGTGTCAGGGAGTAATCCAAGAATGAGCTAACTCACCAATCAACTATCCGCTGGGGAGCCGGGGGGTGTGGGTATGTCAACGTATGTCACCGCAGGCAACTTTTTTTAGCATTCTTCAGAACCTCCAGATGGCGCCAGCTACCGCCTATTTCACGGCTGTGACGCTTGATTGATATGTGGGGTTTAACGTCCCAAAACCACCATTTGATTATGAGAGACGCCGTAGTGGAGGGCTCCGGAAATTTCGACCACCTGGGGTTCTTTAACGTGCACGGCTGTGACGCTCTCGTACCTTCAGCTACTTATATAACGTTCAACATCTATCTATCGAAACTGCACTGCTGAGTCGGAATGGTTTCGCTGCGATCAAGTCTACGGTTTGGAGGCACATCTCGTGGCCTGCAGCCCCGTAAACGCATGACTAACGTCACTAAACTATGTGAATCTGCGAGAAAATAATACAGCAAGCCTAGCATGCACTCTTCGAATGAGGACTCCACAGTTTCCGTGTCTTTCAAAGTGAACGTCGTCTCTCTGGCTAAACAAAACCTACTAGCTCCGTCGCTCTGTTTCACGATGTTTTCATCACCGCAGATTCGTCTGCTTGTTTTTATATTTATTTCGTTCGATATCAAGCTCGGTGGGACCGTTTTTTGTAATTGTCAGCGCCCTGTACTCCTTATCAGTCGAGAATTGATGCATTCGCAATTCCTACTTGCTTCGCTAACCTGTGGTCAGCCATCTTAATTCTCATGGGGAGAAACATGTTTCTTTGTGGCAAAAAGAGCAACGTTTCTCCATTTAAAGACAAACGTTGGGGACATAGCCATTTCCCCCTAAATGGAGAGAACGTCACTCCATTTTTAAAGACGATAGTCTATATTGGGGACTTTCGACGCACAAATTTTGGTCGGTCTGTCGGTCTGTCTCTTTGTCTGTCTACCCTTAACGGTACCGGGTACTTTAAATGGCATCAGCGGATATCTCAAACGGCCGACCCCATTCGCAGCGCCCACCATTGTTGCTCAAGCTTTAGCATTCATACTTGTACGATTGCCAATTAAAAAGCAAGATTGCCAATTAAAAAGCAATTATCGCGCATATCTGAGGCACCATACCAACACGTATATATTCTGTATGTGCATCTTTTACCAGAAAAGGCATACATGGGTTATTCTACGAACTGTAGCGTTTATCACGCGGCACTGACAACGTAACGCTTGCACGAAAAGGGAAGTGTTTCCGACACTTTGCTAAGACGACACGGTGTTGGCACCTACCCATCGTCTTGCATTCGACACCTTATCACCTCCGAGACGGGAGCGCACGCCATGCGCTTCGCTTTCCAAGATAACTACCAGATAGCGCTCATCTCTCACGTGTGACGTAACTTGGTGCGCTCGTTCGCCTCCACTGCACGCTCGAGGCACTCTAACGCAGCGCCTCCAGAATAAAATTCACCGATGTTCTTGCGCAGAACATCAAATAAACGTTTTGTTCAATCACTCCAGACGCAAGACGATCGTCCTTCGATGACATTTGCAGATTAACATGAAAATACGGGTCCAACGTTTTTTCAACGTGTATTGCCTCATGAATTCAACCCTGCAAAAATTTTAAGAATTCATCCAGTACGAGCGGTGTTACAAAGAATTGTAACAAGCTGCAATCGCGTTCTCTTTTCTCTCGTCCCGGCGAAGGCACTGGAGGCTAAGCAGGGACGGAAAGCAGAAGCAAAGAAAATACGTCACGTGCGCCTCGTGACCTTGAGAAATTTGGCTTTTTTTCGAATACGTGGCTTTTTCCGTGTGATCGCGTGCACATGCGTGGACAAGTCGCGGCCTCCCGCGGCGATTCCTGTAATGACTGAGCGTGCAATGTTCAGATCAGCTAATGGCTGATAGATGGCCCTTTACGCACAATTTTTGAGCGTCTTCCGTCATCTCGAAAGAAGAGAAAGCCATAGCTAGGTGACTTTGATCATTTATTGTGAACTCAAGGCCACATGCGGCGCTATAATACTTGGCTCGCGTATTTTCGGGAGCCTCTAATACCAATCGGTCGCGTTTTATGACCATGCTCAAAAAGTGTTGCATGGCCCGTTTAAGTTCGCGTAACGATACCAACAGCAACTTCCGTGTTCACGACATCAGAAGAGGTAGGCTGACATGTAGCGCTTGTGCTCACGAAGATGATAGCCCTGGGCACTGCTACATCAAACAACTTCAGTAGATGGCGCTTGACTACAATAGACGTTAACCCGACGTGACGGCGGTATTGTAGGAGTAAATATGTAATGTTGGTAAATTGTATAATCAGCATTGCAAGCGCCATTAAGTTTCGCCAAAATTACGCCTGATTAGTGTCGTTGTTCAAAGCAGTATCGAGGCATGGAATGGATCTCTAGTACAATACTTGATTGTACCTGGCTGCAACGGCTTTCTACAGGCTAGCAGCCCCTCAAGGACTCGTTCGCAGTACGCGGAGTTCCGCTCCCCTTTTCGGCTCAAGCACCGAACCTAACAGAAGGTCCAGCGCGCGTCTATTTTATATTTAGTGTTTCACGCATTTTTGTTATTTTTTAGAAAAAAAACGAGGCCAATTTCAGCAAAATATAAATGCTTCAATCTAGGGTTACATTTAGGTGTGGTACAGCGTGCAGAATATATTTTGTTCATTCGAGGAAGAATGAGAACGTTGAGTTTCATACTTAATTGGTTAGGTAGAGCTTACCCTATTGAAAATCTAGGGTTGGTGGTTGCTAGAATCGTTGGTGGATATGGTGGAAAGAATAGTGGATATGGTGGAAATATTGGTGGATATGGTGGAAAATGTAGTGGGCATAATGACTGATGACGGTGAGAGTGGAAAAAATGATAGTATATCATGGTGTTGGTGGCGAGCCGATGGTGAGGGCGGTGGAAAATGCCAGCTGATGACGGTTAGAGTGGAAAAAATGGTTGCCGATGGTGGTGGTAATGGCGAGCCAATAGTGCTGACGGTGAAAAATGCCAGCTGATGCTGTCGAGGCAAAACGTGTTTGGTGGAAGGCTTGGTGAGAAAGGTGGGCGACGTTGGTGTGATGGAAGCTTGGTGGATGATAGTGGAATGATGAAAAAGCACATGACAGTATGTGAAATCGCTTACTTGTAGTGTTTCAATCTTGAATGCGCAGAGATATATGTTTACAATCGAAAGAAACCAACGCTGCTCAATACACTTTCTAGCACGTTTATTTTTTTGTTCCTGTGGTGTCAACAATGCTTGAATTTTTGTGGAGCATAGAATATGTGGTCGTGAGTATGTTTATATTGAGCGCAAGTACTTACAGCAGTTTGATATCCGCGATGTGTTTCTTTTTTGTGATGTTTAGAAGACTAGAGGTGTCACTGTTAACAGTGACAATAAATGTTTTACATCCGCGTGCAGTTGTCGAGAAATAAATGAGCTACAGTTCCCAATGGCCCTTTTCAACACAGCGGTCACTTGATGTCACCACACTGGAAGCGCAACTCTGGCAATCCTTGCACACTCTATTGCTTGAGCCGTACTTTAAGGTTAACAAAGTGCGTGCGAATATGCATAGACTTTCACTTTCGACATGTGTCGAGACGAGTCCCAGGGAATTTGACTTTCTCCCTTCTGTTCTACCACCATGATTTCCACCAAAAGTTAGTCCTACCAACCGAGCCCGTACAAGTGTTAGAGGGGCTTCTGGGTTTCAAAATACACGATTTTGATGAATAAAAATGACAATAAAGCACAGCTGTAGCATCATTTAACCTAATAAAGCCTTTTTATTGTGTACGGCGTCCGCGCAAGAAGCGACAAACATCGATGCGATGCGCTTGCAGCACTTCCACCAAATGTACGCCTCCCCTCAACGACAGCCGCCGGTCGCACTCGCCGGCACTTCACTGACTTATGTGCGAGAACACAGACTCGTCCACTCGTATGATTACTGAACCAATATGATAGCATAATGTTTCTGGCACATTTCATTCGTTTTGACCAAGTCATTGTGTAGTTGTTCCCAAGGACAGAGCAACAGTGGTGCGCTGGCATGACTGCGCTGTGCGTTGCGCGAAAAACATTACAATCAATTGTGTTGGGTCTCTATCGAATGAGCATAGAAGCGTAATAAAGCATGCACAGATATCGCCCTTTGGAAGGACCAAGAAGCAGATATTAAACTTGGCAGTAACCGCAGATAAACTGTACCTGCTCCTCAGTTCACTGAGTTTTTTTTCAGTTGTAAATTGTAACAAAAACATAGCGCTGTTGCCATTATCGCAGTGGTAATTGTTACAGGCAGCAGGTGTTTGTGTTTATCAAATGCGCAAATTTTAGTAGCAGGTGCAGATCTCCTGCATCTCGAGTAAGCGACAAACAGAACTGAAGTTAAACAGTAAGTTTGTCAGTTGACTACCTATTTAACACCACGCTTGCCTTCTGGCGGCCTGGCGCAGTGGTTAGTGTGCTCAGTTGAATATCTGAAGGTGGCTGGTTCGATTGTGCGCAGTCGCACCTTTTTCTACGGGTGCTTTCTACATCGTTTTCATACAAATATATTTATTATTTCATCAGTGGCAGCTCGTCACGGTGGTTCTGAGCTGCTTCGCGCTCCAGCAATGCCAGCTGGAGCGCGCCATCCACCCTCCGCTGCACCATAAACCACGTGCCACCAGCATTTCCAGCACCATAATCCACCAACATGGTGAATGGTGGAATCCACCATTCCAATGGTGGACGTTTATTCATTAGGGTAGGCATGAAAAAAAAACACACGGCTAACACAAATATACAACAAGAAGGACTTTCCTAGTGCACACGCTTTCTTTAAATGCAAAGCGTTTCTTGGTGTACTGCAGACACTTTTAGCGTCTATCTATCTATCTATCTATCTATCTATCTATCTATCTATCTATCTATCTATCTATCTATCTATCTATCTATCTATCTATCTATCTATCTATCTATCTATCTATCTATCTATCTATCTATCTATCTATCTATCTATCTATCTATCTATCTATTTATCTATCTATCTATCTATCTATCTATCTATCTATCTATCTATCTATCTATCTATCTATCTATCCAACCATCTACGTCTGGGTGCTCTCGGGACTACCCCTTAAATTGCGGTGAACCAGAAAAAATATGGGGTCTCGCCGTGGTCGTCTAGAGGCTAAGGTACTCAGCTACTGAACCACAGGTTGAGGGACGCATTCCCGACAGCGGCGGCTGTATTTTCGATGGAGGTGAATCTGCCGCAGGCCTGTCTGCTCAGATATGGGTGCAAGTTGAAGAAACTCAGGGGATAGAAATTTCCGGAGCTCTACACTACGGCGTCTCTCAATCATAAGATGGTTTTGGGACGTTAAACCTTACATAACAATCAAGAATCAGAATGGGAGGGTAAAATTGTTTGACTAATAGGACTCACTGGTCATGACATGACTAATGTGACAATCTCGTCACGTACTACTTCAAACCCTCATTTCCAGACACGTGTGGTACTTATCCATATGGAAGGGGTGGGTATGTGCCACAGCACATACCTGCATACCACGGGTGGGTATGGGCCACAGGTATGCAGGTATGTGCCACTGGTGCCCGACAGTTTATGTCTATTTGGGAATGGCGAGAAAAGACATAGGTAATTTAACACAACAGCATTAGGAAAAATCTGATAGCAACAGTAATGGCCCGACGAATGCAAATATTACATGATGTAAGTATCATGACATTCATGTTAGGAGTAATGCTCGTCATTCAGTAATGTTTTGCCATAGAAAATTTGGTATAGATTCCATTATTGAAACAGCCCTGAAAGCTAAAAGAAGTGTGCGGATAGATAGATCGATAGATAGATAGATAGATAGATAGATAGATAGATAGATAGATAGATAGATAGATAGATAGATAGATAGATAGATAGATAGAGAGATAGATAGATAGATAGATATATAGATAGATAGATAGATAAATAGATAGATGGATAGATAGATAGATAGATAGATAGATAGATAGATAGATAGATAGATAGATAGATAGATAGATAGACACGTTCAAAGTCACTTAAGTTCACTGAGATATGCTACACATTTAAAATTTGTAGCGCAGCGTGCAACCTGTATAAATGATTCATTCTCGAAATAGGCTAGTCATTCCTTCTAATTTCTGAAAAAGATTCCGTAAACCCAAATCCCCACGTCATAGATACGAATTCCACAGCGATTGGCTGATTAGCACATCGTTAGCTGTGTAGTTACCTAGGCTTCGCGGGATCTCACCAAGGGCTCACTGGCTCGTACGTGACGACATGAAATATGCTAACCCTTCAAATAAAGAGAAAATTGTGCTAATGTGCTCATAATGACATTGTCATACCAAGCCGGGAAGTAAGGCGCCGTGCAGTCTAGCGTCGTTTAGGCCGCGACAACTTTTGTCGATGAAACAGTGGCGTCGCACCGGTTATTTTGAGGCGTCGGCACGAGCGTGAGACCCATCACCCCAACGACTTTCTCACGCCAACGAGGGGACACCGTGGTGACACACTGGAAGTGTGATGGCTGCACCCCAGTCATAGACGCTGACGAGGGTGGGTGCGGGCGGCTCCACCGAAAGTGGTGTGTGTCTTTGAATCGGACAGTGTAATTGGTGTCCTTTCTCTCATCCAGGAATTTCGAGAAGTGGGACTGTTTATAATCAGCCCTCGCGGAATGCTTTGAGGTCTTTTTGATGTATATCTTTTTAGAGAGACAGCTTGTCGAAACAAAACTGTCAAGATGTAACTCTCCTCTATGTAATGTATGTAAATAAACATTTGTCACTATCTTTTTAACGACGTGTCTTCTGCCCTGCAAGATGGGCTGTACAGGTGCGGCTGCGGAAGCCAGCGGCCTACGATGAGACCCGCCGGATCCAAGCCACAACGACTGGTAACAGAGGTCGTATGCCGTCAAAACCCGGTGTTAACATTTTGTGGCAGCGGTGGGATGCCATCAAAACTCGGTCCTAACGCTACCCGTGTGCTTCCAACTGTACTTGAGATGAATAAACGTAGCGTTCGTTAATTGTACAGGGCTTCAAGCTATTTGATAGACGCGCATAGTAAGAGACTACTGATGCCTTCATCTTCGAGTGTGAAGCCTTGTAAAATGCGGTGAAGAACGAACGTAGTGGTGTATCAAGTAAAGAAGGTGTAAAAGAGCTCGATTAAATTTGCACGAGCACGCGTCTAATTCGTGTTAAGCGTGTTTTGTAGGCTCTTGTTTTTCTCGAAAAAAATGAGATAGCTTTCAAGAAAAAATAACTGCTTAATTGGGGGGTTATTTGATACAATGTACAACATAAAGTGAACATTTTATCGATTCAATCAAGAATTAAAAATTGTCTAGTTCAGAAGAAATAACTGATTAGCGCTTTGTTATAAAAAAGACAGGTTGTAATTACACCCACGACTACAATATAAAACAGGTAGGATGACCCCGCCGTGGTGGTCTCGTGGCTAAGGTACTCGACCGCTGGCCCGCAGGTCGCGAGGTCGAATCCCAGCTGCGGGAATGCATTTCCGATGGAAGCGGAAATTTTGTACATCCGTGGGCTCAGATTTGGGCGCACGTTAAAGAACCCCAGGTGGTAGAAATTTCCGGAGCCCCCCACTATGGCATCTCTTAATTACATGGTGGTCTTGGTATGTTAAACCCGACATATTAAAAAAAAAAACAGGTGGGATGTTCCTACAACACACCGCTTTTTCTTTATTCTTGGTCCAAGTTAGCCAGGACACCCTGTATATATACAAACAAAATAATTGAGGTGCAGATGAAATTGTCACTAAAAACAAGAAAAAGAAAGAACTGTGCAAATCTAGAATTCATGACGACACGTGTGAATGGACGTTTTAGGCTTATGCCACAGGAACGAAGGAAAGTGAAGTAAATGACAATCGACGCCAGCATAGTACGTGGGCCTCGGCTTCACGTGCCACAGCCAAGCGCAGTGTTTTTTTTTTCACGTGCGGGGGCGCGCTCACCAGTTTGCGTGCCAAACAAACGAGGGCGCAACAGGATCCTTCGTGTACCCCTTGTAGACTTGAAGTCGAAATGTGACGTGACGCCTTGAAGTGAGGTGTAGGTAAAAGGCTATCTATGACAGTCTCCGGGTACGCCAGCTTAAGTCAGTCAAAGCAGACAATCTCTTCGCTTGGTTCTCACTTATCAGTGAGTGGCAGTTTTTTGAAAGGGGCTAAGGACGGAAAATGGTCTGTCGTAGGCTGGTGTTTAAGGTGGTCTGACTGCGTTGTGGCACACGAAAACGTGTGTTGAGGTGGCCAGATCAGGATGAACAAATATGATCTTGTTGTCAGAAAGCCGAGGTGGAGTGGGCCGGAGCTTTTGAATGCAGTCCAGGAGGCCTTGTAGGAATTGTTGTGGGTGGGCTCGTAGCTGCGTCGATATGAAGGTCTCCAGGCAGCCACACAGAACTTCCATACACCAGCTCTGGTGCTAAGCCCTGTAGATCCACGCGGATGATAGCCCATAAACCCAGTAGAAACAGTGGCAAAATGTCAAGCCAGGTGGCTCTCTTGAGGCCGATGGTCACGGCTGTCTTCAGTTGCGCGTGAAGACGTTTCATCATGCCCCATCAAGAGCGAGTTGGGACCCTGACCACTAAGAACATCGACGATGGTGAAATCTTGGTGTGCTTTTTGTCGACTTGCGTCGCTAAAGACAGAGCTGTTGCGTCAGGTGTGGTACGTTTTTATCATGCCTGTGCACTCGCCATTGCTACGCATGTAACAGCGGAGTAAGTTCTACTGCCAGAGGACAATGCAGTAGCCTGTCTGGTGGATGCTACGCTTGTCAGCGTCACGCCACGTAAACCTGCCTCTATCAGCGATCCTTCTACGAGTAAGCGTGGTTCTTCCTTCCCCTTCAAAGCACTTATCAATGATAACTTCAGAACTATGCAGGTGCAGCAGTTGCTTGCTTTGTTAACGAAACACGCCAATTCTTTTGACACCTGCTCCTTGACGTTTGGCCGAAATACCACTGCAGTGCATCGAATTCAGACCGAAGGAACATCTATTGTGCAGCGCCACTCATACCGCGTATCTCTGATGATGTGCGGGGTTTAACGTCCCAAAACCACCATGTGATTATGAGAGACGCCGTAGTGGAGGGCTCCGCGCGTATCTCTCGCTAAGCGAAAAGTCATAAAGGAAAACGTCACTGACATGCTCCAACAAGAGGTAATTTGTCTGTAAGCTAGCCCTTGGTCATCCCCTGTTGTTTTGGTACGGAAAAAAGGTGGCTCCGTGTGCTTTTGCGCCGATTGACGGGCACCTAACAAGATTACACGCAAGGACGTATACCCCATCCCACGCATTGACGACACCCTAATTCACTGCAAGGCACCAAATACTTTTCAATCAATCATTTGCGTTCGGGATATTAGCAAACTCCCATGCTCGACGATGATAAAAAATAGCATTTGCAACTCCTGATGGCCTAAACGAGTTCAACGTGATGCCTTTCGGGCTCTCCAATGCGCCAGCGACGTATGAACGCATGATCGACACCATCCTGCGTGGTGTTGCGACCGCGGTTTGCGGCACCGGAGATCCAGGATCAAGATGTCCAGCCAGGAGGAGGTTGAACTTTGTAGAGTGTGTTTATTTGTACTATTTACATGGCACAGGCTCTCTGCCCCTAAGATATGTATTCAAATCTCTACATTGAAAAAGGCTGCCTATTTAACAAGCTCCGTGAACCACCCTAAGCAGCCCGCGAGGGCTGAATAATTACAGTCTCATCTCCCCAGATCTCCAGATCGCAGAATAGGTCTATACAGCACTGTCCAATAACATGTCCCGCAGCACACACGAGTGTCATGCTAACACCACCCCCAACAAACAAACATACACAAACCAAACACGTGTATGGTCCCGGTGATGCTATTTCCAGCGAGTGGGGTGAAACGTATTCGTCATATCGCCACTCGCACCGACCACACAAGCTCTGTCGAACGGCGATTGCGGTCTAGGCACCTCCGAGGGGCCATACCTTGACATCTGGTACTGATTTGAGCGTCGGTGGCTCATCAGTCAGAGACGCACAGCGTGGTGGTCCTACGTCCGTAATCGGTGGAAGCTCGCGTTGGGGCTTTTACCAGTGCACCGAGATGCCACGTGTCACATCTCTCGCGGACCCGAAGGACAGTGGTGCTCCGTAGAGTAATTTCAGCCGCGCAGCGCCCAGTACATGGAAATAGCAGGGCATCTTGGCGCTGTTCCTTATCTCTACAAAATAAGGCGGCTGCCTTTCTTTCGTTCTGGCGGCCGTGGTAAAAGGGTGGCCCGCCAAGCGCAACAGCTCGTCTAACGGCGGGAAAATTGACCTGAGGGTGACGAGCCGTACAGGTTGTCCGAAGCATCGTTGTTTGGTGGCGTCATCCAGGCCACTGCCGATGATGCAATACGGCAATCTTCATTCATTCATGGGCCTTTCATCCCTGGGATTACACAGACATACACACAACCACAGACACGGGAGAGCACCCTGCCCGTACTTGCGACACATCGAGTCTGAAAATAATCTAAAACCAACGTTCCTTAGGTATTATTCTCAAACACAAAGCAGTAATGGAAGCGTTTCTCTGAGCTTACTTTCCTGAAGCTCCCAATTCTAACATGAGAATAATCTTCTCCTAAACTGCTTTTAAGGAAATAAACACCCAATCGATGCGCTATCTGTGGCATACTTGTCTCCCAGCCTTAGTGATCCGCTGTAACCCACCAGGCTTCATACTCTAAAATAAAGTCTTTCGGTTCACGCTGTCTTTTAGTGCCCAAAATTTTGTGCCGCCAAAGCTAGTCGCCGATTTCCTTTGAGCAGACGAAAAAATAACTGTCGTGGTGCACCTACATCAGGAACATCCACATTACGCTTCCGCAAACGCATGTTATAGTGATCATGCGTAGATTAATAACTAATTCTGCCTTGTGACTGCCATCTTCATAAAAGCTACAGAATAACTTCCGAACCAAAAAACTCACTTTCTTTACGTCCACACCAGACACATGCGGAGAAAACAAAAAATAACAACAAAAACTTTAAATGAATCCTGAAAAAACTCACAAGGAATATCCTTGCATCTCCTCGCTCACTAAAAATTTGTTTCAAACGTTGTTCTTACTCGACAAACACCCTTAGGGGTGTCGTTATGCAACTGCACAGCGCTTACCTTTAAAGAAAAACATATACTGTTTAAGAAATAAACAAAACGTAGAACTTCTTACATGAACGATAGCTCGTAGCCGAAATACTTACAAAACACTTTCCAAAATCAGAACCAACTTAAACAGTCAGAACAGAACTTCAAAAGGAAAACAAAAACAAATTCACTGACGCGCCTTTCTAAACGCTTACCGCTGTCTCTCAATTTTGAGATGAACGTGTGGTGGTCGAGCCCTGTGGGCCTTTCTTGGCGAACGGGGAGGAGAACAATTGCACAACCCATTCACTTCTCCTCCGAGCCCCGTTAAGCTCCTCGATGGCGACCTGCATTGTTCCCCTCGCTCACCTACTTCTTGCGAGAAAGCGACATTGCACTCCCGTGTCCCATCAAACGTGCCGTGGATAGAACTACGGAAGGCTGACTGCCCCATTCCTTCTGTATGCATTTTGGCCAACGCACCTCTGCGCAGTGCGCTGAAACTCATAAATTTTGAAGAAAGACCAGGTAAATGGGCCGTGTTTTCTGACTCAAAACCAGCGTTACAGTGCCTGCTGTCAGTTCTCCGACGCGAATGCCACGACCAGTTGACCTACCAAACCGTGAAACTTCACCACTTCTTATTACAAAAAGGCCACGACAACGACTTTCAATGGTTACTTGGCCATTGTGGTAAAAGCGGAAATAATTCTGCAGATCATGCTGCTCGCACGTCGCAAGAAGAAGCAAACAGCGTTCCAATTTATCTTTAAAGAGCGGACGGGGCGAGGCAGATTCGTCAACTGGCCCGCAGTCTCACACTGACTGAGTGGAACACACCAAGCATACGACGTACAAGACTGCACGAGCTTGACCCTTCAGTACAACTCCGGCACCCACCCGGCCTACATCGACGTGAAGCTTCGCTTCTCTATCGCCTTTGGCTGGGAGTTGCTTTCACGAAAGCTTATACCACGGTAATCGGAATTACTGGCAGTGCGGCATGCGATGTTTGCGGCAACGATGAAAATATCAAACACCTGCTATGCCACTGTCCTCGATTTGCCTCAGACAGAGAAGTACTTGCCAAAGAAATGACGTGACTGGATGATCGGCATCTTTCCGTGCAGGTGCTATTACAGCAACGTCCACATACCTCCGCAGCCCACACGGCAGTGAAAGCCCTGCTGTGTTTCCTGAGAAAGACGCCGGGCTTGTGTGAATGCCTCTGACATGCGGTGTAGTTCCACACACTGCAGTGAGACTGCTGTCAGTTTCTTCTTCCTTTTCTTTTCTTTTCCCTCTCTTCTCTCTTTCTCATATTTCTTGTCCTCTTCCCTAATCCCCCAGTGTAGGGTAGCCAACCGGATGTCTTTGTGGTTAACCTACCTGCCTTCTCCCTTTTGTTGCTTCCTTCCTTGGCCAACGCACCCCTCTTTTCCTCTTCGTCCAGCAGCTCAGACACATGCTAACCAACTTCGGCGTGGATAACAAAGACCTCTTTCTGCTTACTATGCCCCTTCCTTCTGTTTGCATGATCGCCCAGCGCGCTTTTCCTTTTCGTCCGGTGGCTCGGACACAGGTGAAGCAATTCCGGCGCTGACAAAAAACGCCTAATTCTGTTAACTGCCCTCGAACGTTTACTAACTTTCTTCCAGCGGGCTGTGCTTGTTGTCGCACTCTTTGTTTTACGACGCCGCTTCCGTCGACGCTTTTTCTTAAGGGGTCTTCCTGAGCTTGCTGCTTGCGCCTCTCGCTCTATAGCACTCTCGCTGGTTTCATTAGCTGTCTTGCCCACACCGTCTAAATTATTTGCGCACAAATCATCGTCTCCCTCACTCTTCAGACTGCCGGACGGCTTAACGCGTCTCGTAACACTGCAGCTGTTTTCTTCGAAAAAGCTTGCTCACATTCCAGGGAGCTGCCCACAACTGCATTGTCCTCACCCATCTCTATTATAACTTCATCTCCTGAATTCCCCCGGTGTCCTTCACAAGCGGCTCGAAATCCTCGTGGACACCGCATGCAGGACCCACCGTTGCGATGCTCTCACATGGATCAGGCTCACATACCTGGGAGCTGTCCACAACTACTCTACCCTGCGCTACTTCTGTACACTCTGCTCGCCCTACGCTGGTGTTCTTGCCCAGCGGGTCGAAATTTCCTTGGATTCTGCGGGCAAGATTCCACATCGGGACACTCTCACGTTGTATCTGTACCAGGTCGCCTACAACTATCTTAGCTGTTTTACCAGAAAATCTCTGGCTTCACCACAATTACTATGGCCTTCGTCGGCCTCTGCTCTTATCGCCGCTTCTTTCGCAGCTGTCAACCTTGGTTCATTCATGAACCTACTGCTACCCTCGTAGATGCTAGTTTTTTCTGCGGTTACGATTTGCACTGCACTCAGTTCATTCGTGAACACACTGCTACCCTCGTAGTTGCTAGCTTTTCCTTTGGCTCCGATTTGCACCGCACTCAACTGTTCCTCGCACGTCTTGTGTGCTACCTGTACTGATTGACCACTCCTCTGCTTCTCATCTAACCTGCGTTCTAGTGTTTCACACTCGCGTTTGAACTTTTCCTCCTCCTCAGAAACCTCTTGTATCGCCTTCCTGCGTTTTTCCTCTCTTATTCTCTGTTTACCTATCCAATCTTGTTCCAATGAATACGTATTCCCGAAGTGCTAAATATCGGCCGTGTTTCTTCTCTTTTCGAGCATTAGCGCACGGAGTTTTGATACAGGCATATCATCCTCGAATTCTAGATCCATATCCCAACACAGGTTTACCAGGCTATTTCCCGTCAATCTCATCAGATCCATGGCAACTACTTTGCTTTGGCTCAGCTGCGAGAAAACACAAACCCACCAGCGGTTCAACTCTGGGTCCGGCAAAATGGAAGCTTGGTAAATCTCACAGCGGAGACCGCAAGCATAAGCACACAAGTTGCATAATGTGGCCAACCTCGCTCTCTACGCTTTCCCTATTTGTTTGGCACTGCTATGCTCTCTTCAACATCCCAAAACTTTCCCGCAACGTACGCTTACAACACCCGCAAAACTCACGTACCTAATAAATTACATAAGCTTTCCTGCTTAGCCCCGCCACAGTGGTCTAGTGGCTAAGGTACTCGGCTGCTGGCCCACAGGTCGCGGGTCCGAATCCCTGCTGCGACGGCTGCATTTCCGGAGGAGGCCGAAATGTTTTAGGCCCGTGTACTCAGATTTGGGTGCTTGTTAAGAAACTTCAGGTGGTCAAAATTTCCCGAGCCCTCCACTACGGTGTCTCTCATAATAATATGGTGGTTTTGGGACGTTAAACCCCACATAATAATCAATCATGAAGCTTTCCTGCCCAATCTTCTTGCTGAGATATTCATCAAGAGCTGCTCTGTACTCAAATAGCAACCACAGGGGCTAGGCAGCTGTTCGTTATTATTATCTTTTAACGGGGCTAGGCTAAAAGACCCAATACATTTCAAGCACAAAGCTATATAGGCACTCACTCGAATACGTGCGGTCGTGGTACGCTGGGCTGATCCTGCCGAATTCGAGGACTAGGTATTTCGGCTGACTTCCGGTCTATGTCGCTGTCCGTCGCTTAGTCTGATTCCGCCGCTGCCATCCAGTTGTTGCGACCAGGATTTGCGGCACCGGAGATCCGCAATCAAGAAGTCGAGGCAGGAGGAGGTTGAACTTCGTAGAGAGGGTTTGTTTACATAATTTTCATGGCACAGGCTCTCTGGCCCGAAGATTTACATTGAAAGCTCTACATTGAAAAAAGCTGTCTTGTGAACAAGCTCCGTTAACCACCTAAGCAGCCCGCAAGGGCTGAATAAATAGTCTCATCTCCCCAGATCCCTAGATAGGGGAACGGGTCCATACGACACTGTCCAATAACATGTTCAGCACCACACACGAGTGTCATTATCCTGGCACCACCCCCAACAAACACACATACGCAAACGAAAACGTATATGGTCCCGGTGATGCTGCCTCTTCCGGCGAATCCTGCTTCCAACGAGTAGGGTGAAACGTGCTTGTCATCTCGCCGCTCGCGCCGACTACCCAAGCTTTGTCAAACGGCGATCGTGGTCTAGGCGCCTTCAAGGGGCCATACCTGGACATGTGGTAGTGATTTGAGCGTCGGCGGCTCATCAGTCAGAGACGCACAGCGTGGTCGTCCGACGTCCGTAATCGGTGAAAGCTCGACATTGTGGCTTTTACCGGGGCACGAAGACGTCACGTGTCACATCTCCGCGCGGACCCGAAGGACAGCGGTGCTCTGCAGAGTTTTTTCAGCCATGCAGCGCCCAGTACATGGAAGCAGTGGCATCTTGGTGCTGCTCGCTATCTCCACAAAATAAGGCGCTGCCTTTCTTTCATTCTGGCGGTCATGGTAAAAGGGTAGTCTGCCAAACGCAACAGTGGACTCAATTGGAATACGTGTCTCTGCTACCTTGATGTCATTATTATATTTCATCAACGTTTGCTCAGCATCTGAGGCGCCTGGATGACGTCCTAACATACCTCACCAGCGCGAGTCGGCAGCTCAGCACCAAGAAATGCCATTTCGCCACCAATTCTATCAAGGTTCTTGGTCATGTAGTAAGCAAGGACGGAATTCACCCTGACCCCAAAACGACCGCTGCCATCCTTCGCTTCCCCACGCCCGAAAAGGCCTAAGGATTTGCAATGTTTTTTCGGCCTCAAATCATATTTTTGTTGTTTTATGCAAAATTTTGCTTCAATGGCTGCGCCACATCACACACTATTTGCTTCTGATGTACCCGTTGTGTGGTCCGAAGAGTGTCAGTCGGCGTTTGACCTACTGAAGGAAGCTCCCACACCAGAGCCTGTACTCGGCCATTTTGATGCGACCATCCCGACACTCCTGCATACCGACGCCAGCGGTTGCAGTATAGGTGCTGTGCTCCTCCAACACGATGACTCTGCACGGGAAAAGGTCAGTGCATACGCTAGCCGAGGGCTTACTGCTACCGAGAAGACTTATGCTATCACTGAGCAGGAGCGCCTCGCTTTGGTTTGGTCCGTACAGAAGTTCCGTCTTTATCTGTACGGCCGCCAATTCACCAACGTAACGGAGCACCCCGCCTTATGCTTGCTTTCTACATTGAAGATCTTTCCCGGACGCTTGAGGCGTTAGATTTTACGCTTACAAGGGTATCAGTTTGAGATTATTCATAAATCTGGCAAAAAACATTAGACGCCTACGCTCTTTCTTGTTGCCCACTACCTATGGCTTTGCTCATCACTGCCGCTGCCATCTCCAACACCAGTTCAGAAGTGACTCCCACTTCTCTTGCCTTGCACGCCTAGCTGTACCAGCCACCCATCGACGACGACGAACCCTTCGATTTTCGCCAGCTGGCTGACCTGTGCTGTCGCCATATTACAGACCACCTCTGCAGGAGCAACGCGTCCACCCTATGCACAACTTCGTCGACAATTCGAGCAATTAAACCTTCAGGAGGGTGTGCTGTATCGTCGCATTTATCATTCTGATGGTCAAAGCCAGGTACCTGTTCTGTCACACTCTCTTCAGCATTATCTACTTAACGCCTTTCACGAAGATTTGTCTGCTAGCCACCTCGGCGTTTAGAAAACCTACGACCGCATTCTGAGCCGCCTATATTGGCCTGAACTTTCTACCAACATTGGGAGGTACGTGGGTTTCTGCTCTCCGTGCCAGCTTCGCAAACTTTCGACATCTCTTCCTGCGGGTAAATTATAGCCAACTACGGGTCACCGCATTATAGGGACCGAGGTTAGGTCCTCTATAAATATGCGTGTGGTGGCGAGCTAAAATAGAAGGAATCTGTTTAGGCCGATGGCGAGAGCAGAACTGAGCTCTATTTCCATTGAACCGCACAGCACTCTGCACGAGGAACGAAACACAGGGGCATTCACATGCGTCTGAGCGCGCCAAAAATAATATTTGGCTGATGATGATGATGATGGCCACTAGAAGGCTCCCCTCTTTGATGAGAAGCGAAGTGAAGCACTGGTTCCCAAGAAACAGTCTTAACGGTCTGGCCATCGGGTTGAACCTGCGTTTCCGCGGTGGCGAAAAACTTCAAAGCACATAGTTTTGCCTGTGTCGCTAGGTAGGCGGGTTTCACTCTGCGATCGCCACGACCTCTTTACGACCATGCAGCTCGATGGTGACTGCTTTTTCTGTTCGGTTGAACATCTTCAATGGGCCGTCATACGGAGGCGCAGAGGGTTTGTTGTGGCCATGTCTTTGCGAAAGATACGTAAGTCAACGAAGCCTCGCGACTGCGGCAAGGACGCGGGCGTGAGAAAAGGAAACGGAGCTGTTACACGTAACTGTCTGGGTCGGGCGTTGTGACAGTACCTTGCACAAAAAATTCCCCAGACATGCACAGCGTCGTACCATAGACCAACTCCACAGCTGTGCAGCCGAGGTCTCCTTTGAAAGACGAGCGCATGCCAAACAGTACGAGAGGAAGGTATTCAGCCTAAGACGAGCGAGCATGGCGAGCCATCAAGGCGGCTTTAAGTTGACGGTGACGGTGTTCAACCATTCCATTCGCCGCTTGGTGGTATGCAGTAGTATAGATATGGTGGACTCCGAACAGGTCCGTGAGTTCGCGGAAGAGATCGCATTCAAATTGTCAGCCGCGATCGGTGGTTACGACGCTGGGGCATCCAAAACGTGAGATCCAGCCACTGACGAACGCTGAAGCCACGATGAATGCCATTATGTTGGCGAGAGGAAAAGCTTAGGGCCAGCCGGTATAATGGTCTACACAGGTGAGGATGTCGCGAGCACTTCGACACGGTGGGAGTGGGCCACCGATGTCGATATGAACGTGATCAACCCAATCATCGGGTGGGTGAAAGGACTGACTTGGCGTTTGGTGTCTAGGGTCGTCTTGGAGCGTTGAGAGCGGAGGCATTGCCGCGCCCAATGCCGTACATCAGAGTTTACACTTGGCCACACAAAGCGGGTCGTAATGAGACGCTAAATAGCATGAACTCTTATGTGACTAGTGCCGTGGAGCTTGTCGAATACGTTACGGCGATGTTGGAGAAAGACAAATGGTCGAGTTCGGCCCTGTGACACGTCGCAAGTTATGGTGCCCGACGAAAATGGAAGGGGAATGCCACTCAGTGCCAGTGATGTGGTGGATGAGCGGATGTCCCGAAGTTAGACATTTGTTAGTTGTGCCGCGGTGACTTCTTCGTAGTAAAGTGTGGGCGCTGATATGGTATTGATACAGGAGAGAGAATCTGCGGCCGCGTTGACTGGGCCTTCAATGTATCGAACGTTCACGGCGAATTTGGAGATAAAGGTGAGGTGTGGTATTTCTCGAGCGGTATAAGTGTTATTATTTCCGCGAAAAGCGAATGTCAAAGGCTTGTGGTTCATGAGGACGAGAAGGTTTGAGCCCTCCAAAGCTTTCGGAAACAACGAATGCCAAAGTATACCACCAACAGCTCACGACCAAATGTGCTGTAGTGTGCTTCTATAGGCTTTAGTTTCTGTGAGAAAAATCCGAGTGCATACAAGGATGTGCCTTGCAGCTGCTGTAACACGGCGCCGACAGCCACACTAGATGCATCGGTGATAAGACGCATTGGTGCAACATGCAGATGATGCACCAGCAGTGGGCCGTCTGCCAGTGTGTTTTTGGTGGCATGGAAGGATGATTCGGCGTCAGGCGTCCATGTCGAGGGGGATGACGGCGCTTTGGTGGTCTTGAGTAGGTCGGGGAGCGGTATGATTATGTGGGCGATGTTGGGGAGAAACCGGCGGTGGCAGTTGTGCAGCCCAAAGAACTCGCGGAGTTTTCGGATAGATGTTGGGTGAGAGAAGTCGCGTAGGTCTTTAGCATTTTTGTCCATCAGTCTAATGCCCTTGCTAGTCACACGATGTCCGAAAACTCGGTGTCTTCGACACCAAAGGCCCACTTAGTGGGGATGATGAAAAGGCTGTGTTTCCGGACCCACCACGCCTCTACCTGCGCGCAGCTTATGCCTACCTCGAGCAGTGCGAGAGAACAGAACGAGTTCACGCCCCTGGCTTGTCGAACGCTGGCAGCCAGCGCCGCTACGTTCAGCGCCTACGAATAAAGCGGCGAGTTTCGAACGGCCCAGTTGGCCACCTTCACGACGTTGCCTCGCGTCTCTTTTCTCGCCGCTACGTTGGTGACCCGAAGGACATGCCCTTCGACGAGCTACCGGCTGCCATGCTTCCACTACTCAGCCCACCAGTGCCGCATTCCACCCGACCTTACCCCAGGCATGGTTCATGCGAATCGACGCCGTTCTCGCTGTGAATGGCGTCGCTGATCAGCCGCTTAAGCACGCCTTCTTGCTTGACGCGCTTACGGCAGAGTTTTGCCATCTTGCTGCCCAACCACAAGCCAGCGGCCATGGGATGTGCTCTGCACTGTACTGCTCGCCTGCTACGTACGGTCTCTCTGTTCCACCCGCTTCTGGGGTCCCGCGATTTTAAAATGGTGCTGCGTCACAACCCGCCCTACCAACTGGTACGCAACCCTCTATTGACCATGACCTCACCACCCCGGCTACGACTCCTCCTACCTCATATCTGGTCGCAGGGACAACCAATCCTTCACATGACTACGACGATGAGGCAGCAGACGCTCCCACTTCGACTGACCTCATCACCGTAAGGTGCATCCCCTTGGAGCCGGTGTACGCCCGTCTCACATGCCTGATGACTTCATGCCTTCTGCGACATCGACGGCACGCGACACCTCGGTGTGACCAGACTCTGTGACAGCTACCTTCCCGCATGCTTCCGACTCTGGCGCAGACGTCGTTTCACCCGCTGTTTGCCACGCGATGACAGAGACATCCCCGCCCACGACGTCTGATGATGGTCCCCCATCGACCTTGCCAATCTGCACATCTTGCCGGCGGCGTCTAGCATCATCCTCAACGAATCCCGCTGAGGAAGTTTGAGGCCCCCTGAAACCATGGCCGATATTGCAGGACACGGCAAAAATGACTGACGTACCAGTGGACGACGTTCCTCGTCCACATATGGCAGAGCAGAACACGCATGTCACGCCTGATATGGAAGCAGCCATCAACAATGCAGACCTTAACACTAACCCTTGCACGCTGACAGCCATGGGTCTTTTAACGAGAACACATGCGCCATCCAATCCTTTGGCAGAGCCCACACTGACTGGGCTCCACAACCATCCCCTGGAGCCTTTGACGCCAGATGGCAACCACCAGACGCGTGTCAGCGACGCAGGCTCGTTATTGACAACAGCAACGATGCCCGTTCCGGCTGCATGTCTACCACCCAAGACACGATATCGGCAAAGTCAACGCTCTACGCGTAAAACAGAGCAGTGATTTCTGAGCCATCCTGCTACGCAACCACGCGTTGCAGTCATAGCCCTCAAGACGACACAAGCGCCTAGTAGGTTTGCCTGACGCTATGTACAACCATTTGCCGATGGCATGACTACCCACAGTGAACGTGGCTCCGTTATTCAGACACAGCGTTTTCGTGTCCGTCGACTCGACCACCCACGCCGGCACGCGAACCGAAATGAAACGCTGGTGTGAGTATTCTTTCGACGCCAACGTCCACACCTGCATGACCAACCCACAGCTTCTTTTCGACGGCCATGTCAGCACAATGTGCGTGGTCGGGAACGTTGCCAAGGTTCTTACACTTCTGTGGTCAGTCGTCACGCATCTGCGTCGATTAACCCCACCGTTTTGTCCACGTCGCCAGCATGGCCTCTTCGACACCTTCTCGCAGCTCCTCCTGCAGCCAAATTTGCCAGCAGCAATCTTTCCCGACACTGGGTGGGCTCTAAAGTGACCCCACCCGGTCATCATGGTGCCCGCTTGCCTGTGCCCGCAGGGTCTTGAAGTCTTCCTCAACCTCTGTACTTTCCAAGTTTTTCCCGCCAGAGACCTACTGTTGTCCGATAGCTCCTTTCCGTTGACGACCTGGACTGCTTACGGACCCCTTTCGTTCCATGATCCGGACAACCTTGTCCCCGCCATGGTGGCTAAGGTACTCGACTGCTGACTCGAAGGTCGCAGGATCAAATCCAGGCTATCTATCTATCTATCTATCTATCTATCTATCTATCTATCTATCTATCTATCTATCTATCTATCTATCTATCTTTATTTATTTATTTATTTCTATCTATCTATCTAGCCACCTACGGCTTTTAGCTCTCCTGGCCGTTTTGTTAATGGGATCTGTACCGAAATTGGTATGGCGTAACATGACTGTATTACGAGTTATATAAAATAATCGTAACATGAAAATAATGACATGCATGCCATCAATATCATCGTTTACATGCCATGCATGGTCTTGCTGCTCCTGCGGTGGTTCCGTTCACATAATATGCCCCGCAGGGGCGCCTGTGAAAGCAGGCGTTTGGTGTGTAGCGACACCACGGACCCGAGCTAACGGGGGAGTTTCTACTCCCTCCCACGCCTAGCCGTGCGTGGCTTTGCGGTGTCCGGGGAAAAGGGGATCCTGGGGGTTGAGCCGACGCTGGGTGATTGGACCATTAAGCCCCCCCCCCCCCCCCCGGCAGAGGCAACACGCCCCTTTAGCCCCGGCTTCACGTAGACGGCACCCCTGGGCTGACCCACCCAGGGGAAATCGGCAGTCGCCTTTTCCTATCTCTCTCTCCTTACATCTTCGTCTTTCTTACTTTTTTAGCTTTCCTGTCTACTTCTCTCTTCTGCTTACTTCCAATTTTCTCGGCGGCAAGGGTTAACCCTGTGCATATAGCCTGCCTTGGCCTAGACGCATTGGGTTATGGCAGAGTTGTACGGCTGACGTCTGCAAGCTTTCAGCATCCGCAAACTTGCAGCGTCCCTCTCGTTGGGCTCCGTGGCGGGTGGCCGCAAACGCTGCTGAGCAACATACAATTAGCATGCACAAAGCATTCCCTTTACTTAGTGATCGTGCCTGCTCAAAGCGGGTACGCACCGAAGATATCAATTTTTTCATCCGGCCAAGACAGATCTTTCCTCATTTCCACGTTATACACTGCGAAAAAACTAACAAGCAAGCCAGAACTGTATCCCCCTTCATAGTGGCTAGGTGCTTAACCGAAACTCTCGGTGCCGGGTGCAAGGTTACCAAAATGACCAGCGGAGATCTACTCCTTGAGATACGTGACAAAGACCAATTCGATAAACTGAACACCCTCACAACGCTTGGAGACACACCCATCAGTATTACGCCGCACAGGTCCATGAACTCATCTCGCGGGGTCGTATCGGACGTAGATTTGCTAGACCTGACCGAAGCTGAACTTTTCGAAGGATGGAAGAGCCAGAACGTGACAAACGTACAGCGTATTAAGATCAGAAGAGATCAAAAGGAAATCCCAACCAAACACTTAGTACTGACCTTTGCTTCGAGCGATTTGCCGGAAACCATTCAGACTGGGTACACAAAGACAATCGTGAGACCATTTATTCCCAACCGCCGCCGTTGCTTCCAATGTCAGAAATATAGCCACGGCTCGCAAAGCTGTCGTGACCGGAAAACTTGTGCTCTGTGTGGAGTCGTGGGCCATGCGTCCGACAACTGCGAAGCACCTGCACACTGTGTTAACTGTGGCGGTAATCATGCCGCGTACTCACGTTCCTGTTCTTTCTGGAAAAAAGAAAAAAAGAGATCACCACTTTAAAGATAAAAGAAAACATTACACTTAAAGAAGCAAGAAAAAGAATCTCGCTATTTTATGGCCCCACATATGCTGATGCGGCGCGCCAGGGGGAAGTGTCGCACCAGCCCTCGCCACTCCTTCGGCCTGCGCAGAGCGAGCCATTGGCTGTGGCGCCTGCCCCCAAGGCGGCAGTAGTTGAGTCTACTCCGCCTACTATTGAACAGAGACCAGAGACTCCAGGGTCCTCGGGTCTCAAGGTCTCACCTCGCCAGGCGAGGCCCAAGCTTCGAAAAACCAGCTCGCATGAGCGGGCATCGAGTGCCTCCGAGGAGGCAATGGATACGGCGGCAACCCTGGTGCCAAAAGAGTGGCGCGGCTCTCTGGAGCGCGCCAAGAGAACTAGAAAGCTCATAACAGGGCCTGATAATAGCCCTGTTACTTGAGCTCGACCTTTCAGCTTAAACAAGTCACTCCCTTAACGTACACACAGCACTACTTTACTTCCAATATGGAAACACAAATTATACATTGGAACGTCAGAGGACTGCTTAAAAACCTCGACGACGTGCAAGAGCTTTTATACAAACACTCACCTTAAGTGCTGTGTGTACAGGAAACACACCTAAAATCCTCTAATACAAATTTTTTACGTGCCCACGTCATATACCGAAAGGACCGAGATGATGCTGTAGCGTCATCCGGTGGCGTAGCCATTATTATTAACCAAGGAGTAGCGTGTACACATTTACCACTCGAGACATCCCTTGAGGCGGTGGCTGTTCGAGCGGTACTTTTAAACAAATTCGTCACCATCTGCTCTTTGTATGTACCTCCCCACCACCGTCTTGAAAGACGTGAATTCTAGTCTTTAATAGATGAACTGCCCGAACCTTATTTGCTTCTTGGGGACCTAAATGCACATAGTGGACTGTGGGGCGATTCTCGCTTCGATGCACGAGGTCGTCTCATTGAACAATTTCTCTTCTCTTCCGGTGCCTGTTTGTTGAATAGGAAAGAGCCAACATACTATAACGTTGCCAACAAAACTTACTCGGCTATAGACCTCAGCATCGTATCACCTTCACTTCTACCCCTACTGAAATGGAAAATCATAAATAATCTATATGGAAGTGACCATTTTCCTGTAGTGTTGAGTTCACAAACAACATATGAATGTCCTCTACATGTTCCCAAATGGCTGATAAACAAAGCAGACTGGGAACAGTTTCACAACACTACACGTTTGAGTTGGACAGACATATGTAGGTTAAACATAGATGAAGCTGTGCAGTACTTCACAGCTTTTCTGACGCAGCAGCCAAGTGCATACCGCAAACATCTGGAATGCCCGGCAAACGACACGTCCCGTGGTGGAACACAGAGTGTCGTAATGCGCGAAAGGAACAGAACAGGGCATGGAGGTTGCTTCGGAACTCGCCAACAGCCGAAAATCTTGACATCTTCAAAAAATAAAGTCTCAAGGCAGGAGAACGCGTCGGCAGGCCAGAAGAGAAAGCTGGCAGAAGTTTTTGTCAGGGATCAATTCATACACACAGGAGGCTAAAGTCTGGAACATGGTCGGTAGGATAGCAGGAAAACAAGTACGTACACTACCACTCGTGAACACTCAGGGTGATACCTTGGAAGATCAGGCAAACTTCCCTGGTGCACACTTTGAACGGGTATCCAGCTCGTCCCACTATACTGAGAGTTTCCAAAAATACAGAACAAGAATAGAAAAGCAGAAACTCGAACACAAATTCACTAGACACGGGGCGTATAACCAGGCTTTCAGTTTAGCTGAGCTCCGAACATCTCTAAACTCCTGCAGTATTTCTGCCCCAGGTTCTGACCGTGTGGTGTATGAAATGTTAAAAAACCTACCAGCCGAAACACGAAAAACCTTACTTTGTTTTTACAATGCTATCTGGTCTTCTGGCACTATCCCTACCTCCTGGAAAGAGGCTATTATTATTCCCATTTTGAAAGAGGGCAAGGACCCTTCTTTAGCTTCAAGTTATAGGCCTATTGCACTTACAAGCTGCTTGTGCAAAGTCTTCGAAAAAATGATAAACTGCCGACTTGTACATTTCCTTGAAACAAACAATTTGCTCGACCCATTTCAGTACGGGTTTCGAGAAAGTAGATCCACTACAGACCACCTCGTTCGTATCGAGGCACAGATCAGAGACGCCTTCGTCCATAAACAATATTTTCTCTCTGTGTTCCTCGATATCGAAAAGGCTTATGATAAACATGGCGTTTTGGAATTATAAGAGACCTGTCCCACCTTGGCGAGCGCGGAAGAATGTTTCACATAATCGAAAGTTACCTGTCAAACCGGACATTCCATGTCCGAGTGGGCACGGTTCTTTCCCAAACATTTGTCCAGGAAACAGGCGTGCCACAAGGTGGTGTACTTAGCTGCACACTTTTTCTCATCAAAATAAATTCCTTGCACTTGTCCATCCCCCGCAATATGTTCTATTGTACATATGTCGACGACGTCCAGCTTGGCTTCAAGTCATGCAACTTGGTAATGTGTGAGCGGCAGCTTCAGCTGGGTTTAAACAAGGTCTCCAAATGGGCAGATGAAAACGGATTTCGACTTAACCCACACAAAAGCACGTGTGTCTTTTTCTCTCGAAAGAGAGGCATGCCCTCGGAACCTGACATTCGACTGAATGGGCAACGTCTGTCTGTCAAAGCCGAGCATAAATTCTTAGGCTTAATCTTGGACAACAAGTTGACCTTCGTACCGCACATCAAGTATTTAAAAACAAGATGTTTCAAAGCCATGAATGTTATAAAACTGTTGTCACGTACTACTTGGGGTAGTGATAGGCAATGCCTCATGAATCTCTATCAAAGCCTCATTCGCACCCACTTAGATTATGGGGCTGTTGTTTATCAGTCTGCAACTCAAAGTGCTTTGAAGATGCTGGACCCCGTGCACCATTTGGGCATCCGCCTTTCTACGGGTGCTTTTCGCACCAGCCCTGTAGAAAGCCTTTACGTTGAGTCAAATGAATGGTCGCTTCATCTACAAAGAACTTAAATGTCCTCTGTATATTTTCTTAAGGTGAAAGCAGACAAAAAGCACCCCTCATACTCTACTATTAATGATCTGTCGAGCGAAATTCTGTTTCAAAACAGGCTTTCGATGACGCAGCCCTTCTCAGTTCGCCTGAAGGGTCTAGCTGAAGAAACTGGAGTGTCACTTGAACACAGTTTAATGGCTCCTGTAGCATACCCGCCACCGTGGCAGTGGCAGACTATAGACTGCGATGTGTCTTTCCTAGAAGTTAGAAAACATGCACCTATTGCCCATACCCGAACATACTTCCTGGAACTTCAACACAAATACACACGTCCTGAGCTCTCTACAGATGCCTCCAAGTCTAACTACTCTGTGTCCTACGCTGCTGTGGGCCCATCCTTTTCGGATGCTGGCCCTCTACATCCAGGCACAAGTATCTTCACATCGGAAGCTTACGTGACACTTGTGGCAGCTAAACACATCAAACAATTACAAATACAAAAAGCAATAATTTATACAGACTCCCTCAGTGTGGTAACGGCTCTGCACAGTCTTAAAAAACAAAAAACCCGGTCCTTGTCTCACTTTACTCTATTTTGTGCACACTCTACACACTCAAACAACATGTTGTAGTGTGCTGGGTGCCAGGGTACCGTGAGATCCAAGGCAACGTGAGGGCGGATCAGCTCGCTGCATCCGTCCACAAAAGCACTGCCCCTACACCCATATTAATCCCGGCCCTTGATCTTAAGCCGTCTCTCAAACGAAACCTCAGGGACTACTGGCAGAGCAAGTTGGATACACACACACACAAAACAAACTACACATTATTAAGCCACACCTTGGTCATTGGCTGCCAGTATCAAAATCGCGTCATACAGAGGTATACTACTGACGAGACTCAGGATAGGACACACATACACGACACACACAGATCGTTTGACCGGTGGAGATCCACCATTGTGTGACAAATGTGGTGAAGCATCAACAGTCCTTCACGTTTTAATTCAATGTAAACAATTAGAAACTATAAGAAAACAGCATTTTCCATTACCCTACCGACAACATATACCTTTACACCCTGCAATGTTCGTTGGTAGGGAACCGCTTTTTAGTCATAAATCATTGTTAGCGTTTTTAAAAGAAATTCATAATTTTCATATCATATACCCGGGCATCCCGTAGCACGACCTCTCCAGGCAGGTTTTTGCTGCGGTGGCTACACAGGAAAGCACTTGCCTCACGGCCCTTGGACGCAAGGGTATGAACGAGTGAGGTACTTGTGCTAATGCCATACATGTCCACCATCGTTTTACATTATCACCAACTTTTGTCACCTAATCACACCACACACGCATTTCACGGCATGGTCATGATTTTGTTACTTGTATGTTTTTACCCGCCTTACTGCGAGGAATTTTATGGCCCTTATACAGCCGCTAATCACAATCATTATCCACATTCCTTGTCCCATGAACTGGCGCTCTTTGGCCATCAAATGGCCCTTGCGCCAAAAAACACTATATATCATCATCATCCTCACATAATATGTTGCAAAAGTTATGGTAATACATGACTGCATGGTGATTATAAGTGACAAGCTCTCACGTGGAAATTATGACATGCGTGTCATGTAAGAACATCACTACATGCCACGCTCATAATGGGCTCACGGCCGTTTCGCTTGCTTCACATATACCGAATTTGGTATTAGGTGACGAGAATGGATGACGAAGGTATATGACAGGTGCAAACATGATATTCAATACATGCGTGTCATGTAAGATCATGAGTATAAGCCAGGCTCATGATGCGCTCGCAGCTGTTTCGCTAGTTTTAAACATACCAAATTTGATATTACCTGACGTGAATAAACTACGAAGGTAAATGACACGTCCAAAAATGATAATCATGGCATGCGTGTCGTGTAAAACATGACTAGATGCTACGGTAATAGCGCGCTCGCGGTCGTTTTGTTAGCTTCACATACCAAATTTGGTATTACGGGACTTGGATGGACAAACACAAGTGCCAGGCATAAGCATGGTTATCATGACATAGAAGTCATGTACCGCACAATTTACGTCCACCTCGTAATGTTATGCTAATTTTAATGTGACAATGCAACCTCCCTCATTTGTGCGTTGCATATAATCGATTCCCACTGTACGTGGGATCTGCCATTTTTATCATTTATTTTATTTGTGTCATTCTCGATTTTGCAGTCACGCATGAGATGATGAATTTTCGCTCACCAGCAACGAAGCGAACGCCAACGCCGGAATTTCTCCTAAACGAACTTTTGACACGCATGGCGTTAAAATGCACATACATTCTTACAAGTGTGTAGCAGGTACCACGCTTCTCCGAAGAATGGTATGGTGAATACATCCCTGCTACGTAACCTGGAAGTGTGCTTGTCGTAGTTACCGAAGGAGTGTTTAAAAAAAGCTCTAGAGAAGCCCTTTTTTATCTGTCGTTGTGACTGTGCTGCGCGTTCCACGCAAGCCTTCCGTTTCATTTTGTCTTTGTGTGTGTATGCGGATGCTGACTGAATAGAAGCAATGTTTTTTTTTTAATAAAAAAACTTCAATTCTGACCACAGTGCATGCCCTGTCGTCTTCTCGTCATTTGTATTCGTTCTAGCGCTGCCTTTTACGTGATTAAGCCCACATACACTTTTTCAAATAACGAAGGCATCAGGTTTGGAGGAAAGAGAAGATGTTGGATATCACATGTCTATGAGCATTATAGAAGGCAGGTCAGCACAATATTGCCTTGCTTTGTTGGCCAGTTCTGTCTCATATGTAAGACAATTTGCGGCCGTCTAGTCGGGTAGACGGCACGGATGTAGGCTAATGTCGGAAGAGTAAGCATGGACCTACTAACTCACGCATACAAACCTCAGGAGGGGAGATCTGGAAAGTGCTTACTGAATTGCCCAGCTATGGCAACCTTTTGTCATGGGTAAGATACAACACCCGTGCAATTAGCAATGTGGGGCTCGTTAAGGAACCTCTGGAGGTTCTGGGTTGCCTAAAGTTATTACGAGAACTTTACCAATATGTGTCTCATAATAACTTTTTACCTTTAATGCCTAATAGCCCCGAATTAGTCATTATTTTCCTTCTTTAGCCTCAACACTACAACACCGTCCATCTTTCTGTCAACACCCTCGCTACGCAATTACCAGAAAAAAACAATGTTAATGAAGAAATTTAGCAAAGATCTCGAAATACGGCGTCGGACTGTCCGCAGATTTCAAAACCCGCGGGAGCAGAAGCAATAGACGCATGCGCGCGCGCTCCGGACACGCGCATGCGCGTGAGGCTGCACAACCAGTCCCGTCGGTCGGCGAGGGAATCGACGGGCGGCTTGTCGCTGGCCGGCGACTGAGAGGGCGCGTACAATGTTTGACCTTGCTGTGCAACTGATTTTCTGGTTTGTTGGCGCCGCCGTCATCACACTCGCGTCTCTCGTGGTTGCCGTTCCCTGCGCTGTTCATGTCGCGAGGAGAGCCACCTGGAAGAAGCTCGCTCGCTTCCCCGGCCCTAACGAGGATATACCCCTGCGATGGGTCTTGCAGCAACACTCACATGCCGCTTCCGTCAAGCACCGGACGCCGTACAACGTGTGTGAGTGCTTTCAGCTCCACTAATTCTTTATGTGAACTTGTATATTGCTTGCAGTGACGTCAAAGTGGTGTTCTCCCAGACGTCGCTAACTTTCGCGATTGCACATGGATCAGAAGTGTGCCATGCATCACTTGAGGCATCACAAAAGTTTGACCTGTTCAGCGTCAAATTTTGCGACGAAAACACAGGCTAATTCTAACGTGCTACATCATATAAACACGGTATTAAACCATTTAAACCTCCCCTGGCAGACCAGTGGCTATTGATTGCGCTGTTGAGGCATACGCCGTGGCTCGTGGGTCTCGGCAATCTATGCGGGAGTTCCGTGTGATTAGAATTATGTGCGTATTATATAACATTAGGTAGTCAACATGTCCGGAAGCCTGTACTAAAACGTCTCATAATCAATCGAGGTTTTGACGGTTAAAACGCCAAAAATTATTTCAGGCATTGCGGCCGCAGCGACCACATTTCGATGATGGTGAATGCGAAAATGCTCGTTTACCGGTGTTGAGGAACACCAGGTGGCCAAAATTATTTCCTTGTCTCCCAACAACGTTAACAATTACAATCTTGTGGTTTCTTGCATGTAAGAACAGGGAAACGACTATACTTTGTGGTAGCATGAACAGAAAGATTTGGTAATATATATGCCTTTTCAACTTCGCTGTGTTAAGGAACAGTAGGATTCACCACGCGTTATCTGGAAAATGAGGAGAGTGACGGTGTTCGTGCGATCATGTTTTACTGCTTATATTCGCATGCGCTACACAGTGCAGAATAATTGCATTGAACAAATCAGTTGTCTTGCTATCATCGAACCGGCTGTGTGTAGTGGTACATTTACGTATCTCATACTGTGGCCCTCATCTCTACCCCCTCTACATACGCTACCACTCTCCTTTCTCGATTCTGACGACCATCCAGAAATATGAGGAACTCAACTATTTCGCCAAATTACAGATAACGCATATAGTAAATATGCTAATTGATTTTGTCTTATTTAAAGCTACAAATATTCGCAACACCGTGAAATCGTGCAGTCGGACGCACAAGGATTGCAACAAAGAAGCTGCCCAATTTGATCGTATTTCATGGCTGTTCATAGGTTGAACTTCTTTGTAGGTAGGTAGAACTCGGCACAGCTGATAGAAGCATGAGCATGGCGCTGCTCGTACTGGGCTTTCCGGTGGGCTGGATCCTGACGTAAAGCTCGCGTACGCGCAGCATTCCACTCGCTGTGATGGGCAGTATCATCTCGTCATCTCTTGTTCTCCCTTTTCCTGGTGGCGTATTCTGGATGTGCTCGTCGCTGCCGTCGCCGTTGTCGTCCAGCCACTAGCCCGGCGTCACGATTCACTGCTGCTTCTTTTGGGAGTACGTAGAGTCGATCCAAAAAGTTTACGGACCACGCGAGCGCGTAGCCAAAGGCGTCTTCGTGACACTTCCGCTACGTCAGTGGCTATCGACAAGATCACAGCAATCAAGACGCATCTCTCCCTTAATCTATGGCCTGTCAGTTTTCAGACTGTGTATCACCGTGTTTGGTAAAAATACACCTCAGCTTTCTCACTTTAACGCGAGACACTTTTTAGCATCTGCTTCTACAAGCATCTGCCTCGAGAGCAGTTTATGAGCACCACTGTTATCAGTCACAATCTTTATCACAAAGCCAACCGAACGGCGTTCGAGGCCCGCCGTGATAGTGCTGATACTGCCATGAAAATATAAATGCGATCGTCGCACTGCTACTTGATTGATTGATTGACTGATATATGGGGTTTAACGTCCCAAAAACTCCTCATGATTATGAGAGACGCCGTAGTGGAGGGCTCCGGAAATTTCGACCATCTGGGGTTTGTTAACGTGCATTCAAGTCTGAGCACATGGGCCTGTAGCATTTTCGCCTCCACTGAAAATGCAGATGCTGCAGGCGGGATTGGATCCCGCGATCTGACGCTTATACTGCAAGTGAGCCCTTCGCGCGAAAACTGCGAACTAGCAATGCCCTACGCAGCGGTAAAATGGAAAGGCCAGTGAAAAGATGATGAGTCCTTTTCGCCCTATAGAACTGCGCTGACGGTAGATAACGCACCACTAAGGCAGTTTGGCACGTGCTCGCTCGATCCACAAACTTTTTTTGGTCGACTGTACCTCCTTTAGGCATACCATGACTGCCCCGCCGCGGTGGTCTAGTGGCTAAGGTACTCGGCTGCTGACCCGAAGGTCGCGGGAACGAATCCCGGCTGCGGCGGCTGCATTTCCGATGGAGGCGGAAATGTAGGCCCGTGTGCTCAGATTTGGGTGCACGTTAAAGAACCCCAGGTGGTCGAAATTTACGGTGCCCTCCCTTACGGCGTCTCTCATAATCTTATAGTGGTTTTGGGACGTTAAACCCCACAAATAAATCAATTAGGCATACCATGACTCTAGCTTATCGAGTGACGGAACTCGGTTGCGTGTCTTCGTCGCGGGGCGTGACTTGTAATAAAGTGCTAGCAGCTGCGTGGCTTTCGATAATGCGTGGCTTGGTATGATGTCACAATCTTATGTGAGGTGTTCCAGCTACTTCAGCATCGCTGGTTGCCATGGTCAAAGCGCGGCTATCTTTTTTTGTGAACCGCGCACTTTTTATGGCTCGCTTAAACACCTTCACTGTTTGAAAAAAAAGTTTGTCAGGTTTCTGGATTTCAATATTGTCCTCCCTCATTTATAGAATCATATCAACCTTGCGCCCCGAGTTTATTTTTGTGGCAATAGGTTTTCGACTGGTCCTCGTTCAAGCTTTCATGACCGACATGAACTGACCTTGAATGAACTATAGACAGTGGACTTTAGTAACGTTACATTATTGTACGTACGCATCACCTCTTCAAGTCTCAATTATCATCCTTATCACTCTTTTTAGGGGCGAAGCTTCTTATGGCGTGGCTTGGGCGTCCCTCGTAGTACGTAAACACTAGTGGCACATACCCGAAATAGGTATAACATTTGACCTCCGAGTTGGTGCCGGTGGGAGATTTCTTCTGTGCGTTGTTTAACAATAAAAATAGTGCTCAATGTACATGCCAATGGCTGCTAATGGGGAATGAGAGACAGGAGCATTCGGCTTTTAGTCAACGCGCACGCTGCGATCCCCATTAGCAGCCATTGGCATGTACATTGAGCACTATTGGACGGGAAAGGGTTGCTACTGGGTGTAACCTCCTTAGTTTTAGAAAGGTTTAGCGAGAGTTGAACCGCAGGGCCATGAATACAATGAACTAGTATATACCATGAATGAATTCGAGGTGGTAAAGGGGGGAAGCAGGTACGAAGCGCAAGCCGTATGAAATTAAAAGCTGAATCCTCCTGTCTATCATTTCACATTAGTAGCCACTAGCATGTTCAAAGAGCACTATCTGACAGGAAAAGGTTGCTACGTTATACTCGCTGGGCGTAACCTCCTTGGTTCTAGAAGGGTTTAGCGCGCATTGGGACGCAGTGCCATGAATACAGTGAACTAGTATATACCATGAACTCAAGGTGGATGAAGGTGGGAAGTAGACCCGAAGCGCAAGCCTTAAGAAAGTGTGCGTGTGCCACCTCTCGTTTAGTCCTTGGAATGTCCACTGAATGACGGTGCTTCTATACGGGGAATATATGATAAAAAGATGCGAGATGGTGGGACTTGGAGTGTTGAATAGATGGACGAACGGACACACAGACAGGTGCATGGATGAACGCATGAACGGACGCAGGGGCGGATGCATGAACGAACGCAGGGACGGGCGCACGAACAGACACATGGACGGTCACACAGACGGACGCATGGACGGACGAATGCTTCGCCCCACTCTCCATCATTCACTCCGTGGATATGCTGCCATTTTTTCCCCTTTTTCCTTTTCCCCTGTGTAGAAAAGTTAGCTGGCCAGAACGCACAAGCTCAGGCCGACCTTTCTGTATTCTGATATTCCTATTGATATCTTTAATTCTCTTCAAAGGACCAATATATGTTATCTCAGTGGCTCATGCAAAATGAACGCAAGCACACCGGATACACAAAACGATAAAGACACAGTACGAGCGCTGTGTCATTATCGTCTTGTATCTCCGTCGTGTTCGCGCAGATTTACCAAATATGCATTGTTTCCAACTCTCCTATCTCTCTACCTTCCTCAGTAGCTCATATATGTTCAACATTTATGGCGTAACAGAGCGTGTCGCCATTATTATTTGAATGTTCAACTATATCAGCGAGTTCAGCAGCAGATAGCGCGGCAGTTCATTTCGTTCATTTCTTATCATTCACCGCTCGTCACCAGCATATTGAGGTGATAACCGCCGAGAAAGAAGTGCTTTGGGTATGAATCAGCCAGGATGCGATAACACGAACATGTGGGCCACAATAGCCGCGGTGGAGCGAGGAGAAAATACACGGTTTGTTGCAACAACACAGAGAACACCGCCTACCCGCTGTTCTCGTTTCTGACATGACCTGCGCCACAGATGAAAATTGTGATAGCGTCTCATGTGAGGAGAGAGGGGGGCCATTCTACGTTGTCCCCATTTTTATTTCATTAATGTTAAGAAGCACACTACGGCGTCTCTCATAATCATATGGTGGTTTTGCGACATTAAGCCCCACATATCAGTCAGTTAGGAAGCAGCAGATATTGTCATTTTTGTAGCATTTACTGAATATTGCCTATGACTAAATGACGTGCTGTCTTTGAAAGGAACCAGCATTACGGAATGGATCACATTTGGCGATTACTCCCACGCTATGGCGTTAGGGATACACAGAAGTGATTTTTAGTTCTCGAAATTATTGAAAAAGAGAATTCGAATATTTGACTTTGTAGAGCATGCCTGCGATGGTTTTCCTCGCGATATTTGTTGAGACGGCGTCATTTTGGGGCAAGCTGCAGCTGTGGGAACGCCACCGGCCCACGTGAAGCTTTGAAAAGAGGTACGACAGAGAGAACCGCAGATAAGATACGTTATTGAAACGGACGCGCTAGATCGCTGCATTGGACTGCGCCTTTATCTGCTGCCTAGACAGGTCAGCAGTGGCGTTTCCTGCACCGTTTGCTTCTCCTAGTGGGAGATTCTTGCAAAAAAAAAGTGGAGCACTTGTTCTTGCACTGCCTAAGTGCTGGGTTAGCGCCCCTGTTGAAATTCTGCGTTCCATGTGGCTGCATCAACACTTACGGTCACGTTGGAGCCACATCTCTCGAATTTCATCAGAAATAATATAAATATGCCTATTAAGATTAGATGTTCGCAAATTGGGTCGCTGCACTTACGAGTAAAAAACTTGAAACCTGCAAAGAAAACGTCCTGACGTCCAAGCATTTGCGAGAAAGTGACTACGTGCGAAACATGTCTCTACTGCAGACGCTATGCTTGGTGTGGCCTTCACGAATGCATACTTCTTTTTTATTGAAATGGTCAGCAACTTTACATGCAGCAACTGTAGCTGCGATGAAACGATCGTCCATTTTCCTTGTGAGTGTAATAGCTTCAATGCGCGAAGATGAAAACTCTCTGGTGAACTACGTACAGCGCCGTCCGCTTCTACTCTGAACACCGCGCCGTGCGGCTGGCGTAGAGTTACTGCATAAACAGTAATTCTAGGCGGGAGTGAAGACACTTGATCTTGACGCCGAGTGCCTCTTCCGGGCGCTTTGGAAACTAGCGCGCAAGCGCAATGACTGCTGTAGGCGGGGCTTTTGCCGCGTCGCCTGCTATAGAGTGCGGCCGCTCGACCGAATCGCGCCTGCATTGCGGTGAAGCAAGCATCACTCTTGTTACGTGTGCACGCAAATTCAGAAGCCGGTGCGGTTCTAGAGAAGCGCAGTGATTCTACCTTTTCTGTAAGCGATCGTAGTATTAATAAACCTCGCCCAATACATCAGCAAAACTTTCAAGCCGCGCTGCCACTACCACAACGAAGCGATTCGGCGGAACAGAAAAAAATATTCCCACAGCTCACACGACTTTTTTGATCATCCCAAAGATAGGCACCGTAAAAAACACAATAGAAATATAACTGGGTGTTATATAACTCAAAAAAGAGTGCATAATCATGATTCACTCTCATTCGATTGATTGATTTGTGGGGTTTAACATCCCAAAACCACCGTATGATTATGAGAGACGCCGTAGTGGAGGGCTCCGAAAATTTCGACCATCTGGGGTTCTTTAACGTGCACACAAATCTGAGCACACGGGCCTACAACATTTCCGCCTCAATCGGAAATGCAGCCGCCGCAGCCGGCATTCGATCCCACGACCTGCGAGTCAACAACCGAGTACCTTAGCCACTAGACCACCGCGGCGGGGCTTCAGTCTCATTTGGTCGAGAAATTTAAAAAAAAAGTGTTGTTTAAGCTTACCTGAAAGTAAAAATAAAACATTGGTACATTTACAAATGCCTTTCAGTTAGCTCAACTGTTGTGCTTAGATAATTAAATTACAATATTTGGAAGCCGGTTGCATCACCATGAGCCTCGATCACCGCCCTCATCCTATTCAGAATTAAAAGACGCATACAAGGCGCCGTATGTCTGAATGGTCCCGATGGCTTCTTCCAGCAGTCTTGTACTCCTGACCACTGGTTGTTCGAACACAAGCCATGCAGGCTGCTGGAACACAACGCAGCCCTCATGTTTCCGCATATGTTCTCAATGATGTTCATGACCAGGGATTGTGGTAGCCATTCCAGCACGGCAACTCCATGCTATAAGCAGGGGCAGCGGTATTGCTCAAGGATGAAGTCTCCACGTTGAAACGCTCCCCCTAAAAAGAAATGGCAACGCCACATAGTCTAGAATGGAGCAGTAGCTCTAAGCCGTGTAAAAGCCATGCACCCTGACGAGAGGACCAAGGCCATCCTTTGTGACGCCCCCCCCCCCCCCCCTCCAAATAGTCACTGAACTTCGGCCACTGGCAGCTACTCGCTGTATGTATCATGGAATATACCTGCAGGAAATGAACAAGTACAGTTTATCAATGGACAAAGATAGCTTTATGATGCTGCAACATTTAAAAGTAAAATATAGCGCGATAAGGTACTGGCCGAGCCAATGATTGGCGATTATTTTTGTAGTTTTCTTGGTGACATTAGGCACTGGGGTCGAACACTCGTGGTGGCTACTCATATTTTTCATTCTGTCATGGGTATGATGAAAGAGACTCTGGGGCAAAATGAGTTTCCGATAAAAATAGAGACAGCGAGTATTATCTGACTAGGCCTGAGATGCTGTAGTCTCCGACAAGTTTTCGGGTTGTCTACAGACATTTTCGGGCGCTTTTTCCGAAACCTGTGAGTCACACTTGCATGCACATTAAAATGAAAGTCGCCTTCGTGGGTTACCTTATGACTTGAAATAGGGTTACGAAGAATTTCGAATATAAACTTGCTTAATGTACTATACTTTTTATCATGCCTAGCACAAAAAGGTAATTGGTTAAGTGTAATAGATGACATTTTTATTGTTCTAGATAACAACGAAATTTAGAGCGGCTATTCTCAGTGTATAATGGACTCCAATGAATTACCTTACTGTTAGATGTCAATCGCACCTTGAATTACCTATCCGAAAGAAGATTTTGACAATATTTAGCTGCTAATTTGAAATCATTAAAGTATTACCACTTACTTCACAGTCACATCCTAGGTAACTAGCGCTGCTAAAAGTAGCGGCAGAAATTCGCACAAACACAACTGCTTATTGAAAGCCTAAAAGCACTCCTTTACATACCGCGTGTTCATAGAGCACCAAACTTGCGTTCTCCGATCCCACCGAGTTGTGAACGTGGACTGCTCCATGAACACCACGCGTTTCTAGCTAGATGAAGACCAGTGGGCGCCATCATCAGCAAACTGGAGCCGATTTGCCTTGTTCTCAGCTCACATGAGCACCTTCCTGAAAGCCATTCGGCTTCTAAGTCCTGCTTCGTAGAGACGGCACTTCACAGTTGTAGCCGAAATGCGGTAGAGTCTGAGGTGAGCCTGTACTTCTCGGACTGTAGTATTTGGCTGTTCCGCTACGGCTGCAACAATTTGCAGGTCGTCCTTTGTAGTCACCCAATGACGGGGTTGCCAAGGGGTGTCTCCAATGCGTCCTTCATACCTGTACAGCTAGGCCCACTGTTAGGGAGAACACGCGAGCGCGTGGCCAGCGTAGAGTTACTGTATATGCTACCCCAAGGTAGCATATAGAGTAACACTAGGCCAGCGCTTCGCGCAGTGCCATGCATGTCAAGCGGCGAAAAGCAACCGCATGCGCAGAAGTTGGAAGTGGTGGTGCATGGCGACCGTCGTCTGCTTGCGAACCATCATTTCGCTTTGCCTGCGCGCACAACAATAATCTGTGTATATAGAAGAAGCATGCGAAGCTATTGGTCTTTTATTCTGAAATTCCAGCTGGGAAGCGTATGTTCGTGAACAGGCTTTAGCTGCCGGAAATTGGAAGGATACAGAATGGCTAGGGTTCCCACCACCAAAGAAGGCAGATCGCCGAACTATCTCTTCAAGGTTACACCCAGCGTGCTATTTCATTCATGCCTAATTGACGGCTGAAGACTGTCAACAGGATCGTACTGTCGTTCAGAGATGAGTGCCGAATCGAGGACACTCCTCGTAAGCCTAGGTCACGTGTGATGACTGAGCAGCAAGATTGTGAAATAGTTGTGTTTGTCGCCGTCAAGCCAACTCCTTCAGTTCAAGAAATCCATGCTAATCTGGGGATCAAAGCGTCGAAGATGACTATGAGCGACGACTCGCTGAAGCTGGTCTCAGCAGTTTTACCTCCGTAAAAAAGTCACTTCTCCGAATAAACAACAAAACCAAATGGTTGCTGTTCGCCCAAGAACATCGTGATTGGAACGTCCATCAATGAAAGCGTGTGGCATTCTCCGATGAGTTAACGTTTACTACAAACTGTCATCATCAACAACAAAAAGTTTGGAGACCTCGAAATGCCCGGTAGGAATTTTTTTTCGCTGTTGAGCGCATATATACTACAAGCTGTCATGGGTTACGGGCTGCGGTACACGCCCCCTTCTTCGTGTTTGGCCCTATCCTTGCTTTACGTTTGCTCCCAGGCCAATATTTCTTGCAACTTTCTTCCTGTGTCAAAATACTTGGCATTATAGGTCGAGGCCATACATCGATTACTGAATTTCTAGGGAACATAGTCACTTCGAATTCCTGGAGTAATGCAATACTACCCTTCAATGCAAATCGCTGCAGCAAAATTTTTTCTGTCGTTTTAATGAGCTGAGCGAACAGCAGCCCCTTTTCTTCTACCTTCCAGCTATAAACCAGACTACACGCAGCGAGAGACCGCGAGCGGAAGAAGTGTCGTGGTGTGGGGATGCATCACAAGCCAATGGGCCCCTCTTCAAAATCCAAGGGAAGTTCCCGGCAGACAAGTACTGTGACCTGTTGGATAATGTGGCACTCCCACACCTAACCAGCGACATCTTTCATGACGATGATTTCATATTTCAACAGGACAAGTCACCCATTCATACAGCGAAGAAAGCAGGAAGCTACTGGAAAAGAAAAGTGTTACTGCCCAAGAGTGGCTACGTACCCGGTCGCCTGATATAAACATAATAGAAATTGTGTGGGGCATAATCAAAGCAGCTCTGCCACGCCGAGGAATCCATGGGGCGTCAGCCGAAACACTGTGGAAAGCGGTTCAAGATCAGTGGAATTGCTTGAGAATGGACAGGACGCTCATGGATGAGCTCTATGAATCCCTGCCGCGGAGATTGAGGGATGTGCTAAACGCGAATGGAGACTTTACGTGCTACTGGCGTATAGCGCGAATATTTGTTGTGCTCATAGTATTTTATTATTTCTTGATCCTGAAAATCTAGAATAATTATTAAAATTTTTGTTTTCCACGATGGGCGGGAGATATTAATGTGTCACTGAAAACTTTCGCATTTCTTGACATGCGAATGAATGGCACTGTCATAGCAACGCGGTGCGCACAAGCAAAGCGAAGGGGTGGTTCGCTGGCAGACGACGCTCGCCATGCACCGCCCCTTCGATGTTTTGCGCATGCGGCTGCTTTTCGCCGCTTGACATGCCTGGCGCTGCGCAGAGCGTGAGCCATGCACTCGCGTGTGCCCCCTAACAGTGGGCCGAGCTATACGCTTGAGTTATCCTGTTGACCAATGCAAGAGGATGGTTTGCCATCGCAGATATGGCACGTTGCGATTATTCTCTCGCGCATAAATTTACGATGCGTCGTCTTCCAGCACTGTCGGTATGGTCCTTTAATCGGGACGCAAAAGTGGACTGAAGTATACTACCGAACATAAGCAGCCCTTTTATCACACGGCGATAGGAAAAGGAAAGTTCGATGGCGCTATGAATTAAAGGGTCACAATAAATGACCAAAATGGGCCAGGAAATCGCCGCGGATCGATGCAATGAGCCTACTTTTGCTGGAGAAACCGAAAACGACGCACCGAACAGCGTACCTACCAGTCCCTTCGACAATGCCCTCAGTGACGACACTGTTTTCCTCGCCGTTATCAACCATCAATTTATACACTTCGCTTCGCGGCCGCTTATCGAGACTCGCTTATTCTCCTCCAATACGAGCGAAACTGTCGTCACTGAAGGCGTTGTTGATTGAATGATATGTGGGGTTTGCCGTCCCAAAACCACCATATGTGAGACGCCATAGTGAAGTGCTCCGCAAATTTCGACCACCTGTGGTTCCTTAACGTGCACCTAAATCTGAGCAGACGGGTCTACAACTTCTCCGCCTCCATTGGAAATGCAGCCACCGCAGCCGGGATGCGATCACGCGACCTGCGGGTCAGCAGTCGAGTACCTTAGCCACTAGGCCACCGCGGTGGGGCATGAAGACGTTGTCGAAGTGGATGGTAGATGCGCTTTTTGTTGCGTCGGTTTCGGTTACTCCAGCTAACTTAGACTCATTGCATCGAACCATGGTGATTGATTACCACTAGCCGCTTTTTCAAAATTTCAAAGTGGCTATGGTCTATTCGTAGGAATGGCTTGAATTCGCCCATTTCACTCGACCAGCTATCACCACTGTTTAAAAAGTTGATTTTGTTAATTTATTTTGTTACTGCCGTAATTATTGTTTCCACGCATCTGATGATTCGTTCTGCCACAGGAAAGCGACGCAGCAAGTAGCACGCAGATACCTTCTTTTTGTGATTTGTAAAGAATATTGGACACATTTCTTGAAACACCCTGTATTTAGTTGCAGTCGCCTGCTGCTATATTTACGACTGTGATTACCAAGAGGCGAATAATACAGTTTTGTATTTTCAGCCTTTTAGTTACAGAAACAGTCCTCACAATTTTAGTATTGTGGCTTTAGGTTGCCAATGCAGTCGTAGTTCTTTACCTTGTTTTTACGTTGAAAACGGGAGAAAAATGTGAAAACATGTGTCAACATAACTGTTAAGCTTGTGGCCGGCTCGCCCATGCGACGGAAGTTTGCTAAACAGTGGACAGTATGATCCTATAGTCTTTTCTGTTCGAATGCCCTCCGCATGTTCGAATGCGGGTCTACATGTACGTCTACGTCCTTTTACGAGACACCATCAAGAAAAGCCGAAACCGTCGTGGCGAACGAGTCAAGTGCCAGCGGCGTGCATCACCGTGTATAATCGCGTTGGTGAATCGGATCTACTTGCGGAAAACCAACACTGACACGTGACAGTAGCGTGAATGTTTTAGCAAGGTACCGATGTGAACACAGAGAAAAATAAACGCACAGGACAAGTTCTATCTCGCATTCAATCTTACGTTGGTCAGACAGGCTGGTGCATCACATGAGCATCGCAGCCTGCTCCCAACTGGCGTAGCAGGTGTGGATTTGCCTTTGCATTGCAAGAGGTGCAGACGTCTAACGGATTTCACTGTTTCAAATGCTAGAAAAGGGCGTAATATGGACCCCTTAAGAATGAACGTGTGGGATATTCCAGATATGGGACTGACAATATGTTCTCATGTGTTCTGTTGCTTCCTATGGCCTTTCTATCCCCAGTGCGGGATAATAAACCAGAAGTTTGTTTCATGCTTAAACTCCCTGCCTTTCATCTAAACATTATCTTTCTCTCTCGCTCAATGGCCTCATCAGTTATTGAGTGCTACCGTGCTATTCTCATTTTGAAAAATGTTCTTTGTCATAATACGTGCGGTCGACAGTGGATTTGGGGCAGAATAATTAATAGTCTGAAGCGCTGAGGGACTGCGATATTTTCATGCAGTTGAGGAGTTACAAGGTGCATCTCAACACAAAATGTCGTTATTAAAAAGAAGCTTCCCCATTCCTTAAGCATACTAATATGTTTTCTCCCGCTGCACAAATAAAAAAAACGGGGTCTTTTCGAGCAGTACGACCAAGAATGTGTTTTCGAGCCTTCCTGACCCTAATGGTGCTTACCTTTGTTAGTCCCGGAATGGGTGTGTGCTTCGATTAAGTTTGTCAATATGCTCAACGGCAGCGTACCGTGCATATCGTAACGGTTTACTCTTGATCAAAAGGCGACGCACTTTTTTCGGTTTGTTTTAGTCGAAAGAAACTCACATACACATTGTTGGAGTATAGGCGTAGTTTATTAGCAGACGTTTCTTTGCCCTTGTCGCCGGAGTTCCGAATCACATGCAGGGGGAGCTTCGGGAAAGCTTGAAGTATTGGTGAAAACAGGTTTCCTAATTTTTCGAAGGCACGCAGATTTGTTTTTAGCTCAGACTTGCACTCTAGTCACATCTACACTTCATTATATATTACTCCAATTGAAACTTGCTATCGCTGTTTTGGCGCTCTTTGGTCACACGTTGCTGGAAACGAAAACCATCATCGTCATCATCCATTGTTCGGTGGTCCATTCACTACCAACGATGTTCATAAAGGTAAGCGCGGCACTGCATTGACAAGAACAGGACAGAGAGAACACACGCAAATGCTAACGTTCAACAATGATTTATCGGAAGCCGAATAACAGGAGATATACATGAAAAGGTGGACACTTTAAAACATGCCCTAATGTGGTGGCATGCTATCCGTGCATTTCTGCACGTGTGGAAGTTAACCTGTGTTTGACAAGTGATCTGTTACTCGCATCCACAAAGATTATAAACCACGTGGTTCATTGTAGAATTGTCTACTATACACCAGCTAGGCCAAGAATTTGTCCACAACCCTGCTATCTTCGTCCAGGAAAGAATCGTCATTTCTTCAAGCCAGCGCATTTGCCGAACCTTGAGTGTTCATCTTTTCATATGTATACTCTGTGATCTGGCTTCAAATAAATCATTTTTGAAAGTTAGCGTTTGTGTGTTCTCTCTGTCCCGTCCTCGTCAATTCAGTGCCCCGCTTACCTTTATGAACATGCTGCAGCAACAAGGCCAATTAAGAAGCCACCCTTACTACCAGCGAGTATGTGCTTGGGTATCTTTCTGTGTCGTGGATGTACAACGTCATGCAGAAGCGCCATTCGAGTGCACTAATGTGGCTTTTGTAGTTGCTCGCTACAGTACTTGAAGTTATTCCCACTGAATATAGCACGAGACAAATGCAATGCTAATAGCGTTTTTTTGTTTTTTTAAATGAATAACGTATAGATGACGTCGCGTAGTGTAGTTGCCATAGAATAAATGCTAGTAGCACCAGATTCATTTTCTGTAGCTGAACATGCATAAGAGTGCCTATTGGCGTTATATCTGAAATAATCAGTAAAGAAGATATGCATTTTTTCTTGCAGCTATGCTCGAAATACGGATGGCGTACTTCCAAATGTTTCAAAAGTATGGACTCTTTAGGTTTTATATAGGGCCTCATCCTACAGTTGCTGTTTTCAAGGCTGACTACATTGAGGTATGTGTTTTTTTATTGCTTGCGTACACATTTTGATTGTTTGTGAAGTTGGTTTTTTGCTGTCCGCTAACTCAGTGCTCTTTCCATAATGAAGGTGGTCGTTACGGTACCGAAAGCGAAATGAAATCGACGAGAGTAGGTATAAAAAACACGATAGGTGCATTGTATACAGTCAATGCACGCACAGCGCTTGCCGTAGGGTGAAGGCGTGAACGTTTCGGCATCTTATTAAGTATCATAATTGTAAATTTTGGAAAATTCTTTAGAAACTAAAAAGTATTCAATCTCGAATTCATAAAGTACAACTGAAATCTGACGGGCACCATCTACGATAATTTCCGAAGTTAAGCTTATTTCACGCTCCGCCGTGGTGTTCTAGTGGCTAAAGTACTCGGCTGCTGACCCGCAGGTAGTGGGTTCAAATCCCGGCTGCGGCGGCTGCATTTCCATTGGAGGCGGAAATGTTGTAGGCCCGTGTGCTTAGATTTGGGTGCACGTTAAAGAACCCCGGGTGGTCAAAATTTCCGGAGCCCTCCACTACGGCGTCTCTCATAATCATATGGTGGTTTTGGGACGTTAAACCCCACATATCAATCAATCAATAAGCTTAATTCACGCAACGGGGGATGTAATAGACATCTTGCTATGACCAACCACACTATTAAGGCTTATTGGCGATGGCTGCTGCGATACAAAGCACGCAGTAGTGGGATAAAATACTGACCGCGGTGGCTGCATACCGACGGGTATTTGGGAACTGCGGCCACATTTTTTTTTTGTGTATCTGTGTAAGTATCGGCATCATCGAAGTTTTCACTTAGAAACAATCTACGTTAGTTTTTTGGTACCCCATATCATGATACGACAGGTAAGACGTGCATCATTATCTGTGTCGTCAGCACATAAAATAATGTATACTGCATTCTAAAATAGAGGTTTCGGGACATAAATTATAACTGTAAAAGACTAAACTTTAAGCTTTGGCTAAACTCCGCTTTCAGTCTCATATCACTGTTAGTTATCAACGAATTTTGTATGCGCCGACTTGCGTATGCTTTAGTAATTCAACTCGGCGCATACGAAACTCGCAAAATGTGAAGTTGCCACAGGTGTTCTCAGGAGTGCACTCAAGAGATCCCGTTTCTATCAAGCCCAAAAAGCTTTCGAGCCCAAATACAACACAGAGTTCAAATGCGCCGCATATCCGATGGAAATTTCGCGCGCCTGGGCAATGAAGCTATCTGAGCGGACTTTTAGGGTAAGTGCTAGAAAACGCACAGCACAGAACAGCAAGAAATTTCTGCGACTGCTTACGTCGACGGCGTAAGCCGCGAGCTCAATAAAATCTTAGCAAAGCGGGCGTTGGGCTCGTTTTTTCAGCTCCCCGTAAGCTCAACTGTTTGTGCAGGCACGTCAACGCTAACGAAACAAAGGAACGTATACTTGTCTCAAACACAAGTATACGTAAACGAACACAGGACACAGTACACATAAGTATCCGAACACAGAACAAATTACCTCGATTAGGTAGACAACGTAGAGTACGATATTCCTTTGTAGTGCGGCTGTTCCTATACGGGACAAACCGGGCGCTGCTTTAACGACCATCTTCGACAACATGCCCGCAATATCCAGTACTTAACTAGCAGCACCTTTGTGGCACTTTTTATTTAGGAGCAAAGCCCCTTATGGCGTGGTTCGTGCTTCCCCCGTTGTCACTGTGTGTAACCGCCTCTAGTTAGTTCTTGAACCTGCCATAGAGGGCGATACTCATGTCCACGTACGAAAGGAGAGAGACGATCCCGTGACTACGGTCGCGTGTTCTTTGGTGGTGCCGTACGCCAGGGGGCACTTTATAGTAGAATATAGCAGATAAATACAAATATCTGAGCGTATGGATAAGCAATGGGGCCAAGTACCTAAGGGAACACGAAATATACGTGACGACTAAAGGTAACAGAAATGCAGCGGTAATGAAAAACAGGGCACTGTGGAATTACAATAGATATGATTTTGTCAGAGGAATATGAAAAGGGGTCATGGTTCCTGGTCTGACGTTCGGCAATGCGGTCTTGTGCATGAGATCAGAAGTTCAAGCAAGATTAGAAATTAAGCAACGTGGATTAGGTAGGCTTGCCTTAGGAGCTCACGGGAATACACCAAATCAGGGAGTACAAGGTGATATGGGATGGATATCATTTGAGGGCAGGGAAGCTAGCAGCAAGATAAAATTTGAGAAGCGATTGATAGGAACGGGAGAGGAGCGTTGTGCTAGGAAGGTATTCAGCTACTTGTACATGAAGAATATCGATACAAAATGGAGGAAGCGAACCAGAAAATTAACTGGTAAATACTTAGAAAACAGCAGGGGGCCAAACCAAAAAGGATTATCGGTTAAGAAGAAAGTGAAGGAAGCTTAGACTAATATGTGGAGAATTGTCATGATTAAGAAGTCCACACTAGAGGTCTATCGAACTTTTAAGCAGGAAATTGCCAAGGAAAGGATTGATGATAATACTCGGGGTAGTTCTTTACTGTTAGAGGCCAGCACGGGAGTATTGCGAACCAAGACATATCGGGCCAAATACGAAGGGGTAGACATGGTATGCAGAGCATGTGGAGAGGAAGAAGAAACTGCCGAACGCTTGATAATGTTCTGTAAAGGGCTTCGCCCTATAGTTCAGGATGATGGCGCAGAGTTTTTCAAAGCAGTTGGGTTTAGGGACCGGGCGGGCAAAATAGACTATAAGCGGGTAGAATTAACTAGAAGGAGGTTATATGATTGGTGGATAAAGTCAAGGCACGAGTGAAAATAAACGCTTCACTGCAAAGTACGAATCCTCAACTTCACTTCTTAAAAGAAAAAAAAAACTAAATCTAGTTTTTGGTTCATTAAGTATTACGGCTTGGTGGCGTTAGCCACCGCCCAACCTAAAGGGTACAGCCATATCCATCCATCCATCGATCCATCGATCCATCCATCCATCCATCCATCCATCCATCCAAGGCGCCGTTTTTGGCGTGCGTGCAATCAGAGGCTCGGCGGCAGAGGATGGACAAGGCACGGAAACACGGACGGATCGATGGACGCATCGCCCCACCCATCATTATTCATTCCATGGATATGCTGTGATTTTTTTTTCATTTTTCGGCGTGTGGACACGCTCCTCACTTCAATGAATAAGAGGTCATCTTAAGCTTGGTATCAAAATTGCACTGAGTGTGAAATTGATCAAGCTTTTCAGATGAAGAAGAGAACACGTGTGTCAGCGAACCCTCGCTCGCACTCCTAGAAAATGAGATAATGTCTTTGTCAAGTGGTGTATATCGACTCGTGGTGTATGTGCATTTCTTCACTGTGACCATATGATAGTTCATGTTTTTTGTTTTTTTTTGCTTCTTTTTAGTTTTAACTTTGGTGTATACTTTCTGTCGCAATAAACTAGCGTCCAGTTATTCTTGAGCACTTTTGTTATGTTTTTCTTTGCTTCAGTCACGTTTTAACACTGTTGACTGCAGTATTAGGCACTTGACGTTGTTGTCTTGTCTTGGACAATAATGGCTAGTTTCTTCCCGATCTTATTTTACTGTAGGCAAATGTTGGATCAGGTTGGTTGATGTTGTTAGTAATATATTGCCACGTTCCATTTCCCAAGTTTTTGTTATCGTCCCAAAACACCACACCATTCTCAGCGCAAACCGCGCCTGCAGTTTTCGAGAAGGTTCCGGACTGTAGTAGATCATTTCGATAAGATCACGCCCACTGTGCGAACGGTACAGATTGTTCTGGAACCTACGCCGCCGCCAGCGATAACGCTAGAACATTCGACGGCAAGAGTATAAATGCCGATGCGCTTCGCCGCTTGTCAGTAGTTGATCGAAGGCCGACGCTCCGTTCGCCGCTATCAGTCCGAGACTGCTATCTGTGCGAGACTGCTGCTGCAATTGGACTTTCCGTTTACCGGGCACAGGTTCGCCCAAATAAACAGTTAAATCCCAACACGAAGTCTCCTGTCTTCGGCCGCGTCACAACCCCGTGACATCTGGTGAAGGTGCTGCTTCGTTCATGTACCGGACGCCCCCTTCAAGCCGTGAACCCAGCCCACGTCGCGGAGAAGACACCGACGCCAACCAGGAGCAGCGAACAAGCCGCCGACAGCAAGGGCTACCACCGGAGTACGGGATTCTAGAAGACAAGGTGCGGAAGACCAAGGCCATGACCGCGACTGCAGCGACAATGACAACCGCGGCATCCCAGCCCACGATGGTCATGCATCAACCCAGGGAATCACCATTTTTCCATGGGTCATCGTTCGAAGATCCGGAGTCCTGGCTAGAAACATACGACCGTGTGGCCACCCTCAACCACTGGGACAACGAAGAAAAGCTCCGTCGTGAGTACTTCTACCTGGAAGACACCGCAAGGACCTGGCTAGAGAATCGTGAGTCCACGCTTCGAACGTGGGATGTTTTCTGCGGCGCATTTCTGCAAACGTTCGCGAGCGTCGCTCGCAAAGAAAGGGCCGCTGCTCAACTAGACCCCCGGGTTCAGCTACCAAATGAGAAGGTTGGAATTTTCACAGAGGAGATTACCCGCCTATTTCGTCACGCTGACCCAGACATGCCTGAGGAGAAGAAAGTTCGTTTTCTCATGCGAGGGTCAAACAGGAGCTCTTCGCGAGAATAATGAGGAATCCACCGAACACCGTCCAAGAATTTGTATCCGAGGCGACCACCATCGAAAAAACCCTTGACATGCGCACCAGACAGTATAATCGTCGCCTGACTCCAGAATGCGCTGATGCTCAAGCCAGTGACTCCGACGACCTGCGTGAAACGATCCGAGCGATCGTGCGGGAAGAGCTGCGCAAACTGTTGCCTTCGGCGCAGCCTCAAGTGGATTCGATCGCCGACATTGTGCGAGAAGTCCGGCAATCGCTTCCAATTCCCCACGCACCGCTACCCGAGCCGGAAGCTATGAGCTACGTCACTGCACTGCGCCACAACGCTCCTCCCCGTCCACGCCAAAACACCGCGCCATCGCACTTCCGTCGACAGACGCCACCGCCGCCACCACACCCACCGACGTCATACCGTTCGCCAGCGGCCCAGCGCAGTGCACTGAGGAAGACTGACGTCTGGCGCACCCCTGACCATCGCCCGCTCTGCTACCACTGCGGCGAGACCGGACACACATACCGCCGTTGCCAGTACCGACAGATGGGACTGCGTGGCTTCGCCGTCAATGCACCGCGTCCACAGCCAGGAGAACGACCACGTGACATCGCCGACTACCTGACAGGAACTCGGTGGACACCACGAATCCCTTCGCGTTCGCCGTCGCCCAGCCGCTGCACGTCACCGCACCACCGTCAGTACTCTGGCCCAACGCGGAGCCGGTCTCCTAGCCCGTATCCGGGAAACTTAGGGCAGCAACCGGTGGAGGTGCGGTTGCTGTGCGACGAACTACCGAAGATCCTCCGACGACGACGACGCCGCGACGGAGCTTTCCGAACACAATGCCAAACAGGCAAAGCCCTAATGGCGAAAGCTCACTTACCGAAGGTGGCCTGACGACGCAACATGGAAGCAGCGGAACAAGCCGACGCAGCCGTGACCCGACGCAACGCCATAACTGTAATGCGAGACGGCGAACTAGCGGCATCGACGTTCTTATTGACGGCCACAGTGTGACCGCTCTCGTCGATACTGGAGCCGACTATTCTGTCATCAGTGGGTCGTTCGCCGCGAAGTTAAAGAAAGTTAGGACAGCTTGAAAAGGCCCTGAAATCCGCACAGCCGGAGGTCATCTTGTAACGCCTGCAGGAATCTGCACAGCGAGAGTCACCATTAACGGCCGTATTTATCCTACAGACTTCGTAGTCCTACAGCGTTGCTCGAGAGATGTCATCCTTGGCATGGACTTCTTATGCCTCCATGGTGCTGTCATCAACCTAAAAACAAAGTCGATAACGTTATCCACAGAAGAAGCACTACCACCGCGCACGCTGTCAGGACACCATGCCTTGAATGTGCTGGAAGAACAAGTCACCATTCCGCCTCGCTCAAGCGTCATTATTTCAGTCGGCGCTCCTAAATCACCTGACTTGGAAGGCGTCGTTGAAGGCAGTCAGCATCTGTTGGTCACTCGAAATATTTGCGTCGCAAGAGCAATAGCAGAGCTGCGGGGAGGCAAAGCAACGGTTATGCTCACGAATTTCAGCAAGGAGTACAAACATGTGAACAAAGGAACAACGGTCGCATACATCGAAGAAATTGTCGAAGCCACCAGTGCTTTCGCCCTCGCCGATTCTGCGGAACCTGCTCAGAGGAACCAAGCCCCTCCCATAGCTTTCGACGTCAATCCCAGACTACCGAACGATAAGCAAAAACAGCTCAAGGCCCTGCTCCTGCAATATGAAGATTGCTTTTCGTCGTCATCGAAAATTCGGCAGACCCCAATCACGAAACATCGCATCATAACCGAAGAAAATGCCAGACCACTCCGTCAGAGTCCGTACAGGGTTTCGACGCGAGAACGTGAGGCCATGAAGAGACTAGTTGATGAAATGCTGCGGGATGACATTATCCAGCCGTCGAAGAGTCCATGGGCATCCCCCGTGGTGTTAGTGAAGAAAAAGGATGGGACCCTACGTTTCTGCGTCGATTATCGCCGCCTGAACAAAATCACAAGAAAGGACGTGTATCCTCTCCCACGAATAGACGACGCACTTGATCGACTCCATAACGCCAAGTACTTTTCGTCAATGGACCTCAAGACTGGCTATTGGCAAATCGAAGTCGACGAAAGGGACCGAGAGAAGACGGCGTTTATAACACCGGACGGCCTCTTCGAGTTTAAGGTGATGCCCATCGGCCTTTGCTCAGCGCCTGCAACTTTTCAACGCGTTATGGATACAGTACTGGCAGGATTGAAGTGGCAAACTTGCCTTGTGTACTTGGACGACGTCGTCGTGTTTTCTTCGAGTTTCGACGAGCATCTTCGGTGTCTTGAAGCTGCACTTCAAGCCATCAAGACGTCCGGACTCACACTGAAGCCAGAAAAGTGCAGATTTGTGTATGAGGAGCTCTTGTTTCTGGGACACGTTATCAGCAAGTCTGGAGTTCGTCCCGATCCACGGAAAACAGCCGCCATCGCCGACTTCCCGCCGCGCACTGACAAGAAGGGCGTGCGCCGATTTCTGGGCCTGTGCGCCTATTATAGGCGGTTCGTGAAAAACTTTGCCCGCATCGCCAATCCTCTCACTAACCTTACCAAGGCCGACGTGGAGTTCAAGTGCGAAACGCCACAGGAACACGCTTTCCAGGAGCTTAAACATCGCCTCCAGACGCCTCCGTTACTTGCCCATTTCGACAAATTCGCCGAGACAGAAATACATACTGACGCAAGCAGCGTAGGTCTTGGCGCCGTTCTTGTGCAGAGGGCTGACGGACTTGAAAGGGTTATTAGTTACGCCAGCCGATCGCTATCTAAAGCAGAAGTAAATTATTCCACAACAGAAAAGGAGTGCCTCGCCATCATCTGGGCTACGTCGAAATTTCGCCCCTACCTCTACGGCAGGCCCTTCAAAGTTGTGAGCGACCACCACGCCTTGTGTTGGCTAGCCACTTTGAAGGACCCTTCAGGTCGCCTCGCACGATGGAGCCTGAGACTTCAAGAGTATGACATTACTGTCATTTACAAGTCCGGCAAAAAACACTCTGACGCCGACTGTCTCTCTTGTGCGCCTGTCGACCAACCGCTACCCGACGACCCGGATGACGAGTACTTCTTGGGAACGATAACTACCGACGACTTCGCTGAACGACAGCGAGCCGACCCGGAACTTAAGGCCCTAATAGAATACCTCAAAGGCAGGACCACCGAAGTCCCGAAGGTATTCAAGCGCGCACTTGCGTCGTTCTTTCTACGAAACGGTCTTCTACAAAAGAAAAACATTTCGCCGCTTCGAGCTAAGTACCTCTTTGTGGTGCCTTCAGCTCTGCGACCAGAACTCCTGCAGGCCCTGCACGATGATCCGACGGCAGGGCACCTCGGTGTTTCTCGCACGCTCGCGAAGATACAAGAAAGGTACTACTGGCCACGTCTTACCACCGACGTCACTCGTTATGTGAGGACATGCCGGGACTGTCAGCGACGCAAGACACTGCCGACAAGGCCAGCGGGACTTCTGCAGCCAATTTATCCACCTTGCCGACCTTTCCAGCAGATTGGTATGGACCTACTGGGGCCGTTCCCGACGTCGACTTTCGGAAACAAGTGGATCGTGGTAGCTACCCACTACCTCACCCGCTACATCGAGACAAAAGCCCTGCCAAAAGGCAGTGCATCCGAGGTAGCTAAGTTCTTCGTCGAAAATATCGTCCTACGTCACGGCGCCCTGGAGGTCCTTATCACCGACAGAGGAACGGCATTCACTGCCGACTTAACTCAAGCGATGTGGGCATACAGCCAAACAAACCACCGCCGGACGACAGCGTACCACCCACAGACCAACGGCCTCACCGAGCGGCTTAACAAGACGATCGCCGACATGCTGTCAATGTACGTCGATGTCGAACACAAGACGTGGGACGCCATTCTTCCGTATGTGACCTTCGCATACAACAAGGCGGTGCAGGAGACCACGCAGATATCTCCATACAAATTTGTCTACGGAAGGAGCCCGGTAACGACGCTCGATGCCATGTTACCCAACGTCACCGACGAAGAAAACCTCGATGTGAGCGAGTACCTTCAACGCGCCGAAGAAGCCCAACAACTTGCGCGTCTCCGTATCAAGAATCAACAGACGACCGACAGCCACCGTTACAACCTTCGACGACACTTCGTGGAATACCAGCCCGGTGAACGTGTTTGGGTGTGGACGCCGATACGCCGACGTGGACTAAGTGAAAAGCTTTTGCGACGGTACTTCGGACCGTACAGGGTGGTTCGACGTCCCGGCCCACTTGATTACGAGGTTGTCCCCGACGGCATCACGAACCTTCAACGACGCCGATCGCGACCTGAAGTCGTACATGTCGTGCGCCTCAAGCCGTTTCATGCGCGTTAACAAACTGAAACAGTGTTTTTTGTATTATAGTTGTATCGTAATTTATTCATTGTACTTTCTAGCATTATTATTGTACCTTCATCTTTAGTTAAAGCATCGGGTCGATGCCTTTTTTTCAGAGGGGGGCAATGCCACATTCCATTTACCAAGTTTTTGTTATCGTCCCAAAACACCACACCATTCTCAGCGCGAACCGCGCCTGCAGTTTTCGAGAAGGTTCCGGACTGTAGTAGATCATTTTGATAAGATCACGCCCACTGTGCGAACGGTACAGATTGTTCTGGAACCTACGCCGCCGCCAGCGATAACGCTAGAACATTCGACGGCAAGAGTATAAATGCCGACGCGCTTGGCCGCTTGTCAGTAGTTGGTCGAAGGCCGACGCTCCGTTCGCCGCTATCAGTCCGAGACTGCTATCTGTGCGAGACTGCTGCTGTAATTGGACTTTCCGTTTACCGGGCACGGGTTCGCCCAAATAAACAGTTAAATACCAACACGAAGCCTCCTGTCTTCGGCCACGTCACGACCCCGTGACAATATTCCTGTCGCAAGCATCGAGGCTGCTGCATTATTCATAGGGACTGCACCCTTTACTCTTCCTTTTTAAAACCTTCACTAAGTTTTTTTTTAACATACATGGGCTCAGTGAATCCTGGTGTGGCTGTACTTAAATAGTGTCTGTCCACCACTGTGGAACAGTGGTTGATAAGCTTGTCTGCTGACCTGAAGTTCGGGACTGCTATGGTGGTCGCTTGCTTCGGCGCCAGGTGAAATAGTGAAAAACCGTGTACATAAGCGATGTCAGTGCCATAAAAAAGACAACAGAAGGTGAAATTTTCCGTAGCCGTCTACTTCATTGTAACGCCTCTTACAGATCAGTGCTCATACGATTATTTACTTGACGCTGTATTTGATGCTGCAATTTTAATATACAGGATGTGCGAGCTATTTTGCAATGAGATCGCTTAAGACGGGCATTGCTCCTATACCACTGTGGCCTAATCACCATTGATTTGGTTTAACAACGTTTACTATTAAATTTATTCAACAGAAGTTAGCTGGCCCGAGAAGTATTATTGTATTTATCCACGGGTGGCAAAGCAATTGCAGGCACTTCCAGGCGAGCGCGGACTGATTATAATCGGCCTGAATATGACAGCCCGCTAATTAAATAAAAAAATAGTGCCGTATTGTTCCCCGCATTCGAAAGTAGCGCTTTCGGAAAAGCCCCTGTTAAGAACGGCAGCAGAATTTAAAGGAAAAAATACGGCAAATCCCAACCATGAAAATCAGTGTTATGCCAAGCAGACGGAGGGAAGTGACTATGGCATAATTTTTAGAGGCTTGCCCCGCGGCGGTGGTGTAGTGGCTAAGGTACTCGGCTGCTGACCCGCAGGGCGCGGGTTCGAATCCCGGCTGCGGCGGCTGCATTTCCGATGGAGGCGGAAATGCTGTAGGCCCGTGTGCTCAGATTTGGGTGCACGTTAAAGAACCCCAGGCGGTCGAAATTTTCCGGAGCCCTCCACTGCGGCGTCTCGCATATTCGTATGGTGGTTTTGGGACGTTAAACCCTACATATCAATCAATCTTTGATCAATCAAACTACATATCACTCAAAATTCGACGTGGCGCTCTCGGACGCTCGCTTCGAAGTGATTTTGGCGTATATGTTGAAAGATTCACTTTGTTCACAGTAAACGACTGTTTAAAGTGGCTTCGCCTGCCTTCAGTTAGCTTCGATGACCGAGTATTACGGATAAGTTTACGAACTTTTTGTGATAGCTTCCCATTTTGAACGTGTCTAGGCCTAACGGGAAGATCTATGTAAACAAATCTGCAAGGTAAATTTTTTCCCTTTTGGGGCGCGGTTCACATTTGTTTACTTTTATTATTACTAAAATGAACTTGAAACAGTGCTTTGCGCGGCGACACAGGCAGACATTCTCGTTTTCTTGTTCTTTTCATTGTTCTTACTTCTGAAACCTCCAATAGGCGGCGCTACCATCCCAGCTGGGGCACGTAAACGCTATCTCGCCAAACTATATGACGCTGTCCGCAACGAACGTTTGCTGCACGGTAACGTCATTCCCTTAACTTCCGATATCACGCTAACGGTAAACTATAACTGTCTACTACCGCTACCGCCGCTCAATTTGCTAACGTGACCGCCGCTCGCTTTACGCTGACTCGCGGGTTCACGCGCAATAAGGATGACGCGCCCTTAACATACGCAATGGAGCATGTCTGTAGGTGTCCCCTACAAGACCTACATCAACTATCTATTCATACGAATCTTCCACCGCTCACCGCAGCACCCGCGTTAGCGCCGTTCCACCCTTAAAGTCACCCGTGCGCAACATGGCTGCTTCGAATCCCATCAGGGTTCCCTTTGGGGAGATGGGGGTGTGTTTGTTATAGAGCGAAACGTTTCGAAATGGTGCTAAACTAAACATATGTACACACACGCACACACACACACACACGCGCACGCACGCGCACGCACGCACACGCACACATACATACATACATACATACATACATACATACATACATACATACATACATACATACATACATACATACACACACATACACACACACATACATACACACACGCACATACATACATACACATACATACACACACATACACACATACATACACACATGCACATACATACATACATACATACATACATACATACATACATACATACATACATACACATACACATACACATACACATACATACACACACACACATACATACACACACACATACATACATACATACACACACACACACATACATACACACACATACACACGTACACACACATACATACTTACATACACACGTACACACACACGCGTACACACACACGCGTACACACACACACATACATACATACACACACACACATACATACACATGCATAATACACATACATACACACACATACACACACACACACATATATATATACACACATATATATATACACACATACATATATATATATAACTTGCCGTGAGCAGCAGGAACCGTCGGCGTTATTCGAAGGTCGCAGGTTCGGTTCCTGCCCACGGCAAGTCATCTTTTCAGCCCCTTTCCTTTCTTAACATTTACGTTACAATTCAGTCTAATAACTTCCCCTATACTTTCCTTGGCAATATTGTCTTTTAGATCTCATTATTATTGTGTCGAAACACAGAAAAACGAGCCCTGGTATATACGAGACAGTTGTATATACTTCTGTCCATATATATATATATATATATATATATATATATATATATATATATATATATATATATATATATAGTGTGTGTGTGTGTGTGTGTGTGTGTGTGTGTGTTGAACAGTTGTATATGGTATACCGGGTGTTCAAAATTAAGCTTTATGATTTTTTTAAAATTAGGCGCTCGAAGGCACGTGAGAACCACTTGTGCAAATAAGTTAAGCGGCCAGGGGGACAGAAAGTTAGATGATAATTATCGCTGTCAGCAGCCCAATTAACTAAAATTTAATAATTAACTTTTTACTGGCTGCGGTAAGTTGGCATGTTTATATTGAAAAAATGTAGGCAGTGGTGTTTGTACACAGTTTCAGTTGGAAGATTTTTTCTAGCACGCCTGTGTTCCGAGATATCCGGCTCCAAAGTTTAATTGTCTTTCGCACGATTACGCATGCAAGAGGGTGAGGGTCCGCGCAAAGCTCCTCCCTAAAGTGACGCATCTGTTGCGTGTGGTGTTTAGTGTGTGAAGAGGGTGGAAGCGTAGGCATAGGTGATAGCAATTACCCTTGCCCTCTTCGGCCGTCGAAATCAAAAATCGAAGAACGCTTGCAACCAGTGTCGTAACACGCAACTGCAGAGCCTCTAACGATAGTGGCAGATACCATGCCGAGATAATGGTGCGAGCGGAGAATCTGGATGCCAGTGCGCGTGCGTAATAATCACTAGAGAAGCATGCGTGGTCGTTGCCTGGGCTACGCGAATAGCGTGACTGCTGATGTCCGAGTACTGTAACTTTTATTGAAACAAGAGCAACAACTCCACCAATAATAACTGAAACAGTTTTATCCTTGCTAACGCATATTTCCTGCTGCTACATAAGCATATTTCGGTCATGCACAAATCTCATCGAAACTCTTCACCTCTCAAGACGTCAATGCCCCAAAAAGTGTTCAAAATGCCTGCCTTCGGCAGCAACGCAAAGCATGAACCGCTGTCGCGTCGACTCGATGACTCGGCGCAGTACTTCTGCAGGAATACTCGCACAGGCAGATGTTATCCTGTCCTTCATGTCATTAACATCGCTGGGCTCTGTTACGTAAACTCGATCTTTAACGTAGCCCCAAAGGAAAAAGTCGAGCGGAGAAAGGTCAGGTGATCTTGGTGGCCAAAACATCGCTCCTGCGCGCCCAATCCACTGTTGTGGAAAACGTCTGTCCAACCAGTTCTTCGCCCTGGTAGAAAAATGTGGTGGTGCTCCATCGTGCTGAAACCATACTTGGCGCAGGTCATTCAGGGAAAGACTGCAGACAAGATCATCAATGACAACACCTAATATTTCTTCTGTGTACATCTTTCCGTTCAAGTTGTCCTCAAAAAAGTGAGGTCCGATGATCCTGTCCCCGAGTATGCCGCACCACACATTCACACTCCAGCGAACTTGATGCTTGTGCTGCCTCAGCCAGTGTGGGTTTTCTTGTGCCCAATAATGGGCGTTGTGAAGATTAACACTTCCATTTCGGCAAAACCGAGCTTCATCAGTCCAAATTATTCTGTGCAAAAAGTCATTTTCTTGATCAGTTTTGATGAGGCCCCAATTGCAGAAGTCAACTCGCCTTTCAAAGTCCGCCTCATTTAGGTCCTGATGAAGGTAAACGTGATATGGATGGAACTTGTGCTTTCTTAAAACATTTGTGACTGTTCCGATGCTGCGACCGCACTGATCGGCAATCTGTCGGATGCTGAGCTCTGGCATCGAGGTTACGCACGCGACAACGTCGATTTCAAAGTCTTCATCGACGATTGCCTTCCTGGTCCGTCTCGGAAGGTGGACAGAGCCTGTTGTGCAGAAGCGTCGAAACAGGTTTGTGAAAGTGGGCCTTGTTGGAAGGGGACGGTGTGGGTGGCGAGACGCGTAAAGCTCCATTGCTAACGAAGCGTTGCCATTCATTTCAGCCATTGCAAGCACCACGTCTACTTTTACTTTGGTAGAATACCTCACGCCAGAAGCAGCCATATTAGCTCGAAAGGACTCCACGTGGATTTCCTTGGTAGACCTTCAATGCAGAGACGCTGTGCTCTAACCGGAGGCACCCTAGTGCAGGACGGTCCTGCTAACGCGTTCACAAGAAGATGTCTCAGTGTGATCTAAAGTCACGAAAAAACGTCGCGAAAAATGGTCTCCTGTTATCGCGTTCATCAGGATCATGCGTAAGGCTCATGGCGCACCGCGCTGTCACATTTTGATTTCGCCGGCCGAAGAGGGCAAGGGTAATTGCTATCACCTATGCCTACGCTTCCACCCTCTTCACACACTAAACACCACACGCAACAGATGCGTCACTTTAGGGAGGAGCTTTGCGCGGACCCTCACCCTCTTGCATGCGTAATCGTGCGAAAGACAATTAAACTTTGGAGCCGGATATCTCAGAACACAGGCGTGCTAGAAAAAATCTTCCAACTGAAACTGTGTACAAACACCACTGCCTACATTTTTTCAATATAAACATGCCGACTTACCGCAGCCAGTAAAAAGTTAATTATTAAATTTTAGTTAATTGGGCTGCTGACAGCGATAATTATCATCTAACTTTCTGTCCCCCTGGCCGCTTAACTTATTTGCACAAGTGGTTCTCACGTGCCTTCGAGCGCCTAATTTTAAAAAAATCATAAAGCTTAATTTTGAACACCCGGTATAAAACAAGTTCAGAGTTGCTTAACAATGCCAACAGTGACATGGATATTACTGATTACAGAAGTGATAACCTGACATGTAGGGTTCTGCTTGCGAGGATGGTAGTCCCAGATCATGCCCTAGGTAGTGCAACGTAGACCAACTTGAGTGGATGGTGCTTATCTACAAATTGGCGTTAACCCGACGAGACGCCTGGATCATACAGGAATACATATTCAACGTTTCTAAAATCGGATAACCAACACTGCCACCACTGTGAGCTTTCACCAACATTACGCCTGCATATGATTTTTTTATGAAGCAGTTTCGAGACTTGGTATTGCTATGATAAAATACTTGACTGACACTCAAAATGCTTGGGTTCAATTATTGCTCGGCCATCATATCTATTCTTTGTATACGTCAGGACAACGCTGCCAATGTCGGTTTTTCTTGACGCTCCGATATTTATATTACCAACGTCGGTCGTCACTATTCTTGGATAAACTGCCCATCACCTGTGGCGCATACCACAGCCCGTAGTATACAGGCAAGTACCACACGTTTGTGGGGGAAGATGTTTACCACGTACGTGACAAAGTTTTCACGTTGTTCATGTCCTCGTCCACCAGGCATGTTCTTTAAACCATTTTCTCCTCCCATTCTAATTTTGGTCGTAGATAGATAGATAGATAGATAGATAGATAGATAGATAGATAGATAGATAGATAGATGGATAGATGGATAGATGGATAGATGGATAGATGGATAGATGGATAGATAGATAGATAGATAGATAGATAGATAGATAGATAGATAGATAGATAGATAGATAGATAGGCTTGCCTGCGGTTCGCTACGGATTGCATCGAACGGGATTCAAAAATCAATGAGTTAGCGCGTTATCTGTAATGATCTGGCCGAAGCAACACGCTATTGTCAAATGAGCTAGCATTAATGTCTATTAAGGTGTTAATGGAAAGCGTGGATTCTTTAATATTTTATTCCAGTATGCCTATTGTCTCAAAAGCCAATTCGCAATGTCAGTAGCTGCACTTCTGCAGTGTTACCATGGAACGAGCCGGTGATGTCTTCAGTGATAAATAATATTAATTGTCGTTGTTTAATGTCTCAAGACCAACGCATTATTATGAAAGACACGGAAGTGGAGGGCTCCGGAGATTTCGACCTCCTTTGGTTTTTTGACGTGCACCTAAAAATTAAGTATACATGAGCCTTAAGCATCTTCACCTCCATCGAAAATGCTTGAAAGGTGAGAGGTGAAAATGAGTCTGTCCCGGCCGGGATTCAATCCCGTGACCTGTGAGTCATCAGTCAGCACTATATTCCCTGCAGCCAATTTTCCGGTTATAAAATAGAGGGAGAGCAATTACGGCGAAATCGTCACACACACACTACAAAGAGCGACTTAAATGGCTGAGTGGTTACGACACTCGGCTGCTGATCCCAAAGACGCGAATTCTACAAAGGCAAATTATTAGAACCCTTGTAATGCGTGACGCCAGCGCACGTTAGAGAACCGCATGGTGTGGAAATTATGCAGGGTCCTCAAATATGGCATCTCTCATAGATGGGGTCACTTTGGGAGGACGCTATGCTTTATAAAAACAACCCTTGCGGTTGTTCGACTGTTTGATTTTATTGTCCCGATGTCATGACGTGAACGAAAAGAGCAAACACCACGTCGAAAAAGAAACTGTTTATTCGGGCCGAACTTGTGGCCACGCAAAAATAAAGTAGGACACTGGCACTGATAGCGGTGAACAGAGCGTCGGCCGCCAATCAACTGACAAGCGGCGAAGCGTGTCAGCATTTATACACTTACCATCGAACATTCTATAGCGTTTGCGCTATCGGCGACGTAGGTTCCAGAATAATCAGGAAGGTTCACGAAGTGGGCGTAACCTTAACAAAACGATCTACTACAGTCTCGAAGCTTCTCTAACACCGGAGGTGCGGTTTGCGCTGAACATAGTGTAACGGGGTGATAACAAATCTTGAGGAAATGAACGTGGCGTTGGCCCCCTCTGAAAAAAAGGCATCGTCCCGATGCTTTAACAGAAGATAAAAGTACAAAAAAATAATGCAAAACATGCAATAAATTGCGATAGAGCAACAACAACAACAACAAGAACAAAATGCACTGTTTCAGCTCGTTAAGGCGCATGAAAAAGCTTCAGACGCGCGACATGGACGACTTCAGGTTGCGAGCGGCGTCGTTGAGAGTTCGTGATGCCATCTGGGACAACCTCGTAATCGAATGAGCCGAAATGTCGAATTACTCGGTGTGGTTCAAAACGCCATCGCAGAAGTTCTCACTGAGTCCACGTCGGCGTATCGGTGTCCATACCCAAACACGCTCACCGGGCTCATATTCCTCGAAGCGTCGTCGAAGATTGTAACGGCGGCAATCCGTCGTCTGTTCGTTCTTGATATGGAGGCGGGCGAGTTGTCGGGTTCCTTCGGCGCGCTGCAGGCAGCCGCTCATATTGAGGTTTTCTTCGTCGGTGACGTTGGGTAACTTGGCGTCGAGCGTCGTTGCCGGAGTGCATCTGTAGACCAACTTGTACGGCGTCATCTGCGTCGTTTCTTGAACGGCGGTGTTGTATGCGAATGACACGTACGGAAGGATGCAATCCCACGTTTTGTGTTCGACGTCGACGTACTTTCAGCGTCAAATGAAACCCGAACAGCGGCAAGCCTTTGCGATAGTGTAGTGCGTGCCGTCCACTTATCACAATGGACAGGTGCGTGCATCGTGTTCCGCAGCTCTGCGCATATCTGCGTGCCTGCTTATGGTGATAAGTGTACGGCGTGCACTATACCATCGCAAGAGCTTGTCGCTGTTCGGGTCTCATTTGACGCCGATAGTTCATGGCCAGCATGTCGGTGATGATTTTGTTTGGGCAATCGATGAGGTCATTGGTCTGTGGGTGGTACGCTGTCATACAGTGGTGGCTTGTCTCGCTGTATGCCAAAATCGCTTGGGCTAGCTCAGCAGAAAACGACGTACCTCTGTCGCTGATGAGGACCTCTGGAACACCTTGACGCAGGACGATGTTTCCCACGAATAATTTGGCTACCTCTTATGCACCACCGTTGGGCAGGGCTTCTGTCTCGGCGTAGCGGGTAAGGTAGTCGGTAGCTACGACGATCCATTTGTTATCAGAATTTGACGTCGGCAACGGCCCCAGTAGGTCCATGCCGATTTATTGGAATGGTCGGCAAGGTATTTCGATGGGCTGAAGAAATCCTGCTAGCCTTTTCGGCGGTGTCTTGCGTCGCTGACAATCTCGGCACGTCCTCACGTAACGAGCGACGTCAGCGGTAAGGCGTGGCCAGTAGTACCTTTCTTGTATCCTCGCGAGCGTGCGGGAAACACCAAGGTGCCCTGCCGTCGGGTCGTCGTGTAGGGCCTCAAGTACTTCTGATCTCACTGCAGAAGCAACTACGAGGAGGTGGTTGGCTCGAAGGGGCGAGAAGTTTTTCTCTAGGAGAACTCTGTTTCGCAAGAACGACTCCAGTCCTCTCTTACAAACATTCGGAACAGTCGTGCTGTTACCCTCGAGGTATTTCACAAGGCTTCTGAGTTCTGGGTCATCTCGCTGTTACTCCGCGAAGTCTTCGGCAGTCATTGTTCCTAAGAAGCTGTCATCATGCAGGACGTCGAGCGGTGGTGGTTCGACGGGGGCACGAGACAAGCAGTCTTAGGCTCTGTGCGAGGCGACCCGAAGGATCTTTTAAGTTATCTAGCCAACACAAGGCATGGTGGTCGCTCACAACTTTGAAAGACCTGCCGTAGAGGTAGGGGCGAAACTTTGACGCTGCCCAGATGATGGCAACACACTCCTTTTCTGTTGTGGAATAATTGGCTTCGGTCTTGGATAGGGACCAGCTAGTATAACTGATAACCTTTTCCGCGCCGTCAGTCCGCTGCACAAGGACGGCGGCGAGTCCTACGCTGCTTGCGTCGGTGGGTACTTCTGTTTCGACATGTCCATCGAAATGCGCGAGTACCGGTGGTGTCTGGAGGTGTCATTTAAGCTCTTGAAATGCTTCCTCTTGTGCCGCTTCCCACCTGAATTCGACGTTGCTTTTCGTGAGGCAAGTTAGCGGCTCGGCAATCTGTGAAAAACGTTTGATGAAACGCCTGTAATAGGCCCACAATCCGAGGAATCGGCATACAGCCTTCTTGTCAGTTGACTTCAGGAAATCAGCAATGACGGCTATTTTCCGCGGGTTCGGACGTACTGCGGAGTTGCTAATCACGTGTCCCCGAAACAATAGCTTCTCGTACGCAAAGTGGCAGTTTTCTGGCTTCAGGGTTAGCCCAGATGTGTCGATAGCTTGAAGTACCATTTCAAGGCGCCGGAGATGCTCGTGGAAGCTCGAGGAAAACACGACGACGTCATCCGAGTATACGAGGCAAGTCTTCTATTTCAAACCAGCCAGCACAGTAGTGTCCATAACGCGCTGTTTTGTCGCAGGCGCTGAGCAAAAACCAAACGGCATGACCTTAAACTCGAAGAGGCCGCCTGGTGTGACGAAGGCCATGTTCTCTTGATCTCTCTCGTCAATCCCAATTTGTCAATAGCCTGTTTTGAGGTCTATTGAAGAAAAGTGTTTCGCGCTGTAGAGTCGGTCCAGGGCGTCGTCTATACGTGGAAGAGGGTACACGTCCTTCTTAGCGATTTTGTTCAGGCAGCGGTAATCGACGCTGCAACGTAGGGTCCCGTCTTTTTTTTTCACTAATACCACAAGTGACGCCCATGGACGGCTGAATGATGGCGTCGCGTTGCATTTCGTCGACTTGTTTCTTCAGGGCGTCGCGTTCGCACGTCGAGACTCGGTACGGGCTTTGTCGAACTGGTCGGGCACTTTATTCTGTTGTGATGCGATGTTTCGTGACTGGGGTTTGTCGAATTCTCGATGATGACGAGAAGCTGTCTTTGAATCGCAAGAACAGGGACTTGAGCTGGTCCTTCTTCCACTTTGAAAGGCTCAGGTTGACGCCGAAATTTGGTTCGGAACCTCTATTCGTCGAAGCAGCATCGGCAGAATCGAAGAGGGCGAATGAGTTGCTGGCCTCCGCGAATTCGTCGATGTAGGCGACCGTCGTATCATGGTTTAGGTGCCTGTATTCGTGACTTAAGTTTGTCAGCAACACTTCTGCTGACAAACTTCGACGGGGCGGTGTCCTGGCGTGGACGTGGAGGAGGGGCGTGACGGCGGGCTGCAGTAGCGTAGCTCATTACGTGCAGCTGTGGTTGTGGAGGCTGAGATACGCCCAGCGATTGCTAATCTCCTGGCGTACGACGTCCGCGATCGAGTCCACGTGAGGCTGCGCTGAAGGAAGCAATTTTCGCTGCTCTTTTTGCACGATCGCTCGGATCGTCTCACGCAAGTCGTTAGTTTCTAGCGCATGGATGTTGGCGTAGCTTGTAGACTAGAAGCTACGGTTGTATTTTCGCGTCCGCATCTCTAGCGTCTTCTCTATTGTAGATATTTCTGAAATGAATTCGGTGACCATTTTTGTGGAGTTCCTGATCAGTCCAGCGAAGAAACGTTCTTGCTTGACTCCTCGCATGAGCAGACGGACCTTCTTTTCCTCGCACGAGTCGGGGTCAGCGTGGCGGATGAAGTGGTTCTTTTCTTCCGTGGAAATGGTGACGTTTTCATTGGGCAGTTACATACGAGTCTTTAGCAACGCAGCAGCCTTCTATTTGCGAGCGCCTCTCATGAACGTTTGCAGGAATGCGTCACAGAAAAGACCCCACGTGTGAAGTGAAGACTCCCTTTTCTCGCACCATGTTCTTGCCACGTCTTAGCGATAAAAGTAGACGCCACGAAACTTCTCTTTCGCGTCCCAGTGGTTGAGGGCGGCCACTCGGTCGTAGGTCTCTAGCCAAGCCTCTAGTACTTCTAACGATGACCCATGAAAAATTGGTGGTTCTCTTGGCTGCTGCATCACGATAGCGGGCTGTGGCGCAGCCCGCCATCGTTATCATTGCCGCAGTCAAGGTCATAGCCTTGGTCTTTTGAGCCTTGTCTTGTAGAGGCCCGTACTCTGGAGGTAAACCCTGATGCCAGCGGCTTGTTCGGTGCTCATGACTGGCGTCAGTATCTTCTTCGCGACGTGGGCTGGATTCACAACATGACGGGGGTGTGCAGTACATGAACGACGCAGCACCTCCACCAGATGTCACGGGGTTTTGACGTGATTGAAGGGAGCAGACTCCAGGTCGAAAAAGAAACTGTTTATTCAAGCCGAACTTGAGGCCATGCAAAAGGAAAGTAAGACACTGGCACTGATAACAGCGAACAGAGCATCGGCCGTCGATCAACTGACAAGCGGCGAAGCGTGTCGGCATTTATACACTTGCCATCAAACATTCTAGAGCAATCGCTAGCGGCGACGTAAGTTCCAGAATAATCTGAAGGGTTCTGAATAATCTGAAGGGTTGAAGATTGTGAACCCTTCAGAATAATCTGAAGGGTTCATAATCTGAAGGGTTGTCAAGGTTATTGACGTAACCTTGACAAAACGATCCTCTATAGCCTCGAAGCTTTTCTAACACCGTGGGCGTGGTTTGCGCTGAACATAGTTTAACGGGGCGATAAAAAGCGTGAAGAAAGGAACGTGGCAATACTATTATGCTGATACGCAGCCTGTGGTGGCGCAAGACGGCGACTTATATAGAAATATACTATATAAAGAGTGGCCACTGGAGCCTTTTCACGGCCCAGCAAGAAAGAGTCTGACCAACGGCTAGACGGCTTTCCTATGCTCGCTTTTACTCTTTTGTTAACACATGTAGTAGCCGCCTCAGGAGGACAACAAACACCCAAGTTCAGTATTCATTTTTTGCAAAAAATGTATTGTAATGATTTACACATGTGTCCTTATCTGTTCTACATCATGTCCCGCAGAAGGCGTTTAATGCCTTACAACAAAAATTAGTAAAGTCTGACTAGAAAGAGTTATCTTTTTGCATTTGTTTTGCAGAAAGACACACTGTAATGTGGTTTAGATGTACTGTGCATGTATTCCCTTCGGGAAAGCATGGTTGTGTAGCCTAGTGGTAAACAAACTCACTTTCGGAGCATGGAGGTACGAGTTCAAAGCCCAGTGTCGGAAAGGAATCGTTTTTGTTATTTTATTTATGCTGAATACGTTATCGGCTTTGACCAGCCATTCGTGGCGCTGAAAGCAGCGCAGTAGCTTGGCCAGAGTGCCCTACGGGAGAGTCCGCTCTTCATGTAAGTATGTTTCTCTATGGGCCAAAACTATTTTTTGTAGCAAGCTTATTTCAGGACGCTGCAGCTTGATGCTTGCTGGAGAGTTGTCATATAGAATGTTTACTACTGTGCAGTCTATCTAAAAAAAGGCTATCGTGTGCTTAATACATTGCTGAAATATTGGAGGAAGACGTCCATTCCAGATTCGCATAATTGATTGATATGTAAGGTTTAACATCCGAAAACCGCCATATGATTATGAGAGACGCCATAGTGCTTGGCTCCGGAAATTTCGACCACCTTGGGTTCTTTAATGCGCCCCCAAATCTGAGCACGTGGGCCTACAGCAATTTCGCCTCCAATGAAAATGCAGCCGTAGCAGCCAAGATTCGATCCCACAACCTGTGGGTCAGCAGCCGAGGACCTTATCCACGGCAGGGCTCCAGATTTGGATACGAATCAAAATTGTGTCCTTGACAATTCGTAGAGTACATGACGAGATGTGGAATATCGCTTATGTCAGGTGTTTAGCTTGGTATCTCTGCTGTGCGCTCACCAAAAAAAAGTATCGCGTGCTGCTGAAAAATTATTCTGCCAGAAACTCAATTCGTAAATTCAGTAGCACGATATGCACGTTAGATTCACCTGAAGCAAAGATGGTTACCCAACGTTGACACCGAAGCTGTTCAGGCGATTTCTGCGTTCATGAAATAGAGCCGTTTCATTTTAGACATTTTGATTTTGTTTTTTTTATATAAATACGGCGTGCGTGGCGCTTCTTCGAAACGAATTCCTTTTATCGTATTTCGATCACCAAAGAGGTAGCCCTCCTTACAAGCAGTTTTTCTTTTAGTTCACTTCCTGTTGTGGCGCATATCAACTGTGGGGGATACAAGCTGTTCTTTTGTTCACCTGTATTTCCCTTGTCTTCGTTTCTTTTTGTTGTAATAAATATTGAATGAATGCATATGTGCTTTTCTCATAGGTGTCGTTAACTTTAGCGTAATCATTGTAATCAGTTGAAAGAATAATTATTTTGAAATTTAAATTTTTCCCACTGGTCTGGTATATTCGCAGTATACCTTCCAAAATTAAGGCAAGCAGTTTTCATTCGAAGCTAAGACAGCAGAATGAAGAAACTGCATATCCACGAAGTGAATGATGATGAGTGGGCGAATCAGTGGGAATTTTCGGTGTTACCCGTGACATTGACCACTCACGCATGTAAATGAGTGGCAAAGCTGTGTTCCGTTACATAAAATGTTTAGTAACCATAAATAATATGTTGTGTAGTGAAATTTGTCAAGACTTTATTATTACTGCTCTGTATCGGATATAGCCTGAATTAGGCAAAGACGAGGTCTTTGCACGTTCCCATGGTGGTTGTTCGCTGTTTCCAGTCGTACGAAATGCATCGTAGAGCATATCAAGACGTCAGATACTGCACGGCCAGTCGTTGTCCGTGATATCATCGCCATCAGCGTCGTCATTATGACGTATAGTAGGTACCTTGCATGTGCTATGCAGGGATGGCGGAAAGAGAAAGTGTGGTCTCTGCGCGTTTGTTCTCCATCGCCATGAGCGTCACCGTTATCTTCAGTGGCGGCTACAGCGCGACAATTGACAGGCCTCATTCATAAGAGTCTTCGCCATCTAAGCAATTACTTTGGCTGAATTACGTATGATGGGTGTGATGCTTTGTTTTTTTTGTGTGTGTGGACGGCTGACACTGGCTTCCGCTGTTATCTTTATCGCATTTTCAAATGAAGAAATGCTTCCAGATGCCAGCCTTACATTAAGGCAGGCTCTCAATGACGCCATTATTCATTCAGTGATTGCGAAGAATCTTGTGAGATTGCGATTTATAGGCATTCAGCACGCGTGGCCTACTCACAACTGACTGCTAAATTATCAAACAAAAGCCGCTGTTTACTTTTACCGGATGTTCATTTTTCATTTGTCTGTATTTCTTTCAGACAGTGCTCAATGGTCAAAGCACAATCGAAAAGTCGGTTGATTACGAAGTCTTGCATTCATGGTTAGGCACTGGACTTTTGACAAGGTGAAGTGATGCCAATGCTGCGCAAGACTTGTTTTAGCTTCGACTCTCATTGCCTGTGCTTAGATTCAGTGATATTAGCGTGTATTGTGTCGATATATAAGTCAGCAACGTGTTCAGCACGTGTAATTTTCAAATAAATGGAGCTTTTCTCGCTGCGGAACCAGAAAAAAGAGGGCAAGAGAGGTGTTTTAGAGAGAGATTAGGCCTCCAGTAAAACAGTTTTGTTCATTCGGCATCTATGCTTCGGGATGACGGTAATGCTATATGTATACTTCATATTGCAGTGCTGTAGCTGCGCTAGAACATGGGTAATCAGTAACTCGGTAGAACACGCCTACAGAGCTTACGTTGATGAGTCTGAAGACCACGCACAACTTGCGAAATCAACTGCCCTTCGCGTTTAGATATGGCTGATTTCTTTCAAGTGCGCATCCTTGACCGATGTTCGCAAGGGCACTGTCTACTCTTCATGATGACTCTGATTGTGAAATACCGAAAGAATAATGTAAAGTGCCATATACAGGGTGTCCCAATCATCACACAGCGTCATTTGAAAAAAGTAGGCGTTAGGTGAAGCAATCCTAGTGTATATTATTTCCAGTGTACTGTAGTAGCCACTACTAAATTTTTCTTTGATGTCAAATAAAAATTTGTCATTATTACTTTAGTAACTCCCAAACTACTCGCCTACTTATCAAAATGTCAATGAAGAATGTGTGCGCACGCTGAAATCACATCCGACTGCGCTATATACTTTCAACAACGTCCTAATTTCGTGCTTATTTGTTCCCGTTGATAAAGAAAGGCCGCGAAATCTGAAATGTGACACGTGACAAGATGGCTGCGCGAATTAGCACGCATCAGAAACAGGCTCGCTTTTAGGTAGCCAGTACCAGTCAAAGAAATGTACAAAAAAATATGGACCACGCTATCTGCCGATTCTCGTCCGAAGAAACGCACCGCTTTGTTCTTACACAGCCAGTCTGTAATCAGAACAGTGCTATGGCCACGTTATCAATGAGAGCAGCTGGTCGTGAGATATGGATAATGATTGTGACGTACTTTGAGCCGGAAAAGTTTGCGGGTTCTTCAGCGTGTAGCGGAGTGGTGGAAAACTACATTGCTGCACCGCCTACAGTGAGGTGCATTGTGTAGAGACATAAAGTTTGATACCGTATTGCCTAGAAGGTAATCTGGCGCTAGTGTCTACGCGGGCTGCTTCAGCTATACTTCAGCGGCGTGTGTACCCCCATATTTATGGAAACTACAGGCTTCGGATGTCCTTCGGATGCATGGCATTCTTAATATTCGTGGCGCTTTTCTCCAAGTGTATAACAAAGTGATAATAAATTAGATCCAATTAAAGCTTGCCTAAATCTTTTGCGCGTAAACTTAATCGCAAAAACGTTTTTGTAACTACGAGGTAGAAGAGAAACCTGGACAAATCTAACTACCACGGTGTACATCACTCTGCCATTGCATTCCAGATTTAGCATCAATGTATATTAAAACATTTTCACCGCACTTGACAACAAACATGCTTGTTTGTCGCTTAAAAGTACGCATTATCTATTTAAGTAAGTAACAGTGCAGTATATCAAGTAAGAAACACTTAACTTTTCGTCTGCTGTGATGCGAGATGCGTCCATCCAAGTGCATCTGCCCCCAGCGCACTTCTTGTTTTGTTTTGAAGTCGAGTCAGAGGAGCATAACGGTGCGTCTGCTTAGCCTAGTCATCGTTATGCAGTCGATTCGAACGCGTTTAGACAAGACGCGCTCGTGAAAAAGTATGACCTCAATGCAGTATGCTTCACTGGCACAAAACGCTACATCTGCGCGCAGTGGTGAGTGGATGACGCTTCGCTTAAACTGTATACGACTCGTAAAGCTCCGACGGTGCAGCAAATCAAGAAACATAGTGGTCTTCAGCCTCTTCGAATATCTAAGGCACTGTTTCAGCGCTTTTCTCCACGCCCTAGCAGCCGCCGTGTGTGAAGAATGAAACTGAAACTGCATAAAAATATCTGTAGACAGTCCGCTACCTAAGGCAATCCAATCCAAAGCATGTACTTCCAATACTTCCCATGGAGGTAGACGATCGCAGCGCCAGATTTATCTCTAGGTGTTATTGTATGAATATCTTTGTGTAGAGATTATCGGCCATGGCTTCAGAGATTAGAAGCATTGTCTAAACGCGCCGTCACTAAGCGCCGAGTCCGCGTACAATAACCTCAACACCACACCGCGACACGGTAGGTGGCGCAGCAATGCAGTTTTCTGCAGCTCCGCCACGCGCTGTAGATCTGACAAACGTTTGCGGTCGACATTTTAACCAAGTGGAAAGAATCCCTGCGAAATTGCGACACGTTATTGGTGCCCTTGCCAATGTGCGAAACGCTATCTCTGGCATTTGAAAAGAGCCGTGTGCTCAGATTTGGGTGCACGTTAAAGAACCCCAGGTGGTCGAAATTTCCGGAGCCCTCCACTACGGCGTCTCTCATAATCATATGGTGGTTTTGGGACGTTAAACCCTACAAATCAATCAATCAGCAATAGAAAAGAGTTAAAGTGATTGCTCACAGTAAGCTTATCTGAGGGTGCTGCTTTCTTTTGCTGATGGGAACGCAGTCGCATGTTATTTTTTTTTATTTCGTGGGCTTCCTTCATTACCAGGAAACAATAAGCACGCAATCAGTTATTTGTTGAAAGTAGACATATGGCGTTTGAAGATGTTCACGTCTGCTTTATCAACATTTTAATAATTAGGTAAATGCATTCGGAGGTACAAATATAGTTATCACGTCGTAATTAGTTGTGATTAAGGAAAAAACTTATAGTTTGGCCACAAGGGCGAAGCACTGAATGCGAGAGCAACAAATTGGAATGTCACGCGAAGAACGGCAACCGGATCGAAACGTGCAGAATGCTGCTCAAGAAGAAAAAAAAAGGTACCAAAACAACACACAAAAGACGAGCGCGAGCCAACAACCTTGACAGCTCAACGAGCTTCTCAGGCACAAAGGACGCTTGAAATGTCTACGCACCGGCATACACAGGTATAGATGAGCACGAACTAACTAGTGTCACTGTTCTCACTTCGCTGTGTTTGATAAGCGCGCTTCTTTCGCAAAAGGATAAAACTGCAGCGAGCGAAGTGACCTTCGTGCGTGCTGTAACTACAACGAAATCGTTTCGGTGAAAGCCGAAGACGTAGAGTTCTGCCCCCGCCACAAGATAAGCGTGCTTTCACACACCTACTGGGGTAGTCCATGCACCGTAGGGCAAAGTACACGAGCGGACGGCCGAGCGTACCCTTCGTGATATCTCGCTAGAAATTCTGAGAACACACTGATATTTTTCCGTGGTTGGCATACCGCCAGCGGTCAATAGTGTATAATAAATAGATCGGCATTTCGTGCCTACAACGGTGCCCAATGCGGAGCAAGAGGTCACCCATTCGATTCTGCGCGTAGGGAAGTATTTTTCTTCGTAGGATTTACAGAGACACCCACAAACACACCCACACATATATATATATATATATATATATATATATATATATATATATATATATATATATATATATATATATATAAAAGAGAGAGAGAGTGTGTCCATATAATTTCATGTTATTTCTGTCGCAATAAGAATTAGTACTGGATACTACATGCACACACTGACAATAGCAGAAGGCTGCCTTCTCGCACCATCGTTACTTTTTTTAAATCGTGCTGCGCGATAACTGGGACACGCTGTATAGGTTCCTCGCTATCTTCAAATTTAATTTTGTTAAAATAGCTCAAGCGGTTTTCATAACTTCTAATTGGGAAATGAACTTCATTTGAAAAAATATACATGAAGCGGAAGATAGCCGTGACTTCTTATTGTAAGTTTTTTCCCAGCTCTGGAACGAAATGGAAGACAAGGCGGCGCTTGCTGACACCCTCGTTTCACTTCCGTATTCTCGATTCATTCGTGCGGCCAATGAACATGCGAGCTCGAATTACTGTGGAAAAGCTACGACAGCGCTGCTCAGAACCCTGGATCGATATCGCTCCACTGGTGGCAGACTGCACCCTGAACATTTTGTTGGGTACGTCCACCATTTTTGTCTGTGCTTTATAGGTTCAACCCAAATGTGACTACTGCTACTTAATTTTTTACTGATATTCAGAGACCATCATGGGTGTGATTCCTGAAGAAAAGGAGGAGTTATGTCGCTCATACGTTGCAGCAGTTCATTAGTAAGTACGAATGTTGTATTGCTTTTCTACCATTTCGTGCTCAATTTTCTAGGCCTTACATAAATAGGGGAGCCTCTTTAAACCGGATTTTCTTATATAACGTACAAAATTAGCGCAGCTTGAGCTAAGTCGTGCAAGGGGCAGTCACGGGAGTACTGGTCCTGTCTTGAGGCTAAGCTTTTGTCCCCTTACAATTAACCTCTTCTCCTTTTGCAACACCATGCTGTGGATGGCTGTATTGGCGCACTCCCTTCTTTATTCTACGCTAAAATTTGCAATGCCAACACATGCTGCAGACACCGACTAGGTGGATCACGTTGCAGCTTTTCTTGGTTACCGCCGCAATCTGTATATCTAGTGAGTGGGTGGTGATGGAGGTCGGCTAGTTAATCATGGTGATCATTTTCTACTTATTACACATCACAAAGCTCAACCCCAGCAGCTATTTTGTAAAATGAAAATCAATGAGAACATCCGAAATAATTAGTTCGAGGTAAGAAGGATCTCTTTGTATTCTTCCAGTTCTGCGAAGTCCTGCGAATATTGCGTTGCTATGAAACAGCAGGATTAGGCGTATTGGTATAACATGATAGTGCTTAACAGCGCAAACGACAGGAGGGGATAGAAGAGACGAGATAGAGCCCTGAACTGCCAACAATTTATTTCTTGCGAAGGTCTTCGTTTTTATACAGTTGCCTGTTGCACCAGTCATGCGCGAAACACATTGATGATGCATAAGTATATCACGCCGACAAACAAAGGAACAACTTTTCTTAATCGGCGAGCGCGAGAGAAGGGTTGCTAACACAAGCATCTTTCAATGAGCATATCTTTTCTGCCTCTATGATCTCGCGAGTGGTGCAGTCCCTGCATGTTGCAACAATAGTACACTCTGAAAAGATTCACCGTCAGCCACACGTGCTGCAGTGAATGGACAGCCATCCTTGTTTATAATGATTCACATCGCACATAAGTTCCTTCAGTCTCTCATTTATACAACAACCTGTTTGACCGACGTAGTATCTTTCACACGATAACATCAGCTGATGCACCACATTACAGATGCAATCTCTAAATTTATTTGCATGTTTTGTAGTGCAACCAAGGATGGGTCTGGACGGAGGAACGGGCAGTTTCCTTAGGCGACTCAATTTTTGAGGGGCCGTAAAAACCACCTTCACATTAACTCGTTCTGCCACTTTAAGATTGAGCGCTATCTTGTGCATATACGGAACCACGGCGAAAGCTTGTCTAGCTGTGACAGAATGGACTACGTGATCGTTCCCTTTGGCCTGAAGTTCACGCAGCAGGCCATCGGCAACGGAAACTTTCACGTGGTCGGGGTAGCCAGCTGACGTCAACCTTGAAGAGGGCTCAACAAAGCTTTCGGTTATCTTGTGCCCACAGGATTTTCGCAAGGCATTCATGAAGCAAGATTTTGCGATACCTCGATCGCTTAACTAATGTAGAATGTAGAATTGGCAAAACAGGCTTATTTCTACGCGGTTGATACATCGGGCAAGTGCAGCCATTATTCAGGAATAGCTTAAAGTCAAGCAATCTGTTTTCACAATTCTCAAAAAGTTCATGAGGAAGCTCAAAATTTTTGAAACCACTTCGCATCAGGTCTAAAACAGCAAGAGTGTCATTTTTATACAATGCCACATTGGTGTCCATGAAAATTAAAAAAAAATCTTCTACGTATCTGAAAATGTACGTCACATTAGTGTTAGTAAAAACTTCCAAAATGGATCTGTTTAATTTGCCTAAAAACAGGTCACTGACTATGGGAGCGATGCAAGAACCAATACATATACCGGCGTTTTGAATGTGAGGTTTTTCATCCCAAGGATGTACGTCGACTGAAGGTAAAACCTTAGAGCTCTAAAAACACACTGACGCCAGACTGAGTCTGAAATTGAGAGGACCGAACTCATCTATATATTCTCCAATGCATTGTAACAATGAGTCATGCGGAATAGAATAATACAGGTTCTTAACGTCTACAGAGAAGGCGCAGAGACTCTTATTCCAACGCGACGAAATAAAATTCTGTACTTCACATGAGCTTTTTACCTGAAACGCATCGTTCACTTCTAGACATTTCTAGGCATTTGAAAGATGCTTGTGTTAGCACCCCTTCAGCCGTGCCTACCGATAAAGAAAAGTTTTTTTGTTTTTTTCTAGTCGATGTGATGTACAGAGCCGTCCACTTCTACGCTGAACACCGCGCCGTGTGGCCGGCGCTCCGCGGAGCGCTGCTGCAGGGTGCTTCGGAAACTATCGCGCAAGCGCAATGACAGTTGTAGGCGGGGCCTTCGCCGCGTCGTCTGCTAGAGCATTGTCGCTCGTCTGAATTGCGGCTGCTTTGCGGTGAAGCAAGCATCACTCTTGTTATGTGAGCACGCAAATTGAGAAGTTGGTGTGGTTCTCGAGAAGCGCAGACACTGTGGCTTTTTTGCAAGCAATCGTACAAGTAATGAGCTCCGGCCCATACATAAGCAAAACTTTCAAGCCGCGCTGGCACTGCCAGAACTAAGCTATGCAGTGTAAGAGGAATAGTATCCCGCCGCTCACACGACGGCTTTTGATCAGCGTAAAGTGGAATGCCGCGAAATTGTTGATGAATATATCATGTAAGGCCTGACATATTAGCTTTGAATGTTTGAAAGGTCTGATTATTAGCTAATCTGCAAACAAAGTATAGTGACTAGTCCATTAATTTTATAGAACTGGTATAACATTTGTGTGCTACCAATAGCGCTGCTCTCATGTGCTACTGAATTTAACTCGACGAAATTGCACCCTTATTCACTGCTTACACTGCTTTCTTCGTGCCATTCAGGCAGGTCCTCTCTACCTTTCTGTAAATAAATTCTCTCTCTCTCTCTCTCTCTCAAGCAGAGAAATTAAGAAACGTTCTAATCAAACTTTCAGTGGAACTCGTACGCGGCAATCGGTGCACCAAACAAGTGCTCATGACAAATTTTTACTGCTGTGAGCAGTTGCAGAATGAAGCTTCATACTTATTGCCTCTGGACGAAACAAGGCTCGTCTATCGCTTTACATCTTTCTTGGATCGCAACGTTAGCCCACTGCGGTAATTCGTTGTAACCCTTCAATTCTTAGCGCAGTGAAACTTTGTTTTTTATCACCGCGTAACTAAAGGACTGCATATGTTTGGTAGTACTTCTTACCAGTATTGCCTCCTAATTGAAGGGCCATGCCGAAGCTGCCGAAAGACGAACGACGACGCATCGCAGGTTTATACCTGCGAGAATATTCTCCACGTGCTATATCTGCGATGAGAAATCGTCCTCTTGCAACCGTAAACCGAGTCATTCAAGCGTACAGGAACGAAGGACGCATTGGAGACGCCCCTTGGAAGCCTCGTTGCCGGGTGACTACAAAGGAGAATGATCTGCAAATTGTGGCAGCCTCCGCGGAACAGCCGAAAAGTGCTGTCTGAGAAGTACAAGCCGAGCACAGGCTCAACCACGTTTCAGCTACAACCGTGAAGTTCCGCCTCTACGACGCAGGACTTAGAAGCTGTCAGGAAGGCGCTCATGCGATCTGAGAACAAGGCGAAGCGGCTCCAGTTTGCTGAATATCACGCCCACAGGTCTGCATCTCACTGGAAGCGTGTGGTATTCACGAAGCAGTGCACGTTAAGAATTCGCTGAAAACGAGGTCGGCGCCCCATGAACACGCGGTATGTAAAGCAGTGCAACAGTGAAATTCACACAAACACGACTGCTTCTCAAAAACTTGAAGGCTTTCCAGAAGCAGTCGTTTTTGTGTGAATTTCAGCCGCTGCTTTTATCTAGTTACTTGTGATATGACTGTGCATTTCATGGTGAAATTTTATGAATTTCATATTAGCAGCTAAATATTGCCAAAATCTTTTTTCGTTTAGTTAATGAAAGCTGCGAAGGAAATCTAACAGGAAGTTGATTCTTTGAAGTTTGTTACACACTAAGAACTGCCCCTCTATTTTAGTTGTTATCTAGAATACTAAACAATGTTTTCTAGAACACCTAACTAACAGCCTTCTTTTGGTGCGCGTGATGAAAAGAATGTATATTAAGCAAGTTTATACAAAATTATTAATAATTCAATTTCAATTCATGAGGTAACTCGTGAAGCTCCCTTTTTATTTTAAAGTTGATGCACGTGTGACTCAGATTTCGGGAAGCACGCCCGAAAACCTCTGTAGATGACACGCAGGCCAATTGGTCGGTGAACGTTCAGCCATCGTGACCGTTCAGACATGCGACGCCTTGTATGCGTCTCTTCCGAATAGGGTGAGGGTGGTGATCGAGGCTCATGGTGATGCCACCCACTTCTGAATACTGTAATATAATTATCTAAGCACAACAGTTGAGCTAACTGAAAGGAATATGTAAATGTCCACACATTTTCTTTTTACTTCCAGATAAGCTTGAGCAAAACTTTTTTTTCATTTCTTGAACTATTGCGACTAAATCATGGTTATGCCTACTTCTATGAGTTTTTTTTTCAATAACAGTGCATTGCTACAGCATTCACGCTTCTTACCTGGCGAAATACACCCAGTTATATGTTTATTGCGAGTTTTGCAGCGCCCAATTTTGGGCTGATCAAAACAGTCGTGTGAGCTGTGGCAATATTCTTTCTGTTCCGCCGAACCACTTAGTTGCGTCAGTGGAGGCGTGGCATGGAAGTTTTGTTCATGTATGAGGCGAGGTTTATTACTTCTACGATCGCTTGCAGAATAGGCACAGTGGCTTCGCTTCTCGAGAACTGCGCTGGCTTCTCAATTTGCGTGCGCACATAACCAAAGTGATGCTTGCTTCACCACAAAGCCGGTGCGATTCGGTTGAGCGACGATAGTTACAGCGCGACAACAGAACGCTGACAAAGAGACAAGAAGGACACGAATGACACGGTCCTTCTTGTCTCTTTGTCTTCGTTTTGTTCTCGCGCTATAACTATCGTCATGTCATACTAACTAGCCCAAGCTGCCACACTTCGGTTGAGCAGCCGCACTCGGCCCCGCCTACAGCTGTCACTGCGCTTGCGCGCTAGTTTCCGAAGCACCCGGCAGAGGCGCTCCGCGGAGCACCAGCCTGGGGTGCCTGAATGCTTTCCCTCGCGGGCGAGATAAAGCATTCAGGCACCCTACACCAGCCACACGGCGCGATGCTCAGGGTAGAAGTGGACGGCTCTGTACTTAGGCGTTATCGTTGTGTTTCGCGCATGACTGGTGCAATTGGGTACTATATAAAAGCGAAGACCTTCGCAACAAATAAATTGCTGGCAGTTCAGCGCTCTGTCTCGTCTCTTCTATCCGCTGCTGTGTTTGCGCTGTCGTTCGCGTTGCTATGAATGTGTTGCTTTTACCTTTCGCAGTTTGTCGAGTCAGATTACTTTTCGGGTGCAGTCGCCGTGGTTACTCATCGATGCCATTTATTTCCGGACTGACTTCGGCAAGGCATACCAGAAAAACACGGAAATCGTTCACAACTTCACCTCCAGGGTGAGAAACGCAACTTATATAGCATTTCATAGAAGCACCGTAGTTGATTTTTGTCCTAAAGAGAGATGCTACTCCGCAAATCTTTTTACAATCTGTAGCATTGAGCAATTATATATCCGCTGTTTACATAAGACTTTACGTTGAATTGAAGTATGCAATACGTTTTACAGTAAGCTGCATAGTTATCGTTTTCCACCAAGACAATGCTGAAAGTATTACTCTTTTTGAACGCACATGCTCTGCCCCTTAACTTTCATGGTTATGAGCCAATATTACATCTTATTACTTCGTATTAGCTGTACAACGCTAGTAACTATCAAGATATTGTGTAAGACATTTTGTTGAACAAGGAAAATTGTAAAGTAAAAAGGCTTAAAATGCTCAGCCCATAATAATTATTTAGTTTTAGTTCTTGGATATTTTAGCAGCGATATCAAATTTTAAAGGAGAACATTAGCCTTTTCACGTGTTATAGAATATGTGAGAAGTGTTTCACTTTGATCTGTACATCAGAAGTACCCAAACATGATGTGTAATCTGAAAAAGGTGCCCAAAAATGCACTTCAATAAAAACACATTTGCATTTTAAACGCCGGAATGGAAGCTTATCAATATGGCAAATAAATATTTTTTACGATCAATTCTACCAACCCGGAAGCTTAGGAATAATGGTTTCTTTCAGTATGTGGTTTTGGTGAACTTATCATGCAAAATGCAATCGCAAGAATCTGGGTGATTATTTCCAGGGATTCTAAAAGACAATGGCCTCTTCTTGCTTCTTCATAGACATATTGTGCCCTTTAAACGCGATTTTAACCTACGTCGAGCTGGACTACAAGCTTTATGTTTTGCGCGAATGTAGAGAACCTACACTTTTGAAAGCAATTAAAATAAAAATTACATACTTTTAGGGAAAGCTTGAGCGTTTCGGCTGGCATCTCCCCTTAGAGATTTTCATAAGATGTCCGTGTAAATTTGGTTTTCGTAAGCATCTTCATCTGTAAACTTCTGCTGTCTATTTGGTTTATTTCAGGTCATCAAAGAACGCCGCAAAGAGCTCATGAGAAATATTGACGATCACAAAGAGGTGGAAGAGCAACACGAAGGGATCTACAACAGAAAGAGACTGCTTACGTTTTTAGATATTCTCTTGCGCTATAGTATTGAAAATGAAGGCTCAATAAGCGATGATGACATCAGGGAAGAAGTGGATACCTTCATGTTCGAGGTAAGAACTACTGCCGCCCCCTCTCTCTCAATCGCACACACACACACACACGCGCACACACACACACACACACGCACACACACACGCACACGCGCGCAAGTATTGTTTAGAAATACAACAGGAAAGAATCAGGAATAATAGGCTCATAGCTGCCAGCGCTTACTATTTGTGTCGCTAAAATATCTGTTATAGATCGTCATATATTTTCTAGGTTTGCATCTAAGACTGCAAATGTGGGCAGTCTGGCAATATGACGTTGCGAGAGAAAGGAAAAAAAACGGCCGCGTATCTCTGTGCGTCGCTCCAAAGAACGTGGAAAGAAGATATTCTTCTGTCTGGGTGCGCTACATGAGATATGTTGCCATCTGGCAGTGATGTGAAAAAACGAAAGTTTCTTTTAGAACGCAGAGCCGCTGGTAGGGGGCAGCACCAGGTCGTTTTAGTTCGAGGTACTGTTTCTGCTATTTTTAGATACCAGAGTCGCGCATCTGTTTTCCCGACGGTGCCAGAAATCAAGCTTTGCGGAGAAGCTGATGCACAGACTGCGCCACGAAAAGCGGATGCCGTCCACTATATTCTATCCAGTGAGCGTCATGCACTCTGTAGCTTGTTTGCTGCAAACTGGTTCATTTCTTTCCTTTATATTAATGTCTTTAAGCATCGAAAGCAAAGTATATGCATGAATTTCGTAGTATTTTCGAAAAACATACTGAAATAATTGATGCTGTTGGCTTAGCAAGGCGCTCCTCGCATCTCGGGGGACATACACTTTGTTTTTGTCAGTTGTTGCTTACCTCCTGAGCTGGCGATGCCACTTGACGGGGTTGCAATGGTGCAGCATTTTATTTGGCACTACGATACGCCTTTGCGCATTGTGTTACCGGACAGACTAAAATATGTTTTTTTACTCCCGTGGCACGGTCTCGAAAGCAGGTGTATCTCGTCTTTCTTCGCCGGTCATTGAGGCGCCAAACAATGGTGGTGGGCGGCACGCTTCGTTGATTGGCGACAGGCTTAAGCAAGTCACTTGCAAAAGCGTCTTGTGGCTTTATCTCGTATAGTCGTTGCTAGCCATATGCTCCCGTAGGAAGCACATGCAGGAACTCTAGTTTTATATGTAGCCCTTGAATTCTTTAGCGAATCGTAAGAAACACCTGCTTTTTTGTTCATGGCGTCACATCTTTAGTGCAGCGTAGTAACAGTTTGGTCTTTAGAATTAAGTATCTATGCGTTTTCTAAGTAAAAGACGCACTACCGCCCCGCCGCGGTGGTCTAGTGGTTAAGGTACTCGGCTGCTGACCCGCAGGGCGCGGGTTCGAATCCCGGCTGCGGCGGCTGCATTTTCGATGGAGGCGGAAATGTTGTAGGCCCGTGTGCTCAGATTTGGGTGCACGTTAAAGAACCCCAGGTGGTCTAAATTTCCGGAGCCCTCCACTACGGCGTCTCTCATAATCATATAGTGGTTTTGGGACGTTAAACCCCACATATCAATCAATCATCAAAAGACGCACTACCTACCTCTTACATATTGATGTTGCACCTCAAAAATGCACAATATCTGCCTTTCGATTGACAGCGTTTACAAGTATGAATGCACCCACGAAATCAAGATGGGTGGCCTTTCAGCACAGGCTTAAATTTTCGCCTGGTTTCTGAGTTGGTCTGGTGGTGCGCAGCCACAGACATCGTACCAACCTATAACTATTCAATACATTATGAAGTTTTCATTATGTTGTCGAATAAAGGAGGTGTCAGCTCCGCCGCAATAATTCACTATTGCTGACATATTTCTCATCCCATAGCTTCTCGCAAAAAGAAAACAAAAGTATGGCAGCTCTACTACCATAAAACCCGCGAAAGGGCTGAGCACGGGCATCCAACTATTGCCGTTTGTAGCGTTCCCAGTGCTCTTTTTACCGAAGCGTCTATAACGCCAATGTTTGAAGTAAGCGGTTGCCCCGGCACGACTAGGACCTTGTTAGAAGGATTCGTATACTCCCTGTGCGATATGTGCGCCACTTTCTGTTGCACTTTACCAACTTGCTGTTTTTTGCAGCAGTTCAGATACGCGGGGACTGCAGCGAAATCCGTCAGGTCGTTTCCCCCTTCAGATATTGCAACGCAGAGCCGGTAAGCGTGGGGGGAGGGGCAATCAATCGCTCGGCATGGTGGTGGCACCCTCTCTTGCACGACTACGAAGTCAGCCGCGGCTTCCCTAAACGTTTTTAGCTATATTTAGTAAAATGTTGTGATTACTGAATAGTTATTTTTATTGTTTATAATATTTAAACCTTGTTTGGTTATTTTAACCCGACTATAAGCATCGCTAGCTTTGCAATGGTATTTAATGACTGCTTTGCTGTGAGCGTGATCACGCTTCATGAGATGGATGAATGGACGACCAGCAGGGTGCCTTAAGTGCTCCGCACTTAGTAGTGCTCAACTGCTAATGGTCTACTGGAAAAGACCCTACACAGTGTGTTTTATGAGCGGAGCTAATATCAACGTCAGAATAACGGGTTTTATTGTCAGCAGGTAAAGTGACGTTTCATAGAAATCAATCTACAAAAACATTTTTTACGATCTGCGTTTCGTAATTGTATTCAAGCTTAATCTTTAATGGCCTGCAAAATTTGACACAGAGAAGAATCGTGGTAGTTAATCTATACAACCTCGCCCAACACACTACTTCAGTTTTAATTAATTTCTGTAACTTTCTTGGCATAGCCCACTTTTAGACTTACGTGTAACTTTTCACCCATGCAGCATGATATATGTTGCAAAATATCATCTTCGTAGAAATTATTTTATCTATCAAGCTCAGTTTGATTGTCGCTTTTTTTGTTTACTTCTAAGGGCCATGACACAACGGCGGTGGCGATTTGCTGGACATTGTATATGATGGGACTGCACCAAGACCACCAGCGAAAGGTTCACGAAGAATTGGACTCTGTCCTGGGAACGCATGCAGAAAAGGACGTCACTACTGAACACATGAAGGAGCTTCAGTATCTCGACTGCGTCATCAAGGTCCGTTTGCTTCTTTCCTTTATTTTGAAGCACCATTAACTGTTTTTACCAATCCCGCATTTTCAAAAGTCCCGATTATGCAATAGTATCATAACATCTATCAGTGTGCGGTTCTTTTGATGTATGCTAATTCGAAAGCGTTATATGCTCCATGAAGCAAGATATCCGTAGTCCGTTCGGTAAGTGGTGTTACCACCTAACAGCATAAAAACCAGCGTCATCAAATTACGACATCATGTTATGTCATGGGATAAGAACGTCGAAATAATATGGCAAGCGATGAAGTTCGCTCACAAAGACGCGTCGTATACTTTAGCACTCAAGTAAGGACACTTATCTGCGTATGTAACTTTTGTTAAGCTGATTTCACCCCTCTCATGTCATTATTATGATTTTATTATTCAAGTTTACGAAAATAGAGAAGGAATGATTTCAGGCTGTTGTACGCCACCCTTACATATACGCATTCTCATTGACCACTCTTCTGTTTCGACATCGCATCTCTTCTTGGCGCTCTCTACTTGTAATTAACCCTTTAACCACAAATTGCCATATAATGGCATCAATCTTGAATACAGAATTGAAACGAAATGTTATCACTATTGAAAACATCATGCGTAGCGTCAGCGCTGTTTTTTTTACATTTCCACATCATTGTTTAAAAAACTCATCTTATGAGAAGGTGATGTTATGCGGATAGTTCTTCTGTTTTGCTATATGAGCAAGATATGCACTTAGAATATTACTATTACAAACACAAGTCCTACGCTGATATTATCTTAACGTGTTATCATTCACTTTCTAACGTGCTACTTTCAACTGAGTTTTAGTTTTTACCAAATGTAATGATGATTTATTTTGTTTTGTTCTCTCTAAGGAATGCCAAAGGCTCTTTCCGTCGGTACCCATTATCGGTCGTGAGAGCCTAGAAGACTTCAAGCTAGGTACTGACCTCACATGCAGATATTAAAATGCGAATGAACACAGGAGTAACTTTCTAATTTAACATGCATCCGGTTGAATTCTCTTCTAGGGGACTACACAATTCCCAAAGGCACAACGATCGACGTCTTCATTTACGCACTTCATCGAGACCCGAAAGTCTTTCCAGACCCAGAGAGGTTTGACCCGATGCGATTCCTGCCAGAAAACATAAGCAAGCGTCATTCGCACGCTTTCATCCCATTCTCGGCTGGATCAAGAAACTGCATAGGTAACGGCGGTTTCCATAAACACGATGTAAAACTTGGCGTGCCGGTGTGGTAGAAATATATGACCATCATTATCACATATACCAACATGTGGTAATAAAACATAGCGGGTAACCACCGATAATGCCGCGAAGCTATTAACACGATATTAGCTGCCGATTTGAGGACATGGCTTTAAATGAAGACACAAAAAGGAGTCAATTTAGTGAGATGATCAAAGCGGTCACTACGATATCAACAAGTTATAACGTTATGCGAAGTGAGGCTGGCAGCTAAGTCATTCTTTATTTTACTTTGCGTAACTGTACGAAACGCTGGAATTGTGGTAAACGTCACTGCTGCACCTATCAAAGCAATCTTCGTGTTGTCTAGTTCTTCAACGCAAACTAAGGAGTGCGAAAACAACACGTATACATGTGTAAGCCTCCTGCTGATCCTTGTCAAGATACTGCCCACGCGATCGCTCCCGCCTGATCAAAGGGCGTAGTTTCTAACGAAGCGACACAGCCCCCGTCCGCCATGAACTCATATGCAACCTACGTGAGATGGAGCACATAGGTTGCATAAGAGTTCACGGCGGAGGAGGGCTGCGATGGAGCACGGCTCGCGCCTTTCCCCTCCGATTGAGGCTCAATCGTCGGCTGCCCTCGCACGATTTAAGTCGCAGACTGAACATACAATGCGTTAGGCGATGTTATCAAGCTAGGACTTCACCATGAACTTTGACTCCATCGCGGTAGAGCAGTGGCTATGGTGCTCGGCTGCTGACCCGAAAGTCGCGGGCTCGATCCAGGCTGCGGCGGTGGCATTTTGATGGAGGCGAAATGGTTTAGGCTCGTGTTCTGAGTGATGTCAGTGCACATTAAAGAACAGCAGATGGTCAAAATGTCCGGAGACTTCCACTGCGGCGTCTCTCATATTCATGCCATAGTTTTGGGACGTAAAACCCTAAATGATATTTTAAATATTTCATTAATTATATACTTGCTACTTTTGAATATTAATACTATTGTTACAATGAACCTCCCACGGTGAAGCCAAAAGCGCGCCTTTAGGGCCCAAGTGAATAAGATTGCAATAAAATAAGCCTGCGAAGCTATTCGAACAAAGACAAAAGGCATGAGTGCATTTAGAACATGACATCTAAAGCCAACAGCTTACTGACAAGGCGTAACTCGAAATATTTAGTGGTAGTTTTCGTCCACTAACACATTATCTATTCAGTATCAATTACACGGTTGTGTGCCAACTTCTCGTATGAAAGAAAAAGTATAAACAAGACATCGATCTTGTCAGCTGATACAAAAGGTAGTCGATAATGTCTCGCAGAAATGTAAGAAATACGCTTATAAATCGAGGTCCTCTACGAGCGTTCTCTGACCGAATAGCGCATTTCACGTGTTGTAAACACTTGGCAACCTTATTTTTTAAGGCCTCTCGAAGTAGAATGTTAAGTACAGGCCTAGCTAGATACATGTCTTTTCTATTGTATCGACAAATACTTGCTGAGTACGTAGTGCCAACATCAAAATGTTCAAGCAATTACTGGTGACTTCATTTTGTTTTTGCCAAATGCAATGCAGTCTCCTTACCTCAATTTTCAGAGTGACCTAGTGATAGCTTAAATGAGTCCACATGTCATCAGCCTCCGCAGTTTTACGAAATATTTCGTTAATATTTTAGATGCTTAGCAGTTCTTTGACTCGCCTGTGTAACGCTGTCCTTCGGTCGAACGCGCCGCGTGCCGAAGGAGTTGGCGCGGTACCAAGTAGGTCACGCCGCTGCTGCGCGTTGACATCACGCTCCCCTTGCAGTGCTCGCTCTTTCTCGCCAACCGCGCGCTTGTTGCGGCGCCCGCTGCTGCCGCTCCGTCCGTTCACCCGCAACACCTGCCGCGACCGCCGCTCGCCACACCACCGACTCGTGGGTTCACGCGCGATAAACCTTACGCGCGAATAATGCACATGTTGAAACATGTTTCTACGTGTCACCTACAAGACCTACGGCAGCCATTGCTTCAAATAAATCTTCCAGGGATCACAGCAGCGCCAGAGTTAGCGCCGTACAGCACGTGACGCCACCCGTGCGCAACACTGCTATTTCGCACCCCATCAGGGTTCCTTTCAGGGAAATGGTCAAAGTTTTTTATGCAGTATATCTGTTGCATTGAGCCCTGTCAGGTACTGCTGTGTGGACAAAATCTTTAGTTTCTGATCTATTCATTCTTCGCAGAAAAGTACTTCATGCACCTATAGGCGCGAAAAAAATAGTGATTTTGAACATGGGTTTAGACTTGAGGTGATAAAGATAAATGAAAATATGGCCATTGTTAAGGATATGCGCTTTTTCATGACCACCTTGCTCTGCCAGATGTCTACATTGCACGTCCGAAGCTATGAAGATGCCCTTCTTATTTCGACTGCAGGTCAACGGTTTGCAGCAATGGAGCTTAAAATTGTGATCTCCACCATCCTACATAACTTCACCGTGGTGGCGTTGGATCAACGTGACAAAATGCTCCTCTCCAGTGACCTGGTGTTGAGGGCAGCTAATGGAATAAGGCTTTCTCTGACGCCAAGAATTTGCGGATAGCTTCTGAATACGCCTGTCATTAGGACGTCACCCAAGTTTGTTTGCTGTGTCTTTTTTTCTAGTGCCTGTTTGGAATTGTTAGATACATGTAGTACAGTTCAATAACATATGTGTGAATCCTGTAAAGGCACGTGAAATTGCCTTTGTAAATAAAGTTTAGAATGACAGACAATTGAGCTAGTTGGTACGTCATCATTCTTAAAAAAGACAGGACATGCATACACGAACACAAAAAGGAGGTCAGGACTCCACAAACACCTACTAACAACTGTAGTAGGGTTGACAGGTGGGCTAGTTGGTACAAATTCACGAAGGAATAATTGGAAGCGCAAACCAACGGGACACAAGAGAAGAGACAAACAAGCGCAGACTGAAACTCAGTTTATTCAGAGAAGTTATATACCAGAAAGATGAGAAAGGGAAAGGGATGAGAAAGGGATTACATTTATCCGCCCATTGCAAAAAGTGTGGCTGCGTACCTAATTTTTCGCGCGCGTCTATTCTGTACAGCCATCATGACATGAAAACTAGAGAGATTGCGGAAGCCTTTTTTATTAAAAAGAATATTGATAGTTGTGTTTGTTCACCGTCTATATCACTGTTAGATTGTGAAATATCGTTTCTCGACGACACCTGATCAAGGTGGAACCTTCTCCCCAGTTGTTTCCCTTTCTCATCTTTCTGGTATATAACTTCTTCTCAGAATAAACTGAGTTTCAGTCTGCACTTGTTTGTCTCTTCTCTTGTGTCCCGTTGGCTTGCGCTTCCAATTATTCCATTACTAACAACTGATTGTGCGCACAACGGCGGAAAAGAAAGAAGGTACGAAAACGTATCTGCGCATGCCCTTACAATATGCGAACCTGTTAATCTGACATGCGTGGGTGTCTACAAAAAAGGTAACTGTTAAGACAATTGACTTCATTTGTATGCAAATTAATTGAAGGTTGGCTCATGCATCGGCTTCCACTATTATCGATCTGCCATGCCTCTATCACCAGATGAATTAATTCATTCATTTTCGCTCAAAATTTGGAAATCGCGAAATTAGTGGGAAAGTGTTTTTTGCCACAAAAATTACTTTTTTTTCAGGCGAACATTTTTTTCTGCGAAACAAACTTCGGAACGATTGTTCTGGCTCTAATACCTAGGTTCACCGAAAATTTTATCAAAATAGGAGATGGTGACCAGAAACTCGCGTTTGATCTTGTCTGCACACGCCCGAACGCTCGGGTGCAAGGAGCGAAATATTCGCATAAACGGCGTGCACTGCAGCGAGCCTACAGTGTGTGCCAGGGAGACACGGAGCTGTTTCACATATACCAAATTTGGTATTACGAGAGGTGAATGGATGACGAAGTTATATGACTGGCGTAAACATGATAATCATGAGATCATATTTGCAAGATTGTTTCAGCGCGCAAACAAAAAGGAAAAAAGGACAGGGTACCCTGTCTACCCTGTCCTTTTTTTTCCTTTGTTCGCGCGCTGAAACAATCTTGCAAATATGACTACGCACCAACTAGCCCAAGCTTCCACTCTTGTGAATCATGAGATGCGTGTCATGTAAAAGATGACTACATGCTACGCTCATAGTGTGCTCGTGACCGCTTCGGTATATATCTACCGCTTCACATATACCAAATTTGGCATTACGTGGTGCGAACGGACGACAAAGGTAAATAACACATCCATACATAGTAATCAAGAAATGCGTGTCATGTAAAACATAACTACATGCTACTCTCATAATGCGCTCGCGGCTGTTTCGCTAGCTTCACATATACCGAATTTGGTGTTGCATGACGAGAATAATTGACGATGGTATAAGACTGGTGCAAACATGATATTCATGACATGCGTCTCATGTGAGAACATGAATGCATACCACGCTTATGATGCGCTCACGGTTGTTTCCCTAGCTTCACATATACCAAATTTGGTATTACGCGACGCGAATAGACGACGAAGGTAAATGACACGTCCAAACATAATAATCATGACATGTATGTCCTGTGAAATGTGACTAAATGCTTAACTCATAGCGCGCGGCCGTTTTGCTATAGTCTAACGCATACCAAATTTGGTGTTACGAGACGTGAATGGACAACAAAAACAAATGCCAGGCGCAAACTTGACAATCATGACATGGAAGGGATGTACAGCATAATTTACATGCCTACCACTGCTGGTGCTGGTATTGTAAACGTCAGAAGTGCGGTCGTTACGCGACTATAAACAACATACTTGCATATTATTTAGATACGTGAGTGCGCATAAAATTTCTACTTGTATTCACTGTGCACTACGTCCGTCCGCCTCATAACATTGTGATAATTTCAATGTGACATATCAACCTTCCTCATTTGTGCTTCGCATATATTCGATTACCACTATACGTGAGATCTCCCAATATTTTATTATTCTACGATTATGTTATGGCTGTGCTGAAGTAAATGTTCACCAGTACCCTGGCAGATACGCGTACGGACACAACGCGTTTGTACCGCAACCACAAAGCCTGTTTTTATCAAAGCGCTCAGGAGTTTGCGAGCTCGCAGTGAACTACCGCACCATCTACCGGTTCTAGCGCAAACGCTTTGAGTGTAGCCGGCTTGCCTGCGGCGCCAGAAAAACAGTTCTACCCTCGGCGAAATAATAGAGAGTTTTAGTACTGGGTACGCTGCGTACGTGGCGGCGTTGCGTACGTAAGGACGCCACGTTCTGAGTAGTGCGCATGCGCAGACCGCAACGCGCACGTATCGCATTACGTACGCAGCCGCTGCGTACGCACGCATGAGATGCGTGCGTGCGTGCGTGCGTACGTATGAGGTGATCGCGCCACTCTCGAACAAGTTCGCGACAGCGCGAGACTTTGTTTTGCAATATGGCGGCATCGAAGGCAAGCACCGACCGGCTCTGTGGCTTAAAATATGGCCATAATCTGGCTATAACACTTGGATTGGCTCACATTGGCTGTCAACAACACGTGCTTCTATTTTGATCTACCATATGGCAAAAAACGCTTCACGGTCGTTACGTACGCGGGTACTACGGCGTACTAAAAGCCGATTAGTGGCAAACGACGCCACGTTACGCAAGGCGCTTGCGTGATGCGTACGTAGCACCATTCCGCAGTACTAAAACTCTCTAATCAGATGGTCGGCCGGCGTTCGCACGTACAATGTTTGCCTTTGCGATTCAGGTGCTTTTCTGGCTGGTGTTAGTCGCGTTCGTTGCGCTAATCTCTCTTGTAGTCGCCGTTCTCTGCGCTGTTCGGTAGTGAGAAGAGCTATCTGAAAGAAGTTCGCTCGTTTCCCTGCATGGTCCGAACGAGGATACACCCCTGCGACGGCCGTTGCAGCAACATATACTTGCCACGTCTGCGATGCACTGGAGGCCGTGCAATGTCTGTGAGTGCTTCCAGCTCGACTGATTTGTTATTCGGGATTCGACTTCGCTTGAAATGCCCCAAAAATGGCGTGCTTTTAGATAACGTCGTGAAAATTCGCCACTACTCGCGTTATTCTAAAGACTGCGGTGTATCGCTTGAATCAATCCTAGAAATTTTCAGGATTTTCAACGTTGACTTTGATGAGTAAAGAACGCACTGAACGCTATTTCGTTTTCTATGACTGTGCTTCAGGATACCATTAGCCGTTGAGTATTCGCCAAAGTAAATTTTCACGTAACCATCCCCCAGCATCATTTACGACGGGTTCCGCTGTATTCACAAAAGCGCTCAAATACATCACCGTGCTTGCAATCAAACGTCTGCTGTTCACGCGTAAGGCGCCGAATTCAAACAATCAATTCGTGTCTAAACACACCCTGCTATTCACGCAAAGTCTCCAAACTCCCACTTTCAACTCTTTTGTTTGTTTTGTGCGCCGGAAGAGGCAGACTGGCAGTGGAATGCAGCTAGAGTGTAGCTATGGCGAATTCCATTGAGAGAACAAGAGTAAAAGGGCAGGGCAGTAAGGAGGGGGGAGGCAGGTGACGGTGGTGGTGAGTGGGGAGACCTTGTGTGGAAACATTCCAAGCCCCGGCATGTTATCTCTGGGGCAGCAGCAAAATATGCATGAAATCAGTCAGCCAAATGTTCTTCATTATCCTAATACCTAGTATGTTTGTGCAACGACGCATTCGGCAGACGTCCAGCTGTCATCATAGCCAACCGTGCAAAACAGCCGTGTCAAACTACACATGGTTGCTACCACTGCCGCCGCACTCACCCGCTGAATAAAAATTCGGAGACTGTGACGTTAAGGCCCACGTGATTCGTTGTACTGCGCCTACTCCGCTTTTTAGGCGAGAGCACTGCAAACTGAACCTGTTTCCTCTCGGCGCAGGAAAACCACTCTCACTCTACCAATGGATGAAAGTGCTGCTCCACCTGTTAGACTAATGAAACACGCCCGCTCTAAAGAGAGCACATTCAGCGTGCTTTTGAATGCTCCTGCTCTTCCAGTGGAATTCGCCATTAAGAGAGCGCCGCGGTTCCGCCTCGGCCGATGCCAATAGCGAAGCTGCGTCAGTGGCGAATTTTTAATTGCTAGTGTCAAAGCGCACGCGAGAGAGAAAAAAATTGGCCCCATTCTGCATGTTACACTGCAAATGTTGTCGACAGACGATAGTCTTGCCCCTGGAGAGAGCGAACAAAACGTTAATATGATGTTCTGCGCAAGAAAATTGGTGAATGCTATTCTGGAGGCGCAGCGTTAGAGTGCCTCGAGCGTGCATCGGAGGCGAACGAGCGCATCAGGTCACGTCACACGTGAGACATGAGCGCTATCTGGCAGTTGTCTTGGAAAACAAAGCGCGTGGCGTGCGCGCCCGTCTCGAAGGTGATAAGGTGGAGAACGCAAGGCGACAGGTAGGTGCCACTACTGTGTCGTCTTAGCAAAGCCTTGGAAACACTTGCCTTTTCGTGCAAGCGTTGCATGGCGTATGTCTTTTCTAGTAAAAGACACACATACAAAATATCAACGTGTTGTTATGGTGCCTCAGATATGCGCAATAGTTGCGTTTTAATTGACAATCGCACAAGTATGAACGCTATATCTTGAGCAATATTGGTGGACGCTGTGGATGGGGTCGGCTGTTTGGGATCGTTTGGTGCCGTTTAGGGTACCGTTAAGAGCACACAAAGAGACAAATGTACAGACAGACAGACCGAAAATTGGGGGACTCTTAAGCTTCGCCTTTAAGAGTTCAACGCGGTAGCAAGATCTGGCCCCTAGTGCACTGTTTAACCGCTAAGTGCATACTTAATAATATGTTTTGTTACATACACACGCACGTTCACAAACACGCACACAGTAGATTAGACCAGCGCGCGCTATTATCACCGAATGGGCTCGTTTTCATCGTGACACCTGTCGAACAAATGCGTAAAAGGGGCCCTGAAACACCTTTTGAAATAACTATGGAATGAATTCACTAGAAGAGCTTATCGCTTCACAAATTCAACGCCGCAAAAATTTTAAGAATTCGTCCCGTGCGAGTGGAGTTACAAAGGTTTGTCGCATGCTGCAATTGCATTATCTCTCCTCTCGTACCAACAAAAGCGCTGGAAGCTAAACAGGGAAGGGTGGCAGGGCGAAGAAACTGCCGCGCCTCGCGACCTTGAGCACTTTTTTTTCTTCGAACGCGTGGCTTTGTCAGTGTTATCGCGCGTGCACGCGAGAAGAAGTAGCGGCCTCCCACGACTATTTCGGTAACTTCATTTTGCAGTCAGACGCACAGACGATTTTTCGCTCACAACAAACGGGGCCGATGCCAGCGGCGGCTTTTCTGCCACACGAGCTCTCTAACGCTATCGCGTTAAAATTCTTGCGTCGAAGGTCCCCAAGAAAGACTGCCGTCTTTTAAAGGAGATAAAAAAAGGGCAGCGTCTCCTGCGCCACGCGGCGCAGCAGTCAGCCCCACACAGAAGCGGTTCCTGCGCCGCACGGAAATAGCGTCACTTTAAAAATTATTGCCTAAAGATATTTAAATGTATAAATTATTCATGTGTAACGTGTTAAAGCTACAAATATTTTACTACGCAGGTGTATGATGAGTCAATCAGCCTATATGTGTCAATAAACAGATAGTACGAGTATTTTAAATACAAGAGGCGCCATGGGCGCTGCGGCTGCGAAAGGTAAACAGTGTGAGATGGTAGGTACCTACGATGTGTGTTGGTGGTGAAAACTCCGACAAAATCGTGGCCATGGCCTAGGCCGCACCAAAGAAGGACCGGAGACCCTGTGTCGTCACTGGTTCATGTGATTGCTGGATGCCCAGTTGAACCTGGAGGCTGGAGCTAGCGCTGCTGTCCACCACGCCGCAGCTTCATCTGAGTGTGTGCGTCATGAAGTTTCTCAGGATGAAATGCGGATTATTGTTGTTGGACGTACTGCATTTTGGATATTGATATACCAAGCGTGGCGTTGTCAAAGGTAAAAGTGTCCTTGCTGCCGTGTTTTGCTTGTCACGAAGGGCAAAGTCGACAATGAAATAAATGCTTTTGCACAGTTCACGTGTGACATGCATGAAACCCCAGTGCGTCTGCGAAGTCTTCTTGATAGATGGAAACAACTTTATTGTAGTGTTCTTACGAAGCTTGTGATCTCCGAAAGCGAAAGCTAGTGCATTGCCAGCTGTTTTGCTACCAACTGGGCTGCAGAAATTAGGCGACTTCTTTCTTGCTCTAACCACTGCCACCACAGCCTCGCCACACACTTTCTCTACCTTTCGTTTATGCGTCCCCCTTCCCCTCTTCCTCAAGTAGCTAAGCTGAACCATGCTCCCGCAAGGTGGTGTAGTGGCTAAGGCACTCGGCCGCGTATTTGCTGGTCGCGAAATCGAATCTCTGCCACGGTGGCCGCATTGTTGACAGAGGCAAAGCTTCAGACCCGTGCGCTTAGATTTAGGCCCACGTTAAAGAACCCAAGATGATCGAAGTTTCCGGAGCCCTCCACCGTACGGCGTCTCTCGTAGTCATATGGTGGTTTTGAGTCCTTGAACCCCAACAATTATTATATTATTATCTGTTTCGTGAAGCATGCTCAACCGCATGCACATCACACGCTGTTATAATGCTTGTTAGGTTAACTGACGCTTGTTAAGAGACGACTGGATAATGAATGCGCAAGAACGGCACAGGTTAGTGAGCTTGATTCTGTAACCGTTGGGTCACATGTCACATAGTATTCGCGATGGATGATTGGACGAGATTGGGCGTACACAAATACAATGACACACATCTAAAGGATCTAGGTTGTAGGAAACCGTATCCAATAGATATTGTGGAATATGACAAGACTACGCGGATTAAGTAATGCAAGCGACTGCAATATGGCTTTGTTTTGCTGTTCATACCCGTCCTGCACATAAGATTGCAGCGCCCTATACTTGCGTGGACGACGTGAAATTAACCACAGTGTTGAAAATAAAAGGGTCAAGTGGATCGTGGATAAAGAAGCTCCGCGGTTCCGAAGCCATATAAACATGCTGCAAGGTATAATCGAATATCCAGAGAAAGCCACTGACAGAACTTGTGCTTGAAAATGATCCACCAACACCCTACATGCTTCTGCTACGTGGCAGCTTATTAGGAAGACACTCTTATAACGTTTCTGGAGCCGCGAAATACACTTCCAGGATCGATAGGGTGTACTATTCGCCTGGTGCGCCACCGTTGACTGCACTGCGAATGGCGCTCCAGTGACGCAACAGGGACAATACGGCTCTTGTCGTCTGCTAGGCTTTAGCTAAAACAGCTGCCCTTTCAGTACAGTTTGCTCATGTTGGCACATTTGCAGTTGAATCATCTTTTGTATATGAACAATCAGGTTCGTACTCCCCCCTCCATCCAAGTATTTAGGGTAATTAATTCATCGGACTAAGTGCTGTCAAAATATCTTACCAGAAAACGCGATGGCCTTGCCCAGCAGGTTAGCTGGATTAAGAGCTTTGGAAGTGAAGAGCTGTCAATATGTGCATTCGCAGAACTTAGTGTTCTATAAACAGCCCTACAGCTGAAAAGCCAGGCCTGCGCGGAAGGCGCAGCACAGTCGCATCGAAAGCTAAAAGCACGGCATTCAGAGATTTTTCTAAACACTCATTGGGTAACTGCTGCAAGCACAGCCCCACCGCGGTGGTCTAGTGGCTAAGGTACGCGGCTGCTGACCCGCAGGTCGCGGGTTAGAATCCCGGCTGCGGCAGCTGCATTTCCGATGGAGGCGGAAATGTTGTAGGCAGGTGTGCTCAGACTTGGGTGCACGTTAAAGAACTCAGGTGGTCGAAATTTCCGGAGCCCTCCACTACGGTGTCTCTCATAATCATATGGTAGTTTTGGGACATTAAACCCCACACATCAATCAATCAGATCAATGCTACAAGCACACTTGCTTGATAACCACTAGGCAATAATAAAAACCTTTTGGTAGTGGGCCGGCATTCGCATGCCATTTTTTGTCATTCTTCTGAGAAGCGTAGTATTCGCTAAACACTTGCAAGGAATTTTGTGCCAATGGTTCATGCAGTGGCTGACGACGATGAGGAATTATGGCTGAAGTAGGTATGCGCCACAGTAAATAGGGGAACAAGAGCAAGCTTTTCTAATGGGTTGGAGCATCGGACGACTCACTTGTTACACTATTCGCGTTGTGCGACGACTGGTTGTTCTTTCGCTGTTTTAAAGCGGTTTATAGGTCGTACTAACGTGATTGTTTTACCGACATCAAGCCTGCCTAAGGCAAGTTTGCCAACAAGTCACAAGCACTGGCGTAGCTGAGAAGTGGAATACATAGCTGGCAACCAGCGGACTCAGGTTCAACCCCGACTGTGTCATTGGTGCTAGTTTTTTTCCCCTAATTTCGCGCTATGTGGTTACGGACGACGGCGGCAGCGGCAGAGGACAACTGCTGCGTGACCCGATTTGTGAAATGATAACAGCTTACGCTGTAAAAAGAACGCGTTCTTGGCGTGGATAAGGCCTCTTTTGAGACATACTTATAGCTGCTAAAAGTAGCACTCAGAATGCGAGGGCGACGGTGCGGGTGGCCTCCCATGTGGTGGCCTTTCAGCGCTTCAGCATTAGGAAACATTCATGCTTCGCTCACGATTTCTGTCATCGCGGGAACTTTGTATACGAAACGTTTACCGACATAGATATAACTTAAAATTTTAACAAAAAGTGGTTTATTGCTGACGAAAAGTGTCGATTGGCCGAGTTGGCATTGCATAATAAATATTACGACACGTGCCATCAGCGCCGAAATAAACGCGAGCAGTTGTTTATAGTGCAGTTTTCACTCTAATAAATGGACATATATAGATACACTCGTGTGATTTGCCACTCGTGTGCATCATTGATGCTTTTGATCGCGCAGTGCTGCCTAACCGGATCTTCCTTCCTGTAACTTAGTGATGACTCAACGGCGTGCACTATACAGTTCCTTTTGCTTCGTACACACACTCCACTGTTGTCATTTCATGTGGCGCCACTGGTGCAACTTAGTAAAAAAGTAACGAAAACCGGCGAAGGGTGAAAAGAAAGAAAACGACAAGGAGCACTATTTTTCTGCTTTTTCATTTTAGCAGTTTATTAGGATTCTTTACAGCGCTTTAGCAAGAATAAACAGTACTTTCTACGAGGATCCCACCACGATCCACCAGGACTCGCCTATTGAGAGTGACACACTAGTTTATTCCAAAAACTCGATTTCAGTTGCGCCTATTACGACTTTTAGATAAGGAAAAAGCTCGCAGTAGTTCGATTCGACCACGAACTGAAAACTTCGATGTATCAAAGTAGGGATAAATATATATTGCAAGGAATACCACCGGAAAACCCATAAATATTTCATAACACACCCATGCGTCCCTTTTTTTCTCGTGCTCCCAACCTTCTTATTGTGAGTTTGAAATTTGTGTATACTTACGACGCATGCTTACAAGCAGCTGCTGAAAACTTGAGTGTAATGGAACTTTGGATCCTGTGTTGACCACCAACTTTATTTGAATGAAAGATCATACGTCGTTTGTTATATCTCTGAAACTGTGAACAACATAATTCAAACGATGGAGCATGTTTGACAACTTAACACGAACAGCACGAAGTATAGGTATATAAACATTGCGCAGCAACGCTTACACGCAACCTGAAGCCCAAACGCAGCAGTCAGTGAACGAAAACGGACCGGCAGGTTATTGCAAGTGCGCCGTGCATGGTCATGTAGCAGTCATGTCAACAAGTCCACGCAGTATATTTAGAATGATGTACACATTTATGGCCAGCAGACGGCAGAAATTGGCACTGCACGCGCTCTTGATGGCAATTCAACTCAATTTCGCGAAGCGTTGTGCTTAAGCTTTGAGAAAAATTGTATTAAATGAACTTGCCCACTCGTGTTTGAATGACTTGAGCAGGACAGACCGGCCGGCAGCATCGAGTAGCCTTCACGTATGGCAAGCGCACGCGAGAAGAGCGGTACCGGAGCCCCCGCAATGACGTCACACTTGAGAGGGCGCCACTCAAAGACCTCGAGGTGAATGAGAAGAGCGTTCTCGTGAGGCGCTAAACTAATATCGGTAGGGAGAGCAACCTAATGAAAATAAAATAAATAGTTAGTCAGGAAATTTTTGTGTAACACTCAGATGACGTAGTGGGAAGTCTTACGATATCAGCGCACGCTCGAACGAAGTTTTTCGTCGAGGTGCAATTAATACCTAGTAGAAAGCTCCTGGCAACGTGATACTGGCTATGGTGTCTTCCTGGTAACGGGATATAGTCGGAGTGTCCGGTAGCTCGCGGTAATGCGTAGCCCAAACGGGCGGGAATGTAACACGACCCTGAGGCCTGCTGTATAGAGTTTCTGTATACGTTAGTGCAACATTCTTTAAGCTAGTTTTGAATTTTTCTGCAAGCCAAGTAGTTAGTTCGTAAATAATTACGCTGATGAGCAACAGGACAGATTACCCATTCCGATATGTGTACCTCGTAATTTTATACTTTGCTGCTTTTATGCTTATGATTCCCAATTTCAGCTTTGCTAACATTACCAGGGACACGATGCGCACAGCTGTTGCCGCGTGTCTCTAAGCTACGACTGTAACAAGGGAGAGGTCATGTTTGATGTTGATTATGACTGCGGCTGGACTGGAAGTTGGCTGCGGGTCGTATCACTTGGAGGCGGGGTGGGTAATAAAAATTGAAACATTGCATTTACCTGCCGATATTAGAGAACGCGTGTATTGTAAAAGCCCGGTATAGAGAGCCATTTGTGTTAAAAATATTCACTCAAATGCTCTTACGCACATTCTGTAACAAAAAGAACGAATTTTCTTTATGGGATTGGCCAAAAAAGAAGGACCACGGAAGTCTTACAGTGGCATATATTGAGTGAAGCGAGGTTTTGGTAAGTGAAATATAGAGTATATAAAAGCAGTCAAGGTGTTAGAAATTATGCGCAGTCCCATTCAGAAGTCTATAGAGGTACTCATAAGTTGGATTCACATAATTAGGATTATGGAGTGTGTTACTGTTTCATGCTGCACAAAGCTATAAACACTCTGCTACCACGGGCAATTTACTCACTTTGGCGTACAAGTTTAAAGCCACAAATGAGGGTCCTGAAACAGATAATTAACAAGCTTATGTACTATTGCTTCCTTATTATGTTACAATTTTATAATCGAAGCATTCTTTAAATCGTATTAGACATGAACATCACTTTATTCGTCTCCTGAACGGCTCCTTTAGCAATTTATTCACCACAAAAATTGATATTTAGCCGGCTTTTTGTTTTAAAGAACATGTATCTCTTCTCAATGTCAAGCGATATATTGAGAAGTTCAATGTTGCGTGTGACACTTTGTTTTCCGGATGCACAAAGCTGTTAAGAGCTTGGTTCATCTGAAAAAGGAACCCCGCGAAAAAAAAAAGTCCCATCTTTTGCTCAACGCATAGTGAGGGCCTCGTAACGGCACACTCAAAACACAAGATTGGCGTACAATGGTTTATTGGTCAACTGCCGCGTCGTGCAACGATGAAGTGCCACGTGCGCCCTCTGGCAATAAAATGAATAAATCTCAATTTTAGACACATCCTCGGTGCTCCTAGCCCAGGCGACGAGTCGTGACATGCCTACGAATATCCAGGAAACTGGACGAGGAAGAGCTAACTGTCGTAGCTCAATTGGCTGAACATTAAACGCCTAATTCTAAAATTACGTACGCGTCCTTCTATGCGCTAAAACTGTCTAATAAAGAGTTTTACAGCATAAAATTCTTAGTTGACAACGTAAAAGCAAGTGCTGTGCCTTTTCTTCAGCGGTGTTTCACTTGTGAATCGATTGCAGTTATCTTTTTTGTTAGTCATAGCGATAAAAGGGACATTGCCGCCTGATTGTTTAAAGCTAAAAGTAGCAAACAAAACTAACTGCGCTGAAAATTTGTATCGCCTAAGTGTTTCGCAGCGTTATATTTTGTTTATAACACTGATTATTTTCACAGAACTTAAACTTAATAAACTTTTGATATTGCGACTTCCGCTCATGGTTAGTTGCTTCTCTAGCGGTCACTAAATGCTATTCGAAGAAACTATGCCATCTTTAACCGACGACGACGTGATGATATATATTTACTCATACTTAAAATTTTCAGTGCTGGATGCTAAGCATGGAAGGATGGCACGGGGCAAATAAGTTACATAACGTGCGTGTCTCGCATGCGCATCTTCTTCTTTCCGCACGCGCGGCTCGGGTTTACTTTCAGTGCGATTGCTAACCAGCGCAGGCACGTGGCGGCTTTCCTTGGCAGCCATGGTGAATCTAGGGAGTGGCGCACCGGGCTCGTGCACCCTCACCGAATTTTTAGGGGCGAAGCGCCTTAAGGCGTGGGCTGTGCGTCCCCTGTATGTATCCACTTCTGGTTTAGTTCTTGCAGTGTTCACTAGATGGCGGTACTTGTAGCTGATAATGAAAAGATGCAACTTGTTGTAAACTAGACGGCGATACTTGTAGTTGATGATGAAAGATGCGAGATGTTATAAAATAGGAATAATGTCACATATGGCACATGTCATTGGTGGAAGGCAATTGTTCGATTTAGTGCGGCGACGTACGCTAGGGGGAATGTTGTAATAAAATCGAGTGGACAAAATGTACGGAGGATTCATGGTTTTCCAGGTTTACCTCGAGAGCTTCACCCACTCATCATTCACTTCGGGGATATGGCGGCACTTCTTTTGCCATTTTCAGAGAGTGAAAAATAACCATTTCAAGAGAATGCCACTCCCAAAATCAAAGAGGTGCCCCCTCCCCCCTTCTCACCCGAAAAAAAATTATGGCTACGCCCCTAGCGGCCACGGTAACTTGCACCTCACGATGCTCAAATCAGATAATGGCCGTGAATTCGGGTTACACGATGCATTCACTTAGCTATACGGCATCATTTGTAGAGACGGAGGTCTAGAGTACTTTGCGAGTTAACTGTATTTGCCATGCCACGTGCTGCGCTATAACGTTTGGCTCTTGTGGTCTACCTGCGACCATAAGTGTTTCTGACCATGCTGCAAAAGTGTTGCAAGGGACTTTGAAAGTTGTGCGGATCCACTGTTGATCAGATCACCGACACCCAGTTTAAATCATCCAGATGTAAGTCTCCCTCACTTCATTGAAGACACTGGCAAATACGCTATGTCAAGAAGGATAGCATCCTCCTCGCATTTACGTACCTTACACAAATGTCACGACATATTCAGGATAGATAGCAAGAAGTGAGGAGATTGGACACAGATTTCAATGGATAATTATGCCAACACAGAGATGCTAGTATACATATGGCGACGTGGACGCTGTACTGCCGACGACGGTGATACACCAGGTATCAAACAATTTGAAAGGGAGGCAGTTTAAGCTTTATACACTTGGCAATGTTATCACAGTGTTTGTCTGCACACCCTAAATCTTCTCCTGCTGTATCCAGCGTAACGACTGATCTGTTTATATACGAACTTGCGCTCTTCTGTGCATATTTCAAAACAACAGTCAATATAGGTGCGAACACGTTTTATTCTGTGCTCATAAGTACACACAGACAACACACCCCTGTGTATGTACCATCAAATTATGTACCTACAAGTAGTTATGACATATTCACAATGAGAGTACAGGTCCTTTGTAAGAAACAGGTCAGGCTATACAGAAAATAACACGCTATCCAAGTTCACGTCGACGATTGCACTAAGAAACGAATGGCACATGTTCAGCTTCGTGTGCTTGCGGAATCATAAGATTATTTGGTAGGTGTAGGAGAATACAAATCTCGTTGCGGGGTCAGCCTTTTATTTGGAAAGTTTATAAAATACCGGTTCCTTATAAATGTAACTTCTCGCCACTCTTCTTGAAATTTCAGTGCGATATTGACTTTAGTTCCAGAACAAAAACAGAAAACGCACGTCGGCATTGGTTCGAACACATTTGTGTTATGTGTTCGAGGTCCCACGCTTCTGTGTCCTTTTCTCACTTTCACACACAGACATGTACTATACGCACGTATACACTAAAGGTCATCCATGAACCTAAATATGGAGGGACCACCGTACGCCCCAATAACCTATTGGGCATAACACCTAAGGGTTTCAGCGTGTCATCGTGCATCGTCCGTCGTTTGCTGCTGACGTGGTGACGGCAGATTTGCTTGTGCCGCCAAGAGAGATTGCTTTCTCTCGCCACCGCTTAAGCGCTCGCTCCGTAGCGAGAGAGTGCAAACGGCACGCGTTGACTGTGGAAACGCTGCCTCGCCCGTGAGAAACAATGCGCTGCACAACTATTCATCAGCCACCCCGTATATATAGGCTATTTTACGGAGGGGTCTAGTGCCCCCATGTTGGGCTGTTAACTTTGTGTTTTGCAGCTTTATAACTGAACGCTCCGAGTTACGTCGGTAGACGCATACACGTGAAAATGGTGTCGCTGATTCATACGATGTTTCATGACCTTATTAGTTCACATCACAATATACAAAAAAGGAGGTCAAATCCTACGTACTTTGGGAATACCTTAGGCGAAGCACGCGAAGGGAAGGTGACTGCGTTGTAAGTTTCTTATTGAGAGATGTCACGTAATGAAATGACGCTATATGCACGTACCAATGTTGTGCGCACACGCATATGTAGCTAAAGATGCTTATATAATCAGTTGTTTGCACTTGCGCAACGACCCCAACAGGACCACGAGTATTAGCAACACCAGAAGTGATAAGCTGATAAGCGTTAGCGTTCGCGAGGATCGTAGCCCTCGACACTGCTACATGAACCAACTTGGCGAATGGCAGTTAAGTACAATTGACGTTAACCAATGGTCACGGCTGTATAATAAGAGTGCATATGTAATTTTATAAAACTAGAAAGCCAGCAGGGGCGTAGCCAGAATTAGTTTTAAAGGGGGGGGGGGGGGGGTTCACACTGACCCGACCGAAGGGGGGAGGGCGTAGGCATCAGCTTTCCTCTGTGATGTGACTATCAGCGGTATTTTGAGCAGATTGTGAACACGTATATCAAAGTCATGAGAATCCCTCTCCCTATGCGTATGCTTGTGAGGAGAGTAAGTAAAAGTAAAATCATCATCATCAGCAGCAGCCTAACTACGTTCACTGCAGAACAAAAATCTCCTCCATGATCCACCAATCAACCCGGTCTTGTGCTCTCTGCTGCCAAGTTGTACCTGTAAATTTCTTATACTCATCGGCACATCTAACTTTGTCTCCCCTTCGTGCGTTATCCGTCTCAGGGAATCCACTCAGTTTCCCTAATTACCAGTGGTTATTCTGCCTACGTGCAACGTGCCTAGCCCATGTCCATTTTTTCTTCTTGATTTCAACTATTATATCATGAACCCTGGTTTATTCCCTGACTTCCTCTACTCTCTTCTTGTATCTTCTAATGCACCTATAATTTTCCTTTCCATCGCTCGTTGCGTGGTCGTCAATTCAAGCTGCATGAACTCTCTTTCAAGCCTCCGAGTTTCTGCTTCGTAGGTAAGTACCGGCAAGATGCAGCTGTTATATACCTTTCTCTCTAGGATTAGTGGCAGATTACATTTATTTATATGAAAATGCTTGCCGAATGTGATCACCTCATCCTTATTCTTCAAGTTATTTCACTCTCATGGTTAGGCTTTGTGGTTACTACCTGTCCTAAGTAGACATATTTTTTTTTGCAACTTCCAGCGTCTCTACACCTCTCCCAAAGTGGTGTTTTCTACCGATACTGTTGCACATTACTCTAGTTTTGCGCATAATAATTTTCAGACCTACTTTTCTGCTTTCCGTGTCCAGTTCAGTAATCATGAGCAGTATTTCGTCCTCCAAGTTAATTATCAAGGCAATGTCATCAGCAAATCACAGGGTTCTAATGTTCTCTCCATGAACTTTTTTTCCAAACTCTTTCTAATCAAGAGCCCTGAAAACCTCCTGTAGACACGCGGTGAATAGCATTAAAGAGAACGTGTCTTCCAGCCTTACGCCTTCTTTTTTGGGATGCTGTGGCCTTCTTTTTGTAGAACTAAGGTGGCTGTAGGCAGCGATGGCGTAGCGGTAAGGTATCAGCCTCACGTCCGAAAGGTCCGTGGTTCGAATCCCAGTGCCGCGCAGTTCCCAACGCGGGTTTTTTTAAAAAATCCGCGTGGTGAAGGAAATACAATAATAGGCCTGGGGTGCGGCTTCATCGGTGACCACTGTCGGTAACGTACTCTCTCACCAGAGAAAGATTGGCCACCCTGGTGCAGTATCTAGCCACTACCTCCCACATGCATACGTCAATAAACTTACGGCCCTCAGTCCCCAGCGGCTGTGAAGAACAGACCACGTCGGTGGTCTATCTACAACGTAGCAGAGGATGCTAATAATCTCTGGGTCCGGACAGGCCACCATTGGAATCTGAACTTGGCAACGTTTAACGCTAAAACCTTTTTTAGTGAGGCAAGTCTAGCTGTACTATTCGAGGAGCTAGAGGGTGGTAAATGGTGTATAATAGGGCTCAGTGAGGTTAGGAGGACTGATGAGGCACTATACAGTGCTACCGAATAGGCACGTCCTTTGCGATCATGGCTTGGCTGACAGAGGAGAACTGGGTGTGGGGATCTTTTTCCAAGACATATAGCAGGCAACATTGAGGAATACTATAGCATTTATGAAAGGGTGGTAGGTATCGTAACTAAACTCAATAATAAACACAAAATGAATGCTGCTCAGGCTTATGCGCCTACATCCAGCCATGATGACGTGTTGGTAGAAAGCTTCTATGAAGACACACAATCGGCAATGAATAACGTGAAAACACAGTATACTATACTGGTGGGCGACTTCAATACCAAGGTAGGGAAGAAGCGGGCTGGAGAACAGGCCGTAGGAGATTATCGGTACTAGAAATGATAGAGGGGAGCTATTAGTAGAATTTGCAGAACGCGATAATTTACGGATCTTGAACGCCTTCTACCGAAAGCGAGGGAATCGTAAGTAGACAAGGAGGAGCCCTAATGTCGAAAGTAAAAACGAAAAAGAATTTACACTGAGTGCACACCCAGGCATCGCGTAGGATGTGGAAGGGCTTGGGAAGGTACGAGGCAGTGGCGATAGAACGGTACGGTCTCGAATTCGCCTAAAATTGAAGAAGGAATGAATGAAGCTGATATGCAAGAAACCAATAGATAGGCTAGTACTGAGAGGGAAAGAAGAGGAATTCAGAGTCTCGCTTTAAAACAGGTACTCGGCTCTTTTCGAGGAAACCAGCCTTAGCGTTGACGCAATGAATGATACTCTGACGAGGATTATTGCGGAGTGTGCAGTGGAAGCTAGAGGTACGATACACAGACAGGACACTGGCAAGCTGTCCCATGAGACAAAGAATCTCAATAAGAAGCGTAAAACATGAAAGCTTCAAATACAAATGACAAAATGGAACTGGCAGAGCTTTTGAAGTTGAATAATCAGCGTAAAGTACCCAATGTAAGAAGGTATAACATGGAGAAAATTAAACACGCTCTGAAGAACGAAGGAAGTGTCAGAGGAGTGAACAGAAAACTTGGGATTGGCAAAAATCAGATATATGCACTAAAAGACAAGAAAGGAAAAGAAACTAACAATATGGATAGGATAGTTAACATACCAGAAGAGTTTTACAGAGATTTTACAGTAACTGAGACAACCATGACCTTAATACAAGAACTAGCAGTAACCCAGATGGCATTCCACCAGTAATTACAGAAGTCAGAAAAGACTGGAAGGGAATGCAAAGTTGCAAAGGTTCTGGTGACGATCAGGTAACATCAGATCTATGTAAACACGGAGGACTGATTGTGCTAGAAAAACTAGCCACCCTGTTTACAAAGTGTCTTCTGACCAGAAGAGTACCAGAATCTTGGAAACATTCTAATATCATCTTAATACATAAGAAATAAGATGACAAGAACCCGAAGAACTACAGGCCGATCAGCTTGCTCTCCGTCGTATACAAGCTATTTACAAAGTTAGTTGCTAACAGAATTACGAGAACATTAGAATTCAATCAACCAAAGGAACAAGCAGAATTTCGGACAGGCTGCTCAACAGTCGACCACATTCATCCAACAGTCAGGTAATATAGAAATGCTCAGAATACAGCCAACCACTACACATAGCCTTTGTAGATTACGAAAAGGCATTTGATTCAGTAGAAATATCAGCATTCATGCAGACACTGTGGAAGCAGGGCATCGACAAAGCATAGTGCTCCGTAAAGAAAGGGATCAAATACCAATCAAGAAAGATGTGAGGCAGGGGGATACAATATTCTCATTGCTCTTTACCGCGAGCTTACAGCATGTTTTCAGGGGCCTAAAATGGGAATAGATCTGGATAAGAGCGAATGGAGAGTACCTTAGTAACTTGCTCTTCGCCCATGACATTGCATTGCTGAGTAACTCATAGAACGAATTGCAAAGGTGGTTCCTAAAATATACTGCAGAAAACGAAAGTATTCTACAACAACCTCGGAAGAGAAGAGCGCTTCAATATAGATAATAGTGCACTTGAAGTTTTAAAAGACTACGGCTACTTGGGACAGGTAATAAATGCGGAGCCGAACCACAAGATCAAAGCAACTAGAAGAATAAGAATGATGTGGAGCACATTTTGCAAGCACTCCGGAATCATGACTGGTAGATTGCCACTATCCCTCAAGAGGAAGGTATATAACAGCTGTATCTTGCTGGTACTTAGCTATTGAGCAGAAACCTAGAGACTTATAAAGGGGGTTCCACTAAAATTGAGAATGACGCAGCGAGCGATGGAAAGGAAAATTATAGGTGTAATCTCAAGAGACAAAAAGAGAGCAGAGTGGGTCAGGAAACACACTGAGGTTAAAGATATTATAGTTCAAATCAAGAAGAGGAAATGAATGTGGGCTGGACATCTAGCGCGTAGGCAGAATAATCGCTGGTCATTAAGGATAACTGAGTGGATTCTCAGAGAAGCAAGCGGGTTAGGAGGAGACAGAAAGCTAGGTGGGCAGATAAGATTAGAAGGTTTGTGGGTGTAAAATGGCAGCAACAAGCACAGGACCGAGTTGACTGGCGGATCGTGGGAGAAGCCTTTCTCCTGCATTGGACGTAGTCAATCTGATGATGATGAAACTAGACAGGTCATGTCATCAGGCAGGGCACAGTTAAACGAAACTAGCCTGCCACCGCGGATTGCATGGCAGAAATTTGTTAAATGATTGTTGTTGCTGCTGGGACTGCTGCTGTTTTCACTCAGCTGCTACTAAAGTGTCGGTGGTCGCACAATAAAGCCGGGCAATATGGTGCACGGCAACAGTGTCGTGAAAGGGCCCACTTGTAGGTGGGTAACTTGAAGTATGCTAAAAGGATGCGAACCACTACAACGTGATTTTATTTCAAAAATAGGATTTCCTTGGCATAAATGTAGCACAACGAGGTTTTCGGACTGCTATTTTTGCAATCAACATGGACTTAATGTTGAATTTTGTGTGCTTTTAACGACGCATAGACCTGAATGTAGGCAACAGAGGCGCTTTGAATAAATCTGAACTATTTGAAATGAAATTGAACACAAATGCTTTAAAATTCTATGAGTGCTGAATCGACATTTCTTTTTCATAGGAAATTCTTCACTGACAAAGTGGTAATTTTCGGGCACTGCTGATATATTGATTATAAACATTATGACACAAGTAGAGTAGTTATGGGCCTACAAGAAGATAAGGTGGTCTAAAGAGGGGAAGGGGCATGCGGCTGAAATTTACCCACAGTCTTATCGCGGCGTGAAACCAGCCTTGGACATACATGTACACACGCAGGCACATATGCGAAAATATTAGTTGACAGTCGTGTTTTCGAGCAGTAACTGAGTCATCATCTAGCGGTAAATTGTATTCTCAAGCCACTCTTTGGCCTAAGAACCAATTCTGAGACCAGGTTGATTTGGTCTCGCTGATCGAGCGATTTGAGCTTGAAGCGACGTAGTACATTAGCGATGACAATCTTCTCTTCAGACAAGGCGAACTTCTGACCTGCGTTATGAAAAACGAAGCATGATATTATATATTGTGGTGCTTTTTCAAAACTACCATTGACAGAACCTAACGTGAATTAATTAAAAACTTCGTATAGGCAGCTCTCGTCTAAATATCCAAACTATTCCATTGTACAGACCTGCTGAACAAGTTAGATGACAGAGTTCACCTCATCATATAGCAAGTGTACTTGCTATATGACAGCGTTTCTCTAAATTTTTCTCGCATATCGCTTTCTGATAAATACGAAGTGCAAGAAAGTCTACTGTTTCATGTTTTAATGTGCCTTAACAAACTGTGAATCACTTAAATATTGTAGATTCATCCTCTTCATTGTCTGTCTTTACCATTGTCTTGCTTTGCGACATCACGTTAAGGATCTTGAGTCTTTACTTAAGGGGAGACACGGGTATGGGAGGCCGAAAATTTTCCGAAAAACCGATTTTTTGAAGTATTTTTATTTCATAATCAATAAGGTCTAAGGAAGCTGTTCCTAAAATATTATAGCCCTGTAATGCGTATTTGTCGAGTTATTGGGTCACAAAATGTCAGTTCGATGACCATTTTCGCTTCCGAAATTACCTCAAAACCGTCGTATTTAACGTCGCAGCGCGCGAGAACCGCACCAAGTATCACCAACCACACCAGCGCTGCAACCTTCAGTGACCCCTACCACACTTAAGTTCTTTGAGAGCTGAACATAACATCACGAAGTAATATTTTAACTTCTAATTCTAAATATGACATCTTGTACAGCTGACTCCGCATATCTGCTTATGTTTCTCTGCAGCAGTAAGCACACCGATTCCCTTTCTTGTCTTCTTGTTAATTGGCTTATTTTCACTCTATGCTGAATAGACTGCATATCAGGGCAGGGCTAAAGAGTTTCACTCCTTCCAAGTTCTTAACCATCCTTATCTCGCACCGCTTCACCAAGGCGAACTCTTCTTCTAACATCATATAAATTTAATAAAAATGACACAATTCCTCACATTTGATCGGAGATACGCAAGAAGGCTCAAACATTCATCATAAAATCTTACCGATGCAGTTACGAGGACCAGCCGAGAAAGGAATGTAAGCAAAAGGATGTCTGCCCTTCGCATTTTCTGGCAAAAATCTTTCTGGGTGGAACTCTTCTGGTTTCGGAAAGACATCCTCATCTCGGTGAAGACTGTACACAGACACTCTTACAATTGTTCCCGCAGGCAAGGTTACGGAACCTGGTTGATGACAAAGGAAAACATATAAGGAGTATATCGCCTAAATAATCTGAACTTAAGATGACTAGTGGCGTGCCAAACGCAGGAAAAATAAATTTTATACCTATTTTAAACGGCTCTTCACACGTTCTCGTTAGGAAACTTACAGATGGGTACAATCTCTGTGCTTCCTAATAACAAAGAGGGGAGAGGGGGAGCAAAAAATGAAAAGAAAAGAAAAAAATAAATGACAAGCATCTCCTTCAACTGTTGTATTGCAACATATTACTCAAACCATGTCTGCAATGTCTGCGATGTTTTGTAAAGTACCATAGCAATACCTTTATGCAGCTTTCAATATACTTCATTTCCTTCAAATCGTCGGACGTGACTGGCCGGTGCTTGTCATTTCCGAAGATTGCATCCAGTTCGTCGTGTATCTTTTGCTGCTCAGCAGGCTGGTGGCCAATGAGAAACAAAGCCCAGCTGATTCCCATTGCCGTTGTGTCGTGTCCCTGCGTATTGATAAGTACAGTGATATAGGATGTGCAAGCCTGTTTTGCAAGCTCTACAAAGGACTTCGTAATGAATCACGAAAAGCGGCAATGTTGCTCATCACAAGCGACTGCTTTAGTTCTAACTGGCCTGAAGAATTGCAGTGAAGAGATTAACTGCATTTAGACAAAAAACCAATCAAAATCTCACCAATTCTACATAACCGCATTCGGCTTCCGGTATTCACTTATGTGTGCTTTTTTTCATTAGTTCGACCGAAGTTCTTTCTTGCATGCTTTATAAATGAATATCAAATGTTGTACAGGATGCAACAGAAGTCGCGTCATCTCGTTTTTCTAAATATGATGCTACATAGCTTGCCATTAGATTCTTCATGGAATGAGACGATGTATTTAAATGAGATTGACATACTGCTGATTAAGTATTAAGCTGATATTGGCTCATGACATTCAGGTTCTACGTCACAAGTGCACCTGTTGTCCTAATTAAGTTCCTAGGCACACTTTTTTTAAACAAAATTGCTTGAGGTATATAACCTAAAGTTGTCATTACGTGCTGCGGATAAGGTTCCGGCAAAAGCCACTGAACACAGAACATCTCGTCTGTAATTTTATATACACCTACACTCGGACTCGTGTTTGTGAATATTGTATCACACAAAACCCGAGCAGGCTTGGGAGAGAGAGAAAAAATTTATTTGAAAATCAGTCAAGGCACCTCAGGGTAAAGTCTACCTGCCCTGTCGCACCTAGCCATCAGCCGCAATCTCTTGAAACACGACAGCAGCATTAACGGCTTGACTGATGATGTCCTGCTGGACGTAGGGGTCTAAGCTGCACAGCAGACATTCTCAGGATTCTAGAGTGGGCCATCTATTGCACTGATTTGGACTTGTTCTACCATGTTGACCAGGTTTGCTGTCTCTGTCAGGAGAGTTGCTTGTTGGGCAAGTTGGTACATACTTACTTAGTTAACCACAAAAGAAGCCACAAAATATCGATATCGCAAAAGGGGGCTATGGTGACAATTTTAGGTAAGGTTATAACGCAGCGCAAACGAGATAATATTAAGGCATTCTATATCTAGAAACTTGATTCGTCCAGACAAATGTGTTAGTGCAGCTTCAGTTTGGCTCACCAGGAAAGAACATTTATTTCTAGCACAAAGGTTGTTTTCTCAAATTAGCTTGCTTGGATTTCTTAGTTTTTTTTTTGGTTTATCTGCGCACGCATTGCAGGACTCTGGAGGAAAGTTTTTTTTTTTTTTTGGAATAAACGTGAGTTGCTAGTGCCACGTCTCTGCTCTCTGTCTATGTTTTGTGGCTTCTTTTGTAGTTGCCATTTCTTCACAAAATCTGTACTGTCATCCAGGACGGCGTTATTACTATCCGACGCAGACACAAGGGACAAACCACAGTCACTTTTCTTGTGTCCGCGTACTTGTGTGCTGCGTTAAACTATGTTCAAGTACTGTCACCAACTGGTCTCAGACCTGCTACAGTATATAGTAGAGTGGATCTTACTGGAAGGCATCTCACTCTGCGAGTAGAGTATGTACTCCTCAGCCTCTCTGTCAAGTACGTATGTGTTGCATGCGCTTGTGATTGGCCGTGCAGCGACAGTTTGTGTGCACGTGTGTGTGTGCACGCGTGAATGTGTGCGTGCGTGCATGTGTATGCATGTGCGTATCATCACTAGACTATATGAAAGCGGCACTACCTTGTGCCATCCAACAAAACGTTCCGCTAGGAATAAAAGAAGACAACATTATTACGTACTCAATGACGTCTTCGGCAAAAATAGCCCTCCTATGCTGGTTTCACAGATTGTTTCTTCACACATCAGACAAATGTAGAGTCGCAAGATTGCATTAGAGAGGTCAATTGTATGTCCAAAGATGAAAATACGAAAAAAAAATAAAGAGTGGCTGATCGATAAGTGCATCTCTTTCTGACCTCGAACATGAATGTGTCCACTTCCTCCCGCATATCTTCTTCACTTATAGACGTTGAGTCTTTCAAGTGTTCGGTAATGAGGAGGTCTAGAAACGGCCTTCTCCCTTTCTGCTTTCCGATGTCATCATCAGCATCGTTCTGATCTTTGAGGCGCTGTTGCTTCTGCAAGAACTGCTTTCTTTCTGCTATCACCTGGTAGGAAAAAAAAAATCGCTGAGTAGAGTGCAGAGAATTTTCATTCTGACTGTGAAGCTGCTTCACCCTATAGCTCGAAGCAGGCGAAAGTGGTGAAACGGTCTGTAAATCTGCTACCTTAGCCACCTGAAGGCTGTTTCGCATGCTGCTATGGGAGCAACATAATAATAATATTAATAATAATAATAATATATGGTTATTAATATTATTATTGTTATTACTGTTAATACTATTATTATTATCAACAGTATTATTCTCGGTAGCATTCGCTCCGTTCGCAACCACCGCTAATGACAGTAGCTTTTCTTGTAGTTTGGGAATGGGCTTCAATTTTGAGGCGATAGCTTTAGATGCTTCATCAGATGCGAAAACTGGCGGTGTCGGCGTCTACACCAGTGATGCAAAAATAGTCACCGCGTGATGGCATCAGTATATGAAGTCATCAAAGAGTCAAAGATCACCGACCTATAAGGTGTCATCAAGACGCCAATATATGCTCCGTTTCATGCATCAGGTGCAACGCTGTGGAAGCTATGCAAGAAGTTTGGCCAGCAAAACGTTTAACTCCGGCGTTTCCTGGTTGCTCACTTAACATCTGATTAATGCAGGTTCCCCGTCACGTTTCTTTGTGCTCCCCTTTGGTGCGACTTGAGAAGAGAAGAAAGCGGGGTGAGCACAAAAAAACGCGGGTACCCAACGACCCTGTGGTGTCCTATGCTGCACTGACCCTGAAAGTGCAGGTGGCCGCCATTGGAACGTTCCCAGAGTAGAGAGCCTGCATGTGACATCACGTCAAAACTAAGCTATACAGCTACATAATAACCGATGTTTAATGGCGTTTTCGTTTGTAAGCCACGTAATATCCTAAATTACTTCTCACTGTAATAACGAAACAAAAATTAAACTACTGATGGTAAGAACATCGAACTACTTTTTGTTGCGAACGCATCGACTGCAAGAAGTCACGCTAGCTTCCGCAACGTTGCACATGATGTGTGAAACAGAGTCTATGACGGCCACCGGATAAGGTCATCGCATGACATCGCTACTTGGTCAAAGGTGGGCCGATCACAAAGGCAACGCAATATAAGGACTTCGGAAAGCTTGCAATGCTCCCAATCTGGGGGCAGCTGAAAACCACTTTAGTTGCAGAAAGGTTTCGGAGGGCGGCGTGGGAGGATGAATACATCGATTCAGAAGACAACGAAGAAGACGGATTTCGCCTTCGAGTGGTTTTAGGTGTAAGTGACCCCGTTAGTTTTTGGCTCTGCGAATGACGCTTCTCGCAAGGTTGCTTGCTGCTACCTTTTGTTGTAGTCATGGCGTCATTTCTCAAATTTAATATAACAATTTGCACATTGTCTAGTTTTCATTATTTATGAACAATTTGTAATCCAAATTCAGTTCGAGGTGCGCAAGAGCGCCCATAACGAGAACAAACTCATCAGCGCGATTCAACGGCTCGATTGGATCGGCACTATTTCGACGGGCTCTGACCAAAGTATTATACGCCACTGTGAACAGTGCAAAAATTTTCCAATGTGCACATCACTGATTCACCGCTAGTAGCACTGCGGCGAGAGTGGATGGCGTTTTTTTTTTGACCGGCAAGCGGTTCGTAGCTGATTTATTGATATGTGGTGTTTAACGTCCCAAAACCACCATATCATTATGAGAAACGCAATAGTGGAGGGCTTCGAAAATTTTGACCACCTGGGGTTTTTTAATATGCACCCAGATCTCAGCACGCGGGCCTACAACATTTCCGCCTCCATCGGAAATGCAGCTGCCGCAGCCGGGATTTGATCCCGCGACATGCGAGTCAGCAGCCGAGTACCTTAGCCACTAGAATACTGCTGCGGGGCTTTCGTAGCTGAAAATCGCTGTGATTTGCGGCATGTGAAACAGCCTTAATCTAGTAGAAAATCGAGTGGCATGATTTTTCAGTCTCTTACACTATGGTCTCATACCGATTTCTCAGCCAGAGCTGAAGCAAAATCTGCCCCGCTCACCCCCCCCCCCCCCCCCCCTAGATTTACCCATGTACCTGGCCATGCACTGCGCTGAGTGCCAGTGTGATGAGCAATTCTGCACGTAGTAGATCTTGTTTGGACACCTCAATTTCACGACACGAGAACTCACCGAGGCTTTCCATATTGACGTGAACGCATGCGCGAGGGCTTCTACGTGTGTTAGCAATCCTTCTTTGGCTTAGTCGGAAAAGGAGGTGACACTACTCAAGGAAAGGGCGTAGACCGGTTGACAGGGGGATGCACGAGGTGTCTTCTTGTTTTTTTATTTTTTGCCTTTTTCTTCACCCACGATGCGCATGCACGCGATTTAGTCAAGCGTCAAGTTTATATGTTATATATTTTCGGTTCAATCTATAAAGCTTTCAGTTGCAAGTATAAGCGCTTGTGGTGTTACCTTTCTTTTCCTCACCATTTTTATTTTTGTGCTACGTTTACGCCGTAATGAATCAGTACCAACTCGCTCGCCTCTCCGTTTTGCTTCATTAGATTTACCCAAATATGCACTTCGATGATGCTTGCATACGAACATACATTTGCAAATATAAAACGGTGACCAAGGCGTTGGCAGTGACTCCCAGGGTTGTCACTGGTGGCTACATTTCACCTAACTGGCGCATTTGAGAGGCCAGTGGCGACCTAAAATTATGAATGGAGACATGGCGAATTTTCATTAATTTTTCTCTTGGGTTTCAACTGAGTTATGCATTGAATATTCATTGTCTCCAAACAAATGGGCGACAACACTGTTTTTCTTTTTCATGGTTTCAGACCTACCGGTACTAGGCGCACCTAACCCACAATTTAGTATGCCTGTCTTGCTTCTCGTTTGTATCTTCCAACTCACCTAGGAAGGTACTAGCGCACTGGGGCATCTGCCAGCAATATCAAAGCAAAATTAAGGTCAGTGGACTGCTTCGCGTACCGCGAGGCGGTGGTGTTACACTACGTTTTTTATATGCTTTTAGAGCTTTGAGCTTTTTCAAAGTTTTGTTTCTTGACTGGCTAGGGGAAGGTAAGGCTGCGTGTTCCAACCACAGCTCCAACTGTCATGAATAGCTTGTCGGCTTCTTTCGTGCAGTAGTACCCCCTAATTTCGTATATTGAGCTTAAACTTGTTGTTAAGATACTTTTCGTGAGGGCCAACAAGTTGGGCTTCTTGGGCAGCCTTGAGGAACTGCAGTGAGGTCAATGTATAGCGTAAACATGATCATACACAAACCTTTGTTTGGGAATTTCGACGGTTACGCAAAACCTCCGAATTTATTTCTGTTATTTTGTAATTAACTTATTCGATTACGGAATACACAATTTCACGGCAATGAAATTCACTAAATCTGCAGGAAGGCTACGTACACCATTTTTCTCTTGTTGCAGCAACTGCTTCATCTGGTGTTCGCTAAAACAGAAGCCATCACAAAATTTATGTTATGAGGCGCTAGCATTCAGGGACGCTGCTAGCGCATGTACATAATTTTGCAGGGCCCCCATGATGAAGCAGTTGATATGACTGGTTTTAGAGAATGCAAATGTAATTTGGGTTTTATGGATGGTACCATACTCCTGAGGGCTAGATATAGATAAGAATTTTTATATGCCACGCATCTGTTGAGTGTCGAAATGTTTGGCTTCTTTTGAATAAAAAATGGTGACCTCTGGTAACATTTCGCTCGTCGTTTAGCAAATTTCACTCAAAAGTCAGTGTCAACCCTTGTGATACCAATCAACGCTATCAGAAACTACTTCGTGCTGCCCGACAAAATTTTCTGCCTCTAAAGGGCCCTTTTTTCAGCACCCAATTTCGGATTGTGATTGCCGAGGTTGCGAAAATCAGAAAAAGGGACAGTAACAATGTGTTGATCTGTAATAATCTCGAAAATTTCGAAGAGTCAGGCGAAACCTCTGCCACCGCTATGGTGTCTGCTTATTTAGCTAGTGAGACATGAACATGACGCAAACGATTCATGAGGTATGACAATCCTGCATGTGATATTGCCAACGACTGTGATAATGACAACAAAAGTATATCATCAGACTTCATTAGCATTATCACATGCATAGGTGTCATACCTCATGAATTGATTGCATAAGGGTCATGTCTCATCAGCCACATAGGTGTATTTGCTACGTTTTTCACCTTGCACATGCGCAATGGTTGTCTGCAGTCTTGTTTTTCCAGATGATAGTATTTATTTTACTTCGTTACAAAATTTAATTTAGGTTGCGAGTCAGCACTGGTTGGATCATTGGTGTCTGTCATTTCTCTTCTAATTATCTTTCTCTATTACGCTCATTTATCCGTTCAAGATGCATTCTTATTCGCCTCCGTTTCGTGTCGAAAGAATTGAGGAAAATTTTTTCGAAGGTTGATAATTCCCCTAATTTAAATTCAGCGTATTTCTTCTCCCGAATTGTACAAGAAAAATTTTGGAGGTTGATTATTGCACCAACTTAGAATCAGCGTATTTCTTCTCCCGGACCGTATACAATCAACTACGTAAGAAAACAAGCTGACAAAATTTGTGAAGCAACCACATGCTGGACGGTAACCTGAAAAGTCGTGATGACTTCTGATGATTAGGCTTTACGCATGTTGCGGTGCTGTAAGCTGCCGATCACCGGAAGACCCCATTTCCAGTATTACAACATATAGTTTACGAACATGATTATAATAATTTTTTGTAGTGTTCTATAAATCAATGCAATTTTGTTGTCAAGACAGGATCCATTTGTTCGCTTAATTCAAAAACTATATTATTGTTAATAATAATATTTCTGCTTGAGAAAGTCTGGCCGTAGTTACGACCAGTCATAATAGTGATAATGTGGACAAAAATGAATTGTCGTACATGACATGCCCCCTGAAAACATTTAGGTTGAATGTGCGACGAATGTTTGTTATCTTATCTTAAGTTCTTTGCGTCTCTAAAGGTTTCTGCCTAATAAATTCATTATGACGATTTTGTTCTGTAATCAAGGCTCAGCAGTAATAATTGTAATATCGAGACTACTCAGTGAAAACACACATCTTTTTTTATCAGTTGGCTGTTGTCGGGCGTTATAATGTAGATATCTCAATGAAATCAATGTCAGCATTTTAACAGTGTATTCTTGCCTTTCTTGTGAATGTATGCAGCGTGTGCAGGCACTCGTAATACTCCTTGCCGAGGGATGTGCGCTTAAAGATGAACTCGCTGTTGAGAAATGGGTTCATCATTCGTAGAATAAATAGCTCTCCCAGTCTGAAAAAATAAAGAAAGAGATAATTCAAGTGCAGGTGTCATTGAAAAAAAAATGAGATATGCACCATGAAAAAAATATTATATACGAAGGATTTTCGAGTTATAGAGTTATGTAGATCACTTTTGGTTTGAACAATGTGCTTTCTGACCACCTAAGTTTGTCTGTGTGAGGAGAAAAGTCGCGTGGGCGACGAGAATTATTTTCGTATAATGACGCCACTGGCAATAACAGTGACATAGCGAATATGACAATGATAAGACGACAGCACCACCACAGCCAAATCGAAGGCCGTAGACTTGCAAAGTCCTCTGGCAATGCTTTTCGAGTTGAAGCCAGCCAAATTAATGACTCAAGAAAACACATGTAGTGCTTCACTGATTACATATTTCGATGGCGCATATACAGAACAGTATCTGTAAAAAATGGAATTCATATATTTCGAATTTTAAACGACTATAAACCTCATTCGAATGTTTCCATCAATCACACTTTATTAGGATTGCTGTACTTAGTTCATTTATTTACTCTATTTGGGCAAAGAAATTTTACTGCCTGTTCTGTTACACCTCAGGACCGTTTCAGATGGTCAGGCACTGAGTGAACTCGATCGATACTGAAGGCGAAATGCGACGCATAGAGCGTATGAATTCCGCAAAAAAAAGCTGTAGCTGCTATATGAGTGAAGTCAGTATACACCAGTCACTGCTTTGAAGTAAAAACATTGCCTTCCTATTACTTAGATTTATTACAGCAGTAACGAGTCATTGATACTATTCTGCAACCTGTAAGACACAAGATGAGCAGTGGAAGAAATTTTTCAAACCAATATCTTGCCTACGCCTTAGCGCACGCATTGTTGCACCAACGCACACAAGGCGCGAATTTTGGGCAGCGCGTGCAGACACACACACACACACACGCACACACACATATATATATATATATATACAGATTACGCTGAAATCTGTAAATGTTCTGACATGTGAATAAGGTGTTCTGTGGACAAACCTGAAAGTTACAAAAATTCACGGGGTAAGCATGACACTCCGTGGAATTGTTCTTGCTGTTACCATTTAACCTTTAAAGTTTAGGAACAAATGAGTCATTTGCATTTGCTTGATATGTTCCCTGCAGACAAACAAACAGTTAATTTCTTTCTTATTGTTACAATGTATGCTGTAAACAGGGTACCGTCCCATCTACCGTAGACGAGCTACCATAGACTAGCAAGTAAGTCGCTTGAAGGTGTGTGATTACTAGTAATCGTAGAAGTTGGTATGAATCATTCGGGAACACAGTGGGCGGTAATAAGCCTGATGAGGTGATTGCATTGAAGTGATTTCGTATTTACTCAACATTTTGATATGTCTTGCGTTGTAAAACGACAAAGCTGGTTCACGGGAACTTTCTTTACGAGAAGACACGTTTAATTAGGCTTGAGGAGCCACTCTATCATTCATAAGGTGCTTGAGAAGCCTTGTTTGTTTATCGACGGGCTAGGTGCAGTTTACTGTTTTTCATAGGTGGATGCATGTACAAGACACACATTCTGCTGATGCAATGAAAACGGAAGGCCAATTATGAATTGGTTGCCTCTGTGGTGAGCCCCCAATAGCCTTAAGTGGCAATCCAACTGCGATATGCAAAAAAAATGTCCTCCTGAAGTTTTATATCACTTATAAATAAATATGTTATCACTCTCAAGTTTTATCATGCACGGTATTCATTCATTTATACTGCAGTTTAGACTTGTAGTTTGTATAGGGCCATGTGAATAATTGTCACTTCGTGAAGAATAGGTCATGCAGTGCATATATCGTTGAAAACGAAATTCTCAGCATGAGAACGTTCGTGTATAAACGGCGTGCCCGGAAAAAAAAAACGGCCCTTTTTCGCAGCCTTTCTAGCAAGTTCGCAAAACACCCTTCTGGCTGTAACCTGACACCGAAGGGTAGCCACGAGTAAAGGAAACGAGGGCGCCGGACAGCACTGTGACCACCGGGGAAGAAGGAGGGACGAGATGGCGACGCGGCGACGGCTCCAGTTGCTAATTGCCCTCAGTGCCGAGAAGTCTATTACAGAATGTATATTCGTGTGGCCCTTTTCCTTGACATAATTAAACAGTCATTTTTTACTGGATACACACTTCAGTGTTCTAATTTCACAAACAAGAATGACAAATACAATTTACCACCTGCATCGTGTTACTTGTACAGACACTTTCTCTATTTCAACGTAACGTACGTGCATTTCAACTGAAACTAAAAGTTAGGGGCTCTGCAAGGCACTGCCGTTAGCTTTACAATTCCTCGTTCCGTATGAAAAAGCAAAAATCTTCAACTTCAACATAAAACTCAATGCGTCCTTCGTGATGTTCGCCAGCCAAGTATTATTGAGTCGTCTCGGGAAATGCCGGCAGTCGGGGGTGGGGGGGGGTGGGGGGGGGGGGGGGGTAATGTCGTCTTCAAGCACGAGCGTAAAATGTTCGCCTATACGATTCGGTAAGAATACAACACGAAATGGACACAAGTGCCGCATTGCCCTGTATCTTAATTCGTCCTAATATAGGCTCAATTATAGCATTTTTCTGTCTCATTCAAATGACACAACGCCATATGATAGCATAAAATTTCCAAAGTATCTTCGAAAAATGCCTGTCCTCATTAAGACGGGGTCGGTTAGAATGGAACGCGATGTGCACGCCTCCCTAATTGCATTATTGGACACGCGCTATACGCCGGCAAAGCGTGAGTGCTGTGGAGTTCAATCTGACCTGCGTCCGCTGTCGAACCCTGGCGGCAACCATGCCAGGGCATGCACGGACGGGCGGATGAACGGACATGAGCCTTAGACATTAAAGGCTTTCGCCTTAAGGTTCCAGCACTGAAATATGTGCATGACTGATCCCATCCGCAAATCGGCTTGGCGTGAGCGAAGCGTCGGCACCGAGCATAAGAGGTTATGCCTTTATTGCTTTGAAGTAAAACTTATGTAAATTGGTTTGTTTTTGTTTTTTGTTTGTGGCTGCGAAGAGTTTTCGGCTCCATGCGTGTAGTTTGCAGGGCAAGGCCACGGTACATGTGGTGATGACGAAAATAAATTTGGCTGGGCACGCGTTGTGGACGATGAACGCACCTTCATCTTTCCGCCCACACTGGTTGCCGTAGCTGCCTCTGGCTTCTTGTGGATAGGTGAGAGAACAGCTACACGTCATATTGCCCTCTGTCGCGTCATTTCTTACAGCGCTGTGACCTCGACGTAATTATTTCAGTGGCCGTGCGATGATTTTCTATCGTTCGAGTTTTACTTCGGCCAGAAAACACGCATGTATTTGTCACACTAAACGAAGACATGAGAGCAACTGAGCAGGCTGCTGTTCGGTCTTGCATCCCAGTCTTACAATCGTTGCTCACTACAACGCGATCATTTCAAATCGTTGCCTTATAAAGGCCGACAGACAACATTAAGCGCTGAAGGGCCAATGCGCGTCCCAACTGAAGGACGCCGCAAAGATTAACGAGCAAGACAAACAATGACAAGTTGCGCCAAAAGAAAAAACAAGCAAAAAAACCCACCTGTTCACAGCTTTTACATATGGCGAGTGTTCATCATGTTGTGCTTCAATCGATGTCCCCATTATCGTCTCTGTAATATGAGAAATAAATCAAGCAAGGTCAGGAGTGTCAATTTAAAACATGAGCAAAAAATTGTCAAAATTTGCGATAAGCCACGCCGGCCTCTAAACAGCAAAAGTGAACTATTGTGCTGAAGACTAATCTGGTTGATTCTTTTGGTTGTTTCTAAGCCTTAGCTAGATGATGCAGACTTTTTCCAGGTTGCTCCTTATGAGCATAGGTGAAGGTGAAACATAGGTGAGGTTATTGCTATAGGCGTCACCTATGTTTTACCAGCTTGTTTCTACGTTCTCATTGCGATTCTCAGTGCAAAGAAGGTTGAAATACACAACAGACGGTCACAGACATAACACGTTTGTTCAAATTTCAGAAACAGGAACTCCCGCTGAGTTCAAGCGTTCGCAGCTTTCGTAGATACACGAGCACGGTCCCATACACAACACGTTTGTTTAAATTTCAGAAACAGGAACTCGCACTGAGATCACGCGTTCGCAACTTTCATTGATACACGAGCACATCATCGTTTGCGTTGGCTTCGGGGTCTTCTCGGCACCGCCATTGCTTTCTCCGCGCCTTAGAAATCTCTAGTTGTACGTACTGGGGGACTTCGGGTCGCCGCCATCGCTTCCCAGCCATTTAAGTGGAGTCAAGTTCCTTGACTAACTGTTGCCTTCTTCTTTTTCAGTGGACTGATGGGGAGTAGTGGGATTCACACAGTTTCTGTGGCGCATGCCCATTTATGATGATAATTATTAAATGCAAAGCATTTCTTTGTGTACTGCAGCCACTCTTAGCTTCCATCTACGTATCTATCTATCCAGCCGCTTGCGCATGCGAGCTCTCGTGATCAACCCCTTAACTTGGCGTGAAGCAAAATTAGTATGGCAGGGTAAGATGACTAGACGAATATGACACGCTGGTCAAGACATGAATGATGCTGCTATTCCATCGCGTACGTGGTCAAGCACTTCCACCAAGCAGTGGCACATACCTACGGGCGGGTATGCGCCATATAAGTGGGTATTTGCCACAGGTGATTGACACTTAAGTATTTACCAAGAAATGACGAGAACACACATGGGCAATTTTAACGCATTAGCATTAGGAAAATCCTGACATCGGGAGCGTTGACCTGAACAATGCAAAGAATAAATATCAGGATCCAATCAGGAATCAAACCCCAACGTTCTGCGTGGCAATGAAACAGTCACATAACTACACCAGGCATCAGAACTTTTTTCCAATTGATTCTAATGTTCATGAAACTTCAATTCTTGTTGCAGTGTTGGGGCTATCCGATTTCATAAATGTTACATATGTGTTCCTACGATACAGCTATCACGTCAGGTTATCATCAATTGTACTTAAGAGCCATGTGATAAAGTTGATTTATGTAGAAGTGCTCAGGGGTACACTATCCCCGCGAGCCCTTTATTTAACCTTATCGCTTCTGGTGTTGCTAATACTCATATTCCTGTTGGCAGCGTTGCACGAGTGTAAATAACTGTATATATAAACATCTACTACTGTTCAAGGTATGTTTGCACGAGCAACATTTGTACATTTAATTATCGTTGTTTTGTAACATATCGCTCAATAAACAAATCACAACACGGTCGCCTTACTTCCGCAAGCTTCTCATAACGTCAATTTCCAAGGTACGTGGGATCTGATCTGCTCAACTGTTTCGCCGATAAAACTGAGAAGGAGGGAGTCTCTGTTATAGGCAGTGAAAGAAAGCACGTGTAATGTTTTCATTTATCTAATTCATTGAAATGGGAAAGCCCTTGGCGACAATAGAACCCACACCCTTAATTTTTCTGAACAATTTTGTCGTTGCCTTGCTGAACCACCAGAACAAATTTAGCTCCAATTGTTGAACTGTTAATTTAGATAAACCAGACGCATTCCGTTCATCATCAGAACATCTACAGTCGGGCGCAGTTTAAAATTGCAGCAGTGTTTAAAAATGCAGCTTATATTCCTCAAAGATGAAGGAATATAAACCTGCACCCTGCAATGAACCCGCTGGCCAGACTGTTGCCACGAGCCGAAAGTTCGGTGACTCTGCCATCCGGCACAAGCTCGGGAATATTTATTTGGGGCGGAGGTGGTCACAATATGACGATCTGTTAAGGGCCTCTCATGCCGTCTTGAATTGTATCCCACTAAATAGGTTTTCTGGCTGAAAACGATGAGAAACTTCGCCCGATAGTGACTTTTTTTTATTGTGATAGAAATTTCGTGGATAGCCTCGACGGGTTTCCTCCGTAAGTGTGACCGCTGCCACCGTCATGTTTGCATGAAGTCCAAATTTATAACATATGCCCGCGCATTGTATGTTTTATTCGCGGGTGAACGCGCGCGAGCGGGGGTGATGCACGCGGCTGAAACAGGGATCAAACGAGATGACCCTATTCCTTCACACGGAAGGCGAATACGATACAATCTCCCCATAGAGTGAACCTTTGTGAAATGTTCAAGCCAAAAAAAAAAACACAACCTTCGTCTTTAACGAGCATGAAAGAACCGGGAAGGGCGAGGGGTCTTGATTGAGCATGCAGCAACTGTGAACTTTGGTTCGAAGGGCGAGGTCGCGATCGCTGGAGCGCGCACTATCTCGGTATGGATCAGCGGTCTGTTTGTATACCCTTCAGCATGCTTCGCTATCAACGCGAAGATGCTGTGCAAAAAGTATCTGTCTCTGGTCCGGCCACGTTCACTTACCTCTGTGTTCTGTAGAGTTAAGAATTATGGGATCTAGACGAGCTTTAGCTACCAGAGTATAACATTAGAAGTTGTTGCTATCCTATTCAATGATTCACCCTTGCGGTGAAACTGTGATTTTTTTAATTTGAATTGTGCCTTTAAAAGCTAGAAAAGTATGAATGGCTCAAGTTCACCCCCCTTCCCCCTCGAAGACCTACCATTGTGTTCTGTGCTTTTGTTTATATATATTATATATTTAGGAATTTTGTAATCTATTCACAATTATTTTACTCGATAACTGTCCAGAATCTAGTATCTGACTGTCCACTAACTGACCACGACTGACGGTTTAGTCTATTCTCTTCACTTTGTAGGCAACGCATGCCTACCGAACAGCCGTAAACACGGGCGCTCTCTTTGCAGATAAAGCTCATGCCACACTTTCAAACAACTGAGGCACTTCACACAATTCAACCCAAAACAAAGCCTCCATGTGCTCGTTCGCATAAAAAAGAAGAAAACTCACAGGGGCCTTGAGACATTCCCCTAAGACGACTCGAAAGCGAAAGCCTTATTCTTTTTCTTATCAGTGTATCAATGATCCTCTCCGGCACCCTATCTAAAGCTTTCTGCACATAACGCTGTTTTGCACTGTCTCGGTGATTGACCCACCTTTGGCCAAGCGACAATGTCGTGTTGTGGCATCACAAGTTTTTGTGATGAACAATTTGTTATAACGTGAGGAATGATTTCATGTATTAGTCGCGTTGACGCCGCCGTCGTGGAACGCCAGCGCTGAGTGAGTTTGCGCGTTTGATGATTTTGCCTTAATAACGAGTTTAAATGCGAAGCATCTTATGAGCAGTTTGGTACAGTATCTTCCGCGCCCAACTGCGCTTGCACGTTCCCTCCCCCTGGCTCTCCTTTCCCACGCTCCTTCCTCTCTCCCCTCGCAAAGTCGACGCAGGCAGCGTCTTAGCCAACGCTCGCTGCCCCCTCGTTCTCCTTTAGGCATCCCTCCCAGAAGTGTTTACACCACCATTGCGCAAGCCCGTCCCCATCCCTCTCCTACGCTCTCCCTTCTTTCGCGTCGCAATGCCGACGCAGGCAGTGTCTCCCACCGAGTGCTCGCGCTGTGACAACCGTTCACTGCCCACTCCGTATATATAGGCACTGGATTTTTTTTTCATTTATTTCTATATACTGTTGGCCACCATGGCCGTAACAGGGTGGGTACAGTAAATGGTAACATAAAACAAAAACAAATGCAACGTCATACATTAACGACAGAACTAGAAAAAGACATTTTTCCAGAACAAAGAAAAATATGCTAAAACATTACAGCAAAAACCTTCATACAGATAGTGTGATGGTGGTATAGTATGCGTTATGAAGTAACTACACAATTATAAGGTTTAGTCAGGACCAGGAAACTCGGCGCTAGTTTTGGTTTCAAAGAACATGCACACTTGTATAGCGGTTGCCGGGCATCCTAAAATGCGGTTCAACGGAGAGAGGTTGATGTGAATGTTCGCATTTATTGGCCTTCACAAGTTTTTAGAGATAAAAACAATTTGATGCGCATTTAAAGAACTTCTCTTTTGTTCATATGTCTTTTCATATTCCTTATTTCATCAATTTTAAATCAGGCGAAGCGCGGCAAGTGGTTGACATGCATTCGTATCGCTTGCCTCTGTTCCTTCTCGCCCCTCGATCAGCGATATTAGAAGCTGGATTGCGCTGAGTTATTTCGCTTGGTTAGTGTGCCAACAACGGGAAAGATAAACACAGCAAGTTGTAGCGGGCAGAGAACGGAAGCCGCAGAGAGCTACGCCGAATAATGAAAGATGTATTCGTCGAAAATGGCTTCATCGGGCAGCACAGATTTTTCGCGGCTCTGCGGTGTGCTAACCCGGGCATTTCTAGTTCCGCGAATGTTTTTCAGCGTTTCCTAAAGGCAACGGGTAAGCACAAGTATTTGGACCCATTATGTGAGCAGGTATTGTTTTGCATGACAACATATGAGTAAATTGCGTTCTCTGCAAGCCTGACTGGAATGACACAATGCAGTGTCGCTTGAATAACTGGTGAAGACGGCAGTCAAGCTCCTGTCGCGAAAAGGCGTTTCTTGAAAGGCTTGAATTCGATTTGACTCAGCTAAATAGATTTAGTTTTTTTTTTTACTTTTGGCATGTAGCTCAAATGATGTCAACTAATAAATAATTACTGTCTGCTTCCTGCTCATGCATTTGTTGTAGCCGCAATTTCAAAATTTGTGAGTCTTTACTTCTTATATATATATATATATATATATATATATATATATATATATATATATATATATATATATATATATATATATATATATATCAGGGAAAGAAGTGTATACCTAAGGGCTCGTTTTTCCGTGTTTTAACACAATATAATGAGATCTAACAGACAGTAATGCCAAGGAATGTACAGGGGAAGTTATTAAAACCAATGGAATGTAAATAAGAAGAAAGAAAAGTGGATGAAAAAATAACCAGCCGTGAGCAGGCTGGTTATTTTTTCATCCACTTTTCTTTCTTCTTTCTTCTTGTTTACATTCCATTGGTTCTAATAACTTCCCCTGTACATTCCTTAGCATTACTGTCTGTTATATCTCATTAATATTGTGTTAAAACACGGAAATACGAGCCCTTAGGTATAGACTTCTTTCCCTTATTTCATTAAACGAGGGTCTCGTACTGGCAGACTTGGTGTCATTAGGTTGTATACGAGGGACTATTAATCAGCTGCCCGCTCATAATAAGTTCACGTGCTACGTGACGCCAAACATGCGCATAAAAGAGTGTTTTCACACTCGTCGCTTGGCTTATAGATGGCGCTGACTATCACCCCCTACTTCTAAATTCACATATAAACCCAAAAAAGTGGAGGGAGGGAAGGCCGCTGTGGTAGCTCAATGGTCAGAGCATTGAACACGTTATTCGAAGGTCGTAGGTTCCTGCTAACGGCTGGTTAGTTTTTCATCCACTTTTCTTTCTTCTTATTTACATTCCATTCGTTCTAATAACTTCTCCTGTACATTCCTTGGCATTACTGTCTGTCAGATCTCATATATATATATATATATATATATATATATATATATATATATATATATATATATATATATATATATATATATATATATATATATATATATATATATATATACATTCCATTAATGTTAATAACTTCCCCTGTACATTCCTTGGCATTACTGTCTGTTATATCTCATTATTATTGTGTTAAAAACACGGAAAAACGAGCCCTTAGGTATACACTTCTTTCCCTTATATATATATATATATATATATATATATATGAGATATGGCACAACGGGAGCGTTGTCAACAAGGATAAATATATTTATTTTCCAACAGTTTCGGGAGGGGTCCTCCTTTCATCAGGGGATGAGTTATACTGACATGAATTTCCAAACTTCGTGGCTGCCGAGTCCCTCTCGTCTTGAAAGATGTTTGCGAGAGTGAGAGGGAACTAAAAAAGGTAAAAAAAAACAAAAAAAGAAGGGGGGAGAAAAAAGACGAAAAAGAAAAAGAAAGAAAAGAAAGAAAGTATAAAAAGAGGAAGAACCACTGTCAACACTGAGAACCAAACCAAGTGTCCGTGTACGTCCACATACGGTTCTTATCACGTGCTGTTCAGTTCTCGACGTGTGTCGGGCCACCCAAGATTGTCGCCGCGGTGCCGGGAGGGTCCGTCCCGCACGCCGTCACGGACCCTCCCGGTACTGCGGCGACAATCTTGGGTGGCCCGACACACGTCGAGAACTGAACAGCACGTGATAAGAACCGTATGTGGACGTACACGGACAGTTGGTTTCGTTCTCAGTGTTAGCAGTGTTTCTTCCTCTTTTTTTTACTTTCTTTCTTTTCTTTCTTTTTCTTTTTCGTCTTTTTTCTCCCCCTTTTTTGTTTTTTTACCTTTCTTTAGTTCCCTCTCACTCTCGCAAACATCTTTCAAGGCGAGAGGGACTCGGCAGCCACGAAGTTTGGAAATTCATGTCAGTATAACACATCCCCTGATGAAGGGAGGACCCCTCCCGAAACTGTTGGGAAATAAATATATTTATCCTTGTTGACAACGCTCCCGTTGTGCCATATCCCATACCTTCACGAAGACTAACTGGCCCGTTGAATTATTACTCCCACTATATACATATATATATATATATATATATATATATATATATATATATATATATATATATATATATATATATTGTAGCATTGATATTTGGCACAGGCCGGAACGCCAGCTGAAGAAGAGAAGTAAGAGTGTTGTTGCTGCTCGCGCTCGCTCCGCTTGACAGCTGGTCGGTTCTACCGCTACGTTTTCCACAAAGTAAACGTCTCTTCTGCTCACCACTAAAGGTGTACTATCAAGTGGTGGAGGTGCTGGGTACCTTTTTCCATCCTGGAACTCCGCAACCGAACTCTACCTTCGCCATCAACAATGTCCATCGACGCTGCACAGCAGACGGCTCCTACATCTCCACCTGTCCACTGTCCCGGCGTCCCGAGAGAGCGAGATCCAGACATCTTCAACGGCACCGATGAGCAGGACGTCGAGGACTGGCTCTCTTCGTTCGAACGAGTAAGCGTCAACAACAGGTGGGACGAAAACGACAAACTGGGCCGCGTCCACTTTTACCTCAGAGGAGTAGCAGAGCTCTGGCTCAACAACCACGAAGCCGAGCTTACCGACTGGGCCACTTTCAAGACCACCTTCGCGGACGTGTTTGGCCGACCGACAGTGCGCAAGCTCCGTGCAGAACAGCGCTTGCGGGATCGCGCCCAACTGTCGGGAGAGGGTTTCACGTCCTACATTGAGGACGTCGTAGGCCTCTGCCGTCGCTTTGATCCTGACATGTCGGAAACCGCCAAGGTAAAACACATTATGAAGGGCATCGAGGACGATGCCTTCCACATGCTGGTGGCTAAAGACCCGCAAACAGTTTCGGAAGTCATCCAACACTGCCAAAGTTTCGATGAGTTGCGAAAACAGCGCATTTCAACGCGACGGCCTACTTTCGACATGACCAGCACGCCAGCATTGACCGTTGGTGCAATATCTCCAGAACAGACTGTATTGACCCCGCAAATCCAGCAATTTATCCGAGAGGAAGTGGCACGCCAGTTGTCCCTTGCCCCCTTGCTTCCCAGCAATACGCATGGGCTGACCTCGTCACTGCGCCAAACCATCGAAGAGCAAGTCTGCGAGGCACTTCCCCCCACGTACCAGCCACCACCTGTGTCCGCTCCCCTGACTTACGCTGACGTCGCGCGAAGGCAGGTACATGCGCCGTCAAACGTCGTCGACCCTGCCCACCAAGCGAACGCCTTCTACGCAACACACGTACCGGCAGGCTCGCATGTTCCCATTTACCGCCGTCCTTCAACGCTTCCCAACAACCCTTGGCGTACATCGGATAACAGACCTATCTGTTATTACTGTCGTCAGCCTGGCCATGTTGAGCGGTTCTGTCGCCGGCGCGTCCCTCACTCAGGCATTATTGATGGCACCTACGGCTACGCCCCCACAGAACCACCACAGACGCTGCCGTTCCATGCAGCTTCGGACACTTCTCCGCCGAGCCGCCGCGCCTTCAACCCACGCCGATCGCCTTCCCCGCGCCGACGTTCGCCTTCACCAATGCTTCGGCGTGCACCACCTGCCCAAACGGAAAACTGACCATCGCAGTTCCGGAGGCAAGAACTGCGCCACCGTCGAACTCCACAAGGCCTCGTTCTCTACCGAATAATGAAATAACTGTCTTGATTGAAGGTATCCCCGTTCAAGCATTAATAGATACCGGAGCTGCCGTGTCTGTATTGAGTGAAGCATTGTGTCGCAAGTTAAGAAAAGTTACGATTCCGCTTTCTGGTCTCTCCCTTCGTACGGCAACAGCGCATCACGTGAACCCTTCTATGACGTGCACGGCTCGGTTAATCATCCAGGGCGTTCTGTACGTGGTTGAATTTATCGTGTTTCCGCACTGCTCACACGACGTCATATTAGGCTGGGACTTCCTTTCCACACATCATGCCGTTGTTGATTGTGCCCGGGCCGAACTAGAATTGTCATCGCTCTCCGACGACGATTATAATAAGCCTTCTATTTCTCGTGTTGTCGTCGCCGCGGAGACTGATATTCCACCTATGTCTTCTGTTATTGTGCCGATCTCGTGCGACCATGCCGCTTTTTCGGACGTCATGTTCACGCCGTCAGAAGACTTCACTTCTCGAAAAAACGTTCTTCTGCCTTTTGCTCTTCTGACGGTCGAAGCCACTTGCGCAAACATTTATGCCACGAATCTCCTTTCTGTACCAGTCACCCTATTCCGTGGCGAATGCATCGGCCGCCTTGAGGACATCGATTGTGTTTGCACCAGTCAACTGCCCTATCAAGCAAAAAGCCTTGAGATCGCCAGTGTTACTTCCGCTCTCACATCCGCCACCTCTTCCCTCGACGTCTTCCTTCCATCGATTGACCCTGACCTTCCTGTTGACCAACGAACTCAACTCTTGACACTTCTCGACCACTTCCGCTCATCGTTCGACTTCAAACAAACCAGTCTGGGCCGAACATCTGCAATTGTCCATCGTATTGACACTGGCACCCACGCACCATTGCGTCAGCGTCCATACCGGGTCTCCCACGCCGAACGCCAAGTTATAGACGATCAAGTGTCTGATATGCTCAATCGTGGCGTTATACAGCCGTCTAACAGTCCGTGGGCCTCCCCGGTGGTACTGGTCAAAAAGAAGGACGGGGGCATCCGATTCTGTGTGGATTACAGGCGCCTTAACAAGATCACGCGCAAAGATGTTTATCCGCTCCCCAGAATTGACGACGCTCTCGACTGTTTGCAAGGTGCAGAATTCTTTTCTTCGCTGGATCTTCGATCGGGATACTGGCAGGTACCCATGGATGAAGCTGACCGCGCCAAGACTGCGTTTGTAACTCCGGACGGCTTGTACGAGTTTAACGTGATGCCGTTCGGCCTTTGTAACGCCCCAGCCACCTTCGAGCGTCTGATGGACAACATACTTCGAGGCCTTAAATGGCAGACGTGTCTTTGCTATTTGGACGACGTCGTCGTTTTTTCAAAAGACTTCGATACCCATCTTCTGCGCCTCGCAAGTGTCCTGCATTGCCTTACACATGCTGGGCTCCAACTAAATTTGAAAAAGTGCCATTTTGCCGCCCGGAAGCTCACCATCTTAGGGCATGTTGTCAGCAAGGACGGCGTTCTACCTGATCCTGGAAAACTCCGTGCTGTCGCCCAGTTTCCGAAGCCATCGACACTTAAGGAACTCCGGAGCTTTATCGGCTTATGTTCATACTTTCGCCGATTTGTCCGTAATTTTGCATCTGTCATGGCCCCTTTAACACGGCTACTTTCTGACACCGAGGGCATTTCGGCGTGGTCTTCCAATTGCGATAAGGCATTCGCGAAACTACGTCAATTGCTGACATCTCCACCGATTCTCCGTCACTTTGATCCTGATGCCCCTACAGAAATACACACCGACGCAAGTGGAGTCGGACTTGGCGCTATTCTTGCTCAACGCAAGTCTGGATACGACGAGTACGTCGTTTCTTATGCCAGTCGCACTCTTACTAGGGCTGAACAGAATTATTCAGTCACAGAAAAAGAATGTCTAGCCATCGTCTGGGCAATCACAAAATTTCGACCCTACGTCTATGGCCGTCCATTTGACGTCGTGACTGATCACCACGCCCTCTGCTGGTTATCGTCACTAAAAGACCCATCTGGCCGTCTCGCTCGTTGGGCGTTACGCCTCCAAGACTATGATATCCGTGTCGTCTACAGGTCAGGCCGCAAACATTCAGATGCCGACGCTCTCTCCCGCTCTCCACTTCCCCATGAACACGGAAGTACTTCTGTATCCAGCCTCGATGCTGTGGCACTTTCGTACGCGGACATGCCCTATGAACAGCGCCAAGACGCTTGGATAGCCTCTATGATAGAGTTACTGTCTCGGCCGTCCCAAGTTACGCCCAATCGTTCACTGCAGCGCACAGCTCGACACTTTACCATCCGCGATGGACTCCTGTACCGTCGCAACTACCTTTCTGACGGCCGCAAGTGGTTGCTTGTGATTCCTCGCCACCTACGTGCCGACATTTGCGACTCTTTTCACGCGGATCCTCAATGCGGCCACGCCGGTGTGATAAAAACGTATGCACGTCTCCGGCTGCGGTACTATTGGCGCGGAATGTACCGCTTTGTCCGACAGTACGTGCGTTCGTGCTCCAAATGTCAACGCCGAAAAAGCCCACCACACATAGCCAATGGACAACTGCAGCCGTTGCCTTGCCCCTCCCGCCCTTTCGACCGCATCGGAATTGACTTGTACGGTCCCCTTCCCTATACGCCTAACGGGAACCGCTGGGTGATTGTCGCCATTGATCACTTGACACGCTATGCTGAAACTGCTGCGCTGCCAGAGGCCACATCACGTGAAGTTGGCTTATTTATCCTTCACAATCTCATTCTACGCCATGGCGCGCCTCGTGAGCTACTCAGTGACCGCGGCCGTACGTTCCTCTCCGAAGCGGTACAAGCCCTTCTTCGCGAATGCAACGTTGTGCATCGGACAACCAGCGCATACCATCCGCAAACGAATGGAATGACCGAACGGTTTAACCGCTCACTGGGCGACATGCTATCCATGTACGTGTCCGCTGATCACACCAACTGGGACCGCATACTACCCTTTGTAACTTACGCTTACAACAGCGCCACTCAGTCTACGACAGGATTCTCTCCGTTCTTCCTCCTTTACGGGCGCGAACCTTCCTCATTCATGGACACCATTCTCTTGTATCATCCAGACGCTTCGGAATCCACAACTCTATCTGAAGTCGCCACCTATGCAGAAGAATGCAGGCAACTCGCGCGTTCCTTAACCGCCCAAGATCAAGCGTACCAGAAGAACCGTCACGACGAAAACCTGTCTTCGCAGTCATACTCGCCTGGCGCCTTGGTATGGCTTCGGGTTCCCTCATCTGTTCCTGGTCTTTCCACCAAGCTACTGCCGAAGTACGAAGGCCCCTACCGAGTCCTACGTCAGGCCTCACCGGTTAACTATATTGTTGAGCCGGTTCAACCATCAACAGACCGACGGCATCGAGGCCGCGAGACTGTTCACGTAGATCGATTGAAGCCGCACTACGACCCACCCGTCGTACCCGTTCCATAGGTCGCCAGGATGGCTCCTTTTCTGAGGGGGGAGTGATTTGTAGCATTGATATTTGGCACAGGCCGGAACGCCAGCTGAAGAAGAGAAGGAAGAGTGTTGTTGCTGCTCGCGCTCGCTCCGCTTGACAGCTGGTCGGTTCTACCGCTACGTTTTCCACAAAGTAAACGTCTCTTCTGCTCACCACTAAAGGTGTACTATCAATATATATATATATATATATATATATATATATATATATATATATATATTTGCAAGACGACGTCGACATCCGTCTTGCAAAAACGTGGATGGACATGCGAACTTTGACGATGGGTGCGCGCGTTTTATGAGAAGCTGCTGCGATGTGCTTCGTAACTTCTGCTGTATATTGTGACTTTTTTGTACGGAATTTCTGGGCATTTTTGTCTCACAAAAGTGGCTAAAATTTATTGATGTGTTTAGGATTCCCATACGTAGCGTAATAGTACTGGGACTCGCCTCAAGGGCGCAAGATCGCCGGTACAATGGACGGCATGGCCACCTTGAAGGAATTGTGCAAGTGTGAGCTCTGGCATTTACGGGAAACAATATCAAAAGTGACTTCTCAGTTGTGAGTACGTAAATAAAACCTTCGCACGTGGACTCGGAGGGAAAGCAGCTCGAACGCACTTACTACTTTCAATAATTAGGCAAATGTTTTTGGAATGTGTTCAGGGTCATTATTATTTCTCTAATGTAGTTGTAATGTAATAAAATATTTTTTTAGCATTTTCAATGTGTATAGGTTTGCCACTGCTCCAATATAGCTCTCCTACTTCTAACCCGTTTGACAGCCCTGAACAAAACGAAGGTGCAACAGCGTAGTATGCTGCAGATTACGAAACGGCATGTGACGACAGGAACCTCGAGAATCTGGGAGAGCAATCAAAAAAGCTTGCACTTGTACTAACGGAGTGTCATTAGTGAGTTGAAATTCTAGAGAACTGTTGCAGGGTGCCTACCTCAGTGGCTGTTAAACACATTTTTTTATTTATTGTTTTGCGTAGTGCTGGTAGAAACCAGGTCACATGTGTTAGGAAGTATTTATTGAAGGGATAAATAATATTTAAGATCTTACCGCAAATAATGTCTAAGGTACACAGCGTGACCAGCGGGACGATGTCGGTGCGCTTGCCGGGTGAACACATTTTTCCAAGCTTGTCAGCTAATATAGTTGACTGATTGTTTATAGTCGAGATGAAGTCTTCGAGAATGCGAAAGTGGAATGCTGGAGTAAACATACGTCTCCTTGTTCTCCACTTGTTCCCTGTGCTGAAAATGAATCAAACATTTGCTTGGTAATAAAGCATGAGTCTGTAATATCAAGTCTTTAGATTCGAAACATATATCCGCAAGTCTCTCTGTATATGCCATCACCTTCTGAGCGTATCGCTGCTAATGTCTTATGTACATTTTTTCCCCACACTATATCTGGTATTTTAGACCACGGAGTGATTCAGTGAAGCATATGAAACAAAACTGAGGGGAGAGGGGGGCAACAAGTTCACTGAGATGACGCTTCCTTAACACAAGAAGCCCTCGTATTGTTAACTTAAATTAAGAAATTAAAGGAAATGAAAAATAAGCTTCCCGTTAGCTATGACCAGTGCACGACGACTCAATGCGGTGTTGCTCCTCGGGGAACATCACAACAGCATACACCGGACCGCGGTTCCAGCTCGTGTGCACTGGCGTACACGAAGGATCTCTTCAAAGGCCGTCAGCCTTTCAGGGCAGTTCGCTTGTTTTCTAAACCTCAACTATATCTTGACAGATAAAAAGCACTTCTCGGTTGAGTGTCTTATGCTTTCTTTGCAAACTATAGTATGTATGCCTCGTTGATAACGCAAGCAGCCTTATCTATCTCGTGGATAGACAAGCTCACAAAAAAACCTGGGTGATGTGTCCTGAAAATATACATTTTCGTTCAAGACCTTCATACTTATCACAATGGCTCTAATGACACTGAAGTAAAAAAAAGAATAGATTGGGGCTCGTTGATCCTGCTTGAAGGGTATGTTCACACTTTGGAGGCCATAACAAAGCAAAGGGGCCGACGCAGACGGAAATGCTTCGCTTCTTACGGGACTCTGCAACACTTTTCTAAGTAACCATCGAATGGCCTCTTCAAAAACGTTTATCGCTTCACGAATCAGCTACCGCCAATTTTCTAGAATCCGCCAAGCCAGAGCGAAGGTACCGAAATTAGCCCCACTATATATTGGCTTTCTCTCGACCCTAAAAAAGCGCTGAAAGCTAAGCAGAGCACGGGAGAAAAAGTAACGTAAGATGTCGAGGTCTTTTTCTTCTTTTATTTTGCTTCGAGCACGCGGCTAACATTTAGCGCGATCGGGAGCGCCTATATGCGGTAACGCGGAGGCGTCCTGCGGCGGTCATGGTAAATTGCAGCCACGATGCTCAAATGAGCCAATAGCCGTACATCTGGGTATATATAGCACGGTCGTTCGGGTAAATAGCATCATTTGTAGTGAGGCATGGCAACAATTTCTAGCTGATTTTGAGGATTATTTACTTCTTCCAGGCCACCTACTGCGCTAAAATATTTGGCTCGTGTGTTTTCAGGAGCCTAAACTACCAATCGGCAACGTTTTCAGATCATTTCCAAAAAGTGTTTCAGGGCCCTTTTAAATCCAATGTGCTGTGATCTGAATTGATACAGCAATCACAGTTTTATCGGTGTTTGTCTATGCTGTAAAATGTTACTAATTGGTGTGATTTAACAACCCACAACCATGATATGATTAATATAAACGCCATAGTGGAAGGCTTCTTAAATTTTGACCGCCTGGTGTTCCTTAACGTGCACGCCCCGCCGCGGTGTTCTAGTGGCTAAGGTGCTCGGCTGCTGACCCGCAGTTCGGGGGTTCGAATCCTGGCTGCGGTGGCTGCATTTCTGATGAAGGCGGAAATGTTGTAGGCCCGTGTGCTCAGATTTGGGTGCACGTTAAAGAACCCCAGGTGGTCAAAATTTCTGGAGCCCTCCACTACGGCGTCTCTCATAATCATATGGTGATTTTGGGAAGTTAAACCATACATATCAATCAAAATCCTTAACGTGCACCTAAATCCAAAATTCATCTCATAAGTTTCATTCAGCACTGCGGAGGCCACGGGGTTCTCAGCCAATAGGAAATGTGAAAATTGGTCACGGTGTGTTCATTAGCGCCGTGTCGATACCGCAGCGTCTTCCTGTCGCCTGCGTGGTCGCATTGGGCAAGTGACGTGAGCAGATGGCAGCGTCGGGGAAAAAAAAATTGTCCCCGTATCTGCATGTTTCATTGCAAATGTCGTCGAAAGACGATATAGTCGTGCGTGTGGTAACAACGAACAAAACGTTTATTTGATGTTCTGCGAGAGGAAATCGGTGAATTGCATTCTGGAAGCGCTGCGTTAGTCTCGATCCGTGCAGCGAAGACTAGTGAGCGCATGGAAGGCACGTTAGACACGAGCGCCATCTGGCAGTTATCTTCGAAAACGAACGAAGGCGTGCGCGCCTGCTCAGAAAGATGCGTGCCTGTCTCGGAGGCGATAAGGTGTAGAACGCACCCTTCATAAGGTGTAGAACGCGACCTTCAGGATGTCAGTCGAGCACAATAACCACTAACCCATCGCAACGTGTATGCTGAACTCCCGTTTACACGTGTTATAAGTCGCCCGTCAGAACAGCCTTTCAAGCGGTATTTTCTTGCTCCTTCGCCCCCCCCCCCCCACATACACACCGCATTCGGGGTAAACGCACCTGTTTCAGTTCAAAAGAGCTCCTGTCCGAGGTCGGTATCATAAAGGAAACTGCCGGCCATGCCAGTCGCGCTTCAACGGAGTCGAAATGCTATATATAGGCGCCCAGGTATACCGTGCAACGACGGCGCACGTAAAAGAGCAACAAATGGTCGAAATTTCTGGAGGCCTTTGCTGCGGCGTGCCTCATAATCAGGGGGTTTTTGCACGTAAATACTAATACAATGCTATTAGAGTAAGCGAGCTGTTCCGTATCAAAGGACGACTTTTTTCCCCTCACCTATCCAGATCACTCGCAAGCTATCAGCCTTGTGAATGATTTCTCGAAAGATAACCAAGAGCTAGTTGTGTTTACTGATTGTGCATTTTTTTACTCGACACCCGGCCACAAAACTTCTGTAGCAAACGGTGTAGTTACAAATCCTGCGCTGCACGCAGCTCCAATACGGTGAGACCCGAGGAAATGTGTATATGCATGAAGAACTAGTGATTTCCGTTACTAGAGTTCCCGCTGCTCCATTTACCGAACCGTCGATGACGTCAACAATTCGGGTAATGATGTGGGGTATCCCCAGCACGAGTAGAATCTTGTCAGAGCCATTCACCAGTTCGCTGTGCGACATTTTGTCACGCCTTTTCAACTTCCTGCTTGTTGTGGCATTTGCCACAGCGCGTCGTGTGCGACGGGTTTTGTCAAGTTGTTTGCCTTTTCAGATGTAGTGACAAAGGCGGAGGAGAAACGCAGGTTCGAGAAGTAATCGCACGCTTGACGAGGGATTGCTTGTTTCCGAAGCGTTTATATCAATTTCACCTCGTTTATTGCGATAACTTGATAATTTTTGCCCATTACATTACTTTAGAGCCCCGCCAAAGTGGTCTAGTGGCTAAGGTACTCAGCTGCTGACCCGCAGGGCGCGGGTTCGAATCCCGGCTGCGGCGGCTGCATTTCCCATGGAGGCGGAAATGTTGTAGGCCCGTGTGCTCAGATTTGGGTGCACGTTAAAGAACACCAGGTGGTCTAAATTTCCGGAGCCCTCCACTACGGCGTCTCTCATATTCATATAGTGGTTTTGGGACGTTAAACCCCACAAATCAATCAATCAATCATCAATCAAATCGATTTTGAGTTTTTCAAGCGTTGTTGTCAGCCTGTACAGACCACTGGATTATGAGCGTGATAACGCCACGTGGGACCCACGGGCGGGAGACAAGCCAGTCCCCTAAAGTGTGACGCAATTAACACTAGACGTCAGGTACTGAAATTGAAGGTGAAATTGTTTTTAGTCTTTAACTATAGTTGCTTTTGAAGATGTGCAAGTAGAAACTGATTGATCGGGTGCTGTAGATGCAGTGGTGGTGGATTTCCTCGCATCTGCAGACACAGAAGAGGAGAGTGTACAGCGTAATAACGCTTTACTGCTAACCTTTCTATGAACGACCAGCTCCTTGGATGTGATAATCAACCTCTCATTCCTTCGTATTACCGCCATGTAGAAGATTTGATGTTTATCACATAGATTGTGCTCGTTTTTAAGAGCACTAGTGAGCCGAAGTTTTGACCTCATCTTTGCTAGCGCACACTGCAGCTCAAGAAGACACTAATGAAAGAAACAACAATTTTTCTCGTATTAAAAATTACCCTTTCACAATACCAAAAGCTCAGCTCTTACGACGAATCGAGAACGAAAATCAAAGACAATGGGCGACGCCACCTTGATGTTTCCGCACCAAATCACTACGACGTCATAGATTTTAAAGGTGTCTACTAGAGACTACAAATTTTTCAATCAATAAAAATGAAGTACGCTATCTTCTAATGCGGTCACAGTCCTAACGATCCAGGTTTGCCAGCTAAATTTTGTCGAGTAAACGTGGCTAAAATACGTACAAAACGCATCGAAATTTGTGACGTGACGTTGACGCTTACTTGCACCGATTTCGGCGCCAATTTCAAAACATGAAGATCCTCTGTAATGTTACTTTTCTTAGTAAACCGTAGTTGAGAAATGACTTACAGCCGGATACTCACACGATAATTTATAAGGCTGAGGCTGAAGAACCTTTCGATGTCACAGTTGTGAAACAGTCGGTAGGGGAGCGATTGCGGCCGCCGTTTCATTACAGCCTGCTTAATCCGTTCAGCAAACATATCTCTTCAAGTTTCTGCGACTTTTTTTTCACTAGTGAAGCAACTTTGACCATGCACATTCCACTCTCATGAAACCTAGTACCAACGTGACAGAAGTAATATCCTCTACCGTAAAAACCCGGTTATTTGGACGTGCAAGGGAGCTCTTCGCTATACGTGTATACTGTCTATGTAACAAATTTCTTAGTGCCGAGCGTTACAGAGGTACTTAACGTTCGTAGTGGTATAGTCTACACGTGAAAGGTTGTTATTGAGTTGAAATGCTTAGATGCATCATGAAACTTGAAAATTGAATGTCGGCATCCCTGCGCGCCAGCGTCAATGCGTGTGATTATAAAAATCAAGGGAGGACGTCACCATATGACGTCATAATTTCGACGTCATTGAATACCTATGACGTCAAATTATAATGACATTTCATTACATCGCCACTTAGCCAAAAGTTGTGCCGATCACGGCGGCAGTGCAGAATGTGGTCAGGTGCACAAATCTTGCAATGCCTCCAATGCTGGAGTCAATGCAAAACTACGTTAGGTGTAGAAAGCTTTCGGAGGGATGGGGGAGAGTGAATAAAAATAAAGGAGATCGCCATCGAGTTATTTTGAGCGAATGAATAAAAGATACCGTGAGTTTTCTTTCTTAAAACCATGCCGCCACCTCGACACCTCAAGTTGGTGCACCTAACACTCTCCGAACTGTATCGCACGAACACGTTTAAAAGAACGCACTTGCTTACCTTAAAGCCATGGTGAGGCAGAGTGACTTTAGAGCCACAAAGTTTAACTCTGGTTATTTTGACTCATGTGCACTTTATTTGATTACGAGACTTCAAGGTTTAACCTTTTTGGGTAGTTATCCAAAAAAAAAAATGCCTGTATTTGCTCTTACCTTCGATTCATGCATAAGTGGCCACGGCTGAAAGCGGTCATCTAGCATATGTATGCATTTATATAGGTAAAGCCCTAGAACTTCCGTACACCAGTCACTCCATCTGCTCTTTCCAAATTTTCTAAAGTACTCCACAAGCTACAACACCTTCTGAGCAACAGGCGATGCATGTGTGTGGGCCTGCGTTTATTCCATATGCTTAGTGATAAAATTACTCACCCTGTGAGCAGACCAGTTCCCAACCAGCTGTGTAGGAATGTATACTCTGGTCCCTTGGCGAGCAATGCATTGCTTGAAAGCGCCTCCTATAAAAGCAGAGCCGCGAATTATATGGTCGATCATGCTAAGTATACACTTATCGAAGATATTTGCCATGCCAAAAGGATACCTGCATTGTATTTTTCTCACAATGTACGACACGCTCGCGACCAACTTACATTTAATGGCATGAATGTATATTTGTGGAAACTCCAAAACATCATTCATACGCTGTTTAGAAAGTGCTGCATGTATTGAAACGTCAAAGAGAGCACATACCTCTACAAACTCTGCTTTCTGGAGGCTTACTGATGGCCTGGCTCCAATAAAAAACAAATGCATTCCACACTTTTTATGAACATTGTGAAAACCAACGGTGGCTCCAAAGAGAGCTGGAAAGAGAAATGAAAGAAGCAGCTAAAGAGGCGGTTCTAGTTCGCTGCGACTCGAGTGTAAAATTATGAATGAAAAATGTAGGCACACGAGGACGCTTCCAATTTGTGCCATCGATTGGGGGCGCGTCCAGCTCTCTATGTTGATTTACATCGCCTCATCTCGAGAATGGTTTTCTTTATTTTAGGACCGGAGCTCGTTAGGCCGGAACTCCACCGTCGCCGACGCTGCCGGGTGAAGCTTCCAGCGCCGGGAAAACGCACCGAGAAAAACAAGAAGTGCGTGCCGCCGAGCACAGCCTACCCTCTCCACACCTGCTCCCCAACATACCACCTGCATGAACGCCATCAGCGAGACCAGGCGCATATCCATTTGTGTCCCATTTCTAAGGAGCCCCGCTCATTGGTTGTATTTGTACAGAGAACAACTGCTAGTTGTCTTAATTATTTTTATTTCTTTTTCTTCTTTTTACACAACAAGCTAGCTTGTTGTGGAGTAGTTGACGTTTACGTCACCTTGGCTACTGCGGCATTCATTCCGTCTGAACGTGACAGTATTCGACATATTAGACTGTCAGTGCGACCTATAGGCGTCTCGGCAAATGTTTCAATGCCCGAACGTTATGCAGAATAGCTTTTTGGCTTCGACGATGTTGGGAAGTATACGCCCTTGGCAATGCAGCTGGCCTGCCGAGGGCGATGTAATGGGAAGTTGGGAAGCACGGTAACAGTGTGACGTCACACGCAAATAACAGAAGCGGAGCCCGCGGAGATGGATGTCGCTGAGTTCTCTACAACTCTGTAATATTTGAAACTCGTTGCAACAAAGCCGCAAACTTGGTCAACAATACCTATTGATAAGTTGATGTCTACGTACGTATCGCTGTGCACATGCAGGGGGGTGATTCCACGAGAGATCGACACGGGTCGAAAAGTTGATATTTTAGATTTCATTGAGTATTTTATATTTCGTGCATCTCTCACCAGGTAGCCCGAAAGTCAACTTCGTTTTATGATTAACGGCATAACTTACACGAGAGAAAAAAATCAAACTTCACCAACACGGAGGCACCAATTTCGTCACCTGTCATATTCGAAAATTGCAGATGCTATAAAAGGACAAATATTTTTGTTTCAACGAAGATATTTTTTACCTGATATGCATGTCTAATGAAGATTGAATTCATATGGTTTCAAGTTTGTAGATCTAAAGAAAATACCTTTTAAAAATGTCTAATTTTGCGACAGTTTAAAATAAGTCACGTATTCCCCCCCTTTTTTTTTCTCCGAAAGTAATGCAAGCAGCGTTTTCAAACTTGACATGTTTTAAGGATATAGTGTGTTCATTCTGTACATAAATTATTGTTGCTCAAGGGCAAATGTAAATTTTTATATATTGTCTCAAAATTCTCATTTGGCAAAAGTGTACTCCACTGAAACTTGAATAATAAAAAACGCCATCTTCGATTTTTCCTAAAATCTCGTAAATAGACTACCGAAGGCCATCATACAGTAATATAGAAAAACATCTTGCATTATTTTGTTTTTAGCGACAATATTCGTGGTACAAATCAGAGCTTTTCGAGGATGAGCTGATAGGTTGAGAAATCTAGAAATCGGAACGGAAAAGCGGCAATGAGCTTCAAACGCGAGTAAACGTGACCGCATTTGGTGAAGAAAGGCTGTTTTAGCAGACAGGAGTAACTGTTTTGAACACGATATTCTACAGTATCTGAATTCACTCTTATACATAGAGCACTGAGACTTCTAATATGTGGTGCCTCTTCATTACTGACACACAGATGGAGCTGCTGTGACAGCCATGTGTTCGCAACACGTTGGGTAACAGAATTGAATGTTGAATGAATTCATAAACGATTCATTACAAATTTTTATCATTTGGGGCACGAAGACTGCCGCATTAGACTGAAGAACACGCTTTAGGGCAAGTTGTCATCCGTCGTCTGCTCGACAGATGAATTGCTGCGCGCCGCATCTCGGAGGCTATGCTTTAGATCATATGGTTCAAAGTAGGGACAAAGATTACGCCTCCCGTAATTTTATCGACAAAAACATTGTGAAATTCATTTTAACGTACTATACTTCAGTTTTGCACTCGCACTGCGGATACTTGCGCACGCTGTTTTACGTCTGCTCTCATTGAAGGTGAGAGACATAGAAACAGACGACAGATAGATCACCTTCGTGCTGCTGGTTTCACGCATAGTTGCATTGCCAGTAATTTGAGCCTCAAGGAGCGTGGAGATGGCTGACCACTTCAGCCGGGATGGAATTTTTTGTTCAGATTACATCATGTTGCATGAAAAGAAAATACCTTATCAAAGAAACTTCCGCAAGGTCGAAGACATCTGCCTGTTTGCCCTCCAGAAGCTTTCGCCGAAATCTGCCCGCCATGCACATAACAACGACCACGTCTGTCAGAACTGCTTCAGACGCCTCAGAGATATGCTGTCTTCATCTAATGGCTTCTAAGCTGAAACAGCTGATGAGTTTTTGCCAGAAGAAAAAGGCAGAAGTCAAGAGCGCTGCGTAAACACGCCTGAAGCATTGTCACATATGTGACTAGAGAAGCTACATGCACAAAATAGCAAAGTTCATGCAGAGCCAAGACAACTTAGCAGCAAATCTTCAGTAACCGTGAAATGCCACCGTAACGTGTGTAACCACCACTTTCAACCATCAGATCTAAAATGCAGTGTGTGAGCCCAGTGGTTCAAGAACTTCAAGCAAGCCTATGAAGCGTGTTCTTCGTATCAAGAGCGCATGCGTTTGTTGGCACTGTTGCCGACCGATATAGAGCACCGAAAACTCCAAGCGCTTATACCAAACTTGTCAGCTTACATGATATACAGATCCCGACGCTGGCGCGCAAAACACGGGATATGGTTAGCACCAAATGCGGTAAAAAGGACACGGCTGAACCCAATGGACGTCCAGGCAGCTATGGCTTACTACTCCAATGATGAGTATAGCTGCTCTCGGCAGAGACCCAACAAAAAAGATGTCGTATCTGTTATAATTGACGGAAAAAAAGAAGCTTGATTCGAAAAGGTTTATGACCCGTTCGGTGTGAGAGGCTTACCGTCTCTTTAGCGAAGCTAATCCGAACACGTCTATTGGGCTCTCAAAGTTTTATTCACTGAGGCCGAAGTGGGTTCTTCTTGCACCACACCAAGAAGTGTGCCTTTGTATATACTGTGCTAATGCCACGGAGTGTGTTTCAGCCCTACAAGACGTCACCGATGGTGCCTACATGGCGGACTTCTTGAAAGAACTATGTCTTTGCAGCTCCCCTAAGAGTGATTGTTTTTTAGGCCATTGTGACTAGTTTGCTAAGGAGGACGCTTTGACAGCCACATGTTTATGAATATATTGAGGTAGCCTTTGCAGTATGGGAAAATGGCGATCTAGTAGAAAAAAACAGCCCAGGCAAGTGCTTTTCTGCGAGAGCTAAGTCTGTGTTTCGTGAAGTGAATTACCCATGATTACATAAGATACATTCAAGAATCAGCAATACGCCAGGCGAAGGAGAAGCAAGAAAAAGAATCTTGCATTTTTCACTTTGATTTCGCCGAAAATTGAACAGCCATTTTACCGAATGAGGTACAGTCGTATCACTGGCACAAAAGACAGGTGTCTATATTGACGTGTGTCGTTACACGGAAGCAATCAATTCAAAGTTTTGCCGTCGTCAGTGATGACACATGCCATGATGCTGCACATGCCTGTTTTGCTCTACAAATAATCCAGAACTATATGAAGGAACAACTTAAGCCTGACACGCATGTTACTTATGTTTCTGATGGTGCATGCAGTCACTTCAAAAACAAGTACCATTGGTTCGAGTTATGTCAGAAAGATCATATATCAACAAAGTGGATTTTTTTCGGCCACAGGACATGGCAAGAACTCTTGTGACGGCGTTGGTGGCCTACTAAAGCATCAGGCTACGCTCTACAACCTCAGAGCGGCAAGCTCAGCTGTGATTATGTCAGCATCCCAAATGGTGGCGCAAATGAGCGCGAAGCTCAAGAATGTCAAGCTGCTGTGTGCAAATGCAGACGAGCTAGAAACATTCCGTCAGTTTAAGAAGAGCCAGTGGAAATTGTTGCCACATGTTCCAGGCATACGTTCTTGGCATGCTTGGCTAAGCACATCTGAGGGCACTGATCGTGGGCGTGTTTTGTTAGCGTCACGTACTGCTAAATGTGATCTGCAAAAGATGCAGCCATTTTGAGCGCATCTCCTGTTTCACGCAGTCACCACCAAAATACCAGTGAGGGTACGTCAAGCGCATATGCTTTTTCTAGCGAGACCCAACAATTGCGTTGGAACATTTTCATGTTTGAGTTTATCTGCAAATATAGACAGATGTGTTGCAACTGAGTTGCAGTGTCGAAGATTTCCCACATTAAAGAGCTGTGTTATCAGGAGCATAAACGCGCCTTCATGGGTACGTATTTGTCAGAGTGCTAAAACAGCCTTTCTTCACCAAATGCGGTCACGTTTACTCGGGTTTGAAGCTCATAGCCGCTTTTCCGTCCTGATTTCTAGATTTCTCAACTTATCAGTGCATTCTCGAAAAGCTCTGATTTGTATACACGAATATTGTCGCTAAAAACAAAATAATGCAACATGTTTTTTTATATTACTCTATGATGACCTTCGTTTGTCTATTTACGAGATTTTAAGAAAAATCGAAGTTGAAGTTTTTTTGTTATTAAAATTTCAACTGGAGTACCTTTTTTCCAATATGAGAAATTTGAGGCAATATATAAAAATTTACATTTTCCCTTGGGCAGCGATAATTTATGTACTGAATGAACACACTATATCCTTGAAACGTGTCAAGTTTGAAAACGCTGCTTGCATTACTTTCGGAGAAAAAAAATTGGGAATACGTAACGTATTTAAAACTGTCGCAAAATTAGACATTTTTAAAAGCTGTTTTCTTAAGGTCTGCAAACTTAAAACCGTATGAATTCATTCTTCATTAGACATACATGTCAGGTAAAAAATATCTTCCTTGAAACAAAAATATTTGTCTTTTTATAGCATCTGCAATTTTCGAAAATGACAGGTGGCGAAGTGTGTGCCTCCGTATTGGTGAAGTTTGATAATTTTTTCTCGTGAGTTATGCCATTAATAATAAAACGAAGTTGACTTTAGGGCTACCTGGTAAGAGGTGCGCAAAATATAAAATACTCAATGAAATCTAAAATATCAACTTTTCGACCCGTGTCGATCTCTCGTGGAATCACCCAGGGCTAGTTAGTCGGTGGTTGGTGGCATGTAGAGAGATATATGTATTTTACGTTTGAGTATAGCGCAGCTGTGCATGTTGCATCATGGTACATATTACAGAAACGAGGTGGTCAACAGTATTCTGGAGTGCGCGACGACGGCGTGACTTAATTGTAGAAAAATTTCGACATGTGAAACCTCAGAAATAATACTAATAATCCGCATAATAGTATACATAATCAAAACTGTTCATTTATTTCAGAGAATAACACTTCTTGTCAAGTAAATATATCAGCAGACAAAGGGAAAGCAAAGAAAACTAATACAGGGAAACAGCTTGTGTGTGTGTGTGTGTGTGTGTGTGTGTGTGTGTGTGTGTGTGTGTGTGTGTGTGTGTGTGTGTGTGTGTGTGTGTGTGTGTGTGTGTGTGTGTGTGTGTGTGTGTGTGTGTGTGTGTGTGTGTGTGTGTGTGTGTGTGTGTGAGTGTGTGAGTGTGTGTGTGAGTGTGTGTGTGCACGCGAACGGCAAAGAGCCATGGTTTCAGGGGATTCGCTGTTTGAGACGCAAGCAAACAAATCCAACAAACAGACAATTAGGCTAAGGACAGCATAGAACGCCATTCATTGTTTTTTAACTGCAGAGTGGTCATTATGACATGAATTTTATTGAACTTGTGTGTTCAAAACACCCCTTCTGTCAGAGGGCCCCAAACTAAAAATGTTTATATTCGCGTGCGATGCTCCACGAGTTGAGCTGCGGCGGAAGCTATTGCCCCGTCTATACGTCATTCGGTATTTCTTTGTTGTGATCCGTGGGAGCGACAGCTACCCCCCCCCTCCCCCCTTGAAGCCAAGGTAGCGAGTGCACAACAGTAACTATTAATAATTTTGAATGCAAATGAAATAACTTTCTTAATCAAAGCATATTTGATTAAAAAACGGATATTCTAATTTTCCCAAAAAGGCAGCGACAGTTCAACATACAGTCAAAGAGGCATATATTCGGACAAGTTTGCATATTCAAACAAGTAACGACTTAACTCACCTCTACAATGGAACCACAAATAAGAATAATAGACAATCTTACTTTTGGTTGTGCCGTAGTGATGAGTTCACTCGGCTACCGACGCAAAGGTCGCGGAATCGACCCCGGCCGCGGCAGTCGCATTTCGATGAAGGAGAAATGCAAGGAGCCCGTGTTCTGTGTGATGTGAGTGGACGTTAAACAACCTTATAGATGGCCTAATATTATCAGTACCGTATACTGGGGCGTGTCTTCTAGTGATGCCTTGATTTTAAAATGAACAATATCCCAAAATAAAGTTTTGGTTGTTTTCTCATTTTTGATTAGTATGGTTGTGTCATAGCGGGAATAAAATAATAATTGAAAACATTGGCAGGAGCTAACAGTAAGATGTTGGGGAAGTTCAGCGCATGCTAGAGCTCTTTGTCTGTTACGCTTACGGGCAGGAAGGTGGTGGCATTCCTATGTGAACACGCGTTATTTTGAGTAACGCACACGTTTGATCTATCATTATGACATCTCATTTATGTACAGAAAACGTGCGAGCCGAAAAATTGCGCGAGTTCAGACCAGTATTTCGCATTCATGCTTGCCGATGCATTCTTTGCCCACAGTACCCAAGCTACTATTGCGTCTCTCGTATTGCGTTTCTTGGCTCCCGCCTTCTTGTAAGCGTTGCAGCGCGCGCTGCTCATTCCAACAGACGCTAGGATGTTACAGCTAGCCAAAACGCAAGTCCGTGAAGCGAAACTGCGACAGCACCCCGATAACCTTACTATCACTGCACGGTACTTCTTCACGACGGCACATTCACTTTATCACCGCCAGCTAGACCGCCGCAGTGACACAGGGGCTACAGTGCTCGAGGGCTGCTGACCCAGCGGTCAAGAGCTCGATACCCGTCGCAGCGGATGCACTTCGATTGACGAGATGCGCTATACCCATGTACTGTGAGATGCGAGTGCAGTTAAAACAACACCCCATGGTCGGCATTCCCCTACGGCGTGCCTCGTAATAATGCCGTTATTCTGGCACGTAAAATACCACAATTCATTGGTATTATTATACGTTATCACCAGAATGACCCTGCGAGGAAATACCTGTTCTTAGAGGGCAACGAAATCATTTGATGCGAGTAGGGCATCAAATATGCACTATCTTTACGTCATGCATTCCTGCCGTAGCGCAGCTAGTCGTCAGCAGCTTCCAGATGTTTTTATTTATTTTTTATTTTATTTTCACCCAAACATCTGTATCGGCTTTACAAATTTCTGTCAGGAAAAAAAAACACAATGTACTAATAACTACACGAAATCGATTGCCAAAGAAAGCTGGACTTAGGACCATGGCACGTTGGTAATGGCAACATGACGACGTGTAAGGGACGGGGAGGATAACGTCACGAGCGCTCTTTTCCGCGTCAGCCGCTAGTTGCACTTTCAGGAAGCCTTCAATTATGAAGCACTTCCTGCGTTGCTTGCAGGAAAGTTTGCATGAAGAAATTTTATACGCTAAAGTGCCTTCGAAGCCGGTGTACTAACCAGCCTGTTGTTTTAACCCCTCAAATATCCTAATTAAAAAGTTACTTATTGCAACTTCGTTAATTACACCCATGACTGTGCAAGCTATCTATCTCTTATAGACTTCTTGTTCATTTGCAATAGTAGCGTCACTATTATTACAAAGCATTAAAGTTTAATGTAACTAACCGACAAGAGAAAAAAGGAAACTCCCAGAACATGCTATTTCAAATTCGAGGCCTCAAGTCTCATTCGTAGCCATGGCAGCCCCTGCGTGATAGATGCGAACTGCATGGACAGACGCGTAAATATATTCAGTTGTGCATTAAATATTCACATGAGGCTAAAGTAGTGCGGAGTCTCTCACTATGGGGTGTCTGGCATTCATACGGTGGTTCTTGCACGTGAAATCTCGTGATTACATTACATGCTCTTTCGATATATTGGTGCTGCGCACATAGTAGAAATCATCCGTTTGTTTACAATGCATTCTCCTAAGTAAGCTAGATGTTGCTTTGGGAAGGCATTGTTGAACCCTCAATGCGTCGCATGGCAAAAGCACATTTGCAACTTAACAAGAACTTTGAGTCGGTAAAGAAATTCAGTGCTAACAGCCGATACCGAGGAAGACTACAAAAATATTGTGCCTGAATAAGTTTGCCTTAAGATAGGTGTCCTAACCCCTATTCCTCCCACTCAGCCTACCCCCTCCACACAGACACAAGTACACGCAACAAAACAGCGCCTGATTCACTTTTCATATACAAGGTCTGTTTGGCAAAAGTTGACGACCTTGCATTCTCGTAGCCATTTAGGGGAAAGGGGGAGTTTTAACTTTGCATCTGTACGTATATTCATGCACACGCACAAACGTACGCAGGAACATACGAATGTAAAGTCGAGCCCAGCCCCAACAAGAACGTCTCGCCGCGCGCCCTTGGCACCTTCCTTAGCATACCGTATATGTTACAATTGAGTAGAACCTGTTTTGACCAGCATTCCTATAGTATACATACGAATATTTTTATGAACACGCCTCTCCATATTTTGCTTGCATGAAGTTCTGGTGGGGTATTTACGCAAGGACTCTTCCCATGCCCCATTCTTTTCGTCTTTTGTAGTTTCCTTTAACGAAGCACCAAACGGAGCAACGAAGCTCCACGGGCAGGACGGACTAGTGATAAAAAAAACTTCCTGAGATGACAAGAAAGAATCGTTACAAGACATAACCTCCTGGTGCCGCAATCACAAAGCAGAAGCTATGCTAGAGTTATGTGTAGGTATTTCAAGTTAAATGTGTCTCGTTGTCCATGATTGTCCTAATAACATGATAACTTTACCTCTTGGGATACCACTTCTTTGCTGCCCAACCGTCAAAATAATTGCACTTTATGTACGAAATGACATATCTGGCATTGACTCTACTTTATCTTCTACATCTCCATTCACATTTACGTTTTATCGAGACGTATTCGGTGTATACATACCCCATATCTTAAGGTGAAATGAATACGTAGAATGATAATGCATCCGAAGCAAATGACATCCTTGTTTTTACCCAAAGCAACTTGTCTTGTTGTGCGAAGCTTTCCTCAAGTTCTTGCGAACGCATACTTTACCTCAAATATGCCTCGTTGGTTCAGGATCCTGCGGTCTCTTTACAATGATCAGCTCAGTGTAAAAAGCGTACACAACCAACCGACTCGTTTAATCCTGAGTACCAGCATGGAACTTAGTCTAGATATGTTATCCCCACTCACATGAAAGTATCTCTTCTGGGTTGTGTTCAGAAAATAAGCTATATGCCCACTCCTTTGACACTACACGGCATCTCTCGTCATTCTTATGCTGCTTCTCGTATTGATGATCAGCATATGACACGTCCCTTTCTTTACATTCGACTGATCTTTCACAATTATCTGCATAAAAAAGCGTGCCGATATCAGCATGATATGCCCGCAACTTTGCTCAGCAGCACAAATCTTCCTCATGCTCCCATTGCAGCCATTATCAAGGTGTGAAGCGTAAACGTCGCCCGCCAACTTGTACGCGTTTCCAGAAAATTATTGTCTTATTCAAGAGTTACGGTGCTGATCATTACTGTGGAAGCAGCTGCACTTCATCAGCTGCTGCATCTTTCGAAAAAGGCTTCCCTATCTGGTCTGTTGATTTATCTCGCATGCGTAGTTTAGAGAGTCGAGAGAGACAACGTCGACGTGTATGTTTACTTCTCGTGTGCCTCAAACGCGAAGCAATACCCTATGTATGCGCAATTTCCAGGAACTGAAGGCGCACAACCAAGTCTTATCTCTCAATCGCAAATACTCCCCCCCCCCGCCCCTAATATACATTGCGGTCGATATATCCAGTGCAGTGCTAGAGAAAGAATTAATGTTGTATGAAAGGTCAAGACTGACAAATACGTGATAGTGAAAGATTCGGGTGCGCCTAGCCTATATATAGGCACAAACCGGAAGCCTCCTGAACACTTATTTCGACAGTTATAAAACAGCTGAAAGCAGCGTGTGTTCAAACACCTCATGAAAGGTAAAACATGACGAGAGCTGTGCTGTCAGCTCACTTCTAGTATTATCCGAGGTACGAAATAGCTCACGTTCAAACGCTTTTTAATTACTATATAGCGCTGTCTAAATCTGGCGGTCTCCAGGAACACTAAACACGAGGAGCAAGTTTGGTTTGCATAACGTAGCATCAGCATGATAGCATTACTTGTTTTGAACATTCACAAAAAAAACATTTCAAAGTATGAACACTTACCTGCGCTCAACCACGTTGGTCCTCCTTGTGAGCAACTTTTGATTAGGGAAAACAAGTTCATATAAGGCACAGGCTCACGTCTATGTGGAACATTCTTTAGTGTTCGAAGCGCCCTCAACTGACTGAGCTTCACTGTAAGTAGGAAAGCCACGACCATTAGGGCCACTAGGCCTATGCTTGTTGCCACAACCACAGCGAGGAATGATGCCACTCCAGCCACACCATTCAAGCCCAGGAAGCCAGAGGTGTAACACGACGTGAAAGACGACATTTGTAGGTGCTGACACAGATGATTCTGCTGCAATAAATAAAAAAGAGATTCTGCTGCAAAAAATAAAAATAAAAATACAAGTTCCACAAATCTTTCTTTTTTTTTCATTGCAATGTGATTTCTACTCTCTTTTTCTTTCTCAAAACTTCTCATGTTCCCAAACCCACACCATTCAGACTCAAATCCCTTTCGGGACTTCATATGCGTCATTTTACAATGACAAGAACTCGTCGCCGTTTTATCCACTCCACAGTTCACAAAATCTTTTTCAATGTGGTGCTACATGTGTAACGAGAGAAACTTTCCGAAAAAATAAATCATTTTTGAACCGGTAAAAATGGCTGTCCACAAACGGGCACTTCAGTGGCAAATATGGGATGAACAACCCCCAAAACTGCGAGGTTTGGCTTTCAGAGCTCCAGATAACTTTAAAACGATTCCCAAAGACCAACAGCATTTCTTTTGATCTTCTGTCGAGATTATTTAACGTGATTATATATATATATATATATATATATATATATATATATATATATATATATATATATATATATATATATATATATATATATATATATATATATATATATATATATATATATGTGTGTGTGTGTGTTCCGAAACTTTAAGACGCGATCTGCCCATGCACTGGCGTTATGATATGTCTGCACACCTGACACTAATTCTGACGTCTACTCACTCTTGCATTGTGGGTAAATGACACTTAGGCGACAAGATTATGACTTTTCAGCGGCACTGAGCAGATTACTGTCATGTAACTTGCCTAAGCAGTCATGCCTTCAAAGGAGGATGGATGTATAGCGTAGAGCTTGTATGAAGATATCTAAATGAGAGAAAGGCGCGGATGTCAACCACGACTGGACCATACGGTTTGCTACCTAACACCAGGAGAAAGGAAAAGCAGAACATAAAGTGAATTAAGAAAAAAGAGAAAAGCAGTTTATTAGAAAACAAGTGCGTCAGCATGAACACAAGCAGATCAAAACGGACTACACGTATTGTGTGTACTTCCATCACGTATGCGTTATTTTTGTTCCTGTTTTACACCTTCACAACTGCAGTCTTTTCGCGAAAAGGTGCAGAATGGTGAAGCGCTGAAGGCAAGAGCAATGAAACGCTGTAAGGTAGCCGAGACCCTACATGTTTGTCTTTCTACATTAATTTCTACTATCCATTTAAATGTTTGTTATTCTGTGCTTCTCATGCAAAATGTTCCGTGTTTTTCCTGTGTGGTGGAGGGTGATGCAAGATTTCTTCAAGCTAACGCGTACACAAATAGGTACCAGAAGCTACCTTTCCATGCAAAATAGAAAGTAAGAGAGTGAGACTTGAAAAAAATGCAAACAAAAAAAAAAACGAGAGTACACCATGCGCTGTCAACATGGAGGCTCAGTGGGCAAACAATGCATGATAATGGCAGAAGCGATCAGCGGGGCGGACGTAATCTGTGGCGACTGTTGTGTCCGACGTAAACGTTTGTTTTCTGGGCACAAGAAAGACCAAGAAGGTAAAATGTATACTTAAATTCATTGGGCATTGCCAGGGGTCGGCACACCAGCCCCCCCCCCCCTTCTACCTTCCCAAAAAGTTTTTTTGCCATTGCATACATAGCGCAAATTTGCCTGCCCCTTCCCCCCTGCCTAAATCTGACACGACTACTTAAATCCGATGCTTCGAAATGCACTCCACAATATTTGAGCTGAAGCGTAGATAAGATGTGGTCGAATTTCGAAATTGTTGCGCTAAATCATGCTTGGAATGGACCGACGGCCTTCCGTAAACTAATACATTAAAACATGTTTTCGTTGTCGCTCTTTAACTGTTACAGAGGACGAACTGCATTACGCAGACAAGCCCACGTTTTTATTTAGGCAATTATTTAGGCAATGACGCAATTATCGAAGGGAATATAAAAAGGCACTATCCTTGCATATTCTACATTTTATTCATGTGAACACTTGCAATGTAACCTAAAAAAGAACTGTGATATACAGGATTAATCCTTTATTCTTTTTCTCTTGCATTCCTGGAATGAATACGCTCGTAGCGCTACCTAGCTGCGTGGGCTGTTATTTAAGTACTGTTGCTTTATTAGGAAGTTTGCGGCTTTCATAGTTTGGTGCAGGTTAAAGTAACCTAAATATCTAACAACTTTATGAATTCAGTAATATGTATTCATCTGACCCAGTGTCATATTAACATCTGTTGCTTGGATATCCGAATAATTGATTGATAATTTAGTTACTACTAACAAAATTGCTCAGACGAAGCCATCGACATCAAGAGCGCCGAGCGAGCATCGCTACTGTAAGCCACGCATCGTATATTGTGGCGCTTACGGTGGCGAAGCCAAGCGGGCGAGCGAGGAGAGGGAGACTGTCCTCCGAGTCATTACATCACACCTACCTTGCCGGCACGACGCTATGCAGAAGCGCTGAAGCAGCTGCCGTGAGTCACCAACTTGAAAAATACTTCTTCCGGAGAGTGTTTTGACGCTGCATGGCGCGATTATCCGCACACCCCGGGCTCCGCAAGCCGCAATCAGACCGTCTCGCCGTAGTCGCACGCCAGCAAAACGTACCTCGGCTATGCTCTCAGCCACGAGGGAAGGCGGCGCCTTCTACATGTACGTGCGCGTCGTTGGGCGACGTTCAGGCAATCGCGCCTGGCCCCCATCGGCCTTGAGGTCGGTGCCTGTCACGTGCGCTAAGAGCGCGCGCCAAGCGAGAGTGAAAACGGATGTGCAATCGAACGAAGCCGTGCACGTGGAGTGGACAGCGGGTAAGGAAAGTGTGTGTGTAGAGTGCACAAATGGTCAGGCGCGTATGCCAGATGCTCATTGGACTACGGCCATGGCGGAGGTTACGGAATCGGCTGTAATCTTCAAGTGCATTCATTTCCAATTTTTTTTACTTGTTTCAAAGTATGCGAAGTCTACTCTATTTATTATGTAGTGACTCTGAAAGGGAAAAAAAAGAGGGATATATCTTATACCCCTATCACACAGCCCTCATAAAACTCCGTTTAAGTACTTCGTATTTTCGTCAAGGGAGAGGCGGCTCATATCCCACGGCCCCTCCATTTCACCGTGAAAGTTAAACGGAGCTTTTGGAAAAGGGAGTTCGGTAATGACCATTTGGGCTTGACGGAGTACCCTCGTTTCCACACAGCTACTCCTACGAAGAAAACCGCGCTAACAGAGTTGTCTTAGTAATCTCATCAATTATAGACTTCAGCGTTATAATCTGTTCGGTGTTGCACTACACACTGGATAGTTGAAGTTATTTTTATTTTTGAGGACATCAATGTCTGTATCCTCTACACCCAACGCTTTGCCAAGCCGCCACTGGAAAATGTTGCGCCGTATTATTTGTTTACACAAACATGAGATGCACACACGTGGACAGTGTACTTTCCCGTTTTAGTTTTATTATTATTATGCATGCATAAAAGAGCAAGAAACCACGTGTACGTTGCTTTAATTGTGAATATATATGTGAAAGATAGTATATACTGACAAGCGCCGCAGCGCCGTTTCTGCCCCGTGTGGTTCGGGTCGAAAGCTTGCACTAAGTCATGTAGCATACCCACTACTCCATTCTCGTAAAGCTCCATTAGGGAGTTGAAGTCTGAACTGAGGTTAACTAGGTTCAGTGGTTGCCATGTGACAGGGGTATTAGTGCCTTTTGTCTCTTTTAAGAACTGTCTTGACGTCGACTAGAAGGTGCACATTTGATTAGATTAGTGCTCTTCATGTGCGACCCCTAGTCATTATCGCAGTGATACGAAAACATTCGTGCAAGCCAACGGTATCCTAACGGTTGATAATACTATTAAATACAAGCTAAGAATATTATTCTTCAAGCGAATCGACAATGGGCGTCCTGTCTTTGTAATCCCCCCATCAAACCGAATGAATACTATAACTTGTAAAGTTCTCACATAACCAAATTCCATTATACATGCAGTACATGCCAACTATATGCAAGCAAACGACTTACTTAATGGGAATCCGTCTATGCAATACCATACCATCTGCTATCAAATCCTCTCAATCGATTGAAAAGCTAAAAAAAATCTCACGATTTATTTATACATGTTTTCCATAATCTGGATAGTTGTACTTACCTTTACTGCTCCGGTTCCCTTTTGTGCCTACTCACAACATTATGTTGACGAAGCACCGCATCATCATCTTACATTGGTGAAATCTTATGTCAAGTAACAGTTTTCTTTTTGTCGTTTATTTTTCGCTAATTCTCATAGTGTACGTGTAATCATCTGAAAACTGTTTTGGAGTGTTTAATTGCCTTTATTTACTCTCCTGCCCAATGTTCTGGCTTCTCCCCCTCTTCTGGCGGCTTTCCACTGTTATTTTTCCTTGTATCGAAATCATTTTGCACGTGATGTATTTTATTGCTTCTTTGCTGTACGGCTGTTTGCTATTACAATTATTTTTCTACATTCACTACTAGTTGCTAAGGTGTTCCTGTTCAGTCTCTGTTTATGGTACCTCTATCTGCATACAGAAATTTCGGAATTCGTTTAATGCCCAAATAGACCCCTTCTGTCTACGGCTTTCACAAGTTTTTCATCTTGGTCGAAAAAGAGATCGGCACAAGGGCGAAACAAAGGATCATGATTGATGATGGATATGTGGGGTCTAACGTTCCAAAACCACCACATGATTATGAAAGACACCGTAGTGGAAGCCTAAAAAAATTTCGACCACCCGGGGTTGTTTAACGTGGACCCAAACTTGAGCACATGGGCCTACAGCATTTTCACCTCCATCTAAAATGCAGCCGCCGAAGCCAGTGTTCGATCCCGCGACCTGCTGGTCAGCAGACGAGTACTTTAACCACTATAGCACCGCAGCGGGGCGAAAGAAAGGATGACTGTGACATTACTTGCTTGGCTAGTTAGGTGTGCAAGATGAATTTATAAAGTTTTTTTTTTCAGAAGTATTTGTTTTGATAACATAAAATAATAGAAAATACTGTGTTCACATCAGTCCAGGCGTTTTTCAGAGCGCCATGCAACGAACAAGGGTGATGCAGGATCAGTATGACTGTCCACCTAGAGTAAAGAATAAATAATCTATTTAGTGCATTTCTTTGTGCTCGGGGATCAGCCGGTGACGGTGGAATTGATAGCCTAATCAGCTCCGCAAGCTTAGAAAACTCTCTGTTCGAAGCTGTCTACCTAATATTTTTGCCGTGAGAAGGGACTGCGCTGCGAAATTGCAGTCTCACGCGAAACTTCTCATGAAAAGAAAATGTTGCACATATTGGAAAACTTCAATCATTAGTGCTGAATCGTTTCAAAGGTGAGAAAATTAACCAATGGCGCTGAAACTTGCACTCATGAGATGGAAAATTCATCGATGGGGACGACACTTGCACTGGCAAGATGGCGGTGAAGGCACACGGTAAAACCCCCCTCCCCGGACAAAAACAAAACAAAAACAAAAATGATAACAGTAATTACACGAAAAAAAAAAACACTCGCTCTATTCGTGTTTACTAAGTGCCGACAAATTGTGCAGTGCCAAAGAGTACCTGATGGTCAAACTTTTCATGTGGTTCACTGTGCGATAACTCTAGATAGCTTGAGTGTGACCGAATTGGTCCAGACCACAGTGCTTGCTTTTTTAGCATTTTTGCACTTGGTAAGCTAGCTGTAAAGGAAAGCCTTTATCCATCATCATCAGCCTGACTACGCCTACTTCAAGGCAAAGGCAACACCTATGATCTGCCAATCAACCCGGTCTTGTGCTTTCTGCTGTCATGTTATATACCTCCGAATGTTTTGATCTCATCGACCCTCTTAAATTTCCGTCTCGCCATCGTGCGTTTGCCTTCTCTGGGAATGTAGTCAGTTACCTTTAATGACTAGTGGTTATCCTGCCTATGTGCTACGTGCCCTGCCCATGTTCATTTCTTTTTCTTGATTTCAACTGTGAAATCTTTAAATACGATTTGCTCAGTTACCCACTCTGCACTCTTCTTGACTCTTAGGTTACACCTATCACTTTCCTTTCCATCGTTCTCTGCGTCCTTTTCAATTTAGGCTGAACCCTCTTTGTAAACCTCCACGTTTCTGCTCCGTAGGTAGGTACCGGCAATATGCAGCTGGTATACGTATACCTTCTCTTGAGCGACAGTGGCAATCTATCAGTCATGATTTGAGAATGCTTGCCGAATGAGCTCCACCCCATTCTTATTCTTCTAGTTACATCAATCTCGTGGTTTGGCTTCGCGATTAATACCTGACCTAAGTAGATTTATTTTTTATGTGGTGTTTAACGTCCCAAAACAACCATGTGATTATGACAGACGCAGTAGTGGAAGGCTTCGGAAATTTTGACCGCCTGGTGTTCTTTAACGTGCACCAAAATCAGAGCACATGAGCCTACAACATTTCCGCCTCCATCGTATATGCAGCCACCACAGCCGGGATTCGATCCCGCGACCTGTGGGTCAGCAGACCAGTACCTTAGCCACTAGACCACCGCGGTAGGGCAACCTGACCTAAGTAGACGTAGTCCTTTAACTTCATGTGCTCTATTACGTATATCGAAGCGATGTTCTCTTCTGAGGTTGTTGTACATAACTTTCGTTTTCTGCAGAATAATTTTAGGACCAACCTTTCTGCCCCCCTTGTACAGTTCAGTCATCATGAGTTGCAATTCGTTCCCTGAGTTACTCAGCAATGTCATGTCATCCGCAAAGTGAAGGTCACTAAGGTATCCTCCATTAACTCTTATCTCTAATCCTTCCTATTCTGGGCCTCTGAGAACCTCCTGTAAGCACGCGGTAAATAGCATTGGAGAGACTGTATCCCCTTGTCTTACACCCTTCTTCATTGATAATCTGTCGCTTTCTTTATGGAGCACTATGGTGGCAATTGATCCTCTGTATATTTTTTCTAGGATGTTTATATGTGCTTTGTTGACACCCTGATTGCGAAATGTCTGCATGACTGCTCATATTTCTACAGAATCACATGCCTTCTCGTGATCTATGAAAGGTACCTAGAGTGGTTGGCTGTATACTGAGAATTTCTTTATTACCTGATTGATACTATGAATGTAGTCGATTGTTGAGCAGACTCTTCGAAATCTTGCTTGTTCCGTTGGTTAATTGAATTCTAATGTTCTCTTCGTCCTGTTAGCAATCACCTTTGTAAATAGCTTGTGTATGACAGAGAGCAAGCTGATCGACCTGTAAATATTTGAGTCCTCGTCATCTTCTTTCTTATGAATTAATATAATGTTAGCAGTCTCTCAATATTCTGGCACCCTTCTCGTCAAGAAACAGGGTGGCTAGTTTTTCTTACACAATCTATCCTCCGTCTTTCAACAGATCTAATGTTACTTGATCTTCACCAGCAGCTTTGCCTTTTTGCATTCCCTCCAAGGTTTTTCTGACTTCCGCTGTCATTACTGGTGGATTGTCATCTGGGTTACTGTTAGTTCTTTCATTAGGGTCACGGTTGTCCCGGAACTGTACAGATCTCTGTAAAACTCTTCCGCTGTGAACGCTGTCAACTAATATTGTTGCATAGGTGTGCGCGTGTGTACATATGTTTGTCCAAGGCTGGTTTCACGCCACGAAAAATTGTAGGTATATTTCAGCCGCATGCCCTTCCCCCCTCTTCAGAACACCTTATCTTCTTGTAGGCCCATAACTGCTCTACTTGTGTCATAATGTTTATAATCACTATATCAGCAGTTGGCAAAAAACCACTTTGCAGGGAAGAATTTCCTCTGAAAAACAAATGACGATTCAGCACACGTAAATCTTTGAAGCATCTGTGTTCAATTTCATTTCAGTTGGTTCAAGGTTATTTAAAGTGCGTCTGTTGCCATTCAGCTCTAGTTGCCGTTAAAAGGACACAAAAGGCAAATATTAGGTCTATGTTGATTGCAAAAATAGTGGTCCAAAAACCTCGTTGTCTTACGTTTATGCCAAGGAAATGCTATTTTTGAAATGAAATCACGTTGTGGTGGTTCACATCATGTTAGCGTACTTCAACCTACCTGCCTAAAAGTGGGTCCTTTCACGTAACTGTTGAAGTGCACCATATTTGCTGGCTTTATTGTGTGGCTGCTGACACTATAGTAGCAGCTGAGTGAAACTAGTGGGAGTCACAGCGGCAACAACAATCATTAAACAATTTCTTGCCATGGAAGAATACGCGATGGCAGGCTTGCTTCGTTCAACTGGGCCCCGCTTGATGACATGTCCTGTCTAGTTTCTTCATCATCGTCATCAGCCTGACTACGTCCACGGCAGGACAAAGGCCTCTCCCACGATTCGCCAGTCAACTCTGTCCTGTGCTTGTTGCTGCCATTTTACACCCGTAAACTTCCAAATTTTTATCTTCCCACCAAACTTTCTGTATCCCCCTAACACGTTTGCCTTCTCTGGCAATCCACTCAGTCATCCTTAATGACCAGCGGTTATCCTGCCTGCGCACTACATGCCCGGCCCATGTCCATTTCCTCTTCTTGATTTCAACTATAATATCCTTAACCTCAATTTGTTCCCTGACCCACTCTGCTCTCTTCTCTCTTAAGGTTACACCTATAATTTTTCTTTCAATCGCTCGCCGCGTCGTCCTTAATTTAAGCTCACCCCCTTTGTAAGTCTCCTGGTTTCTGCTCAATAGCTAAGTACCGGCAAGATATAGTACTTATATACATTCCCCTTGAGGGATAGTGGCAATCTACCAGTCATGATTTCAGAGTGCTTGCAAAATGTGCTCCACCTCATTCTTATTCTTCTAGTTGATTCAATCTCGTGGTTCAGCTCCGCGTGTATTACCTATCTCAAGTAGACATAGTCTTTTACAATTTGAAGTGCACTATTACCTATATCGAAGCGCTGTTCTCTTCCGAGGTTGTTGTACATTACTTTCGTTTTCTGCAGATTATTTCAGGACCTACATTTTCAATTTGTTCGCTGAGTTACTCAGCAACGGAATGTCATTGGCGCAGGTTACTAAGGTACTCTCCATTAGCTTTTATCCCAAAATCTTCCCATTCTATAGTCCCTTGAAAACATAATGTTAAGCACGCAGTAAACAGCAATGAGGAGATTGTATCCCCCTGCCTCAAATTCTTCTTATTTATATTTTGTTCCTTTCTTTATGAAGCACTATGGTGGCAGTTGATCCTCTGTAGAGTTCTTACAGGTTGTTTATATGTGCTTCGTCGACGCCCTTATTCCGCAGTCCCTGCATGACTGCTGATATTTGTACTAAATCAAACGCCTTTTCATAATCTATAAAGGCTATGTATGGTGTTTGGCTGTATTCTGAGCGTTTCTCTATTACCTGATTGTTAGTATGAAGTTGGTCGATTTTTGAGTAGCCTGTCCAAAAGCCTGCTTATTCCTCAATTTGATTGAATTTAACGTTCTCTTAATTCTGTTAGCAATTGCCTTTGTAAATAGCTTATATATGACGGCGAGCAAGATGATCGGCCTGTAATTGTTCAAGTCCTTGGCATCTGCTTTCCTATTAAGGTGATATTAGCCTTTTTCCAAGATTCTGGTACTCTTCCCGTCAGGAGACACTTCGTAAGCAGGGTGGCTAGTTTTTCTAACACAATCTGTCCTCGGTCTTTAAACAGATTTGATGTTACCTGATCCTCACCGGAAGATTTGCCTCTTTGCATGTTCTCCAAGGCTTTTCTGACTTCTTCTATCATTACTGGTGGGGTGTCGCCTGGGTTACTGCTAGTTTTTACATTATTGTCATGGTTGTCCCAGCTACTGTACAAATCTCTGTAAAACTCCTCTGCTATTTTAACTATCCTATTCATATTGGTAGTTACTTTACCTTCCTTGTTTCTTAGTGGACACTTCTGGTTTTTGCCTATCCCAATTTTTCTCTTCAGTGCTTTGACGCTTCCTCCGTTCTTCAGAGCGTGTTAAATTCTCTCCAAGTTATACCGTCTTACATCGGATACCTTACGCTTATTATTCAACTTCTAAAGCTCTACCAACTCTATTTTGTCTGCTGTACTTGAAGCTTTCATGCTTTGATGCTTCTTAATGAGCTTCTTCGTCTCTTGGGACAGCTTTCCTGTGTCCTGTCTAACTACCGTACCTACAACTTCAACTGCACACTCCGTAATGGTACAACTCAGGTTATCATTTATTGCGTCAACGCTCAGGCTGGTTTACTCAATCCAAGTCGCGTGCCTGTTTTGAAGCGAGAGTCTGAATTCCTGTACTTTCCCTTTCAGCGCTAGTGCTAGCTCGTTGATTGGCTTCTTGCGCACCAGCTTCTGTCGTTGCTTCTTCACGTCTAAGCGATTCAAGACCTTACTATGCGGTGATCACTGCATCGTACCTTGCCAAGCATCTCCACATCCTGCACGGTGCCTAGATGTGCACTCTGTATGAAGTCTATGTCGTATTACTTTCACCATTAGGGCTCCTCTATGTCCACTTACAATTCCCTCGTTTTCAGCAGAAAGTATTTAAAATCCGCAAATTATTGCATTCTGCGAATTCTATTAATAACTCCCCTCTGGCATTTCTAGAAACGATGCCATGATCTCCTACTGCCTGGTCTCCAGCCTGCATCTTCCCTACTTCAGCATTGAAGTCGCCCATTAGTACAGTATACTGTGTTTCTACATTACTCATTGCTCATTCCACGTCCTCATAGAAGCTTTCAGCTAGCCCGTCATCATGGCTGAATGTAAGTGCGTAAGCCTGTACCACCTTCAACTTGTATCTCTTATTAAGTTTAATTATAATACCTACCACCATTTGATTATTGCAATGGTATTCCTTTAAGTTACCAGCTTTTTGTCTGTGAATAAAGAACCCCACGCCGAGTTCTTTTATCTCAGCCAAGCCACGATAGCAAAGGACGTGCCCATTCTGTAGAAATATATAGGCCTCCTCTGCCCTCCTAATCTCACTGAGCTCCATTTCATACCATTTAACAAACACTTAATCTCCTCAAATAGTACAGCTAAACCTGCCTCACTAGATGAGGTTCTAGAGTTAAACTTTACCAAGTTCAGGTTCCAATGGTGATGACATAGCGGTTAAAGTATCAGCAACACATGCAAGAGGTCCGTGGTTCGAATCCCGGTGCAGCGTAGTTTCCAACTGGATTTTAAAAAATGTGCGTGATGATGGAATTGCATTAAGAGGCTGGGGTGTGGCCTTACCGGTGGCCACCGCCGGTAACGCACTCCCTCACCAGAGAAGGATTGGCCACCCTGGTGCAGTATCTGGCCACTACATCCCACATGCATACGTCAAATAACACACGGCCCTCAGTCCCTAGCGGGTGCGAAGCAACTGCCCACGGCGGCAGTCAGATCTGCAACGCTGCAGAGGGTGCTAAGAATGCGGACAGGCCACTATTGGAACCTGAAAGCCTTGGATGCTTCATCAAACGCGAAATGGCGTCGGCTGCGTCAACACACACACACACACACACACACACACACACACACACACACACACACACACACACACACACACACACACACACACACACACACACACACACACACACACACACACACACACACACACACACACACACACACACACACACACACACACACATATATATATATATATATATATATACTTAAGATCTAGTCTAGCTGACGACAATGCCAAGGAAAGCATAGGGAAAGTTATTGGGCCGAATTGTGTGCAAAGAAAACTTGCCGTGGGAAGGAACAAGGAACCGATTCCTCCCACGGCAAATCATCTTTTCACCCACTTTTATTTCTTGACCTTGAGATTACAATTCGGCTTATAAGTTCCCCTATACTTTCCTTGCCAGTGTTGTCTGTGTCTGTTATATATCTTAATTATTGTGTAAACACGAAAAAATGAGCCCCTAAATGTACACTTCCTTCTATATATATATATATATATATATATATATATATATATATATATATATATATATATATATATATATATATATATATATATATATATATACGGTGGGGGGAAGAGGGAACCAATGTTCTTTTTTGATAAGCACTCTCTCTTATTCCTTATACTACCGGCACCACTGGGATTTTGTTGATATATATGGCTTCAATGTAACAGCGGTCACTGCAGGGTATCTGTACTCAGTTTCTTGCATCAGTTGCAATGGTGTGGAAGCTATACAAGCAGTTCTGTGAATTTCTTCATACAAACCTGGCTTCTCCGACTGTCAACGCGTGCGCGCTTCCAGAACGGATAGCGGATGCCATGATGCGCATGATGCGAAACAGTTACATGCTAAGCAATCCAGAGTGTACTGACAAACGTATACTATAACAGGGTCTGTTTATGTCTAAGTCACAAGGCATATTCATTGATTACGAAGACAAAAGCAAAATGATTATCACATTACGGGTGGTAAAATTATTTAGTTATATCTGAATAGTTGGATCATAGAACAAATTATGAGTCAAAGAGTGCCTCTACTGCTGGGATTATCGCCAGCTTCCATTGTGTTGTCACTGAAGTATGAAACAGAGTGTAAGCAAGAGGAATGGGAACTATCCACCGCACTAAAGGAATATTCGAGATATTTGTACCTGGTCTGTGCACTTCGATGAAACCTCCATTTGCTGCCCTACACACTATTAAGCAATACTTAATTCCGTCCCACGCGCGTTTGGGGTGACAGAACGAATAACGTCGGTGATCACCTTTTTTGCATGATTACTGCCATTAGTAGGTGCACTGTAAGCATGTTGTTTTACAAAACCCTAATAGTAAATGTCTAATTCATGGCGTCTCAATTCAGGAAGCCATAGAACGCAGCAAACATTTCTATGTACCGTACACATCTGCGCTGGGGTGTTGGCGAAGCCTGATCCGCTGCTGTGCAGTGCGTGTTCTTTTTCGTCATAACCTGAGTGAGCATAACTCTCGTAGCTTGCGATGGAAACTTGGAGAGAATTTAGTTTTTTTTTTAAGTTTATCAACACTTTTATTGTCTTTTGTTGCTTTCCTGTGACTGTTGAAAATGGCGCCATCATTTTACGGGCACAGAATATTGCATAATTAGGGTGCTTTGTGTTAACGATGGAGCTGTTTAAGGCGGCCGCTAGTTCACGGGCCGCGGACAGAAGATGGTCAGCGTCAAATATCGATTCTCGCTTCTTCGTGCCTATTCTTCATTGTCGTCGTCTTCATTTTCTGTTTCACTTCCTGAACACGCGTGCCGATTTCTCCGGCGGGGAATGCTATAACCCTCATGGGTGAGACGCTAGTACAGAAAGAAAGAAACAAGGAAAGAAAGAAGAAAAGAAAGGAAGAAAGAAAGAAAGAAGGAAAGAAAGAAGGAAAGAAAGAAAGAGACAAGCAAAGAAATATATAAATAAATAATTATGAAAAGAAAGAAAGAAACCATAAAAATACCCAAGAAAAAAAAGTTTTTCGCGAGGCCCAATTTACCCGAGAACCTACAACCCGAAGGCGAGTGCCTTAACGAGCCGGTTATAGATGAATGCTAACAGAAGGGCGGGTGTGAAGCTGAAGAAAGCAAGGAGGAAGGGAGAGAGTAACTAATAGCATAGAAACAAAAGGTAAGGGATAGATACAAAAGATGCACGGCGGAACGGAAAGCAGAAGAAGAGAGAACCAAAGAAATGGAGAGAAAAAAGAGAGTGAAAAAAAGGCAGAAAATAAGAGGAAGCAAGAAATACACAAATAGAGAAAGTGAAAGATAAGAGAAGAATGATAGAAAGACCGAGAAGAGAGGGAAATCGGTAGAGAGAGAGGAAGAAAGAAATAGCAATAAACAAAAATAAATAAGACACACAGAAATAGAAAAAAGAGAGGAAGACAAATAAATAGAGAAAGACGGAAAAAAATAGCAAACCTTGGCAGAACAGCGACCGCCAAGATTTTCTAGATAGCGATCAGCACCGCTTTCTCTTTGGCATTGTACCTTCAGTGCAAGCTACGATAATTTTTTAACAATTCAATTTTTTTAAATATAAAGATACTACGACACTCAGGCACTTGTCTTCTTCGCATACAAACTCCATGCCGTGTATGTGTGCTGAGTGGTGTCTTTCCTGCAACAAAAATATGCGCGCCCGAAAATGCATCTCGCGCCCCGTCATGAGGTTCGTGCTTCAACTCGCCGTAATATCGCGGCGTGTTGCTGGGATCACAGCGTCTGCTGTGGTTTACATGTGATTCTTTGTTGCTAGCGGTGAATTACATTGCTCTAAAAAGAAGCGAGAAGTTTTACATGGTACGTAAAAGAAAATTTTATTCAATCAGTGTGTTCGAAATCCAAAAATAAGATCTTTGAAACGCTAAATGTCTAAGTGATATTAGGGAATTTATATGCAAAACACAAAAGTTGATCTTGGACCTTAAAGGAGCTCTGCAACACTTTTTGAGGACGATCTAGGAAACGCTGCCGAATGGCGCGCGGGGCTCCAGAGAACATTTCAGCCTAAAATTATGGCGCAGCATGTCGCCCGGTATATATCATTAATTCCGAAGTCATCTAGAAGTCGCTAGCGCAAATTATGCCATAACCCAACGTTGACGTCTCCGATAAACACAAAATCCACAATCATTGGCTCATTTCAGTTTCGTGAGCTGTTGTGCATCTACCGTAGTTGCCGCAACGTGCCGGCGGACGCGGCAACGTGCATGCCCGATCGTTCGCGATCTGAGTGAAAGTAGTAGAGCGCTCCAAGAAAAAAGTAAAGAAAAAAAGAACTGTGCAAGGTCATGACGCTTGCTGACGAACGGACGTAGCCTCCCTTGTTAGCCGCATCCCTCACCTCATTTAGCTTTCAGTGGGCTCACTGATACGAAAGAAAGGAGAAAGCGCTTAAAGCGTGCGACGAAGTCCTGTCCACCCTGTCACCCCACTCGTATAGTTGAAGAAATAAAGAAATGTGCTTGCTGTAGTGGATTCGTGAGGCGATGAACTCTTTGAATGAAGTCGTTCGATGAATTGCTGCAAAAGAGTTACAGGGCCCCTTTATTTTTTCTAATTTATTTGGAACGTATAATGGCGAAATAGCAATGATAACTTTCTCAAACTACAACTTATTATTAAAAACTTATTAAGCATTTCGCTGTCATGTCCACTTAAGAAGATCAGCCCAAACTGCGTGCCACATTAGGCACACGAGTTTCGTCACATATGGGAACAAGTCTCGCGACATCACAAAATAGCCCTTTGCGAATAGTTTCTTGAAGTATTTATCTGCGCACACATATGAAATAACAGCGACTTGAAGACATGGCACCAGCTTGGCGAAAAACACGCAAAGCGTCTCAATGCATTGGTTTAGGCACTGGCAAGCTCTTGAGGTAACCGTCAGCGTTCAGGAAAGTCTGCCACGTGTCCGATTGCGCTTGCTTGGACGCGCGAGACGCTTGACTGCGTGCTGTATATCTGATCAGTCAAGTGTCCGTGACGTTGTTCAAAGCATCTGGCTCCAGTACATAGAGGTGCATTGTTGGAAGTCTAAACGTTATTTATGTTTATCCGGTGCGCGCACTGCGCTGTGATGACGTCACATGCGTGCATGTTTGTGATGTTACTCACTGCGAGATAGCGTTGAAATCACACATGGTATCCGGTGTTGCAATGTGTGGCGTTGACTGGGACTCTAGGTTTTAGTTATGGTCTTTCACGTAAAGGGCTGATTCTAAAAGAAGGGTCGTGAAGACACGGAAGTGAATACTCACCACATACAGCTCAACTCTCTATTATTCGAGAGGGTTGAGTTAAAGCTGTAGAAGTGCTATTCCCCCCCCCCCCCTAAAAAAAAACTATTTCATTTGTTATCCCATCACTGTAGCGTTTTAGCGTTTTGGATTACGAAAAAAACCTATTTTATTTCTGGCAGAATCAGAGCTGGACGAGTGCCCTTATTTGCGGTTTTCCGACTCCACCATCGCAACATAAGTCATGCCCTCACTACACCGTGAACGAAAAAAAAAAAGGATCTACCCGCCATACCTCACCGGAATGTTTTCTATAAAATATCACAGCGGAAGCTGTATATGAATAAGGAGAAAGGAAAAAAAATTTTGGCAGATTCCACGTATAGTGAGAATCGATGATATGCGAAGCATGAAAGAGGAAGGTTTATATGTCAGTTTAAAATGAGCACAACTTTACGAGGCGGACGTAAATTCCACCGTACATGACTGTTATATCATGATTCTGATGTTTGCGCCTGGCATTTGTGTTGATCGTTCATTCACGTCACGTAATACTCAATTTCGGATATGTGAAGCTAGTTTTTGGCCCCGAGCGCATCATGAGTGTGGCATGTAGTCATGTTCTTACATAACACGAACCTCATGATTATCATGTTTACACCAGTGCAATACGTTTGTTGTCCGTTCAGGTCACATAGCACCAAATTCAGTATATGTGCAGCAGACAAAATGGCCCCAATCGTATCATGAGCGTGGCGTGTAGTCATCACTTACATGACAGGCATGTCGTAATTTCCACGTAAGGGTCTGTCACTTATGTTCGCCATGCAGTGATATCATCCCATACCAGTTTTGCAACATGTAATGTCAACGAAACCACCGCAGAAGATGCAAGACCACGAAATATAAATCATCACATTCATGGCATACATGTCATGATTTTCACGTTACAACTTCCCCCTTATGCTCGCCATATAGTCATGTTATGGTACCAATTTTTGTATCGATGTCATTATCTAAACGGCCAAGAGAGATTACACTTGTAGGCATATAGATAGATAGATAGATAGATAGATAGATAGATAGATAGATAGATAGATCGTTAGATAGATAGATAGATAGATAGATAGATAGATAGATAGATAGATAGATAGATAGATAGATAGATAGATAGATAGATAGATAGATAGATAGATAGATAGATAGATAGGGTAAAACTCGCTGAAGTTCGATAGGAAATGCTTTGCATTTAAAACTGTGGTTTTTACTCGCCAGCTTGTAATTCTCGGGCTGGAAACCGGGGCTCATCCGTTGAAAGCTTCAACGGTCGCTTCGTTTTCCCGAAGTCACTTAAATACGCTTGGCGAAAGCCTTTGAACAGGTCAAAATAAACAGATCGAAGGAGAGTGTGTCGGCTGGCAGTGGCTCGAAATATTTACAGGGAAACGAAACAGTGCGAGACACATCCAAATGCACCTCGAGCCGTTACCTGCCATCGCTACCGTTGGCCGCAGTATATATTGAAATGAGGATAATGATGCCGAAAGGCTGCTGATAACTACAAGTTAGCTGAAGCAAAAAACTATTAAAAAGAACGATGACGCCACACATGTTAAACAAAACTACTTGGCATAAGAACAAACTGTTTTTTTAGGTGTAGCGTTACGCAAAGATGTAGTATTCGATCATTTTAGAATTGAAATTCGGCTCTGACGAGGGCATCCCTACAGGAAAGTTCAATAGCGCGAACGGCGGCGCCCATGTGATGCATAACGCAGAGGTCAGTAGATCCATTCCGGGTGTTTGAAGCCGGAATGTGCCGCGGTTGATTTTTTCGCTCCCGACAGGGGATCAGTAGAACTTGAGAGTCTCCGGGGCCTGACGTCGTTTGCTACCTGCAAGAAGGTCGCTCATTCGTTCATATCCAGGCAACAATGCAATGTGGCAAAGGAAACCAAGAAATCGTTATGAAATATGGGATTTACACACTCAAAGCTTCCAACTCATGTAACCAGTGCAGCCAACGCAATGCATTCTAAAGACGGGGGAGACAGAGAGGGAGGAGGCGGAGGCAGCAGAATCACTCGCCAGCGCAGTTTAACTGCGCTGGCGAGGACACGCGACAACCTGTCACCGGGGTGAGCAGGGTTTTGACCTTCGAGTAAAATTCGCCATACGAGGAGCGAAAAGTCGCCAGAAGTCGCTATTTTTTTAAAATTTCACTAAAAATGACACCACTGCACACATGTGTGACGTGCGTAGTATTAAAGATCCAATTATATATGGCCCCGTAGTGCACAGTAGCGTTAATAAACCCTAAACTATATTGACGTTTTTCAATGCTAGTAACATCACCCGCTTCAACATGAGGGGCTTAGTGTGCTTGGAGTCACATAAACCGCTTTACCCCGGAGGCACTGAAAGGTCATGCAGGCACCGTCAGCGTCCCTAAATGCTAGCGCCTCATAACCAAAGTTTGCGATCGTTTCAGTTGTAAGAAATCAAAGCGAACCAGTCGCTGCAACAAGAGAGGGACTGCGTGCGTAGCCTTCCTGCAAACTTAAGGGAATTTCATTGCAGTGGAAACATGTGTCCGATAATCAAATACCTTAATTACAAAAGAACGAACACAAATTTGGAAGTACAGCGGAACCGTCGCAATACCCACACCATGCTTTCAAGGTGGGCATGGTTACTCTACAGTCCCCTCAGTGCACTTTTTGAAGGCTTCCCAAATAAGCGGGCTTCTTCGCTGGCCCGAAAAGTATGTTAATAAAAAATTTAAACTCTACATACCGAGTTACAGCAGGGCACAAGCGGACAAGCTATTTGGGGCAAGTGAGGCTGTGGTTAGAACACGTGGCCTAATCGTCACCTAGCCACTTCAGAAGCGAAACTTTAAAAAAGCTTTGAGTGTGTAAAGTACCTAAGAAACATTATTATAACACCACCACCTGGCGGTACGCGAAGTAGTTCGCTTACCTAAGTTTTGCGGGGAGTATTTTGGTGGACGCGCTAGTGGGCCAGTGCCTCAAACATGTAAACGAATTGAGGAGTTACAGACGAGAAAGAGGACAGACGTACTGAATCGCAGGCATAGTGCACCTCGTACTGACGGATCTAAAACTACGAAAAAATATAAAAAAATATTGTCGCCCATCCACTTAGAAAACACTGTGTATATAATGCTTAAATCAGTCGAGACCTCCGCAAGAAATCACCAAAAATTCACCATGTCGCCATTCATAATTTTCAGTCGCAGCAAAATTTAGCCATGTTGCCATTCATAATTTTAGGTCACCATGGGCCTGTTAAATTCACCAATTTGGTGGAAAGTTGTGACCTGTGGCAACCCTGGGGGTGAGAGGGGTACCCTATAGCCACATCGACGCCGGGCGGCAAACATGCGATGTGTATGGTGTATACGGCGGCGCGTTCGACACGGAGGTCAATCAAAACGCGTTTCACGACAGTTCCATAACACCTGCGAAATTTCAACTCTTTCTTTATGTGTGTACCGTCCAAAGAAGTTCAAGTGAAAGCTTGAAGCGGATTAGCATGTCAGAACTTTTTTGACTCCTTTATTTCTTGGAGCGTGGGTAAAAAATGAGATGCGACTACCTTTTTGTGTATTGATCAAAATACTAACGAGGAGTGAACTTAATTCGGAGTCCACTCCTAGGCCTGAGCACCATTTCAGTGACCATCTCGACTTGGTCTCGTTGATCCAATGATTTGATTGTGAAGCGTCGCAGAATGTTCGCAAGGACTATCTTCTCTTCGGTGAGCGCAAATTTTTGTCCTGTGAAAAGAGAAGTTGTTTCGTTGAATCGCACATAACTCAAAAATAAACATGTACAAAGATCACAGAAGACGATCTACATCATGATACATCTTCTCGAGCACAGAAACACATAGACGTAGTAAAAGAAAAAGACACGAAGGACAGCGGTTTGCAATAACACTGGTTCACAGGAAGACTAGCGCTCTTGATGTCTTTGTCTACCCATCAAAGGACGTTGACAGATTTTGTTTTTAGAACCCTTCGTGAATTAGTCATTGTTCGCTCTGTATGCCATAGCTAATGAATGAATCTATAAACTTTATTTGATGTTCCTTCGGGTTAGGAGGGGGGAAGAAAAAGTTGACCCCTGCCCCATCCCTCCCTCTGTCGATGATGATGGCTCACTACACCAATCCCTGGCTACACCACTGACTCCACCCATACGTTTTTGTCGGCTTGAAGATTTATGATGCAATTCATAGATAATTAGTCCGGTAATTTATGCTTACTAAAGAATATTTTGATGCATTACCTATATTGTACCATTATGTAGGAATCAACGAAAAACACTTGTTTAACACGAATGATGAATCAAGAATATAAGATAATGCTGAACTTCTTTTGCCACGATACTAGTCATTTTGTAGGCGTATAATGTAGGCATGTCAATGGTGAACAAACGCAGAGCGAGAATGAACCCTAAGGCAAAACGGGGCATTGTTATAATTAGCGTTGCGAGTCATTCGAATAAGTAACAAAACGACCTAGCGAAGAGCGCATAGCCTTCTAATCAAGCTGGTCTTGTGCACTGTCTCTCATGCTGAGAGTTCCAATCAGGAAATGTTATAATGCGCACCTCTTATGAGGCACAAAGACAAGCTTAACGAAAACAAAACTGTAGAACTCCACATGTCACATGTGAAGTTGGCATCGCGATACGGGTAGCACAGACATATAATAGCTGAGTTCCGCACTATTTCAGTACTAATATCAATATTTGGTACGTTTTCTCATTGATAAATGAATCGAAAATTTATTTTTTTATTTTTTTTGCTTGAGTGATTATTTATTGCAGTTCCCGGAAAACGACAGGAATACTGCAGTTTATCATAATATTATTCGCCTTTGATCTATTATGCTCTTCCAGATTAGATTTACCTCTACACAGAAGGCCCGTCCGACAGATCATTCGTATAAATAACACCTCAGCTGTTGGCGACTTGTCCACCCAGACGCAAAAATCATTCGGGATCAGAGCTACCGATGGTTTGTGCTTTACAATCGATATGATTTCATTTGCTCACCGATGCAGTTTCGTGGTCCCGCAGAGAATGGAACGTAAGCGAACGGGTGCCTTCCCTTGGAGTTTTCCGGGAGGAACCTCTCTGGGTGGAATTCTTCCGGCTTAGGAAATACCTCGGGATCCCGATGCAAGAAATAGGCTGACATTTGAACTATCGTTCCGGTAGGCAGAGTGGCTCCATCTTCGGAGGCAAGTCGTGTGTGACATATGCAAGAGAGTGAGGAAAAATAGTTATTAGAACTTGCTGATGGGCTGCTTGCACAACCTGGTATTCCTTCATTCAGGAACGCATTCACACACCTATACACACAAGAACACACTCTACGAACAGCGCTTACTACCAATTGCATTCTGCATGACATAACCTATATTAAATGCGAAGCATTTCTTAGAGGACTTCGGTGATCTTGAGCCTATCTATCTATCTATCTATCTATCTATCTATCTATCTATCTATCTATCTATCTATCTATCTATCTATCTATCTATCTATCTATCTATCTATCTATCTATCTATCTATCTATCTATCTATCTATGACTTTTAGCTCTCCAGGCTGTTTCTATAATGGTATTGATACTAAAATTTGTACGGCATAACATGACTGTATGACAAGCATAAGTGACAAGTCATAACGAGAAAATCATCATAAGTATGTCATGAATGTCATCATTTACATTTCATGGGCTTCCAGCTCTTGCGGTAGTTTCGATCACATGACATGTTAGAAAACTGGTATGGTATGACATCACTGCATCGCGAACACAACTGACAGACCCTAACGTGGAAATCATGATATGCATGTCATTACTACACGCCATGCTCATGGTGCGCTGGCATTCGTTTCACTAGCTTCTCATATACCAAAGTTGGTAATACGGGACGTGAATGCATGACGAAAATATATGACTAGTGTCAACATGATAATCATGTGACGCGTGTCAAGTAACATGTCTACATTCCACGCTCGTGATGCGCTAGAAACAGTTTTTATTACGTGATGCGAATGGACGGCATAGGTAAATGACACGTCCATACAAGATAATATGCACCAAATTCAGTATTACGTGATGCGAATGGACGGCATAGGTAAATGACACGTTCATACATGATAATCATGACATGCGCGTCAAGTAACATGACTGAAGTAACATGACGTCAAGTAACATGACGTCAAGTAACATGCCACACTCATGAAGTGCTCGTGACCGTTCACACACATATCGTCTTTTTAGCATTACCAGCAAGCTGGCGCAATGAACGCGCGTCGCCACATCGTCACGGCGCGATGGTGCGCGCTCTCATATCCCACGCGTACTTTGCCCCCCAGAGAGTAGAAGGTGGACGCTCACTTGCGCACCGTCATCTTGCGGTGGAGAAGTTCGTACCTCTTGGCTAGCCTGTGGCTTTCGTCGGAACGGTTCTTTTGTAGTTTCCGGGCGCACAAAGCTCACTGCAATCGTTGCACAGTCTCCGTTCGCGAAAACAGCGCGCTTTTCAGACGCAACGAAGTCAGAACTGAGACACTTATTTGCGTTCATCAGTACCTGTGAGTACGTTTTGTGTGTTATTTGTGCGTGACAAACGTGGGGCACGTTTCTATCTGCTTGCAATACACCACGTGACCTTCCAATTTGTTGCTATCGCATTCATTGCTTCGCCTTTATGGCAAAGCTGCGACGTTTTTTTTTACTTATACGATAATGCGAACACAGACCGACAATAATGCGCTTGCGCATTGGTGAACCTCGAAATGCATAAATGGCATGGTTGATAATTGCGCATGAACATCGCTATTGGTCATTGTGCTTCCGCATCATTGTATGAGTATGTAGCACCCTGAAACGCAGTTCCAAAACGCAGCACTGTTTATTAAGGCATCTCCGCCATTGTTCCTACTACCTCCTCTTTCTCTTCAGCAGACAACCCACTACCAGTTCATGTCCCAAGCGTTTCGTGCCAGAAGAAGAAGGAAAGTATGCCACGAGCAAAGCTGGACAAAGATACCTTTACGATAGAAGAAACTTGGGCAAAAAGTATTGAAGATACAGATAGCGGATACTGCCACGAAAATTGCATCTGATGTGACACTTGCCACTTGTATCTTAGATACATTCGCGAATTCGTACATTCCCAAAATCTAGTAGCGAACCCGTATTCACAAAATGACGTCTTGAAAATTTTCAAAAAGTGGCCAATTTTGATTTAATGAAACGATCAGTGGTGTCTGATAAATTTTGTTCCACAAAGAGCGCTCACTATTGGCAGTGAGCACTCTTTGTGGCGGCTCTTTTTGCGTGTAAAAGTTTCAAAAAATTCCCATTTTTGTTCAGTACCCAACACTGAAATGAGTTTCAACAGAACTTACCGATTTCAAATGGTTCCTGGCATGTTCTGCCAATCATTGGCACAGACGGGTATATGCGCTGAGCTTCCTGAATTCGGGTAAAAAGTAAAATTTATAGCATCGTATGATTTCTTTGTTGGCACTGTATACCTTGACTACGCACTCCAGGTACTTCATCTGTCTTATGTCTGAGAAGCTGACGTGACGCTCTTTGTCGTCTTCGAAGATTTGGTCTAGTTCTTCGTGAATTTTGTGTTGTTCCTTCGGATGGTGACCTATAAGAAAAAGCGCCCAGCTGATCCCCATCGCTGTTGTATCGTGACCCTGGAAGCAAAAAAAAAATGCCAATATGTGTCACCATTCTGTTTAGGCAGCGTTCTACCGCTGCGCAAGACGTTTCCTAGGGGTGGGAAGTCAACAAGTAAAACGGTTGTAAAGCTGCGCCATACACGCAGATCGTGCTTTCTAATTATCGAAGATCACCTTATTTACCTTTCCATGGCTTCTTATATCTAGGGATTCTTCCCTAGTGCGTATAGATTTTATACTTTTTCTTACTTTATTATATCGACAGGCTATGTCAGAAGTTCCAAGCCGAAAAGCTTCATAAGCCTTGTCAACCCTCACTCTATACCTGTGAACAACTGTCTCCCTTCACAACCGGATCCGGCGAAATTCTGGCACCACGCGTGGGCTACGCTGTGCCCGGATCGGCATTGGCTATCTGTTGTAGTAGGTGGTGTCATGTCTCAAAAAAACAGGTGACCCGATCTTGTCTGTGTTGTTCATTTGTGTTTCAGTGCACTTACAAATGCTGAATTGGCAACCGGCTTGCCCATGCCCCGAATAACTTTATGTAGGGAATCGTTTGTAATGTCTTCAAAAGTGCGCAGCCACACCTCGTTAATGACTCCGGATTTTGTTTTCATGACACGTCGACAGCACATAGCTCGTGAACTAAGAGGAGCGTGAAGCAGTGTTCTAATCCACACTCATTTTTTTTATAGCGTAAACTGTTCTGAAACTAACAGCCGATTTTGGTGACCACTTTGCCTATCTTCACTGCTTCAGCTGCCGCTATCGCACACACAAGGTAACGAAAATAAAGCAGCACCCAGCCGGCATCTCACCCATGCAATCTTATTTGATTGATATGTGCGATTTACGTCTCAAAACCAGCATATGATTATGGAAGACGCCGTAGTGGAGTGCTCCGGAAATTTCTACCACCTGGGGTTCTTTAACGTGCACCCAAATCTGAGCACACGGGCCTACAACAATTCCGCCTCCATCGGAAATGCAGCCGCCGCAGCCGGTATTCGATCCCGCGACCTGCGGGTCAGCAGCCGAGTGCCTTATATAGTCAATAAACCGCTGCGGCTGGGCCACTCATGCACTCTGCGTAACAGTCAAGTGTTCAACCATGGAAGAGCCCTGTCAGGTCTTGAACCATAAACGCAAAGGTACCCTTTACAAGCCTCCTGTCAGGCGAGGAATCGCGTCAACGGAGTAGAATCGCACCAAATGTCACATTATGCGAAGTGATTAACAAGTGGGTGATTTAAAGCAGAGGTGTATAAACACTTGAATAATTGAGTACGCATCGAATAGTAGCCCTTTCAATGGATCGATTCGCGAATTGAATATCGACTATTTAGTTTCTCGAATATAGTCACCACTCGATAATTCCATCATTACAATGGTTTCGCGGTACCCTCATTCTATCATCTTCAAACAAAACTACTTTCGTACTGTGCTATAGTTTGTGAATTTAAATGAGCCCTTAATGCGATAATTCCCACAGTTTACATGACATCAAATAAGCATCTTCCCACTCGGTGAAGTATGCTGTGGACAGAATGCTGATGACATCCAGGCTTTTAGGGTGTCTATAATTGATATCGCAATAAAAGTGTAATTGTGATGTGAAACACTAAAGCCAGTAAGTGGGGCTTTTTGAATTGTGCATCACACATATATTTTTATATATATACTGCCTATAAATGTTTACATTGGAGACACATGTTGTTCCTGTAATCATTACGAGAGCTAATTAAAAAAAATTTAAACCTTCCTGAGGTTCAACTTCTGTTTAAGCATGTGCTGCTGTAAATATTTTTTGTTGTTGTTTATGTTCCATGTACGCCTAAGTGAAAAAAGGAATTTCGGAGTGCTCGTTTTTCACCATCATGTACAAAAACCAGCAGATGCTGAAGCCAGGATAGGTAAGGAGGACGTTAGTTATTTTAAGTGTGTTGTAATAAGAGTGATATAGATGTGAAGAAATTAAAGGGGATGAAAATACAACTTCAGTAGCAGGACGAAAATGATCTCAACTATGTTTTAGTCGGCAATACTTCAGTATAACCGTTTCATTACCTTTTACCTTCATGGTTCTTTCGTCTGGAAGTGCAAGTTTTTAGCACACTGAAACACAGTCAGTGGTCGCAATGTAATAAGTCAAGAAAGGAAAAGAAGACAGCCTCTCGTTTGGGCACGAAGCCACAATGGAATGCGTATGGATTTTTCAGAAAGCAAAGCCTCGTAGTTGCCGAAAATTTGTCCTGGTATGAGACGAACCCATCCGCCGCCATGTGGGTTGTCCGCAGTACTCTTTGCAATGCCATTAGTGCTCAACAGTACGCTATGTTGGGCCAGTTGGTGCATGGTTACGTGAAGGACGTGCAGGTACATCAAGCCTAAAAACGAGAAGAACAAAGGTGAGACAGAAAGAGTGCAAACTCACAACTAAGTTTATTTTCCTGAAGCATTCGCTTTATAAAGTCTCTTCTAGGATATGCGCACAACTCTTTCACTAACTGCGCCTGCAGGAAAGACCAGACAACTAATAAACCTCAAACCACAATGTCACAAGCTGCCACTATGGTGTTACCGGCGTGAAGTCGGCGGCGGGAATGACAGCAGGTTAGTTCGTTCCGTACGCAAGCAAAAGCAGTGAAGAGATGAGATACGTGTGTGGGCAAACGAAGTGATAGTTTGAGTACACTTGTATGTGACACAAGGAATGCAATACTTTAAACAACTACAAGCATACATATATAAAATGACAAATGAGCTTCTAAACCACAAGTATTATTAGATACAAAATTCACATTCAATGAAACAAATATTTGAATAAATAACGAGTAGTTAAAATCGCCAAGGTTCAAAAGTGTTAACAGGGAATGGCCTACGTTCAATAATCGGCCGCGTTGAATTCGCAACAATCGAATGCGAGAATTCCCAAAGAATTTCCAACGCTGATACTCCGGAAGCTGGGGCTTGACGATGAACCCAGGCAGGCTGAGGTAAATTGAGTGTAACCTTTGATGTCTACGTGGAAGACGTTCTTTACGCGTCTCAGCTACACGAAAGGGCCAAGTTCAGGTGGCCAGCCGATACAAAGCCACCAAAAAATTTGGCAGATCCCACGTACAGTGGGAATCGATGATATGCGAAGCACGAAGAGGGAAGGTTCGTATGTCACTTTAAAATTAGCGCAACGTTACGAGGCGGACGTAAATTATGTCTTACATGACTTTTATGTCATGATTATCACGTTTAAACGTATTATTTACCTTCATCGTCTACTCACGTCATGTGATACAAAATTTGGTATATGTGGAGCTAGCGAAACGGCCGCGAGCACGCTGTGAGCGTAGCATATATACTCATGTTTCACATGACACGCATGCCATGATTATCATGTTTGGACATGACATTTACTTTCGTCGTCTATTCCCGTCACGTGACACCAACTTTGATATATGTGGAGCAAGCGGTGTCTTTCCCTTTACTTTTTCTTTCTTACATTTTCATATATATAGATACGCATACATATACGGTGAGGGACGGCGAGGCCGTGCACGCTTACGCCAGCGGGGAAATTCAGTCGAGAGTGTTTATATAATTGCTATCGCAATAAAAGGTTGCGCATCGGCACCATGTGCAGGGCCCCGCCACGGTGGTCCAGTGGCTTAAGTACTAGGCTGCTGACCCACAGGTAATGGGTTGAAATCCCGGCTGCGGCGGCTGCATTTTCGATGGAGACGGGAATGCCGTAGGCCCATGTGATCAAATTTGTGTACACGTTAAAGAACCCCAGATGGTCGAAATTTCTGGATCCCTCCGCTACGGCGTGTCTCACCATCATACGGTGGTTTTAGGACGTTACACTTCATATATCATCATCACCATGTAGAGGGAGTCTTCGCTCCTACAGCTTTTGAGGCTCTGTAAACACGCACATACAAGAACCCCATCGTGATGTGCCACATATATCCCGACGTCTGTAGTTTTAATTTTTACCAGTACTCTACCACCAGAGCCAGTGTTGACTGTATCCTATGGGAATGTTCAGCATTAATCAGGAGTTATGTGGTCACGGCCTCCAATGAAAACCTTCGGGCGCGTTGGCGGACTTCGCTGTTCAGTTAGGGTGTGAACAAACAACTCTGGGCGATCCAGCAGGCCAAGGGAGCTGTCGCGAGAGATGGTCCATTCGTTATCATTTAGGTGGCCAGCCCATCAATCTGCCGAAAATAAATAAAGTTTAAATCTTCCTCTATCTGTGCCCGCACATTTTCTAGAAAAGTCAAGGTGGCGTGCGACAAGACACACGCAAAGCGCATTCTGCGATTGGCCGTGGCGCGGTTTATAACAACCCCCTGAGCTGTGGAAAGCTATATATGAACCAAATAGGGCGCTGTACAAGTGAACACTTAAGACAGCAGTCCTTTTTAATTAAGACTGGAACAAGTTTTCATTTACACTACCACTGCACTTTGTGTGGCTATACCCCGCCGTTCGATAACACTGAAACTACTTCGAAGGAGCCGGGATCTGGTGGCTCTAGAGGTGCTGCATGCGTTTCGCATCAAAAAGACAGGTGATTCTTGCGTCGTCGCGCCTTCGGTTTTGTTGCAGAAAAGTGAATACCAACTGTTGGGTCACGGCGTTTCTGTGTTGGCTTTGTCCCGAAGTGCATGTAAGTATTTTTTCTCTGTTTTTCCCAGATGCTCTCCATGGTTTGAACAGTGCCCAGGTTTGGGTTTTTTTAAAGCTTTTACTTGACCACTTATTTGGTTTTGATATTCCCTAGATACTGTGGTTGCGATCTGAATTTGATGTCTTGTCTGGTTTTTCTGCACGCGCAGTCAGTCAAATAGGTTGGCACAAGTGCTACTAGAGGTTCTTTATTGCCAATGCTTTAGGAACTAAACTTAGGGGTGAGTTGGCACTCTTTCTGTCTCATCTTCGATGTTCTCGTTTTCGAGCTTGCGCCAGGTCTTTCAAGTAATCATTAACGCTTACAAGCAACGGTATAGATCACCTGTTCAGCGAACGCAATGAAGTGTTCGTGAACACTTCATAGCGACGATGCCATTATCCTTCAGAACGTAAACATGCTTTATGCTGAAGATAAGGAAATATTCTTTGGAGACTCTGTCAACTATCTGCTCAGCAAGGGGTTGATTGAGTACCTTGAAAACACCAGCCACATTGACGCCACATATTTAAGTCTTATTTACCCTGTTTTCAGATGCGAGAAACATGACGGTAACGCGCATACCGTGGGAAGATACTTAACGAAGACAGATTTTTGTGTTCAATAACAGCATTTTCATTTTTTAGGAGGGAGGGGGGCGTTATAACCAACAGGTTCCTGCATTTTCGGTGAATTCAAACAGTGTGCTAAACAAATACTACTGAAGCTATAATTAGTAATGATTACTTAGTCCCAGCTTCTGCTATCAAGGTGAAACTAGCAGTTTGAGAAAGAAAAACACATTTCAAAAGGTTATACTACACTGTGCAGCAAAAAAAAAACTTTTTATGAGGTACCCTGGCTATCAACAAACATATATGAAAAAGAAGATTCATCGTGGTGCCTTAGGTGCTCTTGTCCATCTTTCTCCTTCATTGTGCTGGACGTCGAAGGCATCGTGCGAGATAAGCCAACGCAAAATTTTGAACAAAGTACTGGCAGATTAAGCACGCATGCTGCAAGACCCCGATCACCACCGTCTTCACAGAAACTTCATTTAGGGCACTGGCAAGGTTTCGGACAAAACTTTAAACTTCTGAGTGTAAAAACGAGAAAAAGAGCTTCCTCCTAGAGGAATCAACTCACTTCAAACATGAAGGTGTCCACCTCTTCTCGTATGTCTTCTTTAGTGATGTACTGGTCATTCTTAAGATGTTCTACCAGGAGAAGATCCAGAAAAGGCCTCCTTCTTTTGGCCATAGCTTCAGATTCATTCGAGTGGTCGAGCTTTCTGGTTCCTTCGTTGACCTCTTTTTCCAACTCTTTCTTTCGCTCTTCAATCACCTAGTAAAAATAAGTTAATTTAATGGCTATTCACTGGTAAACACTTCCTTGAGTTTAGGCATGTATGCATTAGGTGGAATTGGTACCTGTTTTGCGTCATTATGATCGTATTTAACAGCGGGGAAAAATAGCTCTCGACCCAGCCCACCCGTGAGCACCACTGAGATGCTTCTCTCCTTTCTTGGTTCTGCGATACGGCGTTGATGAGATAGAGGCGTTTGGTCTGCAGAACGTGTAGTGTTTCACTTTTGCAGATCTTCAAAGTCCGCTGTGCTAAGCGCATTCATTCAAACTGCGCAGCAAAGACCTGTACAGTCTTGGGCTCTACAGGCATCAAACGGGAGCGGAAGAAATCGGAGCATCGTGCAGGCCTCGCAATGTCATCCTAGGCGGGTATGTACCCTCACCTTCTTCTGCTTCTTTGGTCAACCCCGGTAACGATATCAGTGCCATTTTTGGATAATTGGTGTGAAAATCGTTGTTATATGACTGGGGGAAACAGTGACAACATAATGCTCGCGCGTGTTGCCACCGTCTCCCTAGTGTCATCGACAGCTGCTGCTAAGCATTCTTTCCAAGGCAGAAGAGCAACACGGCCAGCGAATTTGAATGTCCGGCGATGCGATAAAACAAAAAATAGCAGATTCTACGTACAGTGGGAATCAATGATATGCGAAGCACGACTGAGGAAGGTTGAGATGTCCCATTAAAATGAGCACAACGTGACGAGGCGAGCGTAAATTATGATGTAAATGACTTCCACATCATAATCGTCATGTTTGCGCCTGTCATTTGTGTTTTTCGTCCATTCATATCACGTAATACCGAATATGCTATAGGTGAAGCTAGTGAAACGACTGCGAGTGCGCAATTAGCCTAGAATGTAGTCTTGTGTTACATGACAAAGTAATGATTATCATATTTGCACCTGCGATATACCTTCACATTCATTCACGTCACGTAATGCCAGACTTGGTATATGTGAAGCTAGTGAAAAGACCGCGAGTGCATCATGAGCGTGACATGTAGTCGTAATCTTACAAGACACATATGTCATGATAATCACGTTGGCACCAGTCACATACCTTCGTCATTCATTTACGTCACGTAATATCAAATTTGGGATGTCTGAAGCTAGCGAAACGACCGCGAGCGCACCATAAGCGTGGCGTGTAGTCATTACATGACACACATGTCATGATTTCCACGTGACCGCCTGTCACTTATGATTGTCGTGCACTCTTGTCATACCATACCATTTTTGTAATATGTGATGTGAACGAAACCACCACAGGAGCTGGAAAACAATGACATATAAATGGTGACATTCACGACATAGATATCATGATTTTTCTGTTATGCCTAATTACTTATGCTCGTTACAGAGTCATGTTTTGTCGTACCAATTTTGGTATAGATTCCATTATCCAAACGGCCAATAGAGCTAAAAATCACAGACAGACAGACAGACAGACAGACAGACAGACAGACAGACAGACAGACAGACAGACAGACAGACAGATAGATAGATAGATAGATAGATAGATAGATAGATAGATAGATAGATAGATAGATAGATAGATAGATAGATAGACAGACAGACAGACAGACAGACAGACAGACAGATAGATAGATAGATAGATAGATAGATAGATAGATAGATAGATGGATAGATAGATAGATAGATAGATAGATAGATAGTTAGATAGATAGATAGATAGATAGATAGATAGATAGATAGATAGATAGATAGATAGATAGACAGACAGACAGACAGACAGACAGACAGACAGATAGATAGATAGATAGATAGATAGATAGATAGATAGATAGATAGATAGATAGATAGATAGATAGATAGATATGGTCAAAGTCGCTGAAGTTTGCTACGCAATGCTTTGCATATAAAAAGTGTGTTTGTGTGTGTGTGTGCGAATAAATAAAGCGCAGCCTTTCGGCGTTTTCTTCCACAAAGTCCCTAGCGCAGGCCACCTTTTTTAGAACACGCAGTGTCATTAGTTGAATACTGAACTCATATGTTCACTTCACCGTACGTATACTGCAAATGCGTCATCTCTCTCACAAGGATAAATTCAAAATTATTCCCGGTTCCTTCGTACCAAGGCGTTCGTGAACAGCGCCACAATACATACTGGCTGTCAGTGCCGCAGTTTCTCACGGGCTATAGTTGTGAATTATATTTTTTTTTCTTTTTCTGTGCAGTGGCGTCAGCCTTTTCAGTCTTGATAGTCATGAGCTTTTTTGTATGTTCAGAAAAACTGTAGTTTTATGGTTAAATTACCACAAAGACAATAAGGTACCCAGGAAGATTTGTGCACGTGTAATAGATCTGTACTCCTCACAGAGTAAAACAGGAGTATTCATCGCCAACGAGGTGAATGTGACGCGTCCATTTGATCTTGACATAAAGTGCAAGCACACTTAGATATTGTATGGTGAATCTAAGAAACACACGGTCTGTATCGCGAAAACTTTTTTCTGACGTGAATATACGTCGCAGCACACTCGCACTGGGCATGGGTTGTAGTGATGATTGGTATACTTTCATGACACACCAAGCGCCAGTTTCCTGCGAGGGTTCGTTCACGCTAGAACTTTTTTTACTGGGTTTCTGTCGAGTGACTCGAAGCCAGCACAAAATGCAGCGAACGATTGAACAGCAGTGCGACATCATGTTGATTTAACGATACTCCTAGCGATACCCATATCGCCTTAGAGCCCCGACTTGGTATCAGCAGATCATTTACTATTCTCGAAAGTGATGTCCTCTCAAAAGGAATACGTTAATCTTTAAAGGGGCCCTGCGACACTATTTAAGCGTGCATTTTTCATCGGTTCTTACGGCGCTGTGGAACGCGCCAATATCATTGCTCAAATGGCAACGCCCAAGTGGACGCTGTTATAATTTTATTTCAAGGAAAAAAAACTACCTTGATTTCAAACTATAGCGACACACATTGGCTATTTTTCTTATAAGAAGTGGCGTAATGTCATGTGACGTGACGACAAACACCGTTCGCTTTTGATTAGCTGGACGCGAGAAAAAGCGTGCAATATTCATATGGTGGTAGCTAGTATATACGAGTGAATGCTAAAACAGCAAACACGTTTTTTGTATTTTCTCATGAAGAAATCATTCCTGTTTCTAAATGATGTATTTTGAGAACAACGAACACAACACAGCCTGCGAACGAGGCTATGGTACGCCAGCAAGCAACTAAAAGTGGAAAGGCATGCCGCGTTTTTAGCGAGCCAGAAATGTAAGGGGTGGTGGGCGCCGGCGTTGCCGTAGAACTAGTCTTGCATGCAAGCTGAGAAGTGACCCTGCCCAAAGTGTATGTGTGTATCTTGCACAGTGTGACCGTGGAAGCGTCTTCTACTCGACGCACGTGGTTCATAGCAACGTTTCTAGAACTAGTCTTCTAAAAACGTTGGTTCATAGTAACCATGCTAAACACGCCATGAAAAAGAGCGGTAGCAAGGTAGTGTGTGAAGGCCACCATGAGGTGACATTTCCGGAATGTCTTTGAGAGACGCATTCCGTGACTGGAAGCGGCCTTTGGCGTGAGCAGGCGAGCGAAATGAGAAAGACAGCGTTTCTCCTCGTCGTCCGCTCGAGTTTTGAAATTTTAGGACTACTAACTTCGCTGTCTATGCACCAATTTCCACCATTTTTGTTGCATTCGTCTCAGTATTCATTGCTACACGTCTTCCGGTGCTAGATAGGGGTGTTCCTAAAGTGTCGCAGGGCGCCTTTAAGGACCTTCTATAATCGGCATACCAGTCCCGTCAGGAAAAAGCTGTTGACAAAAGTGCCGACGCTCAATGAAGCACTTTTGAAGGTTTTTATGGCACCATGTTGTCACATCTCATAAAACTATGTTCCGAACGTTTTCGCGACACTGTTCATACAAACCTTCTAGCTATTCCAATTGTAGTGGAATAGCATCTCGTCACCGTTTTTGGCAGCAGAGGAAATGCAGCCGCCATGGCACACAGTGACGTCGGACGCTTTGTGCTTGTGTTTGCTAGTGGCGCTCGGAACGCCTCACGAAACGGAGCCTCGCGTAGACCAACACCAACAGCACGTTTAGTCATTGCATTTTCAAGTTTAGACATGAGAAGTTTAGGCATTGCAGTTCTGAAATGCTCGATACCAACTTTGGTCATGCTATAGTACATGTTTTCCATAATTTCTCTTTCAAAACTTTCATTTCACCTGCTCTTGACATTTCCCCATTATAAATAGAACAAATGACTTTTTCCCGGATAGAGTTGACATATTGTATAGTCGCGTACAACTTAAGAAGGCAGGAGAGGCCCCGCCCAGATGACCGAAGCGCAGCAGCCAATAGGTTCCGCGACTAAAGAAATAGTACCGCCCAAAAAGCTGTGAATGCTTCTAAAACGCGTATTTGTCGGTGTAAATACGATTTGTGTATCGTGACGAGTGCTTTGGTAAGGATGTAATGATGAAAATGCTACAGCACATGCCGGATCGCGAGAGAAAAATAACTCCGTGCCTTCTACAACGCTGTGCGTCGTTTGCTGAGGAGCAAGATCGACGGCACCGGGCATGTAATTGTAAAGCAGTCGCTGGTTTTGTAGCGTAAGATTTGCATGTACTTTTTGTGTGTTTGCACAAGCTTTTTTTGAATGTGTCAGGCTTTCTTTTTTCGAATGCGAACCTGCAATCTCGTGAGTTCACGCACGTTGGCGCACGCAGAGGTAATCAATTATGCGAGTTGCGAAACTGCGTTCCGAAATCCGGACACGCAGTTAGCCCAATTTTTGGGAAGTTAGCTGACGTTCGCGCTACCTGGGAGCAACAATACAAAACACAAGTAATGCGTTCAATAGTGGACGTGCGATTCAACAGGTGGCGCGACAACCTGCTCACTCCCGACAAGAAGCCAATGCCGTGTTCGTATTTCAATACATGGAGCCTATGGGGATTTTCCATACTCGTATGATTGAATAACTCTGTTTCGTGCAAGTTCACAGTAGATACCAAGCTTCGGCGAACTCTCCTCGTCGTAACTTCACTTAAGCGCAAATAAAACACCATGAAACAAACACACACGATGTTTGTTTGCATCGGTATGTCGCCTCGCGATCCTGTTTCCAGACGAAGCGAAGCGCAGCGTCCCCGATGTTCGCTGCTATCTCTCTTCGCTGGCTCACGACTCAGAACAAACACACGTGGCACAAATGGTGTATCGTAAGCTCACAATGATGTTTCCGGCATGACAGACCACCACACATAATTCGAAATCACTGTGATGAAGGGAGACGCACACAGCCAACGGGACTCGGCCCAATCCGAAGCGAGGACGGCCATGTTGGGCATCTTTTCCGTCGGCTGGATCCGCGGCTAGAGTGTAGTCCGGCGCATGACGTCACCTGAAGTGCGCATCTATTGGTGAAGGCTCGTGTACATCTGCCTTTGAGGGGAAAACGCCGCTGCCTTCTTAAGTTTTACTCGACTATATTTGTAACTACCATACATCTGGCTTGTCTCGTTCATTGTGTAGTAAGGGGTAAACTGAGGCATGCTTCATGCCTTCGGATACAGTAACGTACGCGACGGAATTGGGACATTACTCATGTTATGACTAGCGAGTCGTATTCGTGAAATCATTTTACTCTCCCATACTAATTTTTGTTTTCCCCAAGTTAATGGCATGATCATGAGAGCACCGAGACGTAAGCAGACAGACAGACAGACAGACAGACAGACAGACAGACAGACAGACAGACAGACAGACAGACAGACAGACAGACAGACAGACGGACGGACGGACGGACGGACGGACGGACGGACGGACAGACAGACAGACACAGAGACAGATGTGCAAAGTGATTCCAGTATGCAAAGAAATGCTTCACATTTAAGTGTCGACGTCGAAACACACGCCATCGCGGTGGCGGGAAAGCCATTGCTGCATAAAACGTGCAATGCATAAAACGTGAGTTGTATAAAATGTGCAATGTTCTGGTGGCGGAACAGCCATTGCATAAAGTGTGCAATGAGGGTATGGTTTCGCCTCTCTCAAGCGTCAAGCTGTTTCCCCCCGTTTTCAACCAAACCTAACCTAACCCAACCTTTGCTATGTCTGCATCTCAAATTATATTATGATTTCATTGGTTTTACTGCTTGTTGGCTTTATATGATTAGGTTTCGTAGACGTGACGGCGTGCTAAGTAACCGCATTTGATAACCTTGCATGCTCATATGCAGAAATTTAAAGTGCTTGGTGCAAATACCCATAAAAGTGAATGAAGCTGTTAGTGAACAGTAAGCGCAAACTTACCCTCCGGGTGAATGAGTGAAGCACATTGAGACATTTGTTGAACTCCCGGCCAGAAGCTGTACAGTTGTATACAAAGTCGAAGTGCAGTAAAGGCTTCATAGTTCTCTCCAAAAATAGCTCTCCAAGTCTGAAAGTTATTTTTTGGATATAAGATTCAACAGGGCTGTGAAAGAGGTGGCTGTTCGCTTTGTGAGCACAACTTTATGCATGGACTGCGTACCACACGGGGAGGACGAAAGCACACATGGATAAACAAAGGCATCTATTTAACTCAGGATGTGCGTGCATGTACTTATGAAAGACTCAAATACGATGAATAAGATGAAAGAAATTGAAGAGAGTTTGTTGACGCTGCCAAAAAAATGCTTAATTTATATCCTTATTAATATTTGGCGATATACATACCAAAACAAAAATACAAATATCAGTAATGCAGTAAGGGCGACTCCGGAAATTTCGACTCACTGGTGGTTTTTAGCGCACACTCACGTCAAGCAGTGCACGGCCCTTTAATAATCCACCCCCATCTAAATGCAGCTTTCACGGCCGATATCAAACCCGGGTCAGCAGTTGGATACCGAAAGAGCTGATCCACCGTGGAGGATTAAGCTAACTTTCCGTACTCCTGTGGCCGGCTGTATATCCCTCTCCTTGTTCCTTGATCGTGAAATGTGGGTCATTATCTCACCAGGTATATTCAACGCCGGCACGTGCTAGAATCTACAACCAAGCGCGGTGCTCGTAGGCACGTTTTGCGTTTCACAAAACGGTTACACGGTTTATGACAGGAGTATCTTCACATGCGTAGCCGCACAATGTTACACCGTGTTTACCGTACGTAAGAGGAATGGCATAAATGACATTTACCTACTTGTGGCGAATTTTGCAAAAACGTTTTCGTCTATAGCACAAGCAGTCACCTTAACTTTGGCTGAACGAAGAACTACTACAGAGTCAGTGAGAAAGTGGCAAGCAACATAGTGGGTGTCAAGCATCATATAGTTTACCAAAATGTGCGAGATGAAGATCGAACAGGCCTACGTGCCTACATCGAGCCATGGTGATCACTTGGTTGAACCCTTATATGAAGACGTAGAGTCAGCCATTACTAAAGTAAAAACACAGTATACCATTCTAATGGGCGACTCTAATGCCAAAGTAGGCAAGAAAGAGGCCGAGACTATGCAGTGGGGAATATGGCATCGCGGCTCTAGAAATGTAAGAGGGGAGTTATTCGTGGAGTTCTAAGCACGTAATAATTTATGGACCTTGAATTCTTTTTTCAGAAAATGGGCTAACCATAAATGAACTTGGTGAAGTCTGAATGGAGAAACATAAAATAAAAAATTTCACAGATACCACGTACCTGGGAATCGACGTTGTGTGGAACATGCGGAGGGAAGATGACCGTGTTACAATTTTCTTATTGAGCGTCATGTCATGAGATGACGCTAAATATATGTGCAAGTGTTGCACGCAAAGACATATATTGATTGATTGATATGCGGGGTTTAACGCCCCAAAACCACCATAAGATTATGAGAGATGCCGTAGTTAAGGGCTCCGGAAATTTCGACCACCTGGGGCTGTTTAACATGCAGCCAAATCTGAGCACACGTGCAGACATTTCTGCCTCCATAGGAAATGAAGTCGCCGCCGCCGAAATTCGATCCCGCGACCTGCGGGTCAGCAGCCGAGTACTTTAGTCACTAGACCACCGCGGCGGGGCGGGAATCAAAGAAAGCCCTAAAAGGAATGCAAAGATGCAAAGCCGCTGGTGAGAATAAGGTAATGGACCTGCTGAAACATTGCGGAGAACTTGTGTTCGAAAAACTGGCCAGCTTATACACGATGTTTCTCTTGACGGGAAGGGTACCAGAATTTAGGAAAAATGCCAACATCATTTTATACCATAAGAATGGAGACGCCAAGGACTTGAAAGCTTACAGGCCAACTGCTTACTGACAAAAATGATAGAATTAGGGCAACAATAAAGTTCAGTCAAGCAGAGTACTAAGCAGGAGTTTGTACAGGCTACTTCACAATAGCCATACTGATATTCTCAATCACGTATTAGAGAAATGCGCGGAATACAACCAACCCCTATACATAGCTTTCATAGATTACGAGAAGGTACGTGTTTGACTCAATCGACACATCAGCAGTAATGCAGGCACCACAGAATCAGGGCATCAACGAACCCTGGATAAGCGTACTGGAAGAATTATACAGGGAATTCACAGCCACGATAGTTATTCATAAAGAAAGCGACAGACTCCCATTAAAGGAGAGTGTACGGCAGGGAGATACAATCTCTCGAATGCTGTTCACCGCTTGTTTACAGAACGTTTTCCGGGTGCTAGATTGGGAAGAGTTAGGGATAAGACTTAGTGGAGAGTATCTTATTAACTTGGGATTCACTTATGACAATGCCTCAATGTAACTCAGGGGACAAATTACAGCGCATGATTACTGAACTTGACACGAAAAGCAGAACAGTAGGTCTCGAAATCAATATGCACAAAACTAAAGTAATGTGCAACAGTATCGGCAGAACACAGCAGTTCGCAATAGGTGAAGATACGCTGGCAATTGTAGATGAGTATGTCTACTTAGGACAGGTAGTAACTGCGAAGCCTAACTATCTGAGTGAAAAAAGTAGAGGAATAACGAAAGGGTGGATGACATTCGGCAACCATTATCAAATTATGACTGGTAGACTGCCACTATCCCTCAAGAGGAAGGCATATACCAGCTTTATCTTGCCGGTACTTATCCACGCACAAAAACCTTAAGACTTACAAAGAGGGTTCAGCTGAAATTAGGACGACACAGCGCGTGATGGAAATGAAAATGATACGTGTAACCTACGAGACAAGAAGAGAGGAGAGTGGGTAATGGAAGAAACTAGGGTTAAGGATATCATAGTTGAAATCAAGAAGAAGAAATGCACACTGACAAGGCACGTAGCACATAGGGAGGATAACCACTGGTCAATAAAGGTAACTGACTAGATTCCCAGAGAAAGCAAACGCACGAAGGCGAGACAGAAATTTAGGAGGGCTGATGAGATCAAAACATTCGCAGGTATATAACATGGCAACAGAAAGCGGAAGACCGGGTTGATTGGCGAATCATGGGAGCCTTGCAGAGGGCGTCGTCAGGCTGATGGGGATAATAATGATGATGAACGAAGAACAACACTTTCCTGCCGTGTCCAGCTCCAGCTATTTTTAGGTACCAGCGACTATGACTTCGCTTCTTCTTATACAATTATTAGTTATTTGGCCAATTTTACGCAGATTCATAGCAATGTGACTTTTTTATTTCCATTTTACTTCAATTGATGCAACTCTATGTTACGGTTGTGGTCAAATGTAAAAGAGGGGGGGGGTTGACTTAGCGCAATGAAAACAATTAGCCTCTTCGGAAGAGCAGGCTGACCATGTCAGTCCGCTGACAGCAGCCAAAAATCCGGAGCCTTATAGCGTAATTTTCATTGTAGTCATGTTTATATCTTTTGGTATAAAATTCCTGTGAAAAAATACTTTTGAAGAACACAAAGGAAGCAAGTCATCAGATTTGCATTCGTTTTTTACTTATTTAGCGTGGTTCAGAGATGCGCAGTACAAACGTATCTTGTGCTGATCTAAAATAAGCACAGTCAGAGCAGAATCGTATTTCTCGATGACTCTATAGCCTTCAGAAAAAATTGTTGAAACGTTTTCCTTTTTAGCAACCGTTGTATTTGGAAGTTTCGTCTTAGCTTTGTTTAGCATGTGAACTATTTAACCTTTCCGAAGAAATCCTCAAACTCGAAAAGCGTCGGTACCTGTTTACAGCAGCTACGTATGGGCTGTTCTCATTGCTCTGAGCTGATATGGACGTTCCCATAATTGTTTCTGCAAAAGAGACAGTTCAACAGACTCTCACCAAGAAGAAACCAACAAGAATAAGAAAAAAAACTATTACTGTTCGAAAAATAAGTATACCTACCGCAGATAATGTCCAAAGTGCAAAGGGTGACCTCGGGAACGATGTTGAAGTTGGCTTTACTCTGAGAGAGCTTTTCCAGTTTGTCGCAGAGAATGAACGACTGGGCATTAATTGTGGCTGAGAAGTCTTCCAGTATCTTAAAATGAAACGCTGGTGTGAAAAGACGCCTCCGTGAACGCCACTTGTCACCTGAGCTATTCGTGGAGAAAAACAAGCAAGTAAGTGATACTTTTGTACCAACTTAACACTGGCTTGCTGCCTTGAATGATCAGCGCGCTCGTTGATGTTAAGCTGTAAAATGGCACTTGGTACACGGATGCGTAAAATGCGTCTGGGCACTTTAAGGAAGCATGAAACTGGTGTCTGGTGTCGTCGTGATGTAATCTTCGTTGCAGACAACACAAGTGTTGCATATGAGTTTTTTGCTTTTGTTTTGTTGTCCTAGTATATACCATAGATTACGGCGATTGCCGGTGTATAGCTGGACAGTCTCAGCAGGCATCTTGAAACAGCAAAAAAAAGTATTGGAGTATTTCTTCCTCTCATGAGCTTTACCATAACTAACTTCGCACTGCCGATAAGCGCCTGTACGCCAGAGGTGCATATTCTGACTACAACAATCCGAGTCGGTGCAAAATTCTTCTTCAAGCCTTAATGGCGTTTTGATTTCACCCCAAAGCATCACTGCTTTATTCATTAAACAGAATTTCCTTTTCGTTATTTTTCAGTAGTCAGCGCTAACGCCCTCTTTTGCCCTGTATTGCGTCGGAACTTCAATCAGGGATAAGAGCCCAATAAACATCATCGCGCTTAACTTGAAAAAAAATCAGGTGCTTCAATAAATATAGATGCCTCATTACTGCCACTCATTTGCTTTCATGGCTGAAGATAAGAACACGGTGAGGTCAGAACATATACCAAGTTTTGCGATAAGCCACTTTCAGTTCTGTAGTGAAGCAAACGGGCTGTACAGTGGAGTTTATCGTAAAGCCACGGCAGCACACTTTCCAATGAGCGAGGAAGCCATACCTTGTGAGCAAACCAGTTCCAAGCCAACTGTGCAGAAGGTTATATTGGGTGCCTTTCGCCAAAAGCTTGTTGCTCGACAGTATTTCCTGCAAGCGTGTAACATCGCGTGAGGCTATACTGCATACGTTTTTCCGATTTGCGAAAACCATAAATATTGAGTCCTCACTGAGTCTCAGCTGTCAGATGAATAATTACTTTTCCTGGATAAGAAAACAATTTGTATGCAATGTATTACCCCACAATGCACACAGGACAAATTTTCGCACCCGATAGGCTATTTCAGTTCGGACACGCACAGTATGTCACGGTTGGTCAAACTGAAGGTACACATCAAGTTATGCACTTAGACAGGCGTTTATTCCGTATTTTATAATAGGCTGTCTTAACGAATCCGAAGCTTTTGTTGCTTTATTTGCTTACTTACAAAAATATTATAAAAGACGCCAATAGCAACCATGAACATACCTCTACATATTCAGCTTTGTACATCGTCAGTATAGGCGTGAATCCTGCGTAGACCAGGTGTCTGCCAAACCTCTGGAATCTGGCATGGAGGCCGCAAATTGCGGAGAAGATCACTGCGCAATAACGAGAGGAAAATACGTGAATAAATTTCGAAGGCGCGCAGCGTACCAGTGTGATTCATACGCGTGTGTCTAAATCCCGCGTATTACCATGCGGAGCACAAAACGAAGTAGACTTGTTTCACTGTAGTACGTTTGTGCTAGCAGCATTCTCTTTTCACTACTCTGAATTTTCCTTCCCTCGCCATGGTAGCCTAGCAGCTTCCAAGTTCTAGGATATTTGGGCTTTGCCATCCGCAAAAACCTAGGGCTCTTATATATTCTCGAGGACGCGGGGTTTAATTGGCAGCCACATGTAGATAGGAGCAACATGCCAGAACACGCGTTCTCTTGCATTTAGGCGCGTGTTAAAAAGAAGCAGTGCGGCGTGTCTTATAATTACCTCACCGTTTTGACCCGTAGAATCCCCGAAATCATTTATTTCTTCCTGCTTACGAAAATTACGGCTCGGAAATTATCCCAATATGTTTCCCAATTTTCGAAGCAGATGAGCTTCGCAAGCCAAAGGAAACACAGTAAAAGCATGAACAAATCACCGCTTACCCTTTCAACAAGAAACAGTGCCACATTTCACGCCTTGTGGGAATCTATGAAATGCGAAGCAGCCCGCTAGGAGCAAATGATGCCATAGATAATATGTATATCATGATTTACAAGCTAGGACCTGTCATCGGTGTTAGTCATACGTCACCCGATACCAATGCTGGTGTATATCAAGCTTGTGAACCGGTTGCCAGTGCGTTAGGAGCGTGGTATGCAGATCATGACGAACATGCAACGCATGTAATGACGGTTATGTTACCCCCTGCCACTCATGTTCGGCATAGAGTCACTTCGCGCAATGTCAGTTTTGTCACCGAGCTAACGAAATAACCGTGAGCGCACACTACCATTTATGTTTGTCATACTCATGTCCCGCAATACCAAGTTTGTTGTACATCAAGCTAACGAAACGGCCTCGAGCACACTCTGAGTATAATCTCATAATTTTCATATTACCACTTGTCATTTAGGTTGATCATAGAGGCAGCCCGCGCAGTACTAATTATTCTACGTATAAAACAAGCCAAACAGCCGTGAATGTGCTATGAGCGTGGCGTGTAACTCATGTTGTACATGACATGAATGTCGCTATCTTCATTTTGCATCTGTCATTTATGTTCGCCATGCAATCACGCCGCGTAATGGCAGTCTTCCTGTATATCAAACTAGGTAACAGGATGTGAGCTCACCATAGCCATGGCATGTAAATCATGCTGTACGTAAATTTAACGTTATTATTGTGTTGTTACGACATGTAATTGTCGGTTTACACACACGTCAGCAATACCAAATTTGGAGCATATCAAACTAACTAAACAGATATGAATGCACTATGAGCATTACACATAGTCATGTTATACATGACATGCCCGTCATGGTTTTTCCCCTTCCCACCAGAAATTTATGTTAGTTATGCAGAAAGGTCTCGTAATAATTATTTTGGTACATATCAAGTTTACGAACGGCCGCTTGGGCACCACGGCCATGGCATGTAAACCAAGACGTCCCTGTCAAGTCACAATTTTCTTGATATGACCAGTCATTTATGTTCGTCATTCAGTCCTATTATTCTATACCAACTTTGCTATAAATCCTATTAATAGCAAAGTTGTAAATAAGAAAAAAGAAAAGTGGATGAAAAAATTACCATCTGTGAGCAGGAATCGAACCTACGACCTTCGAATAACGCGTTCGATGCTCTAACCACTGAGCTCAGTGGTTAGAGCATCGAACGCGTTATTTGAAGGTCGTAGGTTTGATTCCTGCTCACAGCTGGTAATTTTTTCATCCACTTTTCTTTCTTATTTACATTCCATTGGTTCTAATAACTTCCCCTGTACATTCCTTGGCATTACTGTCTGTTATATATATATATATATATATATATATATATATATATATATATATATATATATATATATATATATATATGAGATCTAACAGACAATAATGCTCAGGAAAGTATAGGGAAGATATTAGAAGTGGCGGAGGGGATGGCTGTCGTGGTAGCTCAACTGGTAGAGCATCGAACGCGTCATTCGAAGAGGCACTGCGCCGTACTCCCGACCGGGTTGCAGAAATTAGGTGCCTTTTCTCATCTTCTAACCACTACCACCACCATTCGAAGGTCACAGGTTCGGATCCTGCCCATGGCAAGTTATCCTTTCACCCACTTTTCTTTCTTCATGTTTACTTTAGAATTCGGTCTAACATCTTCTCCTATACTTTCCTGGGCATTATTGTCTGTTAGATCTCATTAATATTGTGTAAAAACACGGAGAAACGAGCCCTTAAGTATACACTTCTTTTCTTAGTTCATTAACGAGGGTCTCGTACTGGCAGACTTAGTGCCTTGAGGTTCTATACGAGGGAATATTGGTCAGCTGCCCACTCGTAATAAGTTCTCGTGTTACGTGACGCCAAACAGGTTCAAAAAGAGTGTGCCACACTCGCCACCATGGCTACTGGTGGCACTGACTGACACTCCCACGTTTAATTCGCATATAAACCCAATACAGTGGCTGGGTGGATGGCTGTCGTGGTAGCTCAGTGGTAGAGCATCGAACGCGTCATTCGAAGGTCGCAGGTTCGGATCCTGCCCACGGCAAGTTATCTTTTCACCCACTTTTCTTTTTTCATATTTACATTGCGATTCGGTCTAATATTTACCCCTATACTTTCCTGGGCATTATTGTCTGTTAGATCTCATTAATATTGTGTAAAAACACGGAAAAACGAGCCCTTAAGTATACACTCCTTTATATATATATATGTATATATATATATATATATATATATATGGCACAAATATCACACTTATCTTACGCCTTGTTCTAGAATACGAACGTGTGGGTTTTAATATCTTGTCATGTTTTAAGTGTGAATACACTTTATAAGCGACCCCAAACCATCCACCGCCGTCGGCGGCGTCCGCAGTCTTCTCTCTATCTTTAAAAGAAAGAGGACTTGGCGGGCCGCAGCGCGACGCTCTACCGAATAAGCCACGGACGCGACGCTGATATCGGTGTCAGTAACGCGCCTTATACCCCCTCCCCCTTCGCTCGCTCCTGCGCTCTCCTCGCTCGCTTCAACTGCGCGCGCACCCCTCTCTCTCGTTCGCCTGCCTTCTCTCTCAGTCTCCCGTCGAGAGCGGGTCGTGACGGGAAGTAAAGTCAAAATCCGTTGGCATTCGCCAGTGAGTTAACGTAAACTCCCCCGTGTGATCAAATGGCGATTCCCAGAAACCATTAAACCATAAAGGCACCATAGTGTGATTAATAAATATAATAGTGCGAATTAATAAATACCCCTCATAGCATCACCCCGTATATTTGCACTTAACCATGTTCACCCTCGGGGAAATGCTTGGGAGTTTTTTTTTTTTTCAAAGTATGAGCCTCTTTCTAAACTGCGTGCATAACTAGCCGCAATAAGTCATTACCTTGAGCTCAAACACAGGTGGACAGAATTAAGAAAACGCCCTCATCAATAGTTTATACCCCAAAGAATTAAAAAAAACGTGACGTTAGCTACATCAAATGCGTAAAATTTTGCTGTTAACCAGCAAAGTTTATAGGCTATCCCAGCACGCGACCGAAACGGGCCTCTTCGTGACATTTCCGCTACATAGGGGCCGATCGACAACAGCGCTACACCCAATATCATGTTGAGCGAACGTATTCTCCACCTTACACTTTCAAGTACGGGTTGCGCGGCAACCGTGGCTACGTGAGTATATCTCGAGACAAGTCTACCAGCATAACTGTTATCAGCCGCAATCATTTCTCACATAACGATGTCTAAGAATTTGTGATAACTATCCGACGGCACACTGTTGAAAGCACGCCGCGGTACCTTCGATTCAGCTATCACAGTAGAAGTGAGACGCTGATACCGCAGATAAGCGCTTTTTACAAAAATAACGAAGTAACATTGTTATGCGCAGGCTGTAAACATGCGATACACAAGTGACTAATCCCAAAGTCCTTCAATGCTTTTTCTATGATCACAGCCACTGTCGCCTTACTTTCATGGAGCCAAAGGCCGCGGCCAGAGGGGCAGCTGTGCATGAAAGGGCATGCGAACGGTGCTATCGCTACACCAAATTACCATATGGTTATAAAGCATGGGGGGCTGGGAGAGTCCATATTCATCTAAAGCCCTCGAGCAAATCAAAGTACATGGTCATTTCTTTCTCAATTTTTGTTTCCTTTTGTTCACCCCGAGCGAAATTCTGCCGCCATGGCCTAGTGAGCGTCACTAATGCTGACAGTTTAAAAGGTTTCCCTTTTCAATATTTTAGTAAAATTGAATGCTGCGCAGTCACAACAGTGGCCGAGTGCGGTCACTTGCAAAAAGAGGCAAAAAGTTTAGCTAATGCATCCACAATAACGAGTACGAAATCGCAATTCATTGATTGGGCAATGACCTGACTGTTTGCCCAGCGTGGCCGCTCAATGTTCTGTGAATCTGTGAGAAGTGGTTTAACCGAAGAGCAAGAAATAATTACTTCAAAGGCTGATTTTTTAGAGTGACTTCGCCTAATGACTAATAAACGAAAACTGAGGCAGTTTGCGAACTATAAATTTCGCGCCAATGCGCGAAATGCCTGCATTTAAGCAATCCTGAACAAGGAATTGGAACCACAAACAACGATAACGTCCGAGGCATCAATTTGTTTCGCGCATGTACCTGGGCATATCAATTCAAAATTCAAATTAAGGCTCTCTAGAAGCGTCATAGGGTTCATTTCCATATCTCGGGCTGCTACTCATTACTCGGTAAACCAAATGCGCATTGAGGTTGTTCTTTTGTAAACAGAACCACCCGCCGACCCATAAAACGTGTTCGTGGTGTCGTCGTCCCACACCAACATTTGAGTTGTGTGAAATAACGCCTAGGATGCACAAAAAGCACCCCAGCTATCATCACGTGTCGCACCATGCAAGCGTTTCAGTACGTGAAGGATGCCCTATGTGGCGCAGTGTTGCCACGTCGCGGCACCTTCAGGCAGAATATGAATCTTCTTTTTAGTAACTAGTAGAGTGACGGCAAACTTGCAAGACCCTGAAAACTATTACAGCACTCTGATAACATGAAGACCTGTTTCCGGTTCAGCGGCTGTGATCGACGGCAAGTGACGCACCGCTATACAGGGCGGACAGGCAATTTGGCAAGCGCTCGTGTGGTCCGTGAATTTTTTCGTTCACTGTGTGCATTGATCTTGCAATACGTTGAGCTTGCAGAAAAATAGTAAACTCAGAGGTGAGCACTGAAAGCTGTGAAAAATGTGGTTGATCCCTCTTCTAGGATACGGTATAACTCGAAAGTGAAACGTGCCTTTACAAAGATAGTGGAGCGTTTTTTTGGGTACTACTTCGCCAAAAGGGAGAAGGAACAAATGCTAAATCAAAGAATTACAAAATCACGTTCAGAATGACAACCAGCTTGAAACTTCGAGAGCGCACCTCAAGCAGAAAATACGCACGAAATGAGCATACACAAGAAGTGCGCGGACTAGCAACTGTCACAGCTGTCAAATTAAACAGAAAAGAGGGCTTGCGAAACGAACGCCCCAGTATACACCGGACAAGCGTGAGCAACTGTCACAATTTTTACTTCTTGGTGAGAGAGCATCGTGCTCCTTTCGTAGACGCGGCCACGGCAGCGAGCGTAGTGACCTTCGTGCTATCCCGAATCACGAGTCTGATAATCGCGTGCGCAGGAGAGACCACGCTGTGCAGAGGCGGCATCGAAATGCTTGAGGCGACGAGCTTGAGAGCGCGCCCACCGCGAGACCTTCATACCATCTGGCTACTGATGAGAAAAACGCGCTGAAAGTACGAAACACTCACGACCACCAAACGGGATATCGTGTATATAAACAACTTGTCGTTAGCACTGTTAACAACGTACGTTCCGTGGTGTAGTGATTAACGCCTCCCGCTGAGGTTTGAGAGGTCACTGGTTTGATGCCCCGTGGCAGATCCGTTCCTTCTTGTTTTTTTTTTCGCAATCCGCTGAATGATATTTTACAACGTCATATCCGTGACGGAATTACGTCAGCGGAGCCGCGGTAAACCCCGGCATAAAACACTTTCGTGTTAAAAGTGGGTACGCTGTTTCTCACACGCTATTTTCGTCAGTGACACTCGTCTGAAAGAAACACTTGGTCACCCTTCAGCTGCTCGCATTTCCCTGCTTTTGTACATAATTGATCCGTGGTCTTTTTCAATCTGATGTAGGTGAAAAACACTGTTGTCTCGAGTTTTAAGAAGGTGCTTTGAAATGTCGCTTATGCACAATTTTTCTGCTTGCTAAAATAGCTGGCCGTATACGATGCCAGAAATGCAGGTTTGTTCAGACATTGATAACTGTGAAAGATATTGTCTAGGAGCAGCATCTACAGTAAACTTTAATGCCTTGTTTGTGAGAAAGTTTGTTGCAATCTGGCTATCAATACTGCAACAAAGTATACTCATACACACTTGTACTAATTTTCCAAATGTAACAGTAGGTGACAGGCAGTTCTAAGAAGCAATGTAAATTGCGTCGAAGCGTCCAAAATGGCCATCAAAATTTAGCGGTCGATGCTGTGCGATTCGAATGTTACATGTCTTTTTACATTGCGCCGCATGTTCAATGCGTATCGGATGGCTCGTTTGTAGTTTGCACTTACTTCTCTATTTCTATAAATATTCCGTGGTCTTTCCGCAATCCTGTGTGAATGGAATGTGCGTATACGGTTTACCCGTCAACACTGCTTAGCTGAGACATGCTCTTCCCACCAGATAATAGAAATGAGTACAGTAATATTTCCAGACGTATTCTTGAATTTTGCTAGGGACTCACCGGGATGAGAAATTGTTGAACAGAGAACGTAAATGGAGTTGAAAGGTTTCTGGAAGAACCAGTTGGTACATAATACTGAGGAGAACAGCGCAAAAAAACGGGACGCAGGAAAGACCTAAAATTTCTGTCACCCTTTACGTGCACGGTGTGAGCCATGCACTCAAGAAGGTTGTTAGCAAGGCATGCGTGAGACTCGTCTGCTCGGCTCCTCGCAAGCTCAGCCACCGTTGCAAGAAAGTGAACGATGACAATCCCAAGGAGCATGCGTGCGTCAAGAAATACAGGACGCATTACGTTGAGTGTGTGAGCAATGCAGTGTACGATATTCCGTTGTCCTGTGGTCTGTCCTATACTGGACACACCGGTCGGTGTTTGAACGAACGCCTGAGAGAGCACGCATATTATCGCAGGACATCAGCAGGCAGCACCTTGGCAGCCCATTGCTCCTCGTGCAGCTGCGGCCCGCTCTTTCATGAATGTAAAATACTATGAAGTTATCGTAACAAGCAGAGCGCGCAATCAACGAGGCTTTTTATATCAAGACGAAAGGGAACACGTGCGTCAGTGAGTCTTCACTCGCCCTCCTGGAAAAAGAGACAGCGCTTGTGTCGTGTCGTGTCGTGTCGTGTTGTGTGTGTGTGTGTGTGTGTGTGTGTGTGTGTGCGTGCGTGCGTGCGTGCGTGTGTGTGGGTGCGTGCGTGCGTGTGTGGGTGCGTGTGTGTGTGTGTGTGTGTGTGTGTGTGTGTGTGTGTGTGTGTGTGTGTGTGTGTGTGTGTGTGTGTGTGTGTGTGTGTGTGTGTGTGTGTGTTTAGGGTGGTCAATCTTTCTCTGTCCCGTTTTTTGCGCTGTTACCCTCAGTAGGTGGAGTTGATTTCCTGTTCAGCAACTTCAGTCTCCACGTTTCCCTCAACTTCTGTTTAGAGGCCCATGCAGCAAAGGCACACTCCAGAAAAATGCATAATTTCTGACGTGGCGTTAGAGCTAGTAGTTATTTACCTTGACGCAAATGCCCGTATATCAAAGCCCACGAAGTCCCGCGAAGATATGAAATTCAACAAGATTGGCCTCCTCTACTAAAAGTTTCATCACTCCGCGTGCTGCTAGATGGTATCATCATCTAAGAGTATACGCATGCAGATGACAATATTTACAGGAATATCAAGTGTTTCCTCTCGTTGACTGAGAGCTTGTAAGCGAATGCTCCTGCCAAAAAAATTGCATTGGTCCTTTTGCCGAATGATGAATGTCGTATTCAATTTCGATTTTGTTTCCGTTCTTGAACTCACTATGAGGCACATTTATTCATTGCTATGAAAATATGTACACTGTAAACACTACCGTGTACAATACACATTGGGACGCCGCGAGGTCGACCCCCTACCTTAGACATTACAATAAACCTTGCTGTCGTACTCAAGCGCGTAACCTAAACAGCACCATTAAAGTTTATAATCACAAGCATCGCCGAGTTCTAGCAAGTTTCAGTTTATTATGTATAAAATGTACCTCATTGCAATGAAACGCCCAGTTATGAAAAGTAATCACAACTACATTGATGTGTTAGAGCTCCGTTTTCATGAGGACCGAGAAATTGGCTTGTCAAAAACACACCTGTGGTCTTCTTTAGTGTTGTTTTGTGACAAATTAAAAAAAAACGCGCTTACACGTGCTGAATCCGATGGGTGAGTCGGATGGTGAGGAGGCCTTGAACATTATCCATAGTCCTTGAAAAGGCACCTGCTCTTTGCGGTGAGGTAGGTGCTTGAGATGCTTGTAAGTTCGCCAGTGTACCCTTCGGGCAATCCAGGCGATCACTCCAACGAATAGAAGAGCACTGACGAGAGTCAATGCAGCGCCATGGACAAAGCACGTGGCAAGTTCAAGGACACCGGTTGCCGTGAGATAATCAACCATAATTGATGTGTCTGCTGCAAGCAAGTGCAAAGAAAAAGAAAAAGTATATTGTAAATTTAGGTGAAGCGTATACTTTTTTGTATCACGCTGTTCTCGAGTCTGTCATCTTTTTGTTTCCACACTAACCATGGTGGCGTCATTTTGTGCAGTTGTTTTAAAGCTGCACAAACGGTATCAAGACAAGCGACTTTTGTTCAAGATCGGCTCAAGCATGTACGTCAATTTTCCCGTTTGTAGCATAGCGTTTTACAGCGAAAGCTCTATGCATGGCTAGTAGAAAGGGGAAAAAATCACTGCTCAAACAATCCATACAAGCCCCGCCATGGTGGTCTAGTGGCTAAGGTACTCGGCTGCTGACCCGCAGGTCGCGGGATCGAATCCCGGCTGCGGCGGCTGCATTTCTGATGGAGGCGGAAATGTTGTAGGCCCGTTTGCTCATGTTTGGGTGCACGTTAAAGAACCCCAGGTGGTAGAAATTCCCGGCGCTCTCCACTACGGCGTCTCTCATAGTCATATCATGGTTTTGGAACGTTAAATTCCACTAATAAATCAAACACTCCATACAAATGGTTAACTAGTGAAAGCTGGAACGTGCGGCACCGGCGTATAGCGGTAGGTTCAACCCGACGTGACACTTAAGCCTTGCACAATAATTGGTTACAAGTTCGTGGTTCCTAATGAGGTTAGACACACGTTTGACTTGGATTTAACACAGTGTTTATTTTGCATACCACACATTGTGCATCGAATCATCACGGACGTGAAGGAGTGTATATGAGTGGTTAAATACTTTTCGCAATGCGTGAATCAAAGTGGTTGATTTCGAACCACTCGGGGTTACAGACATCAAAGCTGAAGCCAAAATGCCTCCGGAGAAACTCCCACCAAAAAGGGTGTTCACCTCGGCGAACGCTCTCCCGCCGTCATCACATTGACGCCGCAACACCAGTTTTTCAGCGTTGATTAATATATGGGGTTAACCATCGAAAAACCACAATGTTATTATGAGAGACACCGTAGTGGAGGCCTCCAGAAAATTTAATCACCTGCGGTCCTTTAACGTGCACCAAAGTCTCAGCACAAGGGCCTACAGCATTTTCGCCTGCATCGAAAAGGCAGCCGCCTCAACCGTAATCCGAGTACCTTAGCTTCTAGACCACCGCGGGGAGGCTCTTGTTCAGTGTATACGCACTGCGCCGTGTCGCTTATAGCCACAAAGAAATAAGGTACCTTTTTCCCCTTTTCAAGAACCACGCATTCATTGTTGGACGTGGCGTTCTTGCATGCGTTTGACATCGCGCGCAAGCAGCTGCGGCGTGGTTTGCATGGTCCGCCTTTCACCTGCGCCTGCAGTACCGTTTGTGATTTGGCGTGGCTTCGAAGGCTTCATCGGTACGCAATTGCTGCAGGCACTCGGCTTCCAGGACCCGTTTTTGTGCCAGCACTGCACCATCGGCCCGGCAGATGTGAGCTCTCTCACGTTCTCACTCTCGTTTCTTTTCTAGAGTAGTCCATGGCATACGCATACGGAAGGTTTCAGTGTAAACTGATGCGCGTGTGCTCGGTTGCGACAAGATGAATGATGCCACGCACAACGCAGTCAATGACACACGTGCTTGGATACGATGCTGAGAATGACGTAACTTATAGGACAGCCAATGGAGACTGCTCGCTGCACAGCTGCCGGACGTCTTTTGGTTTATCCTAGCCATATAGAGCTTTCGCTGTAAAACAGGCCGGAAACGGTGTCACGAGCAATCTTCATTGGCTGTACTATCAAAACACGGTGTTCTCTGCGTCGTGCCCACGCACCCACGCCTTTGGCTATGTTGTGAGTGACGTTGTCCGTCCCCTCGCAGCCGGGACGCCGAGCACGCGCGCATGAGTTTCTACTGAGACCTCCCACAAGTTTAACCCACGGACAACTCTAGAAGAGCGCCGCCAGTGGAAACGTGAAAAAGCTGACATTTCGCGCGGGCCGATGGTGCAGTCCTAACCCAAAAACAAGCCCTAGAGGCTGAGTGCCGGCAGCAACTGCGTACCGGTGATACGGCAGCCTTTCAAGCCGCGCTAAATTGCGAACGCGAATGCAAGCACTGGTGGCGGGCGGATCCTGCTAACCGCGCTACCGAGTTGGCGATTGAAAACGCCTGCAACAACGCCGCGCCAAAGCGCCGTTGCGGGCATGACAGCGTGAACGTGACAATTGCGGGAGCGTGTTTGCTGGGGCGGACGTCCAATTTCGGTGGGAGTTTCTGGAGCAATACTTTGGCTTCAGCTGCGATGTCTATGACCACCAGTGGTCGAGAACCACTGTGATTAACGCACTGCAAAACGCATTCAATGGATCATTACACTCCTTCATGACCATGATCATGCAAGGCGCAATGTGTGGCATGTGAAATAAACACTTCAGTAAACCCCAGCCAAACATGTGTCTAACGTAATTAAAAGCAGAAACATGTAACCAATTATTGTGAAATGCGTCAGTGCAGCGTCGGGTGGAACCCACTGCAAACACCGGAGCAGCGCGTTTTAGCTTTCGCTAGTTAAGCATTTCTGCGGAGTGCTTAAGCTGTGATTTGTTTTTTGAAGAAGCAAATCCTCGCATACTTTTTGTGCATCCAACTTAATACGATACCATGCGTCGTACAGCGAGAGCTACAACTTCGAAGAGGCATAAAAGAAACGGGCAATATGTAACATATATAGGCTATATACTGGCGCGGAGATCAGGTGTCTCAAATGGCTCGCTTGCACGAAGGAAAATATAAATGTATGTGACCTAGTTCAACCTGCACTGGCCCCACACACAGGCACACATATTAGCGCATGTGAACGCGCGCATTAGGGAGTCCCAAATGAGCACATAAATTAACTGCAATGTGATTGATTGATGTATAGGGTTTAGCATCCCAAAACCATCATAATATTATGAGATACGCCGTAAAAGAGGGCGGCGAAAAGTTTGACCACCTGGGGTTCTTTAACGTGCACCCAAATCTGAGCACATAAACCTACAGCATTTTTGCTTCCATCGAAAATGCAGCCGCCGTAGCCGGGACTCTACCCCGTGACCTGCGTGTGAGCAGCCGAGTATCTTAACCACTACACCACCACAGCAGGGCAATTGCGATGTGCTACAGCAACGCACATCCCAATGCTGCTTAAAGTGCAGATTTGGTGCACCTTTAGTGCAGCTGAGACTGCAGCACTTCCAGGCTTCATCGAATCGAACAACAACATTCATTTGCACTTCTAAGATTTGAGGCGAAACATACTACCCGCGTTCTTGAGTACTTCCATTGCTTTTTTGTTTCTTTCTCGCTCGCCATTCAGCAAAGGCAGACAGTTGCTCCCGCAAAGGGTGGGTCAAAAGAGTGTCACTGACAAGCAAAATAATCGGCATTCATCTCTGTTTACATAATTTGCCTGCGATATCATGAAGCTTGGACCCTCCTTTTCAGCTACATATCCAGTCCAACCTGCTCTGACTCAGCTCTGCTCTGCTGGTCCATTTCTGGCATAGATGGGCATTCTCGAGGATTATTCATTTATCGGTGGTATCGCTGACATAAACCTTGAGGGTGCAGTGAAACAATCACGCAGCTTTTTCACTAGTGCACCCGTTTAGATTTCGAAAGAGCAGAGCTCCCAGCAGTACTAAACTCTAATTACGGTAACTTTTGCAAAGGTGCACATTTTTTACCTTTTTGGTCACCTACAACTAAAAAATTACATCTCTGTAACTTTTAATTTTTCAAGTTTTTGTAATCTTAGATCGGTAAATGTTACTTTTTGTTTATATAGGTTGTTTGTTATAACACGTGTAACCCTTGTATAGCGCAATGGTGCCAATAAAAGGACCTTTATTAAAACATCGCAGACATAGGCTCAAGCCCGTCATACTGTACTGTGCGGGAGTGTTCTTGACACTCAGGAATATTATTTAGTCAAGAAAAAGTAAAAAAAACAATATGAACCACTACGTCAGGTTTGTACTGAGAAATGCTTATGTACTTCAATATCACACGAAATGGACGCAGGCACACAATGTATCGCGACTTCTTGAGTTTGGAATGCAACAAACAAAACCAGGGTATATAAATGTCCACGTATATTGTAAAGGTGGCATAATGCTATGATAGCGTTAATGTTATAGTGAACAGGCAGCGCGCAGCAAGTATCCATAACAGAAAGTGCGGGTGCATAGCTATATGAAGGATGGTGCAATTTTAGGTCATAGTATACATCTGTATTTTTAGTGTGAAATAATAAAACGTGATCAACACGTAGCTCAAAAAGCAAGAACGTCATATGACGTATTAATTCAACAAAAGCTTGCCGAACACCATTTTGAATACTCATTACATTTACAAAAAAGTAGAAATCGTTCGCTTGCGACCAATATATGTAAATAAGAAAAGGTACAATGATGTAAAACAGGTGCTGAGACAGCTTCACTTTTGTGTGACAAGTACTGTAAGCATACAGACGGTACAAAACAGACGATTCCATACAGAAACGAGACTTTTGTCACACTGCTTGAGGTATGAGCCCAAATCTCAGAATTTTTTATAAAAAGCAATAATAACTACAAATTATTAGTATAAAATATAAGGCACATCTTTTTAGGCACATGTGAGCATCATAATGCAAGTCCCATTTTTAGCTAATTTTAATAATTAAATATCATTAATTGTGGGACTTACGCCAACAGTTCTAACTCGATTAGCTCTGTATAAACTTTTTATTTTTCCTAGGTAGATGAACAAAGTTTGCGGCCGTGCAATTAACTAAAACAGATGAAATATCTTGAATACGAAGACTATAGTGATTAAATAACCAAAAATGTATGCACTTGTACCAGGAGCACCTTAGTATAACAGGTAGCCATAATTATTCTTGTGGTGCAATTTTCCTTCTTGCATTGCATGAAACATCTAGTAGTGTGATGAAGAATTGTGCCAAGTTTATGAAAAATGTTCATTAGCAAAATTGTTATGAGAATTTATGACTGTTCATGTACGGCAAAACACCAGAAGTATAAGTTCTGAGAACATCAACAAAAAAGATTTGAAACAGGTGCAGTGCTTGCACTAAATATTCAAAAGTGCTGAAATTCTCAGTATTTGTAGCCACTTCCATCGCAGATCTTACTACTGTGTGCCTTTGCTGGAGTGGCATCTTAAGTTTGTGTTTTCTAGCACAATTGCCATAATGGGGCGCTTTTGCGCTGTGGTGCCGATCATTTGTGAGGCAAGCTTTTGCAGTCTAGAGACCAGGATCGATCCTAATTTGCCTAAAAGCATCAAATGTGCTTCTGGTGTCATTACTGAAATAATGTACAGTGTAAACCAAGGCAAGTTTGATGGTTTACAGGCTCAATACATGTCCTTGAGCATGAACAGCACATATACGACGTTACGCATTCACCTACTGACACGTTATTGCCTTTTATAATGAGTAATGGTGCGTTGTAAACGCTTTTAGAGCAGTTTTTACATGCTCACACTTGATATGATTGCCTAGTAACCAACAAAATACAACATATCGAGCTAATCTAATGATGCAGAGGCAAACAAGACTGGTACTTTCCGTTTTGGTTTCGTAAGTGATGGGTGACATAACATTTTTGTTTGTATCTTTAAAAAAAACTGAGTAGACAGGAACTTTTCGCAGAAAAATGACAGGCGATAAATTCCGCATTTAAAATAACCGACATCCAACATATGAACTTAAAAAAATATTTGTCTTTTGTACTTGGCCTCATACCTTAAGAGACCTTGAACTGATACCACGTTCACTACTGAAAATAGTGCATTTGTAATTGAAGACTGCAGCCGGAAACTAAATCGAAGGAAAATGACCGTCACTGTAAAATCTGAGTCAAACTGCATGTATTACGTCAGATGTACATACATGCAGCTTCCAGTGTATCACTTCAGAAAATACAGCATAAATTGACATCACTGTATGAGTATATGCCAGAGTAACATTCCTATATTATAAATACATCAGCGAAGCATAAAGAGATGAACTTCTTGCTCTAACTGCGCTATAATATTGGCAACATTCAGTGCAACGCTGGAAGAAAATCAACGTGTAATGTAGTCGGTTCGTTGCAGCTGTCGCGCAGCACATAACTTAGTACAGTAATTACTAAAGAGAACTCTGGTGCTACGATCGTTAGGCCACTACCGGAATGATGGGTAGACAACGAATCTGCCTTGTCTTCGTTCTTGCGGCTTCGAATGCACTTGCGGTTTGTTTATATTGTCCTTTGGCATTCATTTTGGATATAAGAATAGATCTTTGCGAACGCCGTGAGCCGTTTCGATTGGCTGAAAACGTCTAGACGGAGAAAGGGTCAACGTTAGCTGCACTTTATCTTGCGACAAAGTGGATTCGGGTCACATGGAGTCAAATGGAAGCGAAAGAACAAAGTGTATGCAAATCTGTCTATTACCTATCATTCCCTAACAAAGTGGCTGACAGGGCTAGTTGGTTTAGCATACTTGAAGTTTAACAGCGCCAAAAAAATACACGGTGGACAGGAAAAGGACAGGACAAGCGCTTGTCTCGTCCTTTTCCTGTGTGCCATGTATTTTTCGCGCTGTTAAACCTCAGCTATCATTCCCGAGTTAGCTGAAGCTCCATGTGTTTCAGCAGCTTCCATGTACACTAGCCCATGAGCTCCCACTAGGGTATTATCAGAAAACTCTATGGCCTAGCGCACCCCGCATGTTCCTATTGCTTGGTGGCTTCACCGATACCATGGTGCGCACACAGACCCAGAGTTACTAATCGCAAACAAATAAATTATTAAACGCCACCGGAAAACAATATCACTCACACGAGCTGCTGTGACTGTTCAAACTGTAACGGCGCTCCACAGTAGCTGCGCATGCGCTGCGTTAGCGGGGTGCCTACCCGCCGTTCAGACTTCGCAGTGTGCAGCACAGTCAAGTACCAATCAGCCATGAGAACTCGCATTCACCGGCGATGTTTGCTTTCACCCATGCTTTCACATTTTCAATTTTTTTAGAGTGATGCAACGGTGTTGGTTTGGGTTCGCGTAACCAAAGGTCACTGCGATTTTCATATGGCTAAACGACCAAAATTGAACTCTAGGAAATTGTGGCGATTTTGTGTGGACGATTGCCACCTCAAGAACATCATGAAGAAACACACCTATCCTTGGCCGTGAATGGACAATGCCCTTATTTGTCTGTACGATGCCGCATACTTTTCTCCCATTGCCGCATACCAAATAGACCACGAGAAGATGGATTTCGTAACACCTGAGGGCCTATACCACCTCAAGGTCATGCCTTTTGGTTTATGTTACCGACCACCACGCTCTTTGCTGGCTCACCTCCCTGAAAGATGCCACAGGTCATCTTGTTCACTGGGCACTCCGCCTCCAAAAGCATTCTTACACCGTAGTGTATAAGTCTGGAATATTGCACAAAGATGCGGATTGCCTGTCACGCTACCCTGCGGGCGACTGGGACTTTACGAGCACTGACTGCGTTGACTGCGTCCTTTCCATCTCCCAACTGCTCCACCTCAGCGGCGAGCAGCGTCACGACCACAGGCACTTAAGTCGCCTAATACAGCGGCTCGAATCTTCACCATACGATGCTTCTGTTCGCTTGTTTACCTTGAGGAACCGCACCTTATTTCGCCATAATTTGTGATTCGCAGGTCACGACCTACTTATGGTCATACCAAATCACTTGCTCTCCACAGTCCTACGCGAGCTCCATGACGCGGCAATCGCGGGTCACCTTGACATCTCTCGAAGATATAACCGTGCGCGCCACAGCTTCTATTCGCCTGGCCTTGCGCGCTCTGGACGCCGTTATGTCAACGTGGATGTAAAAACAGCGTAAATGTACAGACACAGACACAGTGCCTTGTCGTTTCTTTGTACGTCTGTGTCTATCTATTTGCGCTGCTTCTACATCCAAGTATAAACCACCAATTAGCCCAACTTTCGCTTCTACTGTTATGTCAGCGCCTGCGAAGTTGTCCAGCGCCGCAAGAAGCCGTCGGGAGCTCATCGACTTCCCGTCGGAGCCCTTCTTTTGTGTCGGTTTGGACATTCTCGGCCCTTTACCAACATGCGCCTCCTGAAACAAGTTGGCCGCGATTGGTACAGATAACGCGAACCGCTATGCAGTTGCACAAACAATTCCGATAAGCTACAGACGTCGCATATTTGCTACTACGCGATCTCAGTTTAGTGCACGTAGCCCCGCGTCAACTACTGACAGACCAAGGTCATACGTTCCTGTCTAAACTGGGCGATAGTCTGCTTTCCTACTCTACCCCAAAATAAGCACATAAGCTCGTACCAGCCCCAGACAAACGGGCTTGCACAACTCTTGAAGTGGCCCTGAAGCACTTTTTCAAATAACCATGGAAAGGATTCACTCAATGAGCTTATGGCATCACAAATTAAACTCCGCAAAAATTTTAAGAATACATACAGTATGAGCAGACTTATAAAGACTTGTCGAAGGCTGCAATAACATCCTCTCTTCAGCAATTGTCGTGATTAGCAACACTTCCTGCCAACTGTCGCTCGCATGCAGAGACATTTCGGCCCAAAAGCAGCGCTACCGTCGACATTTTCGAGTCAAGGCGGGATGTCTACGTGAGTAAATCTTTTTTTTTTCATGTCATCTTTAAAACGCTCGTAGTGAGGGAAGATGGAGAAATCAACACATCCGGGGTGCAATCGTGCATTATACCAAAGGTATTTCATCACGTGAGAGCTGGCTGTAAAAGTGAACTGAAGCGAATATTGGAACTGGCGTGTAGAGTTTAGTTTTTGAATCAGGACTCAGAAAAGATAATTTGGTCCACCCTTGATTATAATGGAGTCTTACTCCCTCAACTGGACCCACGGCTGGCTGCTTTTGGGAGCCGACTGGCTTCATGGTTGGGATCCTTATAGAGTGTGCATATAAATAATTTACCAGTCAACTATGAGCGAAGTGTCTGTTAAAGCACAAAACATCAGACTTTTTTTCATGCTGATATTAGAAAAAAATACAAACAATCGTTACCCTTCATCGAAACCGACGCCTGACCAAAAACGCCCATCTTCTTCGCATAACCTTTGAAATAGAGAGGCAACAGCGCATAGGTTGGCAAAACTTGTGGAGCTCATCGGTGCTCAATCTGAGTCTGAGTGAGTCCGGGTGATTCGACTCATTAGTGGGTTCACCGACCTATGTACTGGCAGATGCAAAAGGAGAGGAGAAATTTTTCGGGAGTCATACGCTGGGATTTCCGTAAGACTTATAACTACCTGATGCATGTGTAGTACACGTAGGTTTCGTTTAGGTACCACAGAGATGTGGTTATAAAAGGGAAAATAGGAGAAAAGTGAGCCGCGTAACTGTCTGCATCTGGGTGCGACACCTCAAGAGTAGCTCACAAGGGATGGGGTGAGGAGGGATTAAAAGGATAGGATTAAAAGTTTAGAGAGAGAGAGATATGCACTGAGACAGCGAGCGAGGACATATCGAGGGATTGGAGAGATAGGAAAGATGGAAACATGGTCACAGGAGTCCGAGGACAGGGCACCACTTGCGAGAGCTCTTGTCGGCATCAGCAGATGGCGTAGAGCAAGTCCAGTAGGTCAGAGCTACACTGTCGTCGGAGATCGGCGTCAGGAGATGACGTAGGGCCAGCCCAGTCGGCCAGAGCTACGCGGACGTCGGAGATTGCGAGGGCACAGCTGGTCGGCACAGAATCCAGCGAGCGAGACAAAACCTCCACTTACGTAATAAAGTATTCTTCCAACTTGAAAAAGAAATAGATTCAAAGTTTATAACCACCCGCATTGGGGTTTTAAAACCCACGGCAAAGTTGCTGATTCTAATCCCAGCCGCACTGGGTGCATTCTAATCGAAGTGGGATGATGAAATTTGTTGAAAGGGTCGTTCCTGAAGGTCAACGTGTTCTGTACGTAGATGTTATAACTTTATTGCATGAGAGAGGAGACAGGGATTTCCTTTTTGAGGCCATGTATTTCACCTGGGAATACTGCCTTTCGTAATGCCAGCGCGCGCGAGAGAGAAACACGAGCCCAGTCGCTACGTGATGGGAAAGACATGCACGATGCCCTTGAAACCTCTTTCTCTACCAAACATAACGACAGAAGAAATTTATAGTAATTAAGTCGATGACAGTGAAACACCACATAGAAATTCAAGAACAATATAAGTATATCAGTATGTCAATATCAAGCTAAACGCTTATGCAACTCAACACTTCAGTGCAAGAAACCGACCCATTGCTCTAACGCCATACGTATTATTGCTGCGATGTTTACGAGTGTTTGAGTATGTCCTACTTCGAAAGAGCACTATCACTCAGGATGGGGTATATTGATATTTTATGTAAATATCCCAGCAGATGAAATTATGCAGAAAGGCAATGATGTGAAATATTGTTGAGTAGGCGTTGTAAAAGTGGCACATCAGTTTCCGAAATTTAGTGATTTTGCAGAAATAAAAAAAGTATGATAATAAATATAAAATCTGAATCTGCATTTACCCTGTTTTCATGCAATATTTGTAATGCATCAAGTAGTGTCAAAATCAGTGAAGAGGAGGCTCAACCAATCCTCTTTCTTATAACCATCTTCGCGTAACAATAGGGATGAACATAAACCGTTTGCTTTAAATCTCTTTCTTCTTCACTTTGCCCTGAAAGGAGATTATGTGGGGTGTTTTCTATGTTTCTTTCACGAGAAAAGAAACTACGAAAAAGTATGTCAGACTAGAAAAGCGAAACGTGAAGCATGTGACTTGAGAAACGTGAAGCTTCTGCTACGACTTTCGCCCCGCTATGATGGTCTAGTGGCTAAGGTACTCGGCTGCTGACCCGCAGGTCGCGGGATCGAATCCCGGCTGCGGCAGCTGCATTTCTTATGGAGGCGGAAGTGTTGTAGGTCCGTGTGCTCAGATTTGGGTGCACGTAAAAGAACCGCAGGTAGTCGAAATTTCCGGAGCCTTCCACTACGGCGTCTCTCATATTCACATGGTGCTTTTGGGATGGTAAACCTCACATATCAATCAATCGACTTTCGCCCAAAATAAAGAAAGAAAAAGCACGGCATATTACAGTTTGAAATGTGTCACGTAGTGGTAAAGTGTCGGAGTAACATAGGAACGCGTCAGTTCTTACCTGAAACGGCGAGATCTGAAGAGCAAATGCTGAAGGCTTTTCCTTTGTTGCTCGCTCCGCAATATGTCTGACTTGAGATCACAACCTCCACTTTTTGGCAAACGGTTTCGTTATCGAGTGGCACGAACAACGTTTCACCACATCCGTGAAACCCGCGCGAAAACGATAATTAGGTGCGCGTGGCGCAACTATATTGGCGTCCTTGGAGAAACCGGCACGCCGTGAATGACAGGGGATGGGCACTCGTTCTTTCCTTTTCCTTCATCGACTGCGTTCGCGCTGTCGGGCAGATAAAGAGCACGGGGGCTGACAGACTGGGCCGTCGTGAAGTGCATGAAGTGGGGTGTCTGGGGCCTGCGACAACGCCTAGCCGAGGGAGCACCCTTTATGTGCCTTCGTTCCGCACGTTGTTGCCGGCTTTTGAGCAAGAGGCAAGATAAGTAGGAAGACCGATGACGACATAAATGACGTGAGTCGCGCTCAGCCTTGCTTGCAGGCACCGTCGTTTGAAACCCACCGTTAGCTTTTGGCGCATCGTAAACATACAACAAAAGAGCAAACGAAAGGTCTCAGAAGGTCATAATTTAGTTTCCAGAGAAAAATAAATGAGAAAAAGAATAAAACAGTAGCGAAATGAAAGGCCGGAAGGAGCAAACCAGTTCAATGTTACCGGTATGGCCGCTTTATAGCAGCTGCCACGTGCCTTAATACAGAGGCATACTAGGCTTGCGCTTGCGTTGTAGCAGTGTACTTTATGTCATTGCGCCTGGTTACGAATTTCAATAAAGAAATGACAATTTAGAAAATGCAGTCGACGTCATATTAGCAGCTATGCGCTCTTAAAGGTATGCCTCGTTCAATTTTCAATGCCAAGCATTTCTTGTTGAGGTCAGTTTGACCACATTTTTCAATCAATCAATCAATCTATCTATCTATCTATCTATCTATCTATCTATCTATCTATCTATCTATCTATCTATCTATCTATCTATCTATCTATCTGTCTGTCTGTCTGTCTGTCTGTCTGTCTGTCTGTCTGTCTGTCTGTCTGTCTGTCTGTCTGTCTGTCTGTCTGTCTGTCTGGCTGTCTGTCTGTCTGTCTGTCTGTCTGTCTGTCTGTCTGTCTGTTAAAGCCGCCCACGACTTTAAGCTCCCCTGGCCGTTTGGACAATTGTATCTGTACCAAAATTGGTATTGCATAACACGACTGTATGACGAGGATAAGTGACTAGTCATAACATAAAAATCATCACATTAGTGTCATAAGTGTCATGATTTACATGTCATGGTGTTGCTGCTCCTGCAGTGGATTCGTTCACATGATCTATCGCAAAGCTGGTATGGTATGACATGACCACATGGCGAAGATAAGTCACAGGCTCTTACCTGGAAACTACGACATGCGTGTCATGTATGAACATGACTACATGCCACGCTCATGATACGCTCGCGGTCATTTCGCTGGCGTCACATATACCAAATTTGGTATCACGTGACGTTAATGAATGATGAAGGTATATGACTGGTGCAAGCGTGATATTCATGACAGACTGGTCATGTAAGAAAATGACCACATGCCACGCTGATGATGCACTCGCAGTCGTTTTGCTAGCTTCATATTTAACAAATTTGGTATATGACTGGTGAAAACTTGATAATCATGACATGCGTGTGAGGACATGATTACGTGCCACGCTCATGTTGCGCTCGCCTTCGTTTCGCAGGCTTGACGTACACCATATTTGGTATTACGTGACGTGAATGAATGACGAAAGTACGTCATTGGTTCAAACATGATAAGCACGATATGTGTGTCATGTAGGAACATGAGTGCTTGCCATGCCCAAGATGCGCTTGCGGCCACTCGGCTAGCTTCGTATATACCAAATTTAGTATTATGGGACGTGAACGGACGACAAAGGTATATGACACGTCCAAAGATGATAATAATTACATGCGTGTCATGTAAACGATGACTGCATGCTACGCTCAAATAGTGTGCTCGCGGTCGCTTCCCTATAGCTTCGCATATACCAAATTTAGTATTTCGTAACGTGATCGGACGGCGAACACTAATTTCAGCTGCAAACATGATAATCATGACATGAAAGTCATGTACGGCATAATATATGTCCGCCTCGAAACATTGTGCTGATTTTATTGTGACAGTTCAACATTCCTCCTTACTTCGTGCTTCGTATATCATCGATTCCTACTGTACGTAAGATCTTCCAACTTTTTTCATTGCTATGATCACCTTGCTGATGTTTTTTTTATCAAACGATGCTTATTTCACCCCCTAGACTACAATTTTATCCTTCGTGTGTACCATCGTATCACATGTTGCTGCCTTGGTGCTGTCAGCGACATGATGCTCGATTTACAGCGTCCCATGCTCAAGCTGTTATCGTTGTCCAGCGTGATTGTATTCAGGAAAACACAGCTGCGGCTTTTACTTGCCTGATTCTCGCAATTAAATTGATCTCACTCGTCTCAATCACTCGTGTATCTGCAGCACGGATTCTAGCTGGGCTGGCTTGCTCTACTTTTTCTGACATTGGGCTGATGTTTGTTTGAAAGAACTTGAAAAAATATGACCGTGGTTTTTGAAGCAGTTTTCGAATTGACTAGATATTATTACTTGAGAAATTCGTAAATCGAAAACGGACGAAGCTTGCCCTGAACCACGAAAAGCGTGACACCGCGAAACAGGACGATTCTGAAGGCAGTTGCTTGAGGGTTGTTTACATAAGGCTTAGCGAGGTGAGGAAAGTTGTTTTTAAGTGGCTTCTAAGTCGTTGCTAGCCTTTAGCTAGGTGACTCTTGGTTGCCTCTACGTTGGTTCTCAAGGCAGAGAGGTTCAAGTTGAGCTACGGAAAGTCACAGCCATGACACGGATTTCTAACTCCAGAGACAGAATCTCGCGCTGAAGGCAACCGTTCGCACGTATCGTATACATCTAAATGTAGGTTGTCGATGACGTATTCTTTCAATCGCTTCGGGATCTTTCCACAGCCTTTCCCGTTTCTTAGAGCATCGGGCCAGTGCCTCATAGGGGGGAGGGGGGGGAGTTGAACTGAGTGGTTGCTTCGCCTATCACATTGGGCCACTAGTGAGAAGCCAGAATAATTTTCTGAGGCACACACCCGTTTATGACGGTGATAGTTTCCTGACAGGCCACACAAAGTTTTGTGGCATTCACCCGTTTTTTGGGATAACTGTTGCTTTCCTCACTTTAGATTGACCACTAGTCACTATAGCGGGAGGTACCCAAGTACCCAATTTGTGTGGCACATAGCTGATATGCCAGACAGGTGAGGCCGCAGAAATTAGGGCTACTTTAAACGGCTTCGCTGTTTAACGGTCACACGTTACCGCGTCACCTTTTTATAGTTCTCACCTTGTTATTGTAAGTACTTGACGAATTCTGTCAAGCCAGACATTACTGTTGTCACCGTGGTCACTTTACATGAGGCTTATGTACGTTGATGACGATGACAAAAAATAGGTTGATGTAATAAATAGTTTTTGTAGACTATAAGTACGAATATCTTAAGTTACTTTCACTTACTTGCTTTTTTGTTTTCGTGTTTCTTTAGTAATGTCAGATCAGTTCTCATGAATTGATAAAATGAATGAAAAAGCACAAAACGCATGATCTGGGGTCCCTCGAAACAAGACTCATGCGAAGCTAAGCCTTGAAACCAGAGACTCAACATAATCATACGTATACGATTCTCTGTGCGATGCAACAACAACAACAAAAAAAAACCACCCGTAATTTTAGTGGAGCTCGTAAAGGCTATTTTGTTAATTTCAGAGGAGCTTGTTAAAGCTTTCCTGTTTAATAAAAAAAGAACTTCAAGTTTTGTCGCATTGGTGACCGAAGCAATGAATTCGATATCAACAAATGCAAGGTTTTACGAAGTAAGCCTAGCAGTAAACTCCATAAGGATTCCAATGTGGCTTAAAACATGGCTTGAGCGAAGTGGTTTTCGTGTTCTCACTTCAAGCTAAGTAAGCGCATACAAGACACAGCACGTGCTAAGGTATCAGCCATCTACGGCTCTGTTCAGACAGAAGGCCCTTTTCTTCAGTGCATCTCCTTCGCCCTCTCAGCATCCTTTCCTACTCCGTTGCGTTGCCGGACGGAGACGGACGTCAGTTCATATCTGCTTGAGCTGCAGTGCCGTTGCCCCGCCGCGGTGGTCTAGTGGCTAAGGTACACGGCTGCTGACCCGCATGGCGCGGGTTCGAATCCCGGCTGTGGCGGCTGCATTTCCGATGGAGGCGGAAATGTTGTAGGCCCGTGTGCTCAGATTTGGGCGCACGTTAAAGAACCCCAGGTGGTCGAAATTTCCGGAGCCCTCCACTACGGCGTCTCTCATAATCATGAAGTGGTTTTGGGACGTTAAACACCACATATCAATCAGCTGCAGTGCCCGTCTGCATGCTTCACAAACTTTCACTCACACGTAAAACGTACGACGCACTTGGCGATGTTATCAATTTAAGCTTCATGCGGAACTTCGGAAATGACGGTGGTGGTGGCGGCGACGTTGATAAACTTACCGATGGTTACTCCGCCGTCTATCGAGAATTCCGGGATAAGGATACGTTGGGTTTTACCTTACAAGACCACGATATTATAATGAAAGACGCGGTGTTGGAGGACTACGGCAACGTGGCCCACCGGATGTTCTTAACGGGCACTGGCATCGCACAATACAGGGCGACGACCTCTACCATTCCGCCTCCATTGAAATCGTACCGCCGCGACTGGGGTCGAACCCACAACCTTTGGGTCAGCAGCCGATTACCCTAGCCTCTGATACACCGACGCAGACAGTGCGGCTGCTTAGTAGGTGTTTTGACGTTGCGATAATTTGAGCAAGTGCGAATTCATTAAGGCGACGCGGCATGGCATGAATGGTCGGATTGTGGGAAGCCAGGGCTGCTCAGGTGGTGCACCTACCCTTCCTCCATTCACGCCTAATATTTTCACAATGTGTTGCCCTCTTCGAGATCTCGAAGTAGCGCCCTCTCGCGTGTGACGTCACTTTGTGGACTCCGATCCCAACCATGCTGCAGCAGCCGCTGCTCCTGTGCGCGGGTCGTCTGTTTCAGGCGGTAACTTTGTCAAAAGTCGAACGAACAGCTTCAAGGGAGTCAGCTAACGCCCACAACGAATGTTTTCGAGTGCAACTATGAATTTGTTTCAGTTGCAACCCAATCGACAGGGCCAAGAAAACCTCCCAGGTGGCCGATAAGTGGGCCGACCGCATTGCTGGTAAGAAAGTGAAACCATGTGCGAGTGTTCTCGCTTGTCGTTCGCAGCTTCCATCGAGCGATACTGATTAGTTCCAGTGCTTCGGAATTTCAATCAACGTGCCTTTCTCCGGCATCTACAAGCATGTAGATACAGCAAGCGGAACGTCACGATGTATAATCGATGGCGTGGTGTTGTACAACGCAGGCCATGTAGTTGAATGTGCGCAGCCGGTGCCGTTCATGTAGATCGCATAACTGTCCTGGCTCTGGTCCTGAAAACACGTGGACTCGCGAACCCGCCACACAATCTCCCAGTGGCGATCGAGTGCTGAGTGATATTGAAGTACTTCTCTGTGCCTCGGTGTGCTTCGTCCGCCCGTTAGAAGGACATTTACAACAATCTTAAAGAGGAGAGCATGCCTGCCCTTTTCCTAAGGATATTCGTTTCTGCAGTGCAATGATAATGACAGTGAACACGAGAATATGTGTGTGAACCGCTGATTTCTTCCATTGTGGCATTTGTAAACAACACCTGAGATAATTACTGCAGAGCAGCTGTTTAAATTTCTGCTTTGGCAATCAACTGACCATTCATGGCACGCACTAGAAATTCAAAGCAGCATCAAATTACCAAGTTTGAGATAATCATGTTTGGATTGCAGTTAAGGGCATCGGCTGGGCGCAAGCCCTTGTATCACAGTAAGAGAGGTCTTGAGGAGTATGTGCTAGTGTGACTCGAGAAGGGGGCAAGTTCCTCCTTAATGCACCCCCTGGTTGACGCAAATGACTGTAGTTTGTCTCAGTAATGTTTGTTCAATGATAACTACATCATGAAGTAGTTCATATTAATACCACATAGGGTCGTCACTTGGTCATCAGAATATAACGAATAGCTATCACTGATTGTATATACCATGCGCAGGGCCGCAAAGAGTATATGTGATTATCATTAGTGAATGTGACTGTATGTGACTATCATTAGTGATTGCTGTCGCTTAACAGCGACAGCAGATTACGCTTATGAATTTATGGTAAGCAGTGCGCTAGGCGCGCGCTTGTCTTGATCAGTAAACTACGTAAACCAACCAACTAAAGCTGTAGTCTCAGATGTCCTGTGCCACTCAGGTGCGCTCACGAGGCGCGCTTACACGAGGTGATTTAGAGGCCGCGTCATCGGCTCCTGGCCTAAAGGCCATCGTGGTAGGTTCTTGGATGGCACCTCACCTGGTGTAAGCTTCCAACGCCTGTAGCCTGCGCGCAATGAATGGCTGAAGTACTGGCACGGCGCTGAAACATGGTTGCATGCTTACCGGAAAGTGCAGCATAGGGCGCGTATAGCTAAAGTCACTGTCAGCGAAGTGATTGACGCACACGGTGGATGAAGACGTGGGGTGCTTTCCTTCTCCGAGTTTGACTATCCACTTCTCCCTCAGCTTCGGGTCCTTAGGGTAAATGTGAAAGCTAATGACCTTTTCAAGGGTGGGTGATCATGTACAGAAGCACAGAGGAGTACTCCAGTATTCCACCATTGCGCAGCACTCACCGCAGAGACACGGGGTGCAGTTTAAAAAAAAACAAATGCTGTGCTTTTAAAATGAGCGTTAAAAGTGGGCACCCGCGGTTGTAAGAACACCGTCGGTGGCCACCACACATGCGATCATCAATTGAATTGCGTCTTTGCCGAGTTTTACCACGGTGGTTTTTTTTTACAAGGCGCCACGCCTCGAAAGCGCGCGAATCCTCGAACTGACCTCATACAAGCGTGGTTCGCAGCATCACCATCGGTCACACACCAGGCTACGCTAGTAGGACAGAGCTGGCACAAGGCGTACTATAGCAGCAAGTTTTAACGTGCCCTCGTACTCGTCACGCGTGCTGAAACGCACGGTGAACGCCGTGTGGCGCTGCCCGATGTGCCTCGTGCTGTTTATACTCTATAACGCGCAAGACATGTGAAAAATTGGACACTTCTCTGAAAGCGGTAACGCAGCGGGCAAGCAACAATGCCAGCGATTAGTCTCACTTTGGTTTCAGTGATGTGGTGTGCGTGGTCGAATACTTTCGTGCGACTGTAGTCGAGAAAACGGAGGCTGTCCGATGTGAAGTACGTCTAGACGGAAAAGCAAGTGCGACCTTCCGACGTAGTTGCAAGCATTGTACGGCGTAAACTTACAGGTAGGTGCGTTAAAATAGCGCTTGCGAAGCTCTACGAAGTAGCAGTTTGCTCGTCATGTGCCCGCTTTGCAGTAAAATTATCAGTTTCTCAGGCAGCACTGAGGCAGCATTTGGCCCAGTCAGAGCTGTTTTGAGCGAGAACATCCCATTCACGTAGTTGGTAGTCGAAGCTCTTCCACTATATAATACAGAAGCTGTTTCGCTATGCGTTCTCCTTCATGTTGTGTTCAACGAATGTCGAAGGCAACCTTCACATGAAACGCCGGTGTAAAGTAGACATCAGTGGTGTTAGCGAAAATGCTAACATGTCGCAGCGGTCATGCTTTAACGAAGTCGACTCGCCTTTATCTGCAGACCGTTCGCAAGCTTGCGGTCGGCTGTAGTCTATAAGCCTGATAGTTTAAAGAATGCCTTTGAACAACCTGGTGGTAATTGTCTTTGCGGTGGTGCTGTGGTTGACACACACAAAGTGGTTCTAAGAGAGAAAAGAGAAAAGTGAGCCCCGTAACTGTCTGCATCTGGGTGCGACACCTCAACAGTAGCTCACAAGGGATAAGGTGAGGAGGGATTAAAAAAAAGGATTAAAAGTTTAGAGAGAGAGAGATATACACTAGGACAGCGAGCGAGGACATATCCAGGGATAGGAAAGATGGAAAAATGGTCACAGGAGTCCGAGGACGGGGCACCATTTGCGAGAGCTCTTGTCGGCGTCAGCAGATGGCGTAAAGCAAGTCAAGTAGGTCAGAGCTACACTTTCGTCGAAGATCCGCGTCAGGACATGACGTAGGGCCAGCTCAGTCGGCCAGAGCTACGCTGACGTCAGAGATTGCGAGGGCCCAACCTGTCGGCACAGAATCCAACGAGCCAGACAATACCTCCGCTTACGTAATAAAGTATACTTCCAACTTCGAAAAGAAATAGATTCAAAGTTTATAAACACCCGCATTGGGGTATTAAAACCCACGGCAATGTTGCTGATTCAAATCCCAGCCGCACTGGGTGCATTCTGATCAAAGTGGGAACATGAAATCTGTTGAAAGTGTCGTCCCTGAAGGTCAACGTAGAAATTTGTGAAGAAATTTGTAGTAATTAGATCGATGACAGTGAAACAACACATAGAAATTCATGAACAATATAAGTATATCAGTATGTCAATATCAAGCTAAACACTTATGCAACTCAACACTTCAGTGCAAGAAACGGACCCATCGCTCTTTACGCCATACGTATTATTGCTGCGATGTTTACGAGTGTTTGAGTAGGTCCTACTTCTAAAGAGCACTATCAATCAGGATGGGGTATATTGATATTTTATGTAAATATCCCAGCGGATGAAATTTTGCAGAAAGGCGATGATGTGAATTATTGTTTAGTAGGCATTGTAAATGTGGCACATAAGTTTCCGAAATTTAGTGATTTTGCAGAAATAAAAAAGTATGATAAGATAAATATAAAATCTGAAACTGCAATTACCCTGTTTTAATGAAATATTTGTAATGCATCAAGTAGTGTCAAAATCAGTGAAGAGGAAGCTAACCAATCTTATTTCTTATAACCGTCTTCGCGTAGTAATAGGGCTGAACCTAAACAATTTGCTTTAAATCTCTTTCTACTTCACTTTGCCCTGAAAGGAGATTATGTGGGGTGTTTTCTATGTTGCTTTCACGAAAAAAGAAACTACGAAAAAGTATCTCAGACTATAAAAGCGAAACGTGAAGCATGTGACTTGAGAAACGTGAAGCTTCTGCCACGACTTTCGCCCCGCCATGATGGTCTAGTGGCTAAGGTACTCGGCTGCTGACCCGCAGGTCGCGGGATCGAATCCCGGCTGCAGCAGCTGCATTTGTTATGGAGGCGGAAGTGTTGTAGGCCCGTGTGCTCAGATTTGGCTGCACGTGAAAAAACCGCAGGTGGTCGAAATTTCCGGAGCCTTTCACTACGGCGTCTCTCATATTGGGACGTTAAACCTCACATATAAATCAATCAACGACTTTCGCCCAAAATAAAGAAAGAAAAAGCACGGCATATTACAGTTTGATATGTGTCCCGTAGTGGTAAAGTGTCGGAGTAACATAGGAACGCGTCAGTTCTTACCTGAAACGGCGAGATCTGAAGAGCAGATGCTGAAGGATTTTCCTTTGTTGCTCACTCCACAATATGTCTGACTTGAGCACACAACCTCTACTTTTTGGAAAACGGCTTTGTTTTCGAGTGGCACGAACAACGTTTCACCACATCAGCGAAACCCGCACGAAAACGATAATCACGTGCGCGTGGCGGAATTATATTGGCGTCCTTGGGGAAACCGGCACGCAGTGAATGACGGGGGAAGGGCACTCGTTCTTTTCTTTCTCTTCATCGACTGCGTTCGCTCTGTCGGGCAGATAAAGAGCACGGGGGCTGACTTACTGGGTCATCGCGAAGTGCATGAAATGGGGTGTCTGGGGCCTGCGACAACGCTTAGCCGAGGGGGACCTTTTGCGTGCCTTTGTTCCGCACGTTGTCGCTGGCTGCTGAGCAAGGGCCAAGATAAGTAGGAAGACCGATGACGACATAAATGATGTGAGTCGCGCTCGGCTTTGCTTGCAGGCACCGTCGTTTGAAACCCACCGTTCACTTTTGGCGCATAGTAAATATACAACAAAAGAGCAAACAAAAGGTCGCAGAAGGTCGTAGTTTAGTTTCCTGAGAAAAATGAAACGAAAGAAAGAATAAAACAGTGGCGAAATGAAAGGCCGGGAGGAGCAAACCAGTTCAATGTTACCGGTATGGCCGCTTTATTGCGGCTGCAACGTGCCTTAATACAGAAGCATACTAGGCTTGCGCTTGCGTTGTAGCAGTGTACTTGATGTCGTTGCGCCTGGTTACGAATGTCAATAAAGAAATGACAATTTAGAAAATGCAGTCGACGTCATACTAGCAGCTATGCCCTCCTAAAGGTATGCCTCGTTCAATTTTGAATGCCAAGCATTTCTGTTCTAGGTCAGTTTGACCACATCTATCTATCTATCTATCTATCTATCTATCTATCTATCTATCTATCTATCTATCTATCTATCTATCTATCTATCTATCTATCTATCTATCTATCTATCTATCTATCTATCTATCTATCCTCCTACGTGTTTTAGCTCTCCTGGCCGTTTGGATTATGGCATCGATACCGAAATTGGTATGGTATAACATGACTGTTTGGCGAGCATCGGTCATTACTCATGACTTGAAAGTCATGACATGTATGGTTTCGTTCACATGACAAGTTGCAAAACTGGTATGTTGTGACACGACTGCCTGGCGAACACAAGCGACTGACGCGAACATGAAAAACATGAAAATCATGACATGCGTGTCATGTAACAACTTGACTACATTCCGCACTCATGATGCGCTCGCGGCCGTTCCACTAGCTTCGCATATACCAAACTTGGTATTAGAGGACGTGAATGAGTGTGGACCGTATGTGACTGGTACAACCATGTAATCACTAGATGCGTCATGTAACAACATGACTACATGCTACGTTCGTGATGCTCTCGCGGCCGTTTTGCTAGCTTCACATGTATTAAATTCAGTATTACGTGACGCGAATGGACGACATGGGTAAATGGCACAGACATGCAAGATAATCATGACATGTGCGTCATGTAACGACATGACTACTTGCCACACTCATGATGCGCTCGCGACCGTTTCGCTAGCTTCCCATATGCTCAATTCGGTATTACGTCTCGTGAATGGATGGCGAAGGTATTTGACTGGTCAAACGTGATAAACATGAGATGCGTGTCATGTCAGAACATGACTACATGTTACGCCTATAGCACGCTAGTGGCCGTTTTGCTAGATCAACATATACCAAATTTGATATTACGTGACGTGAATAGACAACGAAGGAGAATGACATGTCCAAACATGATAATCATGTCATGCGTGTCATGTAAACTTGACTACCTGCCACGCTCATAGCACGCTCGGTGCCGTTTCGCTAACTTCTCATATACCCAATTTGGTATCAGGTGACGTGAACAGATTCCGTTAGTGAATGGCACATCCAAACATAATAATGATGACACGGAAGTCATGTACGGCATCATTTACCTCCACCTCGAAACGTTGTGCTGATTTTAAAGTGACATATCAACCTTCCTCATTTGTGTTTTGCATATAATCGATTCCCACTCTACGTGGGATCTGCCAATTTTCTTTTCTCTATGAGTGCTTGTTCCCTCCACACATAGTCACGATTGAGAGATGATTGGGAGATGATTTAGACTACAACCAAACGTTTTGAAGAAACCCGACGTTTTGAAACCGACTTGGTTCCTTCTTCAGGGGTGACTGCGGAGGCTACGTAGCAGCGGCGTCTTCAGAGCACTCGTGGGGCAGATAATGACCCCCCCCCCCTCTTTCTCTCTCGTTTTGCCGTGCAGCGCAGTCCATGAGTATACACTGGGGGAAGGTTTCAATCGCAACTTCTATAACTGCGCATAGTGATGTCGCTCGCAGTAGCTTCTGAAGTGCTTTTCGCCCGAGGTTTCAAAACCTATTTGAATAGACTTTGCATACTATTCTTACGTGGCTAGCTGACAACGCAGGGAGCGATTCACACTAGGCGCGCTAAAACTCGCTCGCTGGATTCCGTGCCGACCGGTTGTGCCCTCGCGATCTCCGACGTCAGCGTAGCTCTGGCCGACTGGGCTGGACTACGTCATCTCCTGGTGCCGACCTTCGATGACAGCGCAACTCTGACCTACCAGACTTGTCCTACACCATCTCCTGACGACGACAAGAGCTCTCGCAAGTTGGTGCCCCGTCCTCGGACTCCTGGGACCGTGTCTCCATCTTTCCTATCTCTCCTATCCCCTCGATATGTCCTCGCTCGCAGGCCTAGCGCATTTTTCTCTCTCTCTTTATTCCTATTCTTTTAATCCCTCCTCACCCCCATCCCTTGTTAGCTACTGTTGAGGTGTCGCTCCCTGAAGCAGACAGTTACGGGCCTAACTTTTATTTTCCTTTCTCTCTTAGAACCACTAAAAGAGCCAGTGGTCACCAGGCAGCGACTCCGCTCGATCTCGGGGCATCATCATCATCATCATCATCATCATCAGCCTGACTACGTCCACTGCAGGACAAAGGCCTCTCCCATGTTCCGCCAGTTAACCTGGTCCTGTGCTTGCTGCTGCCAATTTATACTCGCAAACTTCTTAATCTCATCTGCCCACCTAACCTTCTGTCTCCCCCTAACCCGCCTGCCTTCTCTGGAAATCCAGTTAGTTACCCTTAACGATCAGTGGTTATCCTGTCTACACGCTACAAGCCCAGCCCATGTCCATTTCTTCTTCTTGATTTCAGCTATGATATCCTTAACCCCCGTTTGTTCCCTAATCCACTCTGCTCTCTTCTTGTCTTTTAAGTTTACACCTACCATTTTTCTTTCCATTGCTCGCTGCGTCGTCCTCAATTTAAGATGAACCCTCTTTGTAAGTCTCCTAGATTCTGCTCCGTAGCTAAGTACCGGCAAGGTACAGCTGTTATATACCTTTCTCTTGAGGGATAGTGGCAGTTTACCTATCATAATTTGAGAGTGCTTGCCAAACGAGCTCCACCCCATTCTTATTCTTCTAGTTACTTCAATCTCGTGGTTCGGCTCCGCGGTTATGACCTGCCCTAAGCAGACATAGTCTTTTAACACTTGAAGTGCACTATTACCTATCTCGAAGCGCTGCTTTTTTCCGAGGTTGTTGTACATTACTTTCGTTTTCTGCAGATTTATTTTAAGACCCGCCTTTCTGCTCTCCTTGTCTAACTCCGTAATCATGAGTTGCCATTCGTCCCTTGAGTTACTCAGCAACGCAATGTCATTGGCGAAGCGCAGGTTAAATAGGTACTCTCCATTAACTCTTATCCCTAACTGTTCCCATACTAGGCTTCTGAAAAGCTCCTGTAAGCACGCGGTAAATAGCATTGGGGAGATTGTGTCCACCTGCCTTTCACCCTTCTTGATTGGTATTCTGTTGCTTTCTTTATAAAGCACCATGGTAGCAGTTGATCCCCTGTATATTTATTCCAGGATGCTTATATATACTTCATCGACGCCCTGATTCCGCAATGTCTGCATGACGGCTGATATTTCTACTGAATCAAACACCTTCTCGTAATCTATGAAGGCTATGTATAGTGGTTGGTTATATTCTGAGCATTTCTCTATTACCTGATTGATAGTATGAATGTGGTCGATTGTTGAGTAGCCTGTTCAAAATCCTGCTTGTTCCTTTGGTTGATTGAATTCTAATGTTTTCTTTACTCTGTTAGCAATTACCTTTCTAAATAGCTTGTATACTACAGAGAGCAAACTAATCGGCCTGTAATTCTTCAAGTCCTTGTCATCTCCTTTTTTATGTATTAAGATGATGTTATCGTTATTCCAAGACTCTGGTACTCTTCCTGTCTGGAGACACCTCGTAAACAGGGTGGCTAGTTTTTCTAAAACAATCTGTCCTCCATCTTTCAGCAGATCTGATGTTACCTGATCCTCACCAGCAGCTTTGCCTCTTTGCATGCTCTCCAAAGCTTTTCTGACTTCTTCTATCATTACTGGTGGGGTGTCATCTGGGTTATTGCTAGTTCTTATAGTATGAAAGTCGTGGTTGTCCCTGCTACTGTACAGATCTCTGTAAAACTCCTCCGCCATTTTAACTATCCTATCCATATTGGTAGTTATTTTGCCCTCTTTGTCCCTTAGTGCATAAATCCGATTTTTGCCTATCCCAAGTTTCCTCTTCACTGCTTCGACGCTTCCTCCGTTTTTCAGAGCGTGTTCAATTCTCTCCATGTTATACCTTCTTACATCGAATACCTTACGCCTATAATCAACTTCGAAAGCTCAGCCAGTTCTATTTTGTCTGTTGTACTTGAGACTTTCATGATTTGGCACTTCTTAATGAGATTCTTCGTTTCCTGGGAAAGCTTGCCAGTGTCCTGTCTAACTACTCTGCCTCCAACTTCCACTGCACACTCCGTAATGATACTCGTCAGATTATTATTCATCGTATTTATGCTAAGGTTGGTTTTCTCACTAAGAGCCGAGTACCTGTTCTGAAGCGAGACTCTGAATTCCTGTACTTTCCCTCTCAGTGCTAGGTCATTGATTGGCTTCTTGCGCATTAGTTTCTGTCGTTCCTTTCTGAAGTCCAGGCGAATTAGAGACCGTACCATTCTATGGGCACTGCATCGTACCTTGCCAACCACTTCCACATCCTGCACGATGCCTGGGTGTGCACTCGTGATAAAGTCTATTTCGTTCTTATTTTCGCCATTAGGGCTCCTCCATGTCCACTTGCGGTTTCCTCGTTTTCGGTAGAAGGTATTTAAAATGCGTAAATTATTGCGTTCTGCGAAGTCTACTGGTAGCTCTCTACTGGCATTTCTAGTACCGATGCCATAATCTCCTACTGCCTGGTCTCCAGCCTGCTTCTTCCCTGTCTTTGCATTAAAGTCTCCCATCAGTATTGTATACTGTGTTTTTACCTTACTCATTGCCGATTCCACATCTTCATAGAAGCTTTCAACTGAAGCGTCATCATGGCTGGATGTACGCGCGTAGGCCTGTACCACCTTCACCTTGTATTTCTTTTTCAGTTTAATTACCATACCTACCACCTTTTCATTAATGCTATAGTATTCCTCTTTGTTGCCATCTATGTTTCTGTGAATTAGGAACCCCACTCCCAGTTTTCTTCTGTCAGCCAAGCCCCGATAGCAAAGGACGTGCACATTCTGTAGCACCGTATAGGCCTCACCTGTCCTCCTAACCTCACTGAGCCCTATTATATCCCATTTAACACCCTCTAGCTCCTCGAATAGTACAGCTAGACTTCCCTCGCTTGATAAGGTTCTAGAGTTAAACGTGTCCAAGTTCAGGTTCCAATGGCGGCCTGTCCCGGATCTAGAGATTCTTAACACCCTCGGCTGCGTTGCAGATCTGACCACCGCCATGGTCAGTTGCTTCGCAGCTGCTGGGAGTGAGGTCCGTGAGTTATTTGACGTTTGCATGTGGGAGGTAGCGGCCAGATACTGCACCAGGGTGGCCAATTCTTCTCTGGTGAGGGAGTGCGTTCCCGGCGGTGGTTACCGGTGAGGCCGCACCCCAGGCCTCGTAATGCAGTTCCATCACCATGCGGATTTTTTTTTTGATCTGGTTGGGAACTGCGCGGCACCGGGATTTGAACCATGGACCTTTTGCATGCGAGGCGGATGCTCTAATCACTACGCTATCGCTGTTGATTTAGCACTATCATTGCATAGTGCTAAAACATACGAGGTTTTTTTAATGTACACAGGTGCTTGTTACAATTGTTGTTTACAAAAATTATTAGCTAATAACCGAAAATAAGCAGCTCACTCATATATATTACTACATTATATATTAGGTACGCATATATTCACTTTGTGCTGTGGGCGAGAGCTATTCAAAAACTTACAGTGTGCTTCAGTGAGCCATGGCACAGCCTAGATTGGACACTTGCTTAATTTTTACATGACAGTAAAATAGTAAATAATCTGCCATGAGAATTTGGTAGTTGTGGTATTTCTCACTTCATTTTCAATTTTCAGTGAAAATGCTGTCATCCCTCATTAGAGTGCATAAGTTTTTGGCATGTACAGAATTAGTTGTGTGCTTCTCGGATAACACACACTTTCATCCTAGAGGATAACACACACTTTTATCCTCGGGGCGAAGAGACGAATTCCACCAGGTATGCGCCAGAAAATGCAGCGGTGCAGTCGTCGAGTGTTTAGTTTCGCGAGATAGGCCAAAGCCACTGTGCCTACCGCAGTTGCTGCTGTGCTTTTGCATGCGCGTGCGCTGTTTTGCGCAGTGCAAATAACAAAAAATCGGTGTACCATCTACCTACCACAGTTATTTGCGCGGGAAGACGCAAGAAAAATGAAATATTTTGTTAATTCGCTGTTCATGACGATCATCGCAACAAATCAGCCGCTGCTGCAACGCGCAAAAACTTGACTTCGACGACGGCTCATCTTTAATGTCTTTGAGCAGCTTATCCAGCAAAAATGATTAGCTTTGTCAAGTGTTTTTTATTGTGATATGCGATGTGGCATTTTAAATTTCTTTTCCCATAAGCCTTCTGAGGAACCACAAGAAACTAGGTTACTTTAAAGTACGTTAACGTTATGATTGGAATTGTTATATAGAGAAAATTCTTCAAGGTTGCTATTGTGCATAGATATAGCCGGATAATTTTTAGACGCGTCAAAGATTTTCGTCGTACTCCAGTGAAATTGGTCATGTAGCTGTTTCTTTCTGCGCGGGCGTTTTTCATCAAAGCAGCAGCGAACCAAAACATGACATCGACAAAAGCTTTTCCTAATTGTATGCGGCTGCGATGACACACCTGACGCAAGTGTGTCCAGTAGGGCTCTTCTGGCTGCGGTGCACTTCACAATATTTTATGTTGGCCAGAATTCACAGGAAATTAGCATGTAAGAAACTTGCCGAGTCTGTTTAGTCTGTTTACGGGCTGTATACGCGTTTCGTGGTCTCGACTTGGGCGTACGAAGGGAGCTGTGAACTTAACATGTACGCAACCACATTGTGCATATTATGTAGCTGAAGCATTATCGCGAGCGTATCACGACCGAAAATGTCACCGAGATCGCCTTTGTCATTTAACTGAATAACTTTTCCGAAACATTTGTTATATGTGATGATTTATCTTAACAACTCCTAACTATGTATTTTTACTCCATGCATTTTCATATTATACACACACAACTTTTGTTGAACTGGGTTGTTCGTCCTTGCATTAGTTAACGGTCTAGAATGCACAGGTGTGACCTAGCCTGCCGCAACGGCGATGACATTGCACAAGTGAGTCACATTTCTACCGTTAAGATACTTCATGTATTGGTGAGGTTCCGAAAGCTAGAGGTACAGGTCAATATGGCTTTCATTTCAGAAGGCGTTGCGGCAAAGTGGCCATGCGAATTCTCGAAGCAGCGAGGCGACGATTGCGTGAACCTGTTCAGACTGCATGCCTCCTTCGGCTGGCCGCACGGCAGAACAGGCGGGCATTTCGCGCTTTTGCGCATATGTTGCTGTCACGTGGCAATGCTTCTCCCAAAAGTACGCCACCGTGCCTCCCCCGCGTGGCGTTCTTTTTGGCTGCGGCAAAGCAACGAGCTTCGGTGGGTGACCAAAAATTTGCCGGGGAGCGATCGGCCTTGCCGCCTGTATTTCCTCCCACTTTCGCCGCCTAAAGAGAAGGCTTTCCCTGCTTTCCGCATTGCCACCTCGCCGCTTTGGCCGCCCCGATTTTGGTGTGAACGATCCTTTACTCCATCGATGGCTCCTACCGCTTTTTTACAAACATGGAATAGCACCATAGAGTTCGTGTACACAATGTCCCTTCAACCGACGCACGTGTTCTGTTCCCAAGCGTCGCAGGTCAACCCACTTTGTCGTGCTCTTGCGTGAGGGACAATCGTCGCTCTGTCACAAGAAGCGCGCGCAGGCACGAGGCATTGCAGGCGCTATAGCACAGCGTATGCAATGTCTCGTTCCTTTTCCTCGTTCACTCTATCGGCTACGCTGATAACGGCGACGCCGCAGGAACGGGAGCCATAGAGCTGTGCTCTACGATGCGCCTGGATTGTCCATATAATATCTCCATAAAAGTAGCTACAATACGTTATAATTTCGTGCACGAGCAAGCTCTCGCGTTTTTGTTCGACCGTATTTTAAATGCGTAGCACTGCAGGGGCACGGGTTGTCTTCCATCTGTGAATCTGGTTTGGCGCGATCATGCTCGCACTCAAGTGATCGATGCAGGCTTCAAACAAGGGTAGCAATGCTCGAAACTAGGTCGAAATAAACAAAAAGAACTAAAATGTTAAATATAACAGAAATAATCAAGAACAAACCCCAATAATTAGTTTAAAATTATTACAAACGTTTCGAAAAACTGCGGCTGACAGCCCCATCATGCAAGAGAGGGTGCCACCGCCTCGCCAAGTGCGGGATCATTCTTCCCACCGGTGCGTCTCCGATGCCTTCGTCACTAAATCTGAAGGAGGATACAACGAGACAGAACTCACTGCAGACTACATGTATGTGAACACGCGTAAGAAGCAGGAGATTGATAAAGCACCGCAAAAAGTATAGCGAACATGTCACGCACCAAATTCGCGAGTCTGGTTGTGCCGGAGAAACTATACTTGCTTACCTCATGTATCGGCGTTATCGACGGTTTGGTAAACGAAGCAGTGGCAGCTCTACGAACGGGAATCACGGGGCGCCCGTGCTAACCACTTCCTTTTCACAGTAGTGAAGCTGAAACTATCCCAGGCTTTACAACCACAGCAATCAGCAAGTAGTTGTTTTTAAATTGTTTGCTGGTTCATTTGCATCGTAGTGCTCTTTTCTACATTTGAAACCACAACTCGTAAGCCTCCCTAGCTCAAGCTTGCTCAGCGCTGTTCGTCGCTCCAGCAGAGGGAGACCAAACCTCTGGTCGCTCGGAGGAGTGGTCGCACTTGGTTGGTTTTTCCTTTGTGTGCAACTAAAACGTGCTCTTCGGGCTTCTTATCTTGCTAAGTTGGGCGCTCCGTCGTCACCCTGGAAAGCAGGCCCGCAATGCTGCTGCGTTGCGAACTGTCACAAAAATTTTAGAATCTCCAAGAGCCGAGAAATCCCCGTCAAGTTTTACCATTTCCAATGCAAAGTGAAGCAGAGGCACCGAGAGTGGATTATGGCAGTTCGCTGCACTAAGCCATGGTTTCGTGGTCTTGGCATCTTGAAGTATCTTTCGAACACAGTATAGTCAATTATTAACCGGGAGAAATGCAATGGCCGTGCTCGTAGGAAAGGAAGAGACGTGTGTTAACCGAAGCGATACAACAAATGAACAGCCGCTGCTACAAGTTTTAAGATGGCGCGTTGGCTTTCCGAATGTATCGTTCGTAAGGCGACAGCAGGTGATCACCTTAGCTTAATAAACTACATTTTGAATACTCTACCGTGAGTACAAGTGTTTTATTCAGATGATGGCGATACGTTTCCTATCGAGGCCCAATATAAACATAATTAGGCTGCATGTTCGCACTGAGCGTTTATATTGGCCTTACATGCAGCACGCCGGGATTGCTTTGCTAATAAAGAAAAAAAAAGCCGTGATTTCTTTGCAGGCGGAGGTGTGGCGTTGCTAAGATTGAGGTCGTGGGCTCGATTCTCGCATACGATAGCTGCACTTCGATGGGGGTTAAATACACGAGCACAAGCGTACTTGGATTTAGGTGCACTCTACACTCTAGTAAGTAACAAAGGAAGAGGGGCATCCAGGTTGCTCTTTTAGAAGAAAATAACCTGCCACAGCAAGTCCTCCATTTTAGGGGTAACTGCGGAGTTGTTCCGCCCTCTCGCGTTTACTCCTCAAGGAAGAAATAGTTATTTTTTGCAAAAGAATAGTAAGATTTTGGTCGATTTAACCAGACTTTTGAAGTGTGTGCCGGCATATGATTAGATGTAAAATCAATGTGCAAGCATCACATTCAGATATGACTTTCAGAAAACTTACGACAAACACACTGGATTCCGACTCATGCCCACTCTATCAGCATACGCGTACACTAACCACTACAGCACACCACGCTACGCCACTGTCTGGATGAAAACAGGTTTGCGTCGTTTGCGCACGACGGGGACATTTCTTCAGTTACTCCAAAAGCAGGGCGCTTCCCTCCAGAAGGAGAAAAGCACCCCTCCTTGCCATGCCGTAAAGAAAGTATTGCGCTCATGTTGACACCGGATCCTTCACTTTCGTCCGCAGAACAGCACGACCGTCATGCTCCGCCATTGACGTCACCTTGGCCAGTGAAGGGGACCGGTACGATTGGGCAGTGGAGCCTGACTCCTGGGGTTCAGACCACCTGCCGATCGTCATCTCACCTGTGGGCGGAAAGATCCCAAGGAGGAGGCTGTGTAGTACGATCGATTGGCGGGCTTTTCGAAGGCAGCTTCGAGACGTCCCAGAGGATCAGGATTTCCTGAATCTGGTAGCAGTGGCAGCGCAGGCGGCAACTATCCAGACCAGGGTGCCAGAGCACCACCCTGTGCCAGACCTCCATCACTTGAACTTACGGGCTGCGAGGCGCAGGGCTGAGAGAAGGTACCTAAAATCCCATGACCCAGCTCAACGTACACTCTTCAATCGTGTGGATGCGGTATGTCGGCGACATGCCAACCGTCGCAGGCGGCAAAGCTGGCAAGGCATCTGCCTCTCCCTGAGTCAGGCAAGAGGTGGCGCAAAAGCATGGCGACTTCTACGATCCCTCGTCACTGGACCAATGGTGCGGCAACCCGTCATTGCGGTGGCCATCTACTTAGGCATTAGTGAAAAAGAACTGGCAGAGCGACTGGCCGATCGCTTCACAGAACTCCCACCAGCCAATCCTTCAGCCCTCATCGCCACGCCTGCTCCCAAGCCACCGCAAGGTCATCACCCTGCCTGGACGGCCAGCCAGATCGCATCTCTGTGTCAGGACCCTATTTTCGAACACGAACTGAACGTTGCTCTAGCCAGAACCAAGCGCCGCAGTTCCCCTGGTGCCGACGGCATCACATACCAGATGCTGCGCAACCTGGATATGGCCTCACGACGACACCTGTTGAGGACTTTTAATGAAATATGGCAGAGCGGCAACCTACCTGAAGCCTGGCTGACCGCTGTTGTGGTGCCGATCCGGAAACCTCGCCGCCCTTGTGCCGCCATTACGTCCTACAGACCCGTTTCTCTCACCTCTGCTGCCTGCAAGCTCATGGAAGCCATAGCACTGGCACGCCTAAATTGGATTGCGGGGGCAAAGGATTTCCTACCAGAACAGCAGACGGGCTTCCGACGCCACCGATGCACAGCAGACTCGATCGCGGACGTCGTCTCTACCTTGGAGGAGGCCAAGCGCAACGGCGAAGTGGCCCTCCTCGTCCTGCTGGATGTACAGAGCGCTTTTGACAGCTTGCCTCACATAGCGATAGAGAGTGCTTTGGACACACTCGGCATCGTGAGCTGCCTACGTACCTTTATCAGTGCCTTTCTGGCAAAACGCACCCTCCGGGTTAGAGTACGACGCGCGCTCAGCGATCCACGGCCAGTGACAGCAGGCGTTCCACAAGGTTCCGTCCTGAGCCCCTTTCTGTTCAACCTGGTGCTAGCGGGGCTGCCGACCGCGATGCCCGCAGACAAGCGTTACCCCACGCAGTGCTCCTTGTACGCAGACGATGTGGCACTGTGGGTTAAGGGGCCTAGGCAAAACTTCACGGCCATAAGGCGTTCCCTGCAGCGCTCCTTGGATGCCGTCGTCTCTTTCTTCAAGGCAATCGGACTGAACGTTTCGCCCACGAAGACGGAGGCACTGCTGGTTCACCCCAGAGCCGCTGCGCGGAGGGCCGTCCGAAGGCTTGTGCTAGGTGACCGACCTATCCCGTGGAGCGATGCAGTGACGTACCTGGGGCTAAGGATCGACCACCGCCTTACCTGGATACCAGCCGTTAAGCTCGCCGTCCTCAAGGCCACCAGGGTCGAGACTGCCGTAAGCAAACTGCTCAGCAGGGGCCAAGGGTGCACCTCACGGCTGGCTCTAAGACTCTACGAAGGGGCTGCAACGACAGCGCAAACTTATGCACTGCCCTTGGTGCAGCTAGCGCCACACCGCAAGGAGCAACTGGAGCGGCAACATCGCATGGCAATTCGGCGCTTCATGGGACTTCCCCGTCAGTCACCCATAGCTGCAACCCTGGCGGAGGCCCAGACCTGGCCTCTGTCACTCTTGATGCTACGACAGGCGCTGCATCACGTGGATCGCCTTCACAGGGCCCTCGGGGGCGCTGCCCTCCTTCGGAGACTGCGGAGCCGACCAGCGTCACGGATGGCACAGATCTGCGCTCTCTATGAAGAGCTGGTCCCCGATCCCCCCAGTCCAATCCAACCCCCTCCACCACACCAGCAGCCTCTGGACGTACAATTAACTCTGGACAACCTCAGAAAAAGGCGCACACCGGCATGCGAGCTCCATCAGGCAGCCGTGGCGAAACTTCATGAAAGACTTAAGGGGCAGCTCCTGGTATTCACGGACGGGTCCGTTCGGGACAGCCCCCATTCGGCCGCGGCTGCCTGCGTCATACCATCGACTGGGACAACCATCCGCTGCCGACTTCCCTTTCACGCCAGCTCCACTGCAGCTGAATTGGCCGGCCTTCACTTGGCAGCCGACCACCTTGCTGCCACGTTACCCCAGTTGCCTGTGGCGATTCTGTGCGACTCCCGACCAGCCCTACAAGCGCTGCTCCAACCAGACCAAGCAGGCATAACTGTGGCGTTGCTGCACGCAAAACTGACCGCCATCAAAGAGAGTGGTGTGCGCCTGTCCCTCCACTGGCTTCCCTCGCACGTTGGAATAGCTGGCAACGAGGAGGCTGACGCCGCCGCTAAGGCAGCACACCACTGCGACACGCCAGTCACTAAGGCGGTAACCCAGTCGGATTACTCACGGCAGCGACTGCGGAAGCTCTTACCAACGGCCCACCCTGACACACGGGTGGCAAGCGGCAAACCTCCACCATCCCTTCCGGAGACCGGCCTGGACAGATGCGAGCGGCGGTTGTTGCTTCGCCTGCGTACTGGCAGCGTCTGGCCTGCGGCACGCATGTATTCCGCGGGTCGCTCTTCATCGCCAGCGTGCCGAAGGTGCGGTGATGACGAAACGCTGCAGCATATTGTTTGCTCCTGCCCTGACCTGGCCACTGAGCGTTGCGCACTGGTAAGCCGCTATCGTCTGCTTGGACTACCTGCCGAAACAATGGAAGACATACTTTTTCCCGCGCGCTCGAAGACGAAAGCCCTTCGAGCCTTCCTCGAGTTCTGTGCTTGCGCGGACCTCGCCGCCTTATAGACGGACTCTTTTCACTCGCACTACTGACTGTACTGACAAGACGTTCTCTTGCCATGACATTCACTTTTTCTTTCCTTCCTCTCTTCTTCCTATCATCTTTACTTCCCCTTCCCCGATCCCTAAAGGCGCTGAGCCGTGCCCCCGCGACGGGAGGCAGAAAATAGCGTCCTTTTTGTCTCTTCCTCTTCATTAATCTCTCTCTTTTGGGGGAGCAAAGCGCCCTTTTTGAGGTAACTGCGCAGTTACTCCGGAAAAATTTATAGGGTGTAGAGGGCCCCTAAACCACTTTAAGTTCAAAGGCTAGAAAGTAGTTTCTTTCTTTCCTTCACAACCGTGACTTCAAGCGCTATCTCCTTCTCGCTGCTTATTTCTTTCCAAAATACTTGGAATGTCGGAACTACGCACTGAGTATGTAAGGATTTCGCGTTTTTTGACTACGCACTGTTTTTCTCACTCGCGTGCAGTCGCGAGCACTGAAAACGAAATGAAATAGTTTTGTCGTGAATAATAGATGTACTAGACTAGGCCGACCGGGCATGCGACGACAAGGCAAGGCAGGGTGGACGACAACTTGCAATAGATACTTTTTGTATATTGACCAATCGAGAGCCTATTTCATCCAGACGTCACGTTAACAAGCAGTGGGCGTCATGAATCGGGCCGTAAAGAAGGAAGAGAATAACGCGCTCGTGCTCCGCATTTGTAGAAGTTAAGGACCCTATAGATAGAAAGAGGAGACAGAAAGTTAGGTAGGCTTATGAGACTAAACTGTTCGCAGGTAAAACATGGAAGCAGAAAACACAAGACCAGGTTGATTGGTTGATCATGGAAGAGGCCTTTGACTTGCAGCGGCCGTAGTCAGGTTGGTTATGATAATGATAGAACCCTAGGTAGCCGAAATCGGTCCGAAGTTCCCCACCACAACCTGCCTCATAATGATATTGTAGTTTCGGCCCGTAAAAATCATGTCATCCTTGCATGTGCGCCAGCTGTGGGCGATATACAGTTTCTGATTAGAAAAAGAGCTGAAAAAAGAACTAAAACAGTAATAAAACTTCTGGTGGTTTTGTGAAATCAGATGTGGTTGTCGTAAAGTACAAACCTTGGCGTAATCACAAATATCTGCGATTCTAGCGGGCGCAAGTTGTATACATGCTACGAACCAAGCGACCATGCGTGATCAGGCGTCGAGTTTGTACGAAACGACATACGTTGCTGCAGGAAGCGTGCATTGCCGAAGTGGGCATGAAACCTTTGTTTTTATGTGCGCCATCCTGATGTCAAAGGGAGCTGCAAAAATCTACAAAGTGGCATTAAATTTCTTATGCAATCCTACATTGTTATCATCTGCTGGAAACCTAAACAAAGATAAAAAAAAGAAAAAGGGCCATGAAAGCGAATACGGCGCAATGCAATGCTGCTAGTCACTAAACGGGGCAAACGTAACTTTATGCTCTTTCCACTGAGCTCATAATAAATTCAAAACCACTCGACAGAGTTTGCAATCAAGCAATCGAAAGCCCAGTGCAATACGAACGCACGTAAAAGTGAGGTGGTTGCTAGCTGACAGCTTCGAGCGGATACGAGTGCCAGAACGAAGCTGCGTTTTATCGGTGACGTAATAACAGAACTCCTGTAGTTACCTCACTATTCATGTAAAAGAAATGTGGGCGTTATTCATCGACACGCACGTAGTGCTCGCACAAACAGTATCGTCCTTGACGACCTGTCTGGTCTCGAAAAGACGGTTAATCAACCACTCTCCTGTTCTTAGATTCACACAGCGAAAATGTTTTCTTTTTTTTGTCTTTGACATCTTTTTAAACCTTCAGAGCAAGTGACACAAGAGGATGCACGTGCACGGCAAGCACAGGATGGCATTTGCGGAAAGCGCGCAGTCAAGAGGGTGCATAGAGAACGCAGTCAGAAGGCCGGTCCAGCGACTACTTTTTGCAAGAAAGGTTGCGAAACGCGTGCTCCACTGCACCACCTGGCCGAGCTTTGGAGGCCTATTTGAGTTTTTGGACTCTCTTGGAAAACTCAAACCTTTTGGACGAATGCAAAGGCAAAGAGAGTTTTGTTCAGTGGGTACGTTCTATGTGGCGTGATAAGTTTTTGTTTTGTCTAGATAGTAACGCAGTTAGGTTCACAAAGTATTCATCGGCGACTATAGAGTACAGATACAGATGTTCTGATGGAACGTCTATTTCAAATTCACGAGCACGAGGAATCGTTAGTAAACCATTGAGAGAAGTGTGGCTTTTAGCAATGTAAATGCAGGTGCAGGTTTCCTACGTCTGGGGTATAATGTGTGCACGGGGAATTTCGGGACTGAACAAGGCCCTCTGACTGTCGCGGTCAAACATATAGGTCCAGAATCTTTTTTTTTTCTCTCTTAATGTTTTTTCATGCTTCTATGCCACCACCTTTTGTTTCCACCCGACCAAACGTAGCACTGTTATCATCAAAAGGGTATGTGAAGAAAAACTGGTTATTGTAAACTTACCAGACTTGCGTATAGTTGCAGCTAAAGCTAGAAGTCAGAACCACTGCTCTATGCTGGTTGATTTCACATTCCTTCGACCGATATTACAAGATTGAAGGAGTATTTCTAGTTGATAGATTTTTATGCCTAAATACTGTAATAGCAGCAGCCCGGATTCACCTGACGACAATGACAGAAGAACAGTGAAAGGCAAGCGCAAGCAGTATACGAGGAAAGGAAAAAGGACGTGCGTTCGAAACGATATCGTCTGGCGCCTGCCAGGCGTCCGCAGGACGTCAAGCAGCGAGTGTCTGCTTCCCGTGCGGTGTCAACTCACTTGCGTGTGGGTCTTTCCATATATCAAGTGTAACAGATAAGTTTTCAACCATCTCCCATGATGCTGAGAAAATTGTACTAGCATTTGGGAATTAGAGAAGTAGTTAGTGCGACCATATTTTCTAAAAAAAAAACTTTTTTGTATTCCAGAGGGTGATTAGAACTTCAGGTAAAGAATCAGTTATTAGTCCATGACTGCTAAAGAATTTGTATGGAATCACAGGTTTAAACAATTACTGAAAACAATTCCTACTCTGAAGGTACTGACATTTCATGACTATACGCTAATTTATATTTATTCCACTTTATTTTAACTTTCATTGTTTTTGGCCTGGTGAAAAACTTTCAAAGAGCTGCCTGTTCATCATATTCAGTGAGTAATAAGTATTCCTATTGCTCAGCTTATAGACTTCTATAATAAATGTTATAAATACTTCGAAAGCGAATGAAGGCAAAAATTGCCACAATATTGTGACCAATTAGGAGAAAATTTGTGGAAATAGCACTTTGACCCAGCAACGGCTTCATTTTCACGATAGAGTAGTTTAAGTATATAAATGACTTATACATCGTTATGTAGCTGTGCTTTGTCGGCGTGACATACCGATAATTTAAAAAAAAAGTAATTGTTCTTTTAAGCCAGTGAAAAACTTCCATCTGAACAACCACAAGTTTGTAAGATGTTTGCGTTGTAAACGTCTGATCAGTGAAAAACTTTATAGTTTCCAAGGGCAGAATCATAATATAGTCGGTGGCATGCAGGACAGTTCTCGGGAGTCGTGTTTTGCTTCTGATAGTTAAGACAAATATTCCTAAAGAATAATTAATAGCATACATAAACTACATAGCTTGTTTATTTGTTTTGCGATGTTTATGGTTTAGGTCGATGCCTGATCGTTTACTGCTAGTTTGCCTGATGAAATTGCGTATCGTAGCTAGGTGCACACATACGAGACAACGTGTTATCAAGCCCATAAACGACATCATAGTCACCTTTTCCGGGTAGCGTTCAACATATTCCTTACCTTTTTTCTCAGTAGTCCTATGGGGTGCTGAAAACTTTGAAAGCCCGTCACCTTCACCGCACACAACCACGAAAGCTATGTGCTACCCGCGTCAAATGAAACCCGAACAGCGGTAAGCCTTTGCGATAGTAGGCATAGTGCGCGCAGTCCACTTATCAGCATAGACAGCCATGTTTATATGCTGTAGGGTATGCGGTTCAGCGGGCCTCTTTAGAGTATCTGGTTATCCCCCCAGTTGAGCTCTTCTGTGGAGAAGATGGCCACTGACATGAACATCAGCAGCGGGCCATGGCTGTGTTCAGTTGCTAAATGCCTGAGAACTGCTACAGTGATGCCTTCCCACGCTACCGAAGCGTGGGTGCCTTGTCACGACCACGCGTAAGCGACAATAGTTGAGCTGATATGTTGACTCAAAGAGAACTGTAAACGCGACGCTGTCTCACGCTGTTCAACCCCGCTCAATCAACAAAGGGTTGTTCACAAAGCCTCCATCGGGTTCCTTGTAACCCTACCACAGCAAACGGCCAGGCCCACCTGCAGGACAACGTCGTGCCCCGGGCTTCCGACCAGGTGCCGATACCGGGGCTAAAGCATTCTTGCATACAAGCCCGCGCACAATGGTGTCTGCCACGACGAACTCCAGGCCGAATGTAGCAATGCACAGAGCTGCCGAATAGGATGCGCGTGCCTGCCCATGGTGATAAGTGCACAATGCTTTCGCGAAGGCTTGCCGCTGTTTGGGTTCCATTTGACGCGGAAAGTATTTGAAGAGGAATGCCATGTGAGGCAGTATGCACGGAGAACTGGTTAAGTTGTACCTTTAGAGCCTAATGCCGCCGTGCTTGGCTGGGGCCCATCCTCAGTGGGTGTTTTAGCAGAATTAGCTGACGTATAAACTACAGGTGTCTATCTTCGCTTCATGGAAGCAAGAAACCGGAGTTCCTTGGTCCAGACGTGCCGAATCTCGGCACCGCTCGGAGTCGAAGACGTCGGCCGGCAACACCCAATGTGATATGAGGGCGCTGCGAACTCATTATGTGCACCGGCTTTATTAAGAGGCGAATGACGGTGGCGTAGTGACCACGAATATTTCACAAACATGAAATTGTGCAAGTTCTGTCATTAACATCACGGCATTCATTCCAAATGCATGGTATACATTGATGTAGTTCATGTTATTTTGAAGTGTCTCATGACATGGCAGAAAACATGATGTCATGAACGCAATGTAATAATGTTTTACAACACATTATGTCATTCATTTTATGAGGTACATAAATGTCATTTATCACGTCATTTACATTTGCAACTCGTGCACACCATGACATTATTATGAATGTTATCACATGCATTCCGTTTTATTCATGTAGTGACACAATTTTGTATTTTTTCATAAACGCATATTGCTTGCAAGGCCATCTGAGGACATGATAGTTATGGCATGGGATGCATACATGTCATAACATTCATATCATTCAACGTCATTACATGCTGCTCATGATATGAGGTGCACGTAAATCTTTACAAAGCAATCATGTCACATGCTTCGATTTATTAAATTGGAGTCATGGCGTCTTCGTTGTGGGATTTATTTTATGTTATAGATGACATCCATATTATTGTGTACCTACTGTAAACTCGATTACACCCATAATTACGTTTTTGGTGTCTTGAACTTACGGCCTTACATCCCATAAAACTGGTGTAAAAAATGGAACTACACCCTAACTCGGGGCGCGTTTCAACAACATCACAGCCATTTAGAGACCCAGTCCTCAGGGGTGTAGGCTAATAGCATCAGTTCGCCCTTTCCCGCCGTCCTGGAAAAAAAAGCCAAATAGGGGTGTATAAACTTAATAGCGCCCTTATGCCCCTAAAACTAAATGACGGTGAGCCTCTTCTACTATCTGTACCACCTAGCATTTTTGTGTGGGCAGCTGTAGTGTTCCCTCACGTTCCGTGTACGAACGATACGCTTCCCTCGCACTGTTTATAACAGCGATAAGCAGTCACAGCGGTTATCGCTTTTGTGGCCGATAGCAAAACATGTTTATCGCAAAGCCACCACCATAGTTGTGGCCCTGTTGAGACAGCACAATTGGGCAAATGCTATCGTCGTTCGTACGCAAGACATTAGGAAGCCCTAGAATCATCGTGCGCAATGGTGCGTGAGTCGGTTTGCCACGTGGGATGAGTCGGTTTTTCACTCATCACGTGTCACGTAGATGAGACGGTTTGTCACGTAGTTAGCAGAAAAAAACACTAATAATTGACAGATATAAAGTTCGAAACGCTCTATTCAGACGTTTTGCTAACCGATCTACAACTTTTTCAATGAAATTGTTTATCCATCTTCGTTCCCTGAAAAGTTAGTTAATTAAACAGATCTAAAAAAATATTTTTGAACACAAAAACTACTCGGAATATTTTCTGAAAGCAGTCAGCAACATGAATTTGGGTACTTCGTAATTTCGTGTGTCTCGGCATATTTGTAAACTCTGGCTAATGATAGCTGGAGCACCCTATATATATATATATATATATATATATATATATATATATATATATATATATATATATATATATATATATATATATATATATATATATATGTGTGTGTGTGTGTGTGTGTGTGTGTGTGTGTGTGTGTGACGTAGGAAGGCAGTGACTGGTAATAGCAGCCGAGAAGGAGGAAGTCACAAAGAAATAATCATGGCGTATGAGCCAGGCTACCTCTCCCAGTCATCACAGCGTCACACAAGTCGACAGGATGAAGACCTGGCAACAACTTCACCAGCCTCGCAACATGAACGAAGCCTTGAACACAGTGCCTTGACTGTATGCGGACTGCAGAAGCGGATCCACGCGGTATGCCCTGAGTGGCAACATGACATCACTGATAGACCTCGACATCCTGAAGTACACAGGATCAGTGAACGATCGGCCCGTAAAGGACTTCTTCCACTTCTTCGAGCAACTTGCCACCGCTGCATCATGGACGGAACGCGAAATGGTCGCCAACTTTAACGAATATCAGCGGTGAGGCATTTAAGCTTTATCTGACACAGTCGAAAACAACGAATCAAGGAAAAAAATTAAAAAAGCCAATGACCATTACTTTTCGAAAATACGATGAAGACTTGTGCATAACGCATCAGCTGGAGGCTTTTCAACTCGCCCATCACATTAAGGAGAAGTCTTCCAGCAATAATCGCATGTTCCAAACAAGACCTCAGAGAAAATTTTCTATATCCCGGCTGCGGCGGCTGCATTTCCGATGGAGGCGGAAATGTTGTAGGCCCGTGTGCTCAGATTTCGGTGCACGTTGAAGAGCCCCAGGTGGTCGAAATTTCCGGAGCCCTCCACTACGACGTCTTTCATAATCATATGGTGGTTTCGGGACGTTAAACCTCACATATCAATCAATCGACCGAGAAAATTTTCTACCATTGTGCCATCATAATATTTTTCCGAATATACGTCACGCATTTGAACACCGACTATGAACTTGATTGGTATATGGGGTTTAACGTCGCAAAATCACCATATGATTATGAGAGACGCCGTAGTGGAGGGCTCCGGAAATTTTGACCACCTGGGGCTCTTTAACGTGCATCCAAATCTGAGCACACGGGCCTACAACATTTTCGCCTCCATCGGAAATGCAGCCACCGCAGCTGGGACACCGTCTATATACGAACTTGCGCGTCCCAACAGACAAGGTAAAGCATCCGCATACCGAGAGCAATCGAGAGCATTTTGCCAAAAAAAGCGAACCTACGGCCCGCTTTCCGACGGGCAATGAAATCGGCATTTTCAACGTGTTCACTTCACCATAACACTACAGGTATTAGTGAAATACGTGAATCACTTCATGCTTCATGTCGCACACATGATCCACACGGTTTCGAAGTGTGACGGCATTTACGCGGAATGAGCTGGTGAATCGTCACAATACCACCCTAATGTTCTAGACCAGAGTCTTTCAACAGAAGTTCTTAGCTCAATTACGCTGCAAAAAAAAAAAACGCCATCAGAACCACTTAAAGCCATGACTGCTCTGCGCTCATCGTCAAGTGATAACACAGAAGTGAGTTGAAGCAGTGCAGAAGTTTCTAATCCACCAACGCCGGTTCATTGTCAACTGACAGAAGCACTTACAATGAATAATGCCTCACAATCATCTGGTGAGCTTTCTCATCAGTCTGCCACGCTGCTTTCACGATAAGACAATCCCTGCACTAAAGTATCAACTACTGAGTATCTACTGATCACATCATTGTGCAAAGAAAAGCACTCATGTACCTGAAAGACGCCTATCTGACCATCTTTCGAACAAAAACGAGCAATTTTAACAAAGGCAACTATACGAACCCCTGGCACAACAACAGCTACTCGAACAAGAACCGCGACTAAGTGAAACCTCATCACTGGTACACTTGTGGCTTAAAGTTTATCAGAGACAACACCAATTAAAAACCAAGGACAAAGTCTATGCCTAAGCCATCTTCCCAGAAAGCAACGTAGACAAAGTTTTCTGCACCAGTTCTCAAGGCCGTGTCTACGATCCAAAAAACTGCATGAGAGAACGCCACAGAAAGTTACAAAAGAGACATGAAGCTACGACATGTACAACGGAGGAAAACAGAGATCGTCATATCAGTTTTGGTTCTCACGCACGCCGACTAGAAGCAAAGCGTCCGTTGCCACGACGATGCAGGATCCGATGCCAAAGACATCCGTCAATACAATGCTACACGAATTCCCAGCCTTGTTCGTTTCTCACAAGACCTCAAGTCCTGTCATCATCAATGCAGATGTGCAGGGTGGGGTTATGCTATCCAGGGCGCAACAACCAGCCTCGTCCACCAGAGCTCCCTATTGATAAAACCGGACTGCTGCCCTCGGCTGTGACAATTTTTTACGAGTTAAAGAACTCCCTTATGAAATTGAAGTACTGCAAATTTCGACAATCTTCACTTTACATAGTTTTTTGTTCTTTTGTTTATTGTGCGAAGAAGATGTGCCTGCGGCTAGCAGCATCGCCAACATCCGGCTCTCTTGGCTCGTGCTTCGGTTCGTTGCTGAGCCGATCGCTGGATGGTTCTTCACGCTGTCTCGTCGCTATCCTTAACGGCTAATAAATCTCTTCGCATTTGGTGGAGGGGGCTGTTTATCCCCGTCACTACACCCTGGAGCTGCGAAGCCACACGCTACCGCCCGTCATGACTGACAACGCCACTCCATCAGCGCCTTCGCCCCAGTTCAACTGCTCTAGCCATCCTAGGCTACGGGACCCGAAGGTCTTCAGCAGTGCGGATGGGACCAGCGTCAAAGGCTGGCTCGAGCACTACTAACTGGTGAGCGCCAATAATAAGTGGGATGAAGCCGACAAGCTGGGCCACGTCATATTTTATCTCACTGGTGTCGCCAAATTGTAGTTTAATAACCACAAACACAACATCCACACATGGAGCGTCTTCAAGACGTCATGTGCTGAAGTGTTCGGTCGGCTGGCTGTCCGCAAGCAGCGGGCAGAACAGCGCTTGCGCGTCCGTTCTCGGCAGACTGGCGAAAGCTTTACTAGCTACATTGAGGACGTCGTCGACCTTTGTCGACGCGCGAATGACACCATGCCCGAATCTGACAAGGTCAAACACATCCTGAAGGGCATCGACGACGGCGCATTTCAAGTGCTCTTGGCTAGGAATACGAGCACAGTTTTCGCCTTTGTCAGCTTGTGTCGGAGCTACGACGAGTTGAAGGAGCAGCGCACTCTGACTCGGCAGCCTCAGCGTGTGTCCAGTTTCGACACCCTGCCTGACAATTCACCGCTGCTTCAGCAAGTCCGAGCCTTCGTCCGTGAGGAAATCGCCCGCCAACTTTCCCTAGTGCCCTTCACTCACGAGACCACCACCCGTCTGCCTGCCCCGCTTCGCACTGATAGCCCCGCCGCGGTGGTCTATAGTGGCTAAGGCACTCGGCTGCTGACCCGCAGGTCGCGGGTTCGAATCCCGGCTGCGGCGGCTGCATTTCCGATGGAGGCGGAAATCTAGTAGGCCCATGTGCTCAGATTTGGGTGCACGTTAAAGAACCCCAGGTGGTCGAAATTTCCGGAGCCCTCCACTACGGCGTCTCTCATAATCATATGGTGGTTTTGGGACGTTAAACCCCACATATCAATCAAAGCTTCGCACTGATATTTCGGAAGAGGTTGCCCAAGCTGTTCCCCTTGCGCACCACGAGTCGCTTCTATCTAGCCGTGTTCACTGCCAGCGTGTCGCGCAGCCGGTAGGCGCTGTTATGCCTGCGAGTCCACAGCGAACGGCCGTGCCTCTGAAAAAGGCAATCTGTGTCAAGGCCAGTCCGCCTGACGCGATCAACAACTCAACGGCGCCTCTCTGGCGTGCACGTGCAGTGAGTCAGCCTCGGCAAGCGACCCGTCGAGTAAACAACTGGCGTCTTCATGTCTGGGGGTCTGACGCATTGCGCGGCGACCCCATTGGAGGAGTCTGCCCCGACGACCAGCGGCGCTTCTGATTGGACATTTTGGTTGGACCCGGTGCAAATAAAAGAAGCCCTGCGGCGCGTCGCGATCGGTGGTCCTAGGGAAAGCTGACATGTGTGTCAGAGCGGACCCGTTTGAGAGCAGACCTATGTGTTAGAGAGGAGAGCTCGGCTCTTCGAGTATCTGTCGGCCCCAGTGCCGAATTTGTAACGCCTCTGTATATATGCTGTACATAAACCTTGTTTAACTCACCGTCGTCTCGTCCGCTCGTCTATCAGCTCTGCGCAGAAGCAGTCGCGAGCTGAGAAACCTACGCTACCAAAACGGCTGGTGACCATCCCGGCGGAGTTCGAAGCAGTGGCGCCTTCGGGACCGTGTTGGCGACGCCGTCTTTCGCAACAGTGGTTGGCAGCTGCGGGATCGGCCGGCGTCAGCGACATCGATGCGGTGAGTGCCTGATGTTTTCCCCTCAGTTCACCAGACTACTCTAGCTCAGGTTGTAGTAGTTTAGAGAAGGGCTGTGTGAAGCATTGAAGTGAGCTTTGATCGTTTCAAGCAAAGTCGGAAGTGCTTTGAAACCAAAGTTAATGCGGAGGGGGTAAACACGGGAGTGTTTAAAATTGCATGCGCGTCTTGCTAGTAGGCTTATAGTGGGTACGGCAAGTAGATTCTTAACAGGGGCAAACAGCAAGAGGCTAGTGTGAACGATGGAGAACCTTAAAGTGAAGGAACTCATCGAAATTTGTGAGGAACTCGGTTACTTTGGGCCGTGCGAAACGAAAGCAAGCGATCCTTGAGATCATGAGGAATGAAGGAGTGTCGGCTGAGGAAGTTTATGAGGCCTGGGCGGATATCAAAGCACGCCGCGAGAAGGCTGAAAGGCGAGAAGCTCGCGAACGTGAAGAAGCTGAAAGGCGCGAAGCTCGCGAACGTGAAGAAGTTGAAAGGCGCGAACGTCGCGAGCGCGAGGAGGCCGAGAGACAAGAGCGCCTAGAGTTGAAACGACTAGAATTGGCAATCCTACAGTGTTCGCAGGCGCCTAGCGTAGCTTCTCCGACGATTCAGGTCAGCGGTTTTAGAATTCGGGACCAACTGCCACCGTTCGTAGTAGGCGAGGACATGGCGAAGTATCTCGTCAAGTTTGAACACGTCTGTGAGCGAAACGCTTTGGAGCGGTCTCTTTGGGCGCAGAACCTGTTAGCTCTTCTTCCCGGCGAAGTGTCCGACGCGATAACTTGCTTGTCGAGGGAAGCGTTTGAGAGCTATGACGAGGTTAAGGAAGTGCTCTTGAGACGTTATAAGTTGTCACCCGAGGCTTTCAGGCAAAGGTTCCGGTATGCTGAAAAGGGGAATGAGTCACACGTTGACTTCGCGTTTCGTCTTAAGGCCGATTTAATTGAATGGCTCAAGGGCGAAGGTGTTTATGACGACCGCGATAGAGTGGTGGAATGCGTTGCATTGGAGCAATTCTACCGCTGCATCGAGGATAATGTCAGGCTTTGGCTGCAGGACAGACTTGGTGAAGTACAGCTAAACAAGGCAGCAGAGTTAGCTGAGGAGTATTATATTCGCCGAAAGTTGCACAGCAGGGCAGTGCGCGTTGAAAAGGATGAGAGAAAAGGGGGCTTTTCAAAGAAACCTGA